>NW_027423058.1:0-1200000 GCF_048934315.1 Petromyzon marinus | reverse complement strand
CCCTATGGGAGTCTCACTGATTAACACTGAACCCTATGGGAATCTCACTGATTAACACTGATGCCTGTGGGAGTCTCAGTGATTAACACTGAACCCTGAGGGAGTGTCACTGATTAACACTGAACACTGTGGGAGTCTCACTGATTAACACTGAACCCTGTGGGAGTCTCACTGATTAACACTGAACCCTATGGGAGTCTCACTGATTAACACATGAACCCTGAGGGAGTCTCACTGATTAACACTGAACCCTGTGGGAGTCTCACTGATTAACACTGAACCCTGTGGGAGTCTCACTGATTAACACTGAACCCTGTGGGATACTCACTGATTAACACTGAACCCTATGTGAGTCTCACTGATTAACACTTAACCCTATGGGAGTCTCACTATTTAACACTGAACCCTGAGGTATTCTCACTGATTAACACTGAACCCTATGGGAGTCTCACTGATTAACACAGAACCCTGTGGGAGTCTCACTGATTAACACTGAAACCTATGAGAGTCTCACTGATTAACACTGACCTCTATGGGAGTCTCACTGATTAACAATGAACCCTATGGGAGTCTCACTGATTAACACTGAACTCTATGGGAGTCTCACTGATTAACACTGAACCCTGTGGGAGTCTCACTGATTAACACATGAACCCTGAGGGAGTCTCACTGATTAACACTGAACCCTGTGGGAGTCTCACTGATTAACACTGAACCCTGTGGGAGTCTCACTGATTAAAACTGAACCATATGGGAGTCTCGTTGATTAACACTGAACCCTATGGGAGTCTCACTGATTAACACTGAACCCTATGGGAGTCTCACTGATTAACACATGAACCCTGTGGGAGTCTCACTGATTAACACTGAACCCTGTGGGAGTCTCACTGATTAACACTGAACCCTATGGGAGTCTCACTGATTAACACTGAACACTGTGGTAGTCTCACTGATTAACACATGAACCCTGTGGGAGTCTCACTGATTAACACTGACCCCTGTGGGAGTCTCAATGATTAACACTGAACCCTATGGGAGTCTCACTGATTAACACTGAACGCTGTGGGAGTCTCACTGATTAACACTGAACCCTGTGGGAGTCTCACTGATTAACACTGAACCCTATGGGAGTCTCACAGATTAACATTGAACACTGTGGGAGTCTCACTGATTAACACTGAACCCTATGGGAGTCTCACTGATTAACACTGAACCCTGTGGGAGTCTCACTGATTAACACTGAACCCTATGGGAGTCTCACTGATTAACACTGAACCCTGTGGGAGTCTCACTGATTAACACTGAACCCTATGGGAGTCTCACAGATTAACGCTGAACCCTATGGGAGTCTCACTGATTAACACTGAACACTGTGGGAGTCTCACTGATTAACACTGAACCCTATGGGAATCTCACTGATTAACACTAAACCCTATGGGAGTCTCACTGATTAACACTGAACCCTGTGGGAGTCTCACTGATTAACACTGAACCCTGTGGGAGTCTCACTGATTAACACTGAACCCTATGGGAGTCTCACTGATTAACACTGAAACCTGTGGGAGTCTCACTGATTAACACTGAACCCTATGGGAGTCTCACTGATTAACACATGAACCCTGAGGGAGTCTCAGTGATTAACACTGAACCCTGTGGGAGTCTCACTGATTAACACTGAACACTGTGGGAGTCTCACTGATTAACACATGAACCCTGTGGGAGTCTCACTGATTAACACTGAACCCTGTGGGAGTCTCAATGATTAACACTGAACCCTATGGGAGTCTCACTGATTAACACTGAACGCTGTGGGAGTCTCACTGATTAACACTGAACCCTGTGGGAGTCTCACTGATTAACACTGAACCCTATGGGAGTCTCACAGATTAACATTGAACACTGTGGGAGTCTCACTGATTAACACTGAACCCTATGGGAGTCTCACTGATTAACACTGAACCCTGTGGGAGTCTCACTGATTAACACTGAACCCTATGGGAGTCTCACTGATTAACACTGAACCCTGTGGGAGTCTCACTGATTAACACTGAACCCTATGGGAGTCTCACAGATTAACGCTGAACCCTATGGGAGTCTCACTGATTAACACTGAACACTGTGGGAGTCTCACTGATTAACACTGAACCCTATGGGAATCTCACTGATTAACACTAAACCCTATGGGAGTCTCACTGATTAACACTGAACCCTGTGGGAGTCTCACTGATTAACACTGAACCCTGTGGGAGTCTCACTGATTAACACTGAAACCTGTGGGAGTCTCACTGATTAACACTGAACCCTATGGGAGTCTCACTGATTAACACATGAACCCTGAGGGAGTCTCAGTGATTAACACTGAACCCTGTGGGAGTCTCACTGATTAACACTGAACCCTGTGGGAGTCTCACTGATTAACACTGAACCATATGGGAGTCTCATTGATTAACACTGAACCCTATGGGAGTCTCACTGATTAACACTGAACCCTGTGGGAGTCTCACTGATTAACACTGAAACCTATGAGAGTCTCACTGATTAACACTGACCCCTATGGGAGTCTCACTGATTAACAATGAACCCTATGGGAGTCGCACTGATTAACACTGAACTCTATGGGAGTCTCACTGATTAACACATGAACCCTGTGGGAGTCTCACTGATTAACACATGAACCCTGTGGGAGTCTCACTGATTAACACTGAACCCTGTGGGAGTCTCAATGATTAACACTGATCCCTATGGGAGTCTCACTGATTAACACTGAACGCTGTGGGAGTCTCACTGATTAACACTGAACCCTGTGGGAGTATCACTGATTAACACTGAACCCTATGGGAGTCTCACAGATTAACATTGAACACTGTGGGAGTCTCACTGATTAACACTGAACCCTATCGGAGTCTCACTGATTAACACTGAACCCTGTGGGAGTCTCACTGATTAACACTGAACCCTATGGGAGTCTCACTGATTAACACTGAACCCTGTGGGAGTCTCACTGATTAACACTGAACCCTATGGGAGTCTCACAGATTAACGCTGAACCCTATTGGAGTCTCACTGATTAACACTGAACACTGTGGGAGTCTCACTGATTAACACTGAACCCTATGGGAATCTCACTGATTAACACTAAACCCTATGGGAGTCTCACTGATTAACACTGAACCCTGTGGGAGTCTCACTGATTAACACTGAACCCTGTGGGCGTCTCACTGATTAACACTGAACCCTATGGGAGTCTCACTGATTAACACTGAAACCTGTGGAAGTCTCACTGATTAACACTGAACCCTATGGGAGTCTCACTGATTAACACATGAACCCTGAGGGAGTCTCAGTGATTAACACTGAACCCTGTGGGAGTCTCACTGATTAACACTGAACCCTGTGGGAGTCTCACTGATTAACACTGAACCCTATGGGAGTCTCACTGATTAACACTGAACCCTGTGGGAGTCTCACTGATTAACACTGAACCCTATGGGAGTCTCACTGATTAACACTGAACCCTGTGGGAGTCTCACTGATTAACACTGAACCCTATGGGAGTCTCACAGATTAACGCTGAACCCTATGGGAGTCTCACTGATTAACACTGAACACTGTGGGAGTCTCACTGATTAACACTGAACCCTATGGGAATCTCACTGATTAACACTAAACCCTATGGGAGTCTCACTGATTAACACTGAACCCTGTGGGAGTCTCACTGATTAACACTGAACCCTGTGGGAGTCTCACTGATTAACACTGAACCCTATGGGAGTCTCACTGATTAACACTGAAACCTGTGGGAGTCTCACTGATTAACACTGAACCCTATGGGAGTCTCACTGATTAACACATGAACCCTGAGGGAGTCTCAGTGATTAACACTGAACCCTGTGGGAGTCTCACTGATTAACACTGAACCCTGTGGGAGTCTCACTGATTAACACTGAACCATATGGGAGTCTCATTGATTAACACTGAACCCTATGGGAGTCTCACTGATTAACACTGAACCCTGTGGGAGTCTCACTGATTAACACTGAAACCTATGAGAGTCTCACTGATTAACACTGACCCCTATGGGAGTCTCACTGATTAACAATGAACCCTATGGGAGTCGCACTGATTAACACTGAACTCTATGGGAGTCTCACTGATTAACACATGAACCCTGTGGGAGTCTCACTGATTAACACATGAACCCTGTGGGAGTCTCACTGATTAACACTGAACCCTGTGGGAGTCTCAATGATTAACACTGATCCCTATGGGAGTCTCACTGATTAACACTGAACGCTGTGGGAGTCTCACTGATTAACACTGAACCCTGTGGGAGTATCACTGATTAACACTGAACCCTATGGGAGTCTCACAGATTAACATTGAACACTGTGGGAGTCTCACTGATTAACACTGAACCCTATGGGAGTCTCACTGATTAACACTGAACCCTGTGGGAGTCTCACTGATTAACACTGAACCCTATGGGAGTCTCACTGATTAACACTGAACCCTGTGGGAGTCTCACTGATTAACACTGAACCCTATGGGAGTCTCACAGATTAACGCTGAACCCTATGGGAGTCTCACTGATTAACACTGAACACTGTGGGAGTCTCACTGATTAACAATGAACCCTATGGGAATCTCACTGATTAACACTAAACCCTATGGGAGTCTCACTGATTAACACTGAACCCTGTGGGAGTCTCACTGATTAACACTGAACCCTGTGGGAGTCTCACTGATTAACACTGAACCCTATAGGAGTCTCACTGATTAACACTGAAACCTGTGGGAGTCTCACTGATTAACACTGAACCCTATGGGAGTCTCACTGATTAACACATGAACCCTGAGGGAGTCTCACTGATTAACACTGAACCCTGTGGGAGTGTCACTGATTAACACTGAACCCTGTGGGAGTCTCACTGATTAACACTGAACCATATGGGAGTCTCATTGATTAACACTGAACCCTATGGGAGTCTCACTGATTAACACTGAACCCTGTGGGAGTCTCACTGATTAACACTGAAACCTATGAGAGTCTCACTGATTAACACTGACCCCTATGGGAGTCTCACTGATTAACAATGAACCCTATGGGAGTCGCACTGATTAACACTGAACTCTATGGGAGTCTCACTGATTAACACATGAACCCTGTGGGAGTCTCACTGATTAACACTGAACCCTGTGGGAGTCTCACTGATTAACACTGAACCCTGTGGGAGCCTCACTGATAAACACTGAACCCTATGGGAGTCTCACTGATTAACACTGAACCCTGTGGGAGTCTCACTGATTAACAATGAACCCTGTGGGATTCTCACTGATTAACACTGAACCCTATGGGAGTCTCACAGATTAACGCTGAACCCTATGGGAGTCTCACTGATTAACACTGAACACTGTGGGAGTCTCACTGATTAACACTGAACCCTATGGGAATCTCACTGATTAACACTGAACCCTATGGGAGTCTCACTGATTAACACTGAACCCTGTGGGAGTCTCACTGATTAACACTGAACCCTGTGGGAGTCTCACTGATTAACACTGAACCCTATGGGAGTCTCACTGATTAACACTGAACCCTGTGGGAGTCTCACTGATTAACACTGAACCCTATGGGAGTCTCACTGATTAACACATGAACCCTGAGGGAGTCTCACTGATTAACACTGAACCCTGTGGGAGTCTCACTGATTAACACTGAACCCTGTGGGAGTCTCACTGATTAACACTGAACCATATGGGAGTCTCACTGATTAACACTGACCCCTGTGGGAGTCTCACTGATTAACACTGAACCCTATGGGAGTCTCACAGATTAACATTGAACACTGTGGGAGTCTCACTGATTAACACTGAACCCTATGGGAGTCTCACTGATTAACACTGAACCCTGTGGGAGTCTCACTGATTAACACTGAACCCTATGGGAGTCTCACTGATTAACACTGAACCCTGTGGGAGTCTCACTGATTAACACTGAACCCTATGGGAGTCTCACAGATTAACGCTGAACCCTATGGGAGTCTCACTGATTAACACTGAACACTGTGGGAGTCTCACTGATTAACACTGAACCCTATGGGAATCTCACTGATTAACACTAAACCCTATGGGAGTCTCACTGATTAACACTGAACCCTGTGGGAGTCTCACTGATTAACACTGAACCCTGTGGGAGTCTCACTGATTAACACTGAAACCTGTGGGAGTCTCACTGATTAACACTGAACCCTATGGGAGTCTCACTGATTAACACATGAACCCTGAGGGAGTCTCAGTGATTAACACTGAACCCTGTGGGAGTCTCACTGATTAACACTGAACCCTGTGGGAGTCTCACTGATTAACACTGAACCATATGGGAGTCTCATTGATTAACACTGAACCCTATGGGAGTCTCACTGATTAACACTGAACCCTGTGGGAGTCTCACTGATTAACACTGAAACCTATGAGAGTCTCACTGATTAACACTGACCCCTATGGGAGTCTCACTGATTAACAATGAACCCTATGGGAGTCGCACTGATTAACACTGAACTCTATGGGAGTCTCACTGATTAACACATGAACCCTGTGGGAGTCTCACTGATTAACACATGAACCCTGTGGGAGTCTCACTGATTAACACTGAACCCTGTGGGAGTCTCAATGATTAACACTGATCCCTATGGGAGTCTCACTGATTAACACTGAACGCTGTGGGAGTCTCACTGATTAACACTGAACCCTGTGGGAGTATCACTGATTAACACTGAACCCTATGGGAGTCTCACAGATTAACATTGAACACTGTGGGAGTCTCACTGATTAACACTGAACCCTATGGGAGTCTCACTGATTAACACTGAACCCTGTGGGAGTCTCACTGATTAACACTGAACCCTATGGGAGTCTCACTGATTAACACTGAACCCTGTGGGAGTCTCACTGATTAACACTGAACCCTATGGGAGTCTCACAGATTAACGCTGAACCCTATGGGAGTCTCACTGATTAACACTGAACACTGTGGGAGTCTCACTGATTAACACTGAACCCTATGGGAATCTCACTGATTAACACTAAACCCTATGGGAGTCTCACTGATTAACACTGAACCCTGAGGGAGTCTCACTGATTAACACTGAAACCTATGAGAGTCTCACTGATTAACACTGACCCCTATGGGAGTCTCACTGATTAACAATGAACCCTATGGGAGTCGCACTGATTAACACTGAACTCTATGGGAGTCTCACTGATTAACACATGAACCCTGTGGGAGTCTCACTGATTAACACATGAACCCTGTGGGAGTCTCACTGATTAACACTGAACCCTGTGGGAGTCTCAATGATTAACACTGATCCCTATGGGAGTCTCACTGATTAACACTGAACGCTGTGGGAGTCTCACTGATTAACACTGAACCCTGTGGGAGTATCACTGATTAACACTGAACCCTATGGGAGTCTCACAGATTAACATTGAACACTGTGGGAGTCTCACTGATTAACACTGAACCCTATGGGAGTCTCACTGATTAACACTGAACCCTGTGGGAGTCTCACTGATTAACACTGAACCCTATGGGAGTCTCACTGATTAACACTGAACCCTGTGGGAGTCTCACTGATTAACACTGAACCCTATGGGAGTCTCACAGATTAACGCTGAACCCTATGGGAGTCTCACTGATTAACACTGAACACTGTGGGAGTCTCACTGATTAACACTGAACCCTATGGGAATCTCACTGATTAACACTAAACCCTATGGGAGTCTCACTGATTAACACTGAACCCTGTGGGAGTCTCAGTGATTAACACTGAACCCTGTGGGAGTCTCACTGATTAACACTGAACCCTATAGGAGTCTCACTGATTAACACTGAAACCTGTGGGAGTCTCACTGATTAACACTGAACCCTATGGGAGTCTCACTGATTAACACTGAACCCTGTGGGAGTCTCACTGATTAACACTGAACCCTATGGGAGTCTCACTGATTAACACTGAACCCTGTGGGAGTCTCACTGATTAACACTGAACCCTATGGGAGTCTCACAGATTAACGCTGAACCCTATGGGAGTCTCACTGATTAACACTGAACACTGTGGGAGTCTCACTGATTAACACTGAACCCTATGGGAATCTCACTGATTAACACTAAACCCTATGGGAGTCTCACTGATTAACACTGAACCCTGAGGGAGTCTCACTGATTAACACTGAAACCTATGAGAGTCTCACTGATTAACACTGACCCCTATGGGAGTCTCACTGATTAACAATGAACCCTATGGGAGTCGCACTGATTAACACTGAACTCTATGGGAGTCTCACTGATTAACACATGAACCCTGTGGGAGTCTCACTGATTAACACATGAACCCTGTGGGAGTCTCACTGATTAACACTGAACCCTGTGGGAGTCTCAATGATTAACACTGATCCCTATGGGAGTCTCACTGATTAACACTGAACGCTGTGGGAGTCTCACTGATTAACACTGAACCCTGTGGGAGTATCACTGATTAACACTGAACCCTATGGGAGTCTCACAGATTAACATTGAACACTGTGGGAGTCTCACTGATTAACACTGAACCCTATGGGAGTCTCACTGATTAACACTGAACCCTGTGGGAGTCTCACTGATTAACACTGAACCCTATGGGAGTCTCACTGATTAACACTGAACCCTGTGGGAGTCTCACTGATTAACACTGAACCCTATGGGAGTCTCACAGATTAACGCTGAACCCTATGGGAGTCTCACTGATTAACACTGAACACTGTGGGAGTCTCACTGATTAACACTGAACCCTATGGGAATCTCACTGATTAACACTAAACCCTATGGGAGTCTCACTGATTAACACTGAACCCTGTGGGAGTCTCAGTGATTAACACTGAACCCTGTGGGAGTCTCACTGATTAACACTGAACCCTATAGGAGTCTCACTGATTAACACTGAAACCTGTGGGAGTCTCACTGATTAACACTGAACCCTATGGGAGTCTCACCGATTAACACATGAACCCTGAGGGAGTCTCACTGATTAACACTGAACCCTGTGGGAGTGTCACTGATTAACACTGAACCCTGTGGGAGTCTCACTGATTAACACTGAACCATATGGGAGTCTCATTGATTAACACTGAACCCTATGGGAGTCTCACTGATTAACACTGAACCCTGTGGGAGTCTCATTGATTAACACTGAAACCTATGAGAGTCTCACTGATTAACACTGTCCCCTATGGGAGTCTCACTGATTAACAATGAACCCTATGGGAGTCGCACTGATTAACACTGAACTCTATGGGAGTCTCACTGATTAACACATGAACCCTGTGGGAGTCTCACTGATTAACACTGAACCCTGTGGGAGTCTCACTGATTAACACTGAACCCTGTGGGAGCCTCACTGATTAACACCGAACCCTATGGGAGTCTCACTGATTAACACTGAACCCTGTGGGAGTCTCACTGATTAACAATGAACCCTGTGGGATTCTCACTGATTAACACTGAACCCTATGGGAGTCTCACAGATTAACGCTGAACCCTATGGGAGTCTCACTGATTAACACTGAACACTGTGGGAGTCTCACTGATTAACACTGAACCCTATGGGAATCTCACTGATTAACACTGAACCCTATGGGAGTCTCACTGATTAACACTGAACCCTGTGGGAGTCTCACTGATTAACACTGAACCCTGTGGGAGTCTCACTGATTAACACTGAACCCTATGGGAGTCTCACTGATTAACACTGAACCCTGTGGGAGTCTCACTGATTAACACTGAACCCTATGGGAGTCTCACTGATTAACACATGAACCCTGAGGGAGTCTCACTGATTAACACTGAACCCTGTGGGAGTCTCACTGATTAACACTGAACCCTGTGGGAGTCTCACTGATTAACACTGAACCATATGGGAGTCTCACTGATTAACACTGACCCCTGTGGGAGTCTCACTGATTAACACTGAACCCTATGGGAGTCTCACAGATTAACATTGAACACTGTGGGAGTTTCACTGATTAACACTGAACCCTATGGGAGTCTCACTGATTAACACTGAACCCTGTGGGAGTCTCACTGATTAACACTGAACCCTATGGGAGTCTCACTGATTAACACTGAACCCTGTGGGAGTCTCACTGATTAACACTGAACCCTATGGGAGTCTCATAGATTAACGCTGAACCCTATGGGAGTCTCACTGATTAACACTGAACACTGTGGGAGTCTCACTGATTAACACTGAACCCTATGGGAATCTCACTGATTAACACTAAACCCTATGGGAGTCTCACTGATTAACACTGAACCCTGTGGGAGTCTCACTGATTAACACTGAACCCTGTGGGAGTCTCACTGATTAACACTGAAACCTGTGGGAGTCTCACTGATTAACACTGAACCCTATGGGAGTCTCACTGATTAACACATGAACCCTGAGGGAGTCTCAGTGATTAACACTGAACCCTGTGGGAGTCTCACTGATTAACACTGAACCCTGTGGGAGTCTCACTGATTAACACTGAACCATATGGGAGTCTCATTGATTAACACTGAACCCTATGGGAGTCTCACTGATTAACACTGAACCCGGTGGGAGTCTCACTGATTAACACTGAAACCTATGAGAGTCTCACTGATTAACACTGACCCCTATGGGAGTCTCACTGATTAACAATGAACCCTATGGGAGTCGCACTGATTAACACTGAACTCTATGGGAGTCTCACTGATTAACACATGAACCCTGTGGGAGTCTCACTGATTAACACATGAACCCTGTGGGAGTCTCACTGATTAACACTGAACCCTGTGGGAGTCTCAATGATTAACACTGATCCCTATGGGAGTCTCACTGATTAACACTGAACGCTGTGGGAGTCTCACTGATTAACACTGAACCCTGTGGGAGTATCACTGATTAACACTGAACCCTATGGGAGTCTCACAGATTAACATTGAACACTGTGGGAGTCTCATTGATTAACACTGAACCCTATGGGAGTCTCACTGATTAACACTGAACCCTGTGGGAGTCTCACTGATTAACACTGAACCCTATGGGAGTCTCACTGATTAACACTGAACCCTGTGGGAGTCTCACTGATTAACACTGAACCCTATGGGAGTCTCACAGATTAACGCTGAACCCTATGGGAGTCTCACTGATTAACACTGAACACTGTGGGAGTCTCACTGATTAACACTGAACCCTATGGGAATCTCACTGATTAACACTAAACCCTATGGGAGTCTCACTGATTAACACTGAACCCTGTGGGAGTCTCACTGATTAACACTGAACCCTGTGGGAGTCTCACTGATTAACACTGAACCCTATGGGAGTCTCACTGATTAACACTGAAACCTGTGGGAGTCTCACTGATTAACACTGAACCCTATGGGAGTCTCACTGATTAACACTGAACCCTGTGGGAGTCTCACTGATTAACACTGAAACCTATGAGAGTCTCACTGATTAACACTGACCCCTATGGGAGTCTCACTGATTAACAATGAACCCTATGGGAGTCGCACTGATTAACACTGAACTCTATGGGAGTCTCACTGATTAACACATGAACCCTGTGGGAGTCTCACTGATTAACACTGAACCCTGTGGGAGTCTCACTGATTAACACTGAACCCTGTGGGAGCCTCACTGATTAACACTGAACCCTATGGGAGTCTCACTGATTAACACTGAACCCTGTGGGAGTCTCACTGATTAACAATGAACCCTGTGGGATTCTCACTGATTAACACTGAACCCTATGGGAGTCTCACAGATTAACGCTGAACCCTATGGGAGTCTCACTGATTAACACTGAACACTGTGGGAGTCTCACTGATTAACACTGAACCCTATGGGAATCTCACTGATTAACACTGAACCCTATGGGAGTCTCACTGATTAACACTGAACCCTGTGGGAGTCTCACTGATTAACACTGAACCCTGTGGGAGTCTCACTGATTAACACTGAACCCTATGGGAGTCTCACTGATTAACACTGAACCCTGTGGGAGTCTCACTGATTAACACTGAACCCTATGGGAGTCTCACTGATTAACACATGAACCCTGAGGGAGTCTCACTGATTAACACTGAACCCTGTGGGAGTCTCACTGATTAACACTGAACCCTGTGGGAGTCTCACTGATTAACACTGAACCATATGGGAGTCTCACTGATTAACACTGACCCCTGTGGGAGTCTCACTGATTAACACTGAACCCTATGGGAGTCTCACAGATTAACATTGAACACTGTGGGAGTTTCACTGATTAACACTGAACCCTATGGGAGTCTCACTGATTAACACTGAACCCTGTGGGAGTCTCACTGATTAACACTGAACCCTATGGGAGTCTCACTGATTAACACTGAACACTGTGGGAGTCTCACTGATTAACACTGAACCCTATGGGAATCTCACTGATTAACACTAAACCCTATGGGAGTCTCACTGATTAACACTGAACCCTGTGGGAGTCTCACTGATTAACACTGAACCCTGTGGGAGTCTCACTGATTAACACTGAAACCTGTGGGAGTCTCACTGATTAACACTGAACCCTATGGGAGTCTCACTGATTAACACATGAACCCTGAGGGAGTCTCAGTGATTAACACTGAACCCTGTGGGAGTCTCACTGATTAACACTGAACCCTGTGGGAGTCTCACTGATTAACACTGAACCATATGGGAGTCTCATTGATTAACACTGAACCCTATGGGAGTCTCACTGATTAACACTGAACCCGGTGGGAGTCTCACTGATTAACACTGAAACCTATGAGAGTCTCACTGATTAACACTGACCCCTATGGGAGTCTCACTGATTAACAATGAACCCTATGGGAGTCGCACTGATTAACACTGAACTCTATGAGAGTCTCACTGATTAACACATGAACCCTGTGGGAGTCTCACTGATTAACACATGAACCCTGTGGGAGTCTCACTGATTAACACTGAACCCTGTGGGAGTCTCAATGATTAACACTGATCCCTATGGGAGTCTCACTGATTAACACTGAACGCTGTGGGAGTCTCACTGATTAACACTGAACCCTGTGGGAGTATCACTGATTAACACTGAACCCTATGGGAGTCTCACAGATTAACATTGAACACTGTGGGAGTCTCACTGATTAACACTGAACCCTATGGGAGTCTCACTGATTAACACTGAACCCTGTGGGAGTCTCACTGATTAACACTGAACCCTATGGGAGTCTCACTGATTAACACTGAACCCTGTGGGAGTCTCACTGATTAACACTGAACCCTATGGGAGTCTCACAGATTAACGCTGAACCCTATGGGAGTCTCACTGATTAACACTGAACACTGTGGGAGTCTCACTGATTAACACTGAACCCTATGGGAATCTCACTGATTAACACTAAACCCTATGGGAGTCTCACTGATTAACACTGAACCCTGTGGGAGTCTCACTGATTAACACTGAACCCTGTGGGAGTCTCACTGATTAACACTGAACCCTATGAGAGTCTCACTGATTAACACTGAAACCTGTGGGAGTCTCACTGATTAACACTGAACCCTATGGGAGTCTCACTGATTAACACATGAACCCAGAGGGAGTCTCACTGATTAACACTGAACCCTGTGGGAGTGTCACTGATTAACACTGAACCCTGTGGGAGTCTCACTGATTAACACTGAACCATATGGGAGTCTCATTGATTAACACTGAACCCTATGGGAGTCTCACTGATTAACACTGAACCCTGTGGGAGTCTCACTGATTAACACTGAAACCTATGAGAGTCTCACTGATTAACACTGACCCCTATGGGAGTCTCACTGATTAACAATGAACCCTATGGGAGTCGCACTGATTAACACTGAACTCTATGGGAGTCTCACTGATTAACACATGAACCCTGTGGGAGTCTCACTGATTAACACTGAACCCTGTGGGAGTCTCACTGATTAACACTGAACCCTGTGGGAGCCTCACTGATTAACACTGAACCCTATGGGAGTCTCACTGATTAACACTGAACCCTGTGGGAGTCTCACTGATTAACAATGAACCCTGTGGGATTCTCACTGATTAACACTGAACCCTGTGGGAGTCTCACTGATTAACACTGAACCCTGTGGGAGCCTCACTGATTAACACTGAACCCTATGGGAGTCTCACAGATTAACGCTGAACCCTATGGGAGTCTCACTGATTAACACTGAACACTGTGGGAGTCTCACTGATTAACACTGAACCCTATGGGAATCTCACTGATTAACACTGAACCCTATGGGAGTCTCACTGATTAACACTGAACCCTGTGGGAGTCTCACTGATTAACACTGAACCCTGTGGGAGTCTCACTGATTAACACTGAACCCTATGGGAGTCTCACTGATTAACACTGAACCCTGTGGGAGTCTCACTGATTAACACTGAACCCTATGGGAGTCTCACTGATTAACACATGAACCCTGAGGGAGTCTCATTGATTAACACTGAACCCTGTGGGAGTCTCACTGATTAACACTGAACCCTGTGGGAGTCTCACTGATTAACACTGAACCATATGGGAGTCTCACTGATTAACACTGACCCATATGGGAGTCTCACTGATTAACAATGAACCCTATGGGAGTCGCACTGATTAACACTGAACTCTATGGGAGTCTCACTGATTAACACATGAACCCTGTGGGAGTCTCACTGATTAACACTGAACCCTGTGGGAGTCTCACTGATTAACACTGAACCCTGTGGGAGCCTCACTGATTAACACTGAACCCTATGGG
The DNA here is from genome assembly GCF_048934315.1 of Petromyzon marinus. Classification (NCBI taxonomy): domain Eukaryota; kingdom Metazoa; phylum Chordata; class Hyperoartia; order Petromyzontiformes; family Petromyzontidae; genus Petromyzon; species Petromyzon marinus. The sequence continues at coordinate 1,185,166 of NW_027423058.1, read as the reverse complement.
AGTCTCACTGATTAACACTGAACCCTGTGGGAGTCTCACTGATTAACAATGAACCCTGTGGGATTCTCACTGATTAACACTGAACCCTATGGGAGTCTCACAGATTAACGCTGAACCCTATGGGAGTCTCACTGATTAACACTGAACACTGTGGGAGTCTCACTGATTAACACTGAACCCTATGGGAATCTCACTGATTAACACTGAACCCTATGGGAGTCTCACTGATTAACACTGAACCCTGTGGGAGTCTCACTGATTAACACTGAACCCTGTGGGAGTCTCACTGATTAACACTGAACCCTATGGGAGTCTCACTGATTAACACTGAACCCTGTGGGAGTCTCACTGATTAACACTGAACCCTATGGGAGTCTCACTGATTAACACATGAACCCTGAGGGAGTCTCACTGATTAACACTGAACCCTGTGGGAGTCTCACTGATTAACACTGAACCCTGTGGGAGTCTCACTGATTAACACTGAACCATATGGGAGTCTCATTGATTAACACTGAACCCTATGGGAGTCTCACTGATTAACAATGAACCCTATGGGAGTCTCACTGATTAACACATGAACCCTGTGGGAGTCTCACTGATTAACACTGAACCCTGTGGGAGTCTCACTGATTAACACTGAACCCTATGGGAGTCTCACTGATTAACACTGAACACTGTGGGAGTCTCACTGATTAAAACATGAACACTGTGGGAGTCTCACTGATTAACACTGAACCCTGTGGGAGTCTCAATGATTAACACTGAACCCTATGGGAGTCTCACTGATTAACACTGAACGCTGTGGGAGTCTCACTGATTAACACTGAACCCTGTGGGAGTCTCACTGATTAACACTGAACCCTATGGGAGTCTCACAGATTAACATTGAACACTGTGGGAGTCTCACTGATTAACACTGAACCCTATGGGAGTCTCACTGATTAACACTGAACCCTGTGGGAGTCTCACTGATTAACACTGAACCCTATTGGAGTCTCACTGATTAACACTGAACCCTGTGGGAGTCTCACTGATTAACACTGAACCCTATGGGAGTCTCACAGATTAACGCTGAACCCTATGGGAGTCTCACTGATTAACACTGAACACTGTGGGAGTCTCACTGATTAACACTGAACCCTATGGGAATCTCACTGATTAACACTAAACCCTATGGGAGTCTCACTGATTAACACTGAACCCTGTGGGAGTCTCACTGATTAACACTGAACCCTGTGGGAGTCTCACTGATTAACACTGAACCCTATGGGAGTCTCACTGATTAACACTGAAACCTGTGGGAGTCTCACTGATTAACACTGAACTCTATGGGAGTCTCACTGATTAACACTGAACCCTGTGGGAGTCTCACTGATTAACACTGAACCCTGTGGGAGTCTCACTGATTAACACTGAACCATATGGGAGTCTCATTGATTAACACTGAACCCTATGGGAGTCTCACTGATTAACACTGAACCCTGTGGGAGTCTCACTGATTAACACTGAAACCTATGAGAGTCTCACTGATTAACACTGACCCCTATGGGAGTCTCACTGATTAACAATGAACCCTATGGGAGTCGCACTGATTAACACTGAACTCTATGGGAGTCTCACTGATTAACACATGAACCCTGTGCGAGTTTCACTGATTAACACTGAACCCTGTGGGAGTCTCACTGATTAACACTGAACCCTGTGGGAGCCTCACTGATTAACACTGAACCCTATGGGAGTCTCACTGATTAACACTGAACCCGGTGGGAGTCTCACTGATTAACACTGAAACCTATGAGAGTCTCACTGATTAACACTGACCCCTATGGGAGTCTCACTGATTAACAATGAACCCTATGGGAGTCGCACTGATTAACACTGAACTCTATGGGAGTCTCACTGATTAACACATGAACCCTGTGGGAGTCTCACTGATTAACACATGAACCCTGTGGGAGTCTCACTGATTAACACTGAACCCTGTGGGAGTCTCAATGATTAACACTGATCCCTATGGGAGTCTCACTGATTAACACTGAACGCTGTGGGAGTCTCACTGATTAACACTGAACCCTGTGGGAGTATCACTGATTAACACTGAACCCTATGGGAGTCTCACAGATTAACATTGAACACTGTGGGAGTCTCACTGATTAACACTGAACCCTATGGGAGTCTCACTGATTAACACTGAACCCTGTGGGAGTCTCACTGATTAACACTGAACCCTATGGGAGTCTCACTGATTAACACTGAACCCTGTGGGAGTCTCACTGATTAACACTGAACCCTATGGGAGTCTCACAGATTAACGCTGAACCCTATGGGAGTCTCACTGATTAACACTGAACACTGTGGGAGTCTCACTGATTAACACTGAACCCTATGGGAATCTCACTGATTAACACTAAACCCTATGGGAGTCTCACTGATTAACACTGAACCCTGTGGGAGTCTCACTGATTAACACTGAACCCTGTGGGAGTCTCACTGATTAACACTGAACCCTATGGGAGTCTCACTGATTAACACTGAAACCTGTGGGAGTCTCACTGATTAACACTGAACCCTATGGGAGTCTCACTGATTAACACATGAACCCAGAGGGAGTCTCACTGATTAACACTGAACCCTGTGGGAGTGTCACTGATTAACACTGAACCCTGTGGGAGTCTCACTGATTAACACTGAACCATATGGGAGTCTCATTGATTAACACTGAACCCTATGGGAGTCTCACTGATTAACACTGAACCCTGTGGGATACTCACTGATTAACACTGAAACCTATGAGAGTCTCACTGATTAACACTGACCCCTATGGGAGTCTCACTGATTAACAATGAACCCTATGGGAGTCGCACTGATTAACACTGAACTCTATGGGAGTCTCACTGATTAACACATGAACCCTGTGGGAGTCTCACTGATTAACACTGAACCCTGTGGGAGTCTCACTGATTAACACTGAACCCTGTGGGAGCCTCACTGATTAACACTGAACCCTATGGGAGTCTCACTGATTAACACTGAACCCTGTGGGAGTCTCACTGATTAACAATGAACCCTGTGGGATTCTCACTGATTAACACTGAACCCTATGGGAGTCTCACAGATTAACGCTGAACCCTATGGGAGTCTCACTGATTAACACTGAACACTGTGGGAGTCTCACTGATTAACACTGAACCCTATGGGAATCTCACTGATTAACACTGAACCCTATGGGAGTCTCACTGATTAACACTGAACCCTGTGGGAGTCTCACTGATTAACACTGAACCCTGTGGGAGTCTCACTGATTAACACTGAACCCTATGGGAGTCTCACTGATTAACACTGAACCCTGTGGGAGTCTCACTGATTAACACTGAACCCTATGGGAGTCTCACTGATTAACACATGAACCCTGAGGGAGTCTCATTGATTAACACTGAACCCTGTGGGAGTCTCACTGATTAACACTGAACCCTGTGGGAGTCTCACTGATTAACACTGAACCATATGGGAGTCTCACTGATTAACACTGACCCATATGGGAGTCTCACTGATTAACAATGAACCCTATGGGAGTCGCACTGATTAACACTGAACTCTATGGGAGTCTCACTGATTAACACATGAACCCTGTGGGAGTCTCACTGATTAACACTGAACCCTGTGGGAGTCTCACTGATTAACACTGAACCCTGTGGGAGCCTCACTGATTAACACTGAACCCTATGGGAGTCTCACTGATTAACACTGAACCCTGTGGGAGTCTCACTGATTAACAATGAACCCTGTGGGATTCTCACTGATTAACACTGAACCCTATGGGAGTCTCACAGATTAACGCTGAACCCTATGGGAGTCTCACTGATTAACACTGAACACTGTGGGAGTCTCACTGATTAACACTGAACCCTATGGGAATCTCACTGATTAACACTGAACCCTATGGGAGTCTCACTGATTAACACTGAACCCTGTGGGAGTCTCACTGATTAACACTGAACCCTGTGGGAGTCTCACTGATTAACACTGAACCCTATGGGAGTCTCACTGATTAACACTGAACCCTGTGGGAGTCTCACTGATTAACACTGAACCCTATGGGAATCTCACTGATTAACACTGAACCCTATGGGAGTCTCACTGATTAACACTGAACCCTGTGGGAGTCTCACTGATTAACACTGAACCCTGTGGGAGTCTCACTGATTAACACTGAACCCTATGGGAGTCTCACTGATTAACACTGAACCCTGTGGGAGTCTCACTGATTAACACTGAACCCTATGGGAGTCTCACTGATTAACACATGAACCCTGAGGGAGTCTCATTGATTAACACTGAACCCTGTGGGAGTCTCACTGATTAACACTGAACCCTGTGGGAGTCTCACTGATTAACACTGAACCATATGGGAGTCTCACTGATTAACACTGACCCATATGGGAGTCTCACTGATTAACAATGAACCCTATGGGAGTCGCACTGATTAACACTGAACTCTATGGGAGTCTCACTGATTAACACATGAACCCTGTGGGAGTCTCACTGATTAACACTGAACCCTGTGGGAGTCTCACTGATTAACACTGAACCCTGTGGGAGCCTCACTGATTAACACTGAACCCTATGGGAGTCTCACTGATTAACACTGAACCCTGTGGGAGTCTCACTGATTAACAATGAACCCTGTGGGATTCTCACTGATTAACACTGAACCCTATGGGAGTCTCACAGATTAACGCTGAACCCTATGGGAGTCTCACTGATTAACACTGAACACTGTGGGAGTCTCACTGATTAACACTGAACCCTATGGGAATCTCACTGATTAACACTGAACCCTATGGGAGTCTCACTGATTAACACTGAACCCTGTGGGAGTCTCACTGATTAACACTGAACCCTGTGGGAGTCTCACTGATTAACACTGAACCCTATGGGAGTCTCACTGATTAACACTGAACCCTGTGGGAGTCTCACTGATTAACACTGAACCCTATGGGAGTCTCACTGATTAACACATGAACCCTGAGGGAGTCTCACTGATTAACACTGAACCCTGTGGGAGTCTCACTGATTAACACTGAACCCTGTGGGAGTCTCACTGATTAACACTGAACCATATGGGAGTCTCATTGATTAACACTGAACCCTATGGGAGTCTCACTGATTAACAATGAACCCTATGGGAGTCTCACTGATTAACACATGAACCCTGTGGGAGTCTCACTGATTAACACTGAACCCTGTGGGAGTCTCACTGATTAACACTGAACCCTATGGGAGTCTCACTGATTAACACTGAACACTGTGGGAGTCTCACTGATTAAAACATGAACACTGTGGGAGTCTCACTGATTAACACTGAACCCTGTGGGAGTCTCAATGATTAACACTGAACCCTATGGGAGTCTCACTGATTAACACTGAACGCTGTGGGAGTCTCACTGATTAACACTGAACCCTGTGGGAGTCTCACTGATTAACACTGAACCCTATGGGAGTCTCACAGATTAACATTGAACACTGTGGGAGTCTCACTGATTAACACTGAACCCTATGGGAGTCTCACTGATTAACACTGAACCCTGTGGGAGTCTCACTGATTAACACTGAACCCTATTGGAGTCTCACTGATTAACACTGAACCCTGTGGGAGTCTCACTGATTAACACTGAACCCTATGGGAGTCTCACAGATTAACGCTGAACCCTATGGGAGTCTCACTGATTAACACTGAACACTGTGGGAGTCTCACTGATTAACACTGAACCCTATGGGAATCTCACTGATTAACACTAAACCCTATGGGAGTCTCACTGATTAACACTGAACCCTGTGGGAGTCTCACTGATTAACACTGAACCCTGTGGGAGTCTCACTGATTAACACTGAACCCTATGGGAGTCTCACTGATTAACACTGAAACCTGTGGGAGTCTCACTGATTAACACTGAACTCTATGGGAGTCTCACTGATTAACACTGAACCCTGTGGGAGTCTCACTGATTAACACTGAACCCTGTGGGAGTCTCACTGATTAACACTGAACCATATGGGAGTCTCATTGATTAACACTGAACCCTATGGGAGTCTCACTGATTAACACTGAACCCTGTGGGAGTCTCACTGATTAACACTGAAACCTATGAGAGTCTCACTGATTAACACTGACCCCTATGGGAGTCTCACTGATTAACAATGAACCCTATGGGAGTCGCACTGATTAACACTGAACTCTATGGGAGTCTCACTGATTAACACATGAACCCTGTGCGAGTTTCACTGATTAACACTGAACCCTGTGGGAGTCTCACTGATTAACACTGAACCCTGTGGGAGCCTCACTGATTAACACTGAACCCTATGGGAGTCTCACTGATTAACACTGAACCCGGTGGGAGTCTCACTGATTAACACTGAAACCTATGAGAGTCTCACTGATTAACACTGACCCCTATGGGAGTCTCACTGATTAACAATGAACCCTATGGGAGTCGCACTGATTAACACTGAACTCTATGGGAGTCTCACTGATTAACACATGAACCCTGTGGGAGTCTCACTGATTAACACATGAACCCTGTGGGAGTCTCACTGATTAACACTGAACCCTGTGGGAGTCTCAATGATTAACACTGATCCCTATGGGAGTCTCACTGATTAACACTGAACGCTGTGGGAGTCTCACTGATTAACACTGAACCCTGTGGGAGTATCACTGATTAACACTGAACCCTATGGGAGTCTCACAGATTAACATTGAACACTGTGGGAGTCTCACTGATTAACACTGAACCCTATGGGAGTCTCACTGATTAACACTGAACCCTGTGGGAGTCTCACTGATTAACACTGAACCCTATGGGAGTCTCACTGATTAACACTGAACCCTGTGGGAGTCTCACTGATTAACACTGAACCCTATGGGAGTCTCACAGATTAACGCTGAACCCTATGGGAGTCTCACTGATTAACACTGAACACTGTGGGAGTCTCACTGATTAACACTGAACCCTATGGGAATCTCACTGATTAACACTAAACCCTATGGGAGTCTCACTGATTAACACTGAACCCTGTGGGAGTCTCACTGATTAACACTGAACCCTGTGGGAGTCTCACTGATTAACACTGAACCCTATGGGAGTCTCACTGATTAACACTGAAACCTGTGGGAGTCTCACTGATTAACACTGAACCCTATGGGAGTCTCACTGATTAACACATGAACCCAGAGGGAGTCTCACTGATTAACACTGAACCCTGTGGGAGTGTCACTGATTAACACTGAACCCTGTGGGAGTCTCACTGATTAACACTGAACCATATGGGAGTCTCATTGATTAACACTGAACCCTATGGGAGTCTCACTGATTAACACTGAACCCTGTGGGATACTCACTGATTAACACTGAAACCTATGAGAGTCTCACTGATTAACACTGACCCCTATGGGAGTCTCACTGATTAACAATGAACCCTATGGGAGTCGCACTGATTAACACTGAACTCTATGGGAGTCTCACTGATTAACACATGAACCCTGTGGGAGTCTCACTGATTAACACTGAACCCTGTGGGAGTCTCACTGATTAACACTGAACCCTGTGGGAGCCTCACTGATTAACACTGAACCCTATGGGAGTCTCACTGATTAACACTGAACCCTGTGGGAGTCTCACTGATTAACAATGAACCCTGTGGGATTCTCACTGATTAACACTGAACCCTATGGGAGTCTCACAGATTAACGCTGAACCCTATGGGAGTCTCACTGATTAACACTGAACACTGTGGGAGTCTCACTGATTAACACTGAACCCTATGGGAATCTCACTGATTAACACTGAACCCTATGGGAGTCTCACTGATTAACACTGAACCCTGTGGGAGTCTCACTGATTAACACTGAACCCTGTGGGAGTCTCACTGATTAACACTGAACCCTATGGGAGTCTCACTGATTAACACTGAACCCTGTGGGAGTCTCACTGATTAACACTGAACCCTATGGGAGTCTCACTGATTAACACATGAACCCTGAGGGAGTCTCATTGATTAACACTGAACCCTGTGGGAGTCTCACTGATTAACACTGAACCCTGTGGGAGTCTCACTGATTAACACTGAACCATATGGGAGTCTCACTGATTAACACTGACCCATATGGGAGTCTCACTGATTAACAATGAACCCTATGGGAGTCGCACTGATTAACACTGAACTCTATGGGAGTCTCACTGATTAACACATGAACCCTGTGGGAGTCTCACTGATTAACACTGAACCCTGTGGGAGTCTCACTGATTAACACTGAACCCTGTGGGAGCCTCACTGATTAACACTGAACCCTATGGGAGTCTCACTGATTAACACTGAACCCTGTGGGAGTCTCACTGATTAACAATGAACCCTGTGGGATTCTCACTGATTAACACTGAACCCTATGGGAGTCTCACAGATTAACGCTGAACCCTATGGGAGTCTCACTGATTAACACTGAACACTGTGGGAGTCTCACTGATTAACACTGAACCCTATGGGAATCTCACTGATTAACACTGAACCCTATGGGAGTCTCACTGATTAACACTGAACCCTGTGGGAGTCTCACTGATTAACACTGAACCCTGTGGGAGTCTCACTGATTAACACTGAACCCTATGGGAGTCTCACTGATTAACACTGAACCCTGTGGGAGTCTCACTGATTAACACTGAACCCTATGGGAGTCTCACTGATTAACACATGAACCCTGAGGGAGTCTCACTGATTAACACTGAACCCTGTGGGAGTCTCACTGATTAACACTGAACCCTGTGGGAGTCTCACTGATTAACACTGAACCATATGGGAGTCTCATTGATTAACACTGAACCCTATGGGAGTCTCACTGATTAACAATGAACCCTATGGGAGTCTCACTGATTAACACATGAACCCTGTGGGAGTCTCACTGATTAACACTGAACCCTGTGGGAGTCTCACTGATTAACACTGAACCCTATGGGAGTCTCACTGATTAACACTGAACACTGTGGGAGTCTCACTGATTAAAACATGAACACTGTGGGAGTCTCACTGATTAACACTGAACCCTGTGGGAGTCTCAATGATTAACACTGAACCCTATGGGAGTCTCACTGATTAACACTGAACGCTGTGGGAGTCTCACTGATTAACACTGAACCCTGTGGGAGTCTCACTGATTAACACTGAACCCTATGGGAGTCTCACAGATTAACATTGAACACTGTGGGAGTCTCACTGATTAACACTGAACCCTATGGGAGTCTCACTGATTAACACTGAACCCTGTGGGAGTCTCACTGATTAACACTGAACCCTATTGGAGTCTCACTGATTAACACTGAACCCTGTGGGAGTCTCACTGATTAACACTGAACCCTATGGGAGTCTCACAGATTAACACTGAACCCTGTGGGAGTCTCACTGATTAACACTGAACCATATGGGAGTCTCACTGATTAACACTGACCCATATGGGAGTCTCACTGATTAACAATGAACCCTATGGGAGTCGCACTGATTAACACTGAACTCTATGGGAGTCTCACTGATTAACACATGAACCCTGTGGGAGTCTCACTGATTAACACTGAACCCTGTGGGAGTCTCACTGATTAACACTGAACCCTGTGGGAGCCTCACTGATTAACACTGAACCCTATGGGAGTCTCACTGATTAACACTGAACCCTGTGGGAGTCTCACTGATTAACAATGAACCCTGTGGGATTCTCACTGATTAACACTGAACCCTATGGGAGTCTCACAGATTAACGCTGAACCCTATGGGAGTCTCACTGATTAACACTGAACACTGTGGGAGTCTCACTGATTAACACTGAACCCTATGGGAATCTCACTGATTAACACTGAACCCTATGGGAGTCTCACTGATTAACACTGAACCCTGTGGGAGTCTCACTGATTAACACTGAACCCTGTGGGAGTCTCACTGATTAACACTGAACCCTATGGGAGTCTCACTGATTAACACTGAACCCTGTGGGAGTCTCACTGATTAACACTGAACCCTATGGGAGTCTCACTGATTAACACATGAACCCTGAGGGAGTCTCACTGATTAACACTGAACCCTGTGGGAGTCTCACTGATTAACACTGAACCCTGTGGGAGTCTCACTGATTAACACTGAACCATATGGGAGTCTCATTGATTAACACTGAACCCTATGGGAGTCTCACTGATTAACAATGAACCCTATGGGAGTCTCACTGATTAACACATGAACCCTGTGGGAGTCTCACTGATTAACACTGAACCCTGTGGGAGTCTCACTGATTAACACTGAACCCTATGGGAGTCTCACTGATTAACACTGAACACTGTGGGAGTCTCACTGATTAAAACATGAACACTGTGGGAGTCTCACTGATTAACACTGAACCCTGTGGGAGTCTCAATGATTAACACTGAACCCTATGGGAGTCTCACTGATTAACACTGAACGCTGTGGGAGTCTCACTGATTAACACTGAACCCTGTGGGAGTCTCACTGATTAACACTGAACCCTATGGGAGTCTCACAGATTAACATTGAACACTGTGGGAGTCTCACTGATTAACACTGAACCCTATGGGAGTCTCACTGATTAACACTGAACCCTGTGGGAGTCTCACTGATTAACACTGAACCCTATTGGAGTCTCACTGATTAACACTGAACCCTGTGGGAGTCTCACTGATTAACACTGAACCCTATGGGAGTCTCACAGATTAACGCTGAACCCTATGGGAGTCTCACTGATTAACACTGAACACTGTGGGAGTCTCACTGATTAACACTGAACCCTATGGGAATCTCACTGATTAACACTAAACCCTATGGGAGTCTCACTGATTAACACTGAACCCTGTGGGAGTCTCACTGATTAACACTGAACCCTGTGGGAGTCTCACTGATTAACACTGAACCCTATGGGAGTCTCACTGATTAACACTGAAACCTGTGGGAGTCTCACTGATTAACACTGAACTCTATGGGAGTCTCACTGATTAACACTGAACCCTGTGGGAGTCTCACTGATTAACACTGAACCCTGTGGGAGTCTCACTGATTAACACTGAACCATATGGGAGTCTCATTGATTAACACTGAACCCTATGGGAGTCTCACTGATTAACACTGAACCCTGTGGGAGTCTCACTGATTAACACTGAAACCTATGAGAGTCTCACTGATTAACACTGACCCCTATGGGAGTCTCACTGATTAACAATGAACCCTATGGGAGTCGCACTGATTAACACTGAACTCTATGGGAGTCTCACTGATTAACACATGAACCCTGTGCGAGTTTCACTGATTAACACTGAACCCTGTGGGAGTCTCACTGATTAACACTGAACCCTGTGGGAGCCTCACTGATTAACACTGAACCCTATGGGAGTCTCACTGATTAACACTGAACCCTGTGGGAGTCTCACTGATTAACAATGAACCCTGTGGGATTCTCACTGATTAACACTGAACCCTATGGGAGTCCCAGTGATTAACACTTAACCCTAAGGGAGTCTCATAAATTAACACTGAACCCTGAGGGAGTCTCACTGATTAACACTGAACCCTATGGGAGTCTCACTGATTAACACTGAACCCTGTGGAAGTCTCACTGATTAACACTGAAACCTATCGGAGTCTCACTGATTAACACTGAACCCTATGGAAGTCTCACTGATTAACAATGAACCCTATGGGAGTCTCACTGATTAACACTGAACCCTGTGGGAGTCTCACTGATTGACACATGAACCCTGTGGGGGTCTCACTGATTAACACTGAACCCTGTGGGATTCTCACTGATTAACACTGAACCCTGTGGGAGTCTCACTGATTAATACATGGACCCTGAGGGAGTATCAGTGATTAACACTGAACCCTGTGGGAGTCTCACTGATTAACACTGAACCCTGTGGGAGTCTCTCTGATTAACACTGAACCCTATGGGAGTCTCATTGATTAACACTGAACCCTGTGGGAGTCTCACTGATTAACACATGAACCCTGTGGGAGTCTCACTGATGTACACTGAACCCTATGGGAGTCTCACTGATTAACAGTGAACCCTATGGGAGTCTCACTGATTAACACTGAACCCTGTGGGAGTCTCACTGATTAACACTGAACCCTATGGGAGTCTCACTGATTAACACTGAACCCTGTGGGAGTCTCAATGATTAACACTGAACCCTATGGGAGTTTCACTGATTAACACTGAACCCTGTGGGAGTCTCACTGATTAACATTGAACCCTATGGGAGTCTCACTGATTAACACTGAACCCTATGGGAATCTCACTGATTAACACTGAACCCTGTGGGAGTCTCATTGATTAACACTGAACCCTGAGGGAGTCTCACTGATGAACACTGACCACTGTGGGAGTCTCAGTGATTAACACTGTGGGAGTCTCACTGATGAACACTGACCACTGTGGGAGTCTCAGTGATTAACACTGTGGGAGTCTCACTGATTAACACTGAACCCTGTGGGAGTCTCACTGATTAACACTGAACCCTGTGGGAGTCTCACTGATTAACACTGAACCCTGTGGGAGTCTCACTGATTAACACTGAACCATATGGGAGTCTCATTGATTAACACTGAACCCTATGGGAGTCTCACTGATTAACACTGAACCCTATGGGAATCTCACTGATTAACACTAAACCCTATGGGAGTCTCACTGATTAACACTGAACCCTGTGGGAGTCTCACTGATTAACACTGAACCCTGTGGGAGTCTCCCTTATTAACACTGAACTCTATGGGAGTCTCACTGATTAACACTGAACCCTGTGGGAGTCTCACTGATTAACACTGAACCCTGTGGGAGTCTCACTGATTAACACTGAACCATATGGGAGTCTCATTGATTAACACTGAACCCTATGGGAGTCTCACTGATTAACACTGAACCCTGTGGGAGTCTCACTGATTAACACTGAAACCTATGAGAGTCTCACTGATTAACACTGACCCCTATGGGAGTCTCACTGATTAACAATGAACCCTATGGGAGTCGCACTGATTAACACTGAACTCTATGGGAGTCTCACTGATTAACACATGAACCGTGTGGGAGTCTCACTGATTAACACTGAACCCTGTGGGAGTCTCACTGATTAACACTGAACCCTGTGGGAGCCTCACTGATTAACACTGAACCCTATGGGAGTCTCACTGATTAACACTGAACCCTGTGGGAGTCTCACTGATTAACAATGAACCCTGTGGGATTCTCACTGATTAACACTGAACCCTATGGGAGTCCCAGTGATTAACACTTAACCCTAAGGGAGTCTCATAAATTAACACTGAACCCTGAGGGAGTCTCACTGATTAACACTGAACCCTATGGGAGTCTCACTGATTAACACTGAACCCTGTGGAAGTCTCACTGATTAACACTGAAACCTATCGGAGTCTCACTGATTAACACTGAACCCTATGGAAGTCTCACTGATTAACAATGAACCCTATGGGAGTCTCACTGATTAACACTGAACCCTGTGGGAGTCTCACTGATTGACACATGAACCCTGTGGGGGTCTCACTGATTAACACTGAACCCTGTGGGATTCTCACTGATTAACACTGAACCCTGTGGGAGTCTCACTGATTAATACATGGACCCTGAGGGAGTATCAGTGATTAACACTGAACCCTGTGGGAGTCTCACTGATTAACACTGAACCCTGTGGGAGTCTCACTGATTAACACTGAACCCTATGGGAGTCTCATTGATTAACACTGAACCCTGTGGGAGTCTCACTGATTAACACATGAACCCTGTGGGAGTCTCACTGATGTACACTGAACCCTATGGGAGTCTCACTGATTAACAGTGAACCCTATGGGAGTCTCACTGATTAACACTGAACCCTGTGGGAGTCTCACTGATTAACACTGAACCCTATGGGAGTCTCACTGATTAACACTGAACCCTGTGGGAGTCTCAATGATTAACACTGAACCCTATGGGAGTTTCACTGATTAACACTGAACCCTGTGGGAGTCTCACTGATTAACACTGAACCCTATGGGAGTCTCACTGATTAACACTGAACCCTATGGGAATCTCACTGATTAACACTGAACCCTGTGGGAGTCTCATTGATTAACACTGAACCCTGAGGGAGTCTCACTGATGAACACTGACCACTGTGGGAGTCTCAGTGATTAACACTGTGGGAGTCTCACTGATGAACACTGACCACTGTGGGAGTCTCAGTGATTAACACTGTGGGAGTCTCACTGATTAACACTGAACCCTGTGGGAGTCTCACTGATTAACACTGAACCCTGTGGGAGTCTCACTGATTAACACTGAACCCTGTGGGAGTCTCACTGATTAACACTGAACCATATGGGAGTCTCATTGATTAACACTGAACCCTATGGGAGTCTCACTGATTAACACTGAACCCTATGGGAATCTCACTGATTAACACTAAACCCTATGGGAGTCTCACTGATTAACACTGAACCCTGTGGGAGTCTCACTGATTAACACTGAACCCTGTGGGAGTCTCACTTATTAACACTGAACTCTATGGGAGTCTCACTGATTAACACTGAACGCTGTGGGAGTCTCACTGATTAACACTGAACCCTGTGGGAGTCTCACTGATTAACACTGAACCATATGGGAGTCTCATTGATTAACACTGAACCCTATGGGAGTCTCACTGATTAACACTGAACCCTGTGGGAGTCTCACTGATTAACACTGAAACCTATGAGAGTCTCACTGATTAACACTGACCCCTATGGGAGTCTCACTGATTAACAATGAACCCTATGGGAGTCGCACTGATTAACACTGAACTCTATGGGAGTCTCACTGATTAACACATGAACCGTGTGGGAGTCTCACTGATTAACACTGAACCCTGTGGGAGTCTCACTGATTAACACTGAACCCTGTGGGAGCCTCACTGATTAACACTGAACCCTATGGGAGTCTCACTGATTAACACTGAACCCTGTGGGAGTCTCACTGATTAACAATGAACCCTGTGGGATTCTCACTGATTAACACTGAACCCTATGGGAGTCCCAGTGATTAACACTTAACCCTAAGGGAGTCTCATAAATTAACACTGAACCCTGAGGGAGTCTCACTGATTAACACTGAACCCTATGGGAGTCTCACTGATTAACACTGAACCCTGTGGAAGTCTCACTGATTAACACTGAAACCTATCGGAGTCTCACTGATTAACACTGAACCCTATGGAAGTCTCACTGATTAACAATGAACCCTATGGGAGTCTCACTGATTAACACTGAACCCTGTGGGAGTCTCACTGATTGACACATGAACCCTGTGGGGGTCTCACTGATTAACACTGAACCCTGTGGGATTCTCACTGATTAACACTGAACCCTGTGGGAGTCTCACTGATTAATACATGGACCCTGAGGGAGTATCAGTGATTAACACTGAACCCTGTGGGAGTCTCACTGATTAACACTGAACCCTGTGGGAGTCTCACTGATTAACACTGAACCCTATGGGAGTCTCATTGATTAACACTGAACCCTGTGGGAGTCTCACTGATTAACACATGAACCCTGTGGGAGTCTCACTGATGTACACTGAACCCTATGGGAGTCTCACTGATTAACAGTGAACCCTATGGGAGTCTCACTGATTAACACTGAACCCTGTGGGAGTCTCACTGATTAACACTGAACCCTATGGGAGTCTCACTGATTAACACTGAACCCTGTGGGAGTCTCAATGATTAACACTGAACCCTATGGGAGTTTCACTGATTAACACTGAACCCTGTGGGAGTCTCACTGATTAACACTGAACCCTATGGGAGTCTCACTGATTAACACTGAACCCTATGGGAATCTCACTGATTAACACTGAACCCTGTGGGAGTCTCATTGATTAACACTGAACCCTGAGGGAGTCTCACTGATGAACACTGACCACTGTGGGAGTCTCAGTGATTAACACTGTGGGAGTCTCACTGATGAACACTGACCACTGTGGGAGTCTCAGTGATTAACACTGTGGGAGTCTCACTGATTAACACTGAACCCTGTGGGAGTCTCACTGATTAACACTGAACCCTGTGGGAGTCTCACTGATTAACACTTAACCCTGTGGGAGTCTCACTGATTAACACTGAACCATATGGGAGTCTCATTGATTAACACTGAACCCTATGGGAGTCTCACTGATTAACACTGAACCCTATGGGAGTCTCACTGATTAACACATGAACCCTGTGGGAGTCTCACTGATTAACACTGAACCCTGTGGGAGTCTCACTGATTAACACTGAACCCTATGGGAGTCTCACTGATTAACACTGAACACTGTGGGAGTCTCACTGACTAACACATGAACCCTGTGGGAGTCTCACTGATTAACACTGAACCCTGTGGGAGTCTCAATGATTAACACTGAACCCTATGGGAGTCTCACTGATTAACACTGAACGCTGTGGGAGTCTCACTGATTAACACTGAACCCTGTGGGAGTCTCACTGATTAACACTGAACCCTATGGGAGTCTCACAGATTAACATTGAACACTGTGGGAGTCTCACTGATTAACACTGAACCCTATGGGAGTCTCACTGATTAACACTGAACCCTGTGGGAGTCTCACTGATTAACACTGAACCCTATTGGAGTCTCACTGATTAACACTGAACCCTGTGGGAGTCTCATTGATTAACACTGAACCCTATGGGAGTCTCACAGATTAACGCTGAACCCTATGGGAGTCTCACTGATTAACACTGAACACTGTGGGAGTCTCACTGATTAACACTGAACCCTATGGGAATCTCACTGATTAACACTAAACCCTATGGGAGTCTCACTGATTAACACTGAACCCTGTGGGAGTCTCACTGATTAACACTGAACCCTGTGGGAGTCTCACTGATTAACACTGAACCCTATGGGAGTCTCACTGATTAACACTGAAACCTGTGGGAGTCTCACTGATTAACACTGAACTCTATGGGAGTCTCACTGATTAACACTGAACCCTGTGGGAGTCTCACTGATTAACACTGAACCCTGTGGGAGTCTCACTGATTAACACTGAACCATATGGGAGTCTCATTGATTAACACTGAACCCTATGGGAGTCTCACTGATTAACACTGAACCCTGTGGGAGTCTCACTGATTAACACTGAAACCTATGAGAGTCTCACTGATTAACACTGACCCCTATGGGAGTCTCACTGATTAACAATGAACCCTGTGGGAGTCTCACTGATTAACACTGAACCCTGTGGGAGTCTCACTGATTAACACTGAACCCTGTGGGAGCCTCACTGATTAACACTGAACCCTATGGGAGTCTCACTGATTAACACTGAACCCTGTGGGAGTCTCACTGATTAACAATGAACCCTGTGGGATTCTCACTGATTAACACTGAACCCTATGGGAGTCCCAGTGATTAACACTTAACCCTATGGGAGTCTCATAAATTAACACTGAACCCTGAGGGAGTCTCACTGATTAACACTGAACCCTATGGGAGTCTCACTGATTAACACTGAACCCTGTGGAAGTCTCACTGATTAACACTGAAACCTATCGGAGTCTCACTGATTAACACTGAACCCTATGGAAGTCTCACTGATTAACAATGAACCCTATGGGAGTCTCACTGATTAACACTGAACCCTGTGGGAGTCTCACTGATTGACACATGAACCCTGTGGGGGTCTCACTGATTAACACTGAACCCTGTGGGATTCTCACTGATTAACACTGAACCCTGTGGGAGTCTCACTGATTAATACATGAACCCTGAGGGAGTATCACTGATTAACACTGAACCCTGTGGGAGTCTCACTGATTAACACTGAACCCTGTGGGAGTCTCACTGATTAACACTGAACCCTATGGGAGTCTCATTGATTAACACTGAACCCTGTGGGAGTCTCACTGATTAACACATGAACCCTGTGGGAGTCTCACTGATGTACACTGAACCCTATGGGAGTCTCACTGATTAACAGTGAACCCTATGGGAGTCTCACTGATTAACACTGCACCCTGTGGGAGTCTCACTGATTAACACTGAACCCTATGGGAGTCTCACTGATTAACACTGAACCCTGTGGGAGTCTCACTGATTAACACTGAAACCTATGGGAGTTTCACTGATTAACACTGAACCCTGTGGGAGTCTCACTGATTAACACTGAACCCTATGGGAGTCTCACTGATTAACACTGAACCCTGTGGAAGTTATACAGATTAACAATGAACCTTATGGGAGTCTCACTGATTAACACTGAACCCTATGGGAATCTCACTGATCAACACTGAACCCTGTGGGAGTCTCATTGATTAACACTGAACCCTGAGGGAGTCTCACTGATGAACACTGACCACTGTGGGAGTCTCAGTGATTAACACTGTGGGAGTCTCACTGATGAACACTGACCACTGTGGGAGTCTCAGTGATTAACACTGTGGGAGTCTCACTGATTAACACTGAACCCTGTGGGAGTCTCACTGATTAACACTGAACCCTGTGGGAGTCTCACTGATTAACACTGAAACCTATCGGAGTCTCACTGATTAACACTGAACCCTATGGAAGTCTCACTGATTAACAATGAACCCTATGGGAGTCTCACTGATTAACACTGAACCCTGTGGGAGTCTCACTGATTGACACATGAACCCTGTGGGGGTCTCACTGATTAACACTGAACCCTGTGGGATTCTCACTGATTAACACTGAACCCTGTGGGAGTCTCACTGATTAATACATGGACCCTGAGGGAGTATCAGTGATTAACACTGAACCCTGTGGGAGTCTCACTGATTAACACTGAACCCTGTGGGAGTCTCACTGATTAACACTGAACCCTATGGGAGTCTCATTGATTAACACTGAACCCTGTGGGAGTCTCACTGATTAACACATGAACCCTGTGGGAGTCTCACTGATGTACACTGAACCCTATGGGAGTCTCACTGATTAACAGTGAACCCTATGGGAGTCTCACTGATTAACACTGAACCCTGTGGGAGTCTCACTGATTAACACTGAACCCTATGGGAGTCTCACTGATTAACACTGAACCCTGTGGGAGTCTCAATGATTAACACTGAACCCTATGGGAGTTTCACTGATTAACACTGAACCCTGTGGGAGTCTCACTGATTAACACTGAAACCTATGAGAGTCTCACTGATTAACACTGAACCCTATGGGAATCTCACTGATTAACACTGAACCCTGTGGGAGTCTCATTGATTAACACTGAACCCTGAGGGAGTCTCACTGATGAACACTGACCACTGTGGGAGTCTCAGTGATTAACACTGTGGGAGTCTCACTGATGAACACTGACCACTGTGGGAGTCTCAGTGATTAACACTGTGGGAGTCTCACTGATTAACACTGAACCCTGTGGGAGTCTCACTGATTAACACTGAACCCTGTGGGAGTCTCACTGATTAACACTGAACCCTGTGGGAGTCTCACTGATTAACACTGAACCATATGGGAGTCTCATTGATTAACACTGAACCCTATGGGAGTCTCACTGATTAACACTGAACCCTATGGGAATCTCACTGATTAACACTAAACCCTATGGGAGTCTCACTGATTAACACTGAACCCTGTGGGAGTCTCACTGATTAACACTGAACCCTGTGGGAGTCTCACTTATTAACACTGAACTCTATGGGAGTCTCACTGATTAACACTGAACGCTGTGGGAGTCTCACTGATTAACACTGAACCCTGTGGGAGTCTCACTGATTAACACTGAACCATATGGGAGTCTCATTGATTAACACTGAACCCTATGGGAGTCTCACTGATTAACACTGAACCCTGTGGGAGTCTCACTGATTAACACTGAAACCTATGAGAGTCTCACTGATTAACACTGACCCCTATGGGAGTCTCACTGATTAACAATGAACCCTATGGGAGTCGCACTGATTAACACTGAACTCTATGGGAGTCTCACTGATTAACACATGAACCGTGTGGGAGTCTCACTGATTAACACTGAACCCTGTGGGAGTCTCACTGATTAACACTGAACCCTGTGGGAGCCTCACTGATTAACACTGAACCCTATGGGAGTCTCACTGATTAACACTGAACCCTGTGGGAGTCTCACTGATTAACAATGAACCCTGTGGGATTCTCACTGATTAACACTGAACCCTATGGGAGTCCCAGTGATTAACACTTAACCCTAAGGGAGTCTCATAAATTAACACTGAACCCTGAGGGAGTCTCACTGATTAACACTGAACCCTATGGGAGTCTCACTGATTAACACTGAACCCTGTGGAAGTCTCACTGATTAACACTGAAACCTATCGGAGTCTCACTGATTAACACTGAACCCTATGGAAGTCTCACTGATTAACAATGAACCCTATGGGAGTCTCACTGATTAACACTGAACCCTGTGGGAGTCTCACTGATTGACACATGAACCCTGTGGGGGTCTCACTGATTAACACTGAACCCTGTGGGATTCTCACTGATTAACACTGAACCCTGTGGGAGTCTCACTGATTAATACATGGACCCTGAGGGAGTATCAGTGATTAACACTGAACCCTGTGGGAGTCTCACTGATTAACACTGAACCCTGTGGGAGTCTCACTGATTAACACTGAACCCTATGGGAGTCTCATTGATTAACACTGAACCCTGTGGGAGTCTCACTGATTAACACATGAACCCTGTGGGAGTCTCACTGATGTACACTGAACCCTATGGGAGTCTCACTGATTAACAGTGAACCCTATGGGAGTCTCACTGATTAACACTGAACCCTGTGGGAGTCTCACTGATTAACACTGAACCCTATGGGAGTCTCACTGATTAACACTGAACCCTGTGGGAGTCTCAATGATTAACACTGAACCCTATGGGAGTTTCACTGATTAACACTGAACCCTGTGGGAGTCTCACTGATTAACACTGAACCCTATGGGAGTCTCACTGATTAACACTGAACCCTATGGGAATCTCACTGATTAACACTGAACCCTGTGGGAGTCTCATTGATTAACACTGAACCCTGAGGGAGTCTCACTGATGAACACTGACCACTGTGGGAGTCTCAGTGATTAACACTGTGGGAGTCTCACTGATGAACACTGACCACTGTGGGAGTCTCAGTGATTAACACTGTGGGAGTCTCACTGATTAACACTGAACCCTGTGGGAGTCTCACTGATTAACACTGAACCCTGTGGGAGTCTCACTGATTAACACTTAACCCTGTGGGAGTCTCACTGATTAACACTGAACCATATGGGAGTCTCATTGATTAACACTGAACCCTATGGGAGTCTCACTGATTAACACTGAACCCTATGGGAGTCTCACTGATTAACACATGAACCCTGTGGGAGTCTCACTGATTAACACTGAACCCTGTGGGAGTCTCACTGATTAACACTGAACCCTATGGGAGTCTCACTGATTAACACTGAACACTGTGGGAGTCTCACTGACTAACACATGAACCCTGTGGGAGTCTCACTGATTAACACTGAACCCTGTGGGAGTCTCAATGATTAACACTGAACCCTATGGGAGTCTCACTGATTAACACTGAACGCTGTGGGAGTCTCACTGATTAACACTGAACCCTGTGGGAGTCTCACTGATTAACACTGAACCCTATGGGAGTCTCACAGATTAACATTGAACACTGTGGGAGTCTCACTGATTAACACTGAACCCTATGGGAGTCTCACTGATTAACACTGAACCCTGTGGGAGTCTCACTGATTAACACTGAACCCTATTGGAGTCTCACTGATTAACACTGAACCCTGTGGGAGTCTCACTGATTAACACTGAACCCTATGGGAGTCTCACAGATTAACGCTGAACCCTATGGGAGTCTCACTGATTAACACTGAACACTGTGGGAGTCTCACTGATTAACACTGAACCCTATGGGAATCTCACTGATTAACACTAAACCCTATGGGAGTCTCACTGATTAACACTGAACCCTGTGGGAGTCTCACTGATTAACACTGAACCCTGTGGGAGTCTCACTGATTAACACTGAACCCTATGGGAGTCTCACTGATTAACACTGAAACCTGTGGGAGTCTCACTGATTAACACTGAACTCTATGGGAGTCTCACTGATTAACACTGAACCCTGTGGGAGTCTCACTGATTAACACTGAACCCTGTGGGAGTCTCACTGATTAACACTGAACCATATGGGAGTCTCATTGATTAACACTGAACCCTATGGGAGTCTCACTGATTAACACTGAACCCTGTGGGAGTCTCACTGATTAACACTGAAACCTATGAGAGTCTCACTGATTAACACTGACCCCTATGGGAGTCTCACTGATTAACAATGAACCCTGTGGGAGTCTCACTGATTAACACTGAACCCTGTGGGAGTCTCACTGATTAACACTGAACCCTGTGGGAGCCTCACTGATTAACACTGAACCCTATGGGAGTCTCACTGATTAACACTGAACCCTGTGGGAGTCTCACTGATTAACAATGAACCCTGTGGGATTCTCACTGATTAACACTGAACCCTATGGGAGTCCCAGTGATTAACACTTAACCCTATGGGAGTCTCATAAATTAACACTGAACCCTGAGGGAGTCTCACTGATTAACACTGAACCCTATGGGAGTCTCACTGATTAACACTGAACCCTGTGGAAGTCTCACTGATTAACACTGCAACCTATCGGAGTCTCACTGATTAACACTGAACCCTATGGAAGTCTCACTGATTAACAATGAACCCTATGGGAGTCTCACTGATTAACACTGAACCCTGTGGGAGTCTCACTGATTGACACATGAACCCTGTGGGGGTCTCACTGATTAACACTGAACCCTGTGGGATTCTCACTGATTAACACTGAACCCTGTGGGAGTCTCACTGATTAATACATGAACCCTGAGGGAGTATCACTGATTAACACTGAACCCTGTGGGAGTCTCACTGATTAACACTGAACCCTGTGGGAGTCTCACTGATTAACACTGAACCCTATGGGAGTCTCATTGATTAACACTGAACCCTGTGGGAGTCTCACTGATTAACACATGAACCCTGTGGGAGTCTCACTGATGTACACTGAACCCTATGGGAGTCTCACTGATTAACAGTGAACCCTATGGGAGTCTCACTGATTAACACTGCACCCTGTGGGAGTCTCACTGATTAACACTGAACCCTATGGGAGTCTCACTGATTAACACTGAACCCTGTGGGAGTCTCACTGATTAACACTGAAACCTATGGGAGTTTCACTGATTAACACTGAACCCTGTGGGAGTCTCACTGATTAACACTGAACCCTATGGGAGTCTCACTGATTAACACTGAACCCTGTGGAAGTTATACAGATTAACAATGAACCTTATGGGAGTCTCACTGATTAACACTGAACCCTATGGGAATCTCACTGATCAACACTGAACCCTGTGGGAGTCTCATTGATTAACACTGAACCCTGAGGGAGTCTCACTGATGAACACTGACCACTGTGGGAGTCTCAGTGATTAACACTGTGGGAGTCTCACTGATGAACACTGACCACTGTGGGAGTCTCAGTGATTAACACTGTGGGAGTCTCACTGATTAACACTGAACCCTGTGGGAGTCTCACTGATTAACACTGAACCCTGTGGGAGTCTCACTGATTAACACTGAATCCTGTGGGAGTCTCACTCATTAACACTGAACCATATGGGAGACTCATTGATTAACACTGAACCCTATGGGAGTCTCACTGATTAACACTGAACCCTGTGGGAGTCTCACTGATTAACACATGAACCCTGTGGGAGTCTCACTGATTAACACTGAACCCTGTGGGAGTCTACCTGATTAACACTGAACCCTATGGGAGTTTCACTGATTAACACTGAACCCTGTGGGAGTCTCACTGATTAACACTGAACCCTATGGGAGTCTCACTGATTAACACTGAACCCTGTGGAAGTTACACTGATTAACAATGCACCTTATGGGAATCTCACTGATTAACACTGAACCCTATGGGAATCTCACTGATTAACACTGAACCCTGTGGGAGTCTCAGTGATTAACACTGAACCCTGAGGGATTCTCACTGATGAACACTGACCACTGTGGGGGTCTCACTGATTAACACTGAACACTGTGGGAGTCTCACTGATTAACACTGAACCCTGTGGGAGTCTCACTGATTAACACTGAACCCTATGGGAGTCTCACTGATTAACAAATGAACCCTGAGGGAGTCTCACTGATTAACACTGAACCCTGTGGGAGTCTCACTGATTAACACTGAACCCTGTGGGAGTCTCACTGATTAACACTGAACCCTATGGGAGTCTCATTGATTAACACTGAACCCTATGGGAGTCTCACTGATTAACACTGAACCCTATGGGAGTCTCACTGATTAACAGTGAACCCTATGGGTGTCTCTCTGATTAACACTGAACCCTGTGGGAGTCTCACTGATTAACACTGAACCGTATGGGAGTCTCACTGATTAACACTGAACCCTGTGGGAGTCTCACTGATTAACACTGAACCCTATGGGAGTTTCACTGATTAACACTGAACCCTGTGGGAGTCTCACTGATTAACACTGAACCCTATGGGAGTCTCACTGATTAACACTGAACCCTGTGGAAGTTATACAGATTAACAATGAACCTTATGGGAGTCTCACTGATTAACACTGAACCCTATGGGAATCTCACTGATTAACACTGAACCCTGTGGGAGTCTCATTGATTAACACTGAACCCTGAGCGAGTCTCACTGATGAACACTGACCACTGTGGGAGTCTCAGTGATTAACACTGTGGGAGTCTCACTGATTAACACTGAACCCTGTGGGAGTCTCACTGATTAACACTGAACCCTGTGGGAGTCTCACTGATTAACACTGAACCCTGTGGGAGCCTCACTGATTAACACTGAACCCTATGGGAGTCTCACTGATTAACACTGAACCCTGTGGGAGTCTCACTGATTAACAATGAACCCTGTGGGATTCTCACTGATTAACACTGAACCCTATGGGAGTCTCACAGATTAACGCTGAACCCTATGGGAGTCTCACTGATTAACACTGAACACTGTGGGAGTCTCACTGATTAACACTGAACCCTATGGGAATCTCACTGATTAACACTGAACCCTATGGGAGTCTCACTGATTAACACTGAACCCTGTGGGAGTCTCACTGATTAACACTGAACCCTGTGGGAGTCTCACTGATTAACACTGAACCCTATGGGAGTCTCACTGATTAACACTGAACCCTGTGGGAGTCTCACTGATTAACACTGAACCCTATGGGAGTCTCACTGATTAACACATGAACCGTGAGGGAGTCTCACTGATTAACACTGAACCCTGTGGGAGTCTCACTGATTAACACTGAACCCTGTGGGAGTCTCACTGATTAACACTGAACCATATGGGAGTCTCATTGATTAACACTGAACCCTATGGGAGTCTCACTGATTAACACTGAACCCTATGGGTGTCTCACTGATTAACACATGAACCCTGTGGGAGTCTCACTGATTAACACTGAACCCTGTGGGAGTCTCACTGATTAACACAGAACCCTATGGGAGTCTCACTGATTAACACTGAACACTGTGGGAGTCTCACTGATTAACACATGAACCCTGTGGGAGTCTCACTGATTAACACTGAACCCTGTGGGAGTCTCAATGATTAACACTGAACCCTATGGGAGTCTCACAGATTCACACTGAACGCTGTGGGAGTCTCACTGATTAACACTGAACCCTGTGGGAGTCTCACTGATTAACACTGAACCCGATGGGAGTCTCACAGATTAACATTGAACACTGTGGGAGTCTCACTGATTAACACTGAACCCTATGGGAGTCTCACTGATTAACACTGAACCCTGTGGGAGTCTCACTGATTAACACTGAACCCTATTGGAGTCTCACTGATTAACACTGAACCCTGTGGGAGTCTCACTGATTAACACTGAACCCTATGGGAGTCTCACAGATTAACGCTGAACCCTATGGGAGTCTCACTGATTAACACTGAACACTGTGGGAGTCTCACTGATTAACACTGAACCCTGTGGGAGTCTCACTGATTAACACTGAACCCTATGGGAGTCTCACTGATTAACACTGAAACCTGTGGGAGTCTCACTGATTAACACTGAACTCTATGGGAGTCTCACTGATTAACACTGAACCCTGTGGGAGTCTCACTGATTAACACTGAACCCTGTGGGAGTCTCACTGATTAACACTGAACCATATGGGAGTCTCATTGATTAACACTGAACCCTATGGGAGTCTCACTGATTAACACTGAACCCTGTGGGAGTCTCACTGATTAACACTGAAACCTATGAGAGACTCACTGATTAACACTGACCCCTATAGGAGTCTCACTGATTAACAATGAACCCTATGGGAGTCGCACTGATTAACACTGAACTCTATGGGAGTCTCACTGATTAACACATGAACCCTGTGGGAGTCTCACTGATTAACACTGAACCCTGTGGGAGTCTCACTGATTAACACTGAACCCTGTGGGAGCCTCACTGATTAACACTGAACCCTATGGGAGTCTCACTGATTAACACTGAACCCTGTGGGAGTCTCACTGATTAACAATGAACCCTGTGGGATTCTCACTGATTAACACTGAACCCTATGGGAGTCCCAGTGATTAACACTAAACCCTATGGGAGTCTCATAAATTAACACTGAACCCAGAGGGAGTCTCACTGATTAACACTGAACCCTGTGGGAGTCTCACTGATTGACACATGAACCCTGTGGGGGTCTCACTGATTAACACTGAACCCTGTGGGATTCTCACTGATTAACACTGAACCCTGTGGGAGTCTCACTGATTAATACATGAACCCTGAGGGAGTATCACTGATTAACACTGAACCCTGTGGGAGTCTCACTGATTAACACTGAACCCTGTGGGAGTCTCACTGATTAACACTGAACCCTATGGGAGTCTCATTGATTAACACTGAACCCTGTGGGAGTCTCACTGATTAACACATGAACCCTGTGGGAGTCTCACTGATGTACACTGAACCCTATGGGAGTCTCACTGATTAACAGTGAACCCTATGGGAGTCTCACTGATTAACACTGAACGCTGTGGGAGTCTCACTGATTAACACTGAACCCTATGGGAGTCTCACTGATTAACACTGAACCCTGTGGGAGTCTCACTGATTAACACTGAACCCTATGGGAGTTTCACTGATTAACACTGAACCCTGTGGGAGTCTCACTGATTAACACTGAACCCTATGGGAGTCTCACTGATTAACACTGAACCCTGTGGAAGTTATACAGATTAACAATGAACCTTATGGGAGTCTCACTGATTAACACTGAACCCTATGGGAATCTCACTGATTAACACTGAACCCTGTGGGAGTCTCATTGATTAACACTGAACCCTGAGGGAGTCTCACTGATGAACACTGACCACTGTGGGAGTCTCAGTGATTAACACTGTGGGAGTCTCACTGATGAACACTGACCACTGTGGGAGTCTCAGTGATTAACACTGTGGGAGTCTCACTGATTAACACTGAACCCTGTGGGAGTCTCACTGATTAACACTGAACCCTGTGGGAGTCTCACTGATTAACACTGAATCCTGTGGGAGTCTCACTCATTAACACTGAACCATATGGGAGACTCATTGATTAACACTGAACCCTATGGGAGTCTCACTGATTAACACTGAACCCTGTGGGAGTCTCACTGATTAACACATGAACCCTGTGGGAGTCTCACTGATTAACACTGAACCCTGTGGGAGTCTACCTGATTAACACTGAACCCTATGGGAGTTTCACTGATTAACACTGAACCCTGTGGGAGTCTCACTGATTAACACTGAACCCTATGGGAGTCTCACTGATTAACACTGAACCCTGTGGAAGTTACACTGATTAACAATGCACCTTATGGGAATCTCACTGATTAACACTGAACCCTATGGGAATCTCACTGATTAACACTGAACCCTGTGGGAGTCTCAGTGATTAACACTGAACCCTGAGGGATTCTCACTGATGAACACTGACCACTGTGGGGGTCTCACTGAGTAACACTGAACACTGTGGGAGTCTCACTGATTAACACTGAACCCTGTGGGAGTCTCACTGATTAACACTGAACCCTATGGGAGTCTCACTGATTAACAAATGAACCCTGAGGGAGTCTCACTGATTAACACTGAACCCTGTGGGAGTCTCACTGATTAACACTGAACCCTGTGGGAGTCTCACTGATTAACACTGAACCCTATGGGAGTCTCATTGATTAACACTGAACCCTATGGGAGTCTCACTGATTAACACTGAACCCTATGGGAGTCTCACTGATTAACAGTGAACCCTATGGGAGTCTCACTGATTAACACTGAACCCTGTGGGAGTCTCACTGATTAACACTGAACCCTATGGGAGTCTCACTGATTAACACTGAACCCTGTGGGAGTCTCACTGATTAACACTGAACCCTATGGGAGTTTCACTGATTAACACTGAACCCTGTGGGAGTCTCACTGATTAACACTGAACCCTATGGGAGTCTCACTGATTAACACTGAACCCTGTGGAAGTTATACAGATTAACAATGAACCTTATGGGAGTCTCACTGATTAACACTGAACCCTATGGGAATCTCACTGATTAACACTGAACCCTGTGGGAGTCTCATTGATTAACACTGAACCCTGAGGGAGTCTCACTGATGAACACTGACCACTGTGGGAGTCTCAGTGATTAACACTGTGGGAGTCTCACTGATTAACACTGAACCCTGTGGGAGTCTCACTGATTAAC
Organism: Petromyzon marinus; assembly: GCF_048934315.1. Lineage (NCBI taxonomy): Eukaryota > Metazoa > Chordata > Hyperoartia > Petromyzontiformes > Petromyzontidae > Petromyzon > Petromyzon marinus. Next base: position 1,156,222 of record NW_027423058.1, on the reverse strand, counting down.
ACTGAACCCTGTGGGAGTCTCACTGATTAACACTGAATCCTGTGGGAGTCTCACTCATTAACACTGAACCATATGGGAGACTCATTGATTAACACTGAACCCTATGGGAGTCTCACTGATTAACACTGAACCCTGTGGGAGTCTCACTGATTAACACATGAACCCTGTGGGAGTCTCACTGATTAACACTGAACCCTGTGGGAGTCTACCTGATTAACACTGAACCCTATGGGAGTTTCACTGATTAACACTGAACCCTGTGGGAGTCTCACTGATTAACACTGAACCCTATGGGAGTCTCACTGATTAACACTGAACCCTGTGGAAGTTACACTGATTAACAATGCACCTTATGGGAATCTCACTGATTAACACTGAACCCTATGGGAATCTCACTGATTAACACTGAACCCTGTGGGAGTCTCAGTGATTAACACTGAACCCTGAGGGATTCTCACTGATGAACACTGACCACTGTGGGGGTCTCACTGATTAACACTGAACCCTGTGGGAGTCTCACTGATTAACACTGAACCCTGTGGGAGTCTCACTGATTAACACTGAACCCTGTGGGAGTCTCACTCATTAACACTGAACCATATGGGAGACTCATTGATTAACACTGAACCCTATGGGAGTCTCATTGATTAACACTGAACCCTGTGGGAGTTTCACTGATTAACACATGAACCCTGTGGGAGTCTCACTGATTAACACTGAACCCTGTGGGAGTCTCACTGATCAACACTGAATCCTGTGGGAGTCTCACTGATTAAAACTGAACCCTGAGGGATTCTCACTGATGCACACTGAACCCTGTGGGAGTCTCACTGATTAACAATGAACCCTGTGGGAGTCTCACTGATTAACACTCAACCCTATGGGAGTCTCACTGATTAACACTGAACCCTATGGGAGTCTCACTGATTAACACATGAACCCTGAGGGAGTCTCACTGATTAACACTGAACCCTGTGGGAGACTTACTGATTAACACTGAACCCTGTGGGAGTCTCACTGATTAACACTGAACCCTATGGGAGTCTCATTGATTAACACTGAACCCTATGGGAGTCTCACTGATTAACACTGAACCCTGTGGGAGTCTTACTGATTAACACTGAACCCTGTGGGAGTCTCACTGATTAACACTGAACCCTGTGGGAGTCTCACTGATTAACACTGAACCCTGTGGGAGTCTCACTGATTAACACATGAACCCTGAGGGAGTATCACTGATTAACACTGAACCCTGTGGGAGTCTCACTGATTAACACTGAACCCTATGGTAGTCTCACTGATTAACACTGAACCCTGTGGAAGTTACACTGATTAACAATGCACCTTATGGGAATCTCACTGATTAACACTGAACCCTATGGGAATCTCACTGATTAACACTGAACCCTGTGGGAGTCTCAGTGATTAACACTGAACCCTGAGGGATTCTCACTGATGAACACTGACCACTGTGGGAGTCTCACTGATTAACACTGAACACTGTGGGAGTCTCACTGATTAACATTGAACACTGTGGGAGTCTCACTGATTAACACTGAACCCTGCGGGAGTCTCACTCATTAACACTGAACCATATGGGAGACTCATTGATTAACACTGAACCCTATGGGAGTCTCACTGATTAACACTGAACCCTGTGGGAGTTTCACTGATTAACACATGAACCCTGTGGGAGTCTCACTGATTAACACTGAACCCTGTGGGAGTCTCACTGATCAACACTGAACCCTGTGGGAGTCTCACTGATTAAAACTGAACCCTGAGGTATTCTCACTGATGAACACTGAACCCTGTGGGAGTCTCACTGATTAACAATGAACCCTGTGGGAGTCACACTGATTAACACTGAACCCTATGGGAGTCTCACTGATTAACACTGAACCCTATGGGAGTCTCACTGATTAACACATGAACCCTGAGGGAGTCTCGCTGATTAACACTGAACCCTGTGGGAGACTCACTGATTAACACTGAACCCTGTGGGAGTCTCACTGATTAACACTGAACCCTATGGGAGTCTCATTGATTAACACTGAACCCTATGGGAGTCTCACTGATTAACACTGAACCCTGTGGGAGTCTCACTGATTAACACTGAACCCTGTGGGAGTCTCACTGATTAACACTGAACCCTGTGGGAGTCTCACTGATTAACACTGAACCCTGTGGGAGTCTCACTGATTAACACTGAACCCTGTGGGAGTCTCACTCATTAACACTGAACCATATGGGAGACTCATTGATTAACACTGAACCCTATGGGAGTCTCACTGATTAACACTGAACCCTGTGGGAGTTTCACTGATTAACACATGAACCCTGTGGGAGTCTCACTGATTAACACTGAACCCTGTGGGAGTCTCACTGATCAACACTGAACCCTGTAGGAGTCTCACTGATTAAAACTGAACCCTGAGGGATTCTCACTGATGAACACTGAACCCTGTGGGAGTCTCACTGATTAACAATGAACCCTGTGGGAGTCTCACTGATTAACACTGAACCCTATGGGAGTCTCACTGATTAACACTGAACCCTATGGGAGTCTCACTGATTAACACATGAACCCTGAGGGAGTCTCGCTGATTAACACTGAACCCTGTGGGAGACTCACTGATTAACACTGAACCCTGTGGGAGTCTCACTGATTAACACTGAACCCTATGGGAGTCTCATTGATTAACACTGAACCCTATGGGAGTCTCACTGATTAACACTGAACCCTGTGGGAGTCTCACTGATTAACACTGAACCCTGTGGGAGTCTCACTGATTAACACTGAACCCTGTGGGAGTCTCACTGATTAACACTGAACCCTGTGGGAGTCTCACTGATTAACACATGAACCCTGAGGGAGTATCACTGATTAACACTGAACCCTGTGGGAGTCTCACTGATTAACACTGAACCCTGTCGGAGTCTCACTCATTAACACTGAACCATATGGGAGACTCATTGATTAACACTGAACCCTATGGGAGTCTCACTGATTAACACTGAACCCTGTGGGAGTTTCACTGATTAACACATGAACCCTGTGGGAGTCTCACTGATTAACACTGAACCCTGTGGGAGTCTCACTGATCAACACTGAACCCTGTGGGAGTCTCACTGATTAAAACTGAACCCTGTGGAAGTTACACTGATTAACAATGCACCTTATGGGAATCTCACTGATTAACACTGAACCCTATGGGAATCTCACTGATTAACACTGAACCCTGTGGGAGTCTCAGTGATTAACACTGAACCCTGAGGGATTCTCACTGATGAACACTGACCACTGTGGGAGTCTCACTGATTAACCCTGAACACTGTGGGAGTCTCACTGATTAACATTGAACACTGTGGGAGTCTCACTGATTAACACTGAACCCTATGGGAGTCTCACTGATTTACACTGAACCCTGTGGGAGTCTCAGTGATAAACACTGAACCCTATGGGAGTCTCACTGATTAACACTGAACCCTGTGGGAGTCTCACTGATTAAAACTGAACCCTGTGGAAGTTACACTGATTAACAATGCACCTTATGGGAATCTCACTGATTAACACTGAACCCTATGGGAATCTCACTGATTAACACTGAACCCTGAGGGATTCTCACTGATGAACACTGACCACTGTGGGATTCTCACTGATCAACACTGAACACTGTGGGAGTCTCACTGATTAACACTGAACACTGTGGGAGTCTCACTGATTAACACTGAACCCTATGGGAGTCTCACTGATTTTCACTGAACCCTGTGGGAGTCTCAGTGATAAACACTGAACCCTATGGGAGTCTCACTGATTAACACTGAACCCTGTGGGAGTCTTACTGATTAACACTGAACCCTGTGGGAGTCTCACTGATTAACACTGAACCCTGTGGGAGTCTCACTGATTAACACTGAACCCTGAGGGAGTCTCACTGATTAACACATGAACCCTGAGGGAGTATCACTGATTAACACTGAACCCTGTGGGAGTCTCACTGATTAACACTGAACCCTATGGGAGTCTCACTGATTAACACTGAACCCTGTGGAAGTTACATTGATTAACAATGCACCTTATGGGAATCTCACTGATTAACACTGAACCCTATGGGAATCTCACTGATTAACACTGAACCCTGTGGGAGTCTCAGTGATTAACTCTGAACCCTGAGGGATTCTCACTGATGAACACTGACCACTGTGGGAGTCTAACTGATTAACACTGAACACTGTGGGAGTCTCACTGATTAACATTGAACACTGTGGGAGTCTCACTGATTAACACTGAACCCTGTGGGAGTCTCAGTGATTTACACTGAACCCTGTGGGAGTCTCAGTGATAAACACTGAACCCTATGGGAGTCTCACTGATTAACACTGAACACTGTGGGAGTCTCACTGATTAACATTGAACACTGTGGGAGTCTCACTGATTAACACTGAACCCTGTGGGAGTCTCACTGATTAACACTGAACCCTGTGGGAGTCTCACTGATTAACACATGAACCCTGAGGGAGTATCACTGATTAACACTGAACCCTGTGGGAGTCTCATTGATTAACACTGAACCCTATGGGAGTCTCACTGATTAACACTGAACCCTGTGGGAGTCTCACTGATTAACACTGAACCCTGTGGGAGTCTCACTGATCAACACTGAACCCTGTGGGAGTCTCACTGATTAAAACTGAACCCTGAGGGATTCTCACTTATGAACACTGAACCCTGTGGGAGTCTCACTGATTAACAATGAACCCTGTGGGAGTCTCACTGATTAACACTGAACCCTATGGGAGTCTCACTGATTAACACTGAACCCTATGGGAGTCTCACTGATTAACACATGAACCCTGAGGGAGTCTCGCTGATTAACACTGAACCCTGTGGGAGACTCACTGATTAACACTGAACCCTGTGGGAGTCTCACTGATTAACACTGAACCCTATGGGAGTCTCATTGATTAACACTGAACCCTATGGGAGTCTCACTGATTAACACTGAACCCTGTGGGAGTCTCACTGATTAACACTGAACCCTGTGGGAGTCTCACTGATTAACACTGAACCCTGTGGGAGTCTCACTGATTAACACTGAACCCTGTGGGAGTCTCACTGATTAACACATGAACCCTGAGGGAGTATCACTGATTAACACTGAACCCTGTGGGAGTCTCACTGATTAACACTGAACCCTGTCGGAGTCTCACTCATTAACACTGAACCATATGGGAGACTCATTGATTAACACTGAACCCTATGGGAGTCTCACTGATTAACACTGAACCCTGTGGGAGTTTCACTGATTAACACATGAACCCTGTGGGAGTCTCACTGATTAACACTGAACCCTGTGGGAGTCTCACTGATCAACACTGAACCCTGTGGGAGTCTCACTGATTAAAACTGAACCCTGTGGAAGTTACACTGATTAACAATGCACCTTATGGGAATCTCACTGATTAACACTGAACCCTATGGGAATCTCACTGATTAACACTGAACCCTGTGGGAGTCTCAGTGATTAACACTGAACCCTGAGGGATTCTCACTGATGAACACTGACCACTGTGGGGGTCTCACTGAGTAACACTGAACACTGTGGGAGTCTCACTGATTAACACTGAACCCTGTGGGAGTCTCACTGATTAACACTGAACCCTATGGGAGTCTCACTGATTAACAAATGAACCCTGAGGGAGTCTCACTGATTAACACTGAACCCTGTGGGAGTCTCACTGATTAACACTGAACCCTGTGGGAGTCTCACTGATTAACACTGAACCCTATGGGAGTCTCATTGATTAACACTGAACCCTATGGGAGTCTCACTGATTAACACTGAACCCTATGGGAGTCTCACTGATTAACAGTGAACCCTATGGGAGTCTCACTGATTAACACTGAACCCTGTGGGAGTCTCACTGATTAACACTGAACCCTATGGGAGTCTCACTGATTAACACTGAACCCTGTGGGAGTCTCACTGATTAACACTGAACCCTATGGGAGTTTCACTGATTAACACTGAACCCTGTGGGAGTCTCACTGATTAACACTGAACCCTATGGGAGTCTCACTGATTAACACTGAACCCTGTGGAAGTTATACAGATTAACAATGAACCTTATGGGAGTCTCACTGATTAACACTGAACCCTATGGGAATCTCACTGATTAACACTGAACCCTGTGGGAGTCTCATTGATTAACACTGAACCCTGAGGGAGTCTCACTGATGAACACTGACCACTGTGGGAGTCTCAGTGATTAACACTGTGGGAGTCTCACTGATTAACACTGAACCCTGTGGGAGTCTCACTGATTAACACTGAACCCTGTGGGAGTCTCACTGATTAACACTGAATCCTGTGGGAGTCTCACTCATTAACACTGAACCATATGGGAGACTCATTGATTAACACTGAACCCTATGGGAGTCTCACTGATTAACACTGAACCCTGTGGGAGTCTCACTGATTAACACATGAACCCTGTGGGAGTCTCACTGATTAACACTGAACCCTGTGGGAGTCTACCTGATTAACACTGAACCCTATGGGAGTTTCACTGATTAACACTGAACCCTGTGGGAGTCTCACTGATTAACACTGAACCCTATGGGAGTCTCACTGATTAACACTGAACCCTGTGGAAGTTACACTGATTAACAATGCACCTTATGGGAATCTCACTGATTAACACTGAACCCTATGGGAATCTCACTGATTAACACTGAACCCTGTGGGAGTCTCAGTGATTAACACTGAACCCTGAGGGATTCTCACTGATGAACACTGACCACTGTGGGGGTCTCACTGATTAACACTGAACCCTGTGGGAGTCTCACTGATTAACACTGAACCCTGTGGGAGTCTCACTGATTAACACTGAACCCTGTGGGAGTCTCACTCATTAACACTGAACCATATGGGAGACTCATTGATTAACACTGAACCCTATGGGAGTCTCATTGATTAACACTGAACCCTGTGGGAGTTTCACTGATTAACACATGAACCCTGTGGGAGTCTCACTGATTAACACTGAACCCTGTGGGAGTCTCACTGATCAACACTGAATCCTGTGGGAGTCTCACTGATTAAAACTGAACCCTGAGGGATTCTCACTGATGCACACTGAACCCTGTGGGAGTCTCACTGATTAACAATGAACCCTGTGGGAGTCTCACTGATTAACACTCAACCCTATGGGAGTCTCACTGATTAACACTGAACCCTATGGGAGTCTCACTGATTAACACATGAACCCTGAGGGAGTCTCACTGATTAACACTGAACCCTGTGGGAGACTTACTGATTAACACTGAACCCTGTGGGAGTCTCACTGATTAACACTGAACCCTATGGGAGTCTCATTGATTAACACTGAACCCTATGGGAGTCTCACTGATTAACACTGAACCCTGTGGGAGTCTTACTGATTAACACTGAACCCTGTGGGAGTCTCACTGATTAACACTGAACCCTGTGGGAGTCTCACTGATTAACACTGAACCCTGTGGGAGTCTCACTGATTAACACATGAACCCTGAGGGAGTATCACTGATTAACACTGAACCCTGTGGGAGTCTCACTGATTAACACTGAACCCTATGGTAGTCTCACTGATTAACACTGAACCCTGTGGAAGTTACACTGATTAACAATGCACCTTATGGGAATCTCACTGATTAACACTGAACCCTATGGGAATCTCACTGATTAACACTGAACCCTGTGGGAGTCTCAGTGATTAACACTGAACCCTGAGGGATTCTCACTGATGAACACTGACCACTGTGGGAGTCTCACTGATTAACACTGAACACTGTGGGAGTCTCACTGATTAACATTGAACACTGTGGGAGTCTCACTGATTAACACTGAACCCTGCGGGAGTCTCACTCATTAACACTGAACCATATGGGAGACTCATTGATTAACACTGAACCCTATGGGAGTCTCACTGATTAACACTGAACCCTGTGGGAGTTTCACTGATTAACACATGAACCCTGTGGGAGTCTCACTGATTAACACTGAACCCTGTGGGAGTCTCACTGATCAACACTGAACCCTGTGGGAGTCTCACTGATTAAAACTGAACCCTGAGGTATTCTCACTGATGAACACTGAACCCTGTGGGAGTCTCACTGATTAACAATGAACCCTGTGGGAGTCACACTGATTAACACTGAACCCTATGGGAGTCTCACTGATTAACACTGAACCCTATGGGAGTCTCACTGATTAACACATGAACCCTGAGGGAGTCTCGCTGATTAACACTGAACCCTGTGGGAGACTCACTGATTAACACTGAACCCTGTGGGAGTCTCACTGATTAACACTGAACCCTATGGGAGTCTCATTGATTAACACTGAACCCTATGGGAGTCTCACTGATTAACACTGAACCCTGTGGGAGTCTCACTGATTAACACTGAACCCTGTGGGAGTCTCACTGATTAACACTGAACCCTGTGGGAGTCTCACTGATTAACACTGAACCCTGTGGGAGTCTCACTGATTAACACTGAACCCTGTGGGAGTCTCACTCATTAACACTGAACCATATGGGAGACTCATTGATTAACACTGAACCCTATGGGAGTCTCACTGATTAACACTGAACCCTGTGGGAGTTTCACTGATTAACACATGAACCCTGTGGGAGTCTCACTGATTAACACTGAACCCTGTGGGAGTCTCACTGATCAACACTGAACCCTGTAGGAGTCTCACTGATTAAAACTGAACCCTGAGGGATTCTCACTGATGAACACTGAACCCTGTGGGAGTCTCACTGATTAACAATGAACCCTGTGGGAGTCTCACTGATTAACACTGAACCCTATGGGAGTCTCACTGATTAACACTGAACCCTATGGGAGTCTCACTGATTAACACATGAACCCTGAGGGAGTCTCGCTGATTAACACTGAACCCTGTGGGAGACTCACTGATTAACACTGAACCCTGTGGGAGTCTCACTGATTAACACTGAACCCTATGGGAGTCTCATTGATTAACACTGAACCCTATGGGAGTCTCACTGATTAACACTGAACCCTGTGGGAGTCTCACTGATTAACACTGAACCCTGTGGGAGTCTCACTGATTAACACTGAACCCTGTGGGAGTCTCACTGATTAACACTGAACCCTGTGGGAGTCTCACTGATTAACACATGAACCCTGAGGGAGTATCACTGATTAACACTGAACCCTGTGGGAGTCTCACTGATTAACACTGAACCCTGTCGGAGTCTCACTCATTAACACTGAACCATATGGGAGACTCATTGATTAACACTGAACCCTATGGGAGTCTCACTGATTAACACTGAACCCTGTGGGAGTTTCACTGATTAACACATGAACCCTGTGGGAGTCTCACTGATTAACACTGAACCCTGTGGGAGTCTCACTGATCAACACTGAACCCTGTGGGAGTCTCACTGATTAAAACTGAACCCTGTGGAAGTTACACTGATTAACAATGCACCTTATGGGAATCTCACTGATTAACACTGAACCCTATGGGAATCTCACTGATTAACACTGAACCCTGTGGGAGTCTCAGTGATTAACACTGAACCCTGAGGGATTCTCACTGATGAACACTGACCACTGTGGGAGTCTCACTGATTAACCCTGAACACTGTGGGAGTCTCACTGATTAACATTGAACACTGTGGGAGTCTCACTGATTAACACTGAACCCTATGGGAGTCTCACTGATTTACACTGAACCCTGTGGGAGTCTCAGTGATAAACACTGAACCCTATGGGAGTCTCACTGATTAACACTGAACCCTGTGGGAGTCTCACTGATTAAAACTGAACCCTGTGGAAGTTACACTGATTAACAATGCACCTTATGGGAATCTCACTGATTAACACTGAACCCTATGGGAATCTCACTGATTAACACTGAACCCTGAGGGATTCTCACTGATGAACACTGACCACTGTGGGATTCTCACTGATCAACACTGAACACTGTGGGAGTCTCACTGATTAACACTGAACACTGTGGGAGTCTCACTGATTAACACTGAACCCTATGGGAGTCTCACTGATTTTCACTGAACCCTGTGGGAGTCTCAGTGATAAACACTGAACCCTATGGGAGTCTCACTGATTAACACTGAACCCTGTGGGAGTCTTACTGATTAACACTGAACCCTGTGGGAGTCTCACTGATTAACACTGAACCCTGTGGGAGTCTCACTGATTAACACTGAACCCTGAGGGAGTCTCACTGATTAACACATGAACCCTGAGGGAGTATCACTGATTAACACTGAACCCTGTGGGAGTCTCACTGATTAACACTGAACCCTATGGGAGTCTCACTGATTAACACTGAACCCTGTGGAAGTTACATTGATTAACAATGCACCTTATGGGAATCTCACTGATTAACACTGAACCCTATGGGAATCTCACTGATTAACACTGAACCCTGTGGGAGTCTCAGTGATTAACTCTGAACCCTGAGGGATTCTCACTGATGAACACTGACCACTGTGGGAGTCTAACTGATTAACACTGAACACTGTGGGAGTCTCACTGATTAACATTGAACACTGTGGGAGTCTCACTGATTAACACTGAACCCTGTGGGAGTCTCAGTGATTTACACTGAACCCTGTGGGAGTCTCAGTGATAAACACTGAACCCTATGGGAGTCTCACTGATTAACACTGAACACTGTGGGAGTCTCACTGATTAACATTGAACACTGTGGGAGTCTCACTGATTAACACTGAACCCTGTGGGAGTCTCACTGATTAACACTGAACCCTGTGGGAGTCTCACTGATTAACACATGAACCCTGAGGGAGTATCACTGATTAACACTGAACCCTGTGGGAGTCTCATTGATTAACACTGAACCCTATGGGAGTCTCACTGATTAACACTGAACCCTGTGGGAGTCTCACTGATTAACACTGAACCCTGTGGGAGTCTCACTGATCAACACTGAACCCTGTGGGAGTCTCACTGATTAAAACTGAACCCTGAGGGATTCTCACTTATGAACACTGAACCCTGTGGGAGTCTCACTGATTAACAATGAACCCTGTGGGAGTCTCACTGATTAACACTGAACCCTATGGAAGTCTCACTGATTAACACTGAACCCTATGGGAGTCTCACTGATTAACACATGAACCCTGAGGGAGTCTCGCTGATTAACACTGAACCCTGTGGGAGACTCACTGATTAACACTGAACCCTGTGGGAGTCTCACTGATTAACACTGAACCCTATGGGAGTCTCATTGATTAACACTGAACCCTATGGGAGTCTCACTGATTAACACTGAACCCTGTGGGAGTCTCACTGATTAACACTGAACCCTGTGGGAGTCTCACTGATTAACACTGAACCCTGTGGGAGTCTCACTGATTAACACTGAACCCTGTGGGAGTCTCACTGATTAACACATGAACCCTGAGGGAGTATCACTGATTAACACTGAACCCTGTGGGAGTCTCACTGATTAACACTGAACCCTGTCGGAGTCTCACTCATTAACACTGAACCATATGGGAGACTCATTGATTAACACTGAACCCTATGGGAGTCTCACTGATTAACACTGAACCCTGTGGGAGTTTCACTGATTAACACATGAACCCTGTGGGAGTCTCACTGATTAACACTGAACCCTGTGGGAGTCTCACTGATCAACACTGAACCCTGTGGGAGTCTCACTGATTAAAACTGAACCCTGTGGAAGTTACACTGATTAACAATGCACCTTATGGGAATCTCACTGATTAACACTGAACCCTATGGGAATCTCACTGATTAACACTGAACCCTGTGGGAGTCTCAGTGATTAACACTGAACCCTGAGGGATTCTCACTGATGAACACTGACCACTGTGGGAGTCTCACTGATTAACCCTGAACACTGTGGGAGTCTCACTGATTAACATTGAACACTGTGGGAGTCTCACTGATTAACACTGAACCCTATGGGAGTCTCACTGATTTACACTGAACCCTGTGGGAGTCTCAGTGATAAACACTGAACCCTATGGGAGTCTCACTGATTAACACTGAACCCTGTGGGAGTCTCACTGATTAAAACTGAACCCTGTGGAAGTTACACTGATTAACAATGCACCTTATGGGAATCTCACTGATTAACACTGAACCCTATGGGAATCTCACTGATTAACACTGAACCCTGTGGGAGTCTCAGTGATTAACACTGAACCCTGAGGGATTCTCACTGATGAACACTGACCACTGTGGGATTCTCACTGATCAACACTGAACACTGTGGGAGTCTCACTGATTAACATTGAACACTGTGGGAGTCTCACTGATTAACACTGAACCCTATGGGAGTCTCACTGATTTACACTGAACCCTGTGGGAGTCTCAGTGATAAACACTGAACCCTATGGGAGTCTCACTGATTAACACTGAACCCTGTGGGAGTCTTACTGATTAACACTGAACCCTGTGGGAGTCTCACTGATTAACACTGAACCCTGTGGGAGTCTCACTGATTAACACTGAACCCTGAGGGAGTCTCACTGATTAACACATGAACCCTGAGGGAGTATCACTGATTAACACTGAACCCTGTGGGAGTCTCACTGATTAACACTGAACCCTATGGGAGTCTCACTGATTAACACTGAACCCTGTGGAAGTTACATTGATTAACAATGCACCTTATGGGAATCTCACTGATTAACACTGAACCCTATGGGAATCTCACTGATTAACACTGAACCCTGTGGGAGTCTCAGTGATTAACTCTGAACCCTGAGGGATTCTCACTGATGAACACTGACCACTGTGGGAGTCTAACTGATTAACACTGAACACTGTGGGAGTCTCACTGATTAACATTGAACACTGTGGGAGTCTCACTGATTAACACTGAACCCTGTGGGAGTCTCAGTGATTTACACTGAACCCTGTGGGAGTCTCAGTGATAAACACTGAACCCTATGGGAGTCTCACTGATTAACACTGAACACTGTGGGAGTCTCACTGATTAACATTGAACACTGTGGGAGTCTCACTGATTAACACTGAACCCTGTGGGAGTCTCACTGATTAACACTGAACCCTGTGGGAGTCTCACTGATTAACACATGAACCCTGAGGGAGTATCACTGATTAACACTGAACCCTGTGGGAGTCTCATTGATTAACACTGAACCCTATGGGAGTCTCACTGATTAACACTGAACCCTGTGGGAGTCTCACTGATTAACACTGAACCCTGTGGGAGTCTCACTGATTAACACTGAACCCTGTGGGAGTCTCACTCATTAACACTGAACCATATGGGAGACTCATTGATTAACACTGAACCCTATGGGAGTCTCACTGATTAACACTGAACCCTGTGGGAGTTTCACTGATTAACACATGAACCCTGTGGGAGTCTCACTGATTAACACTGAACCCTGTGGGAGTCTCACTGATCAACACTGAACCCTGTGGGAGTCTCACTGATTAAAACTGAACCCTGAGGGATTCTCACTGATGAACACTGAACCCTGTGGGAGTCTCACTGATTAACAATGATCCCTGTGGGAGTCTCACTGATTAACACTGAACCCTATGGGAGTCTCACTGATTAACACTGAACCCTATGGGAGTCTCACTGATTAACACATGAACCCTGAGGGAGTCTCGCTGATTAACACTGAACCCTGTGGGAGACTCACTGATTAACACTGAACCCTGTGGGAGTCTCACTGATTAACACTGAACCCTATGGGAGTCTCATTGATTAACACTGAACCCTATGGGAGTCTCACTGATTAACACTGAACCCTGTGGGAGTCTCACTGATTAACACTGAACCCTGTGGGAGTCTCACTGATTAACACATGAACCCTGAGGGAGTATCACTGATTAACACTGAACCCTGTGGGAGTCTCATTGATTAACACTGAACCCTATGGGAGTCTCACTGATTAACACTGAACCCTGTGGGAGTCTCACTGATTAACACTGAACCCTGTGGGAGTCTCACTGATTAACACTGAACCCTGTGGGAGTCTCACTCATTAACACTGAACCATATGGGAGACTCATTGATTAACACTGAACCCTATGGGAGTCTCACTGATTAACACTGAACCCTGTGGGAGTCTCAATGATTAACACTGAACCCTGTGGGAGTCTCACTGATTAACACTGAACCCTGTGGGAGTCTCACTCATTAACACTGAACCATATGGGAGACTCATTGATTAACACTGAACCCTATGGGAGTCTCACTGATTAACACTGAACCCTATGGGAGTCTCACTGATTAACACTGAACCCTGTGGGAGTTTCACTGATTAACACATGAACCCTGTGGGAGTCTCACTGATTAACACTGAACCCTGTGGGAGTCTCACTGATCAACACTGAACCCTGTGGGAGTCTCACTGATTAAAACTGAACCCTGTGGAAGTTACACTGATTAACAATGCACCTTATGGGAATCTCACTGATTAACACTGAACCCTATGGGAATCTCACTGATTAACACTGAACCCTGTGGGAGTCTCAGTGATTAACACTGAACCCTGAGGGATTCTCACTGATGAACACTGACCACTGTGGGAGTCTCACTGATCAACACTGAACACTGTGGGAGTCTCACTGATTAACATTGAACACTGTGGGAGTCTCACTGATTAACACTGAACCCTATGGGAGTCTCACTGATTTACACTGAACCCTGTGGGAGTCTCAGTGATAAACACTGAACCCTATGGGAGTCTCACTGATTAACACTGAACTCTGTGGGAGTCTTACTGATTAACACTGAACCCTGTGGGAGTCTCACTGATTAACACTGAACCCTGTGGGAGTCTCACTGATTAACACTGAACCCTGTGGGAGTCTCACTGATTAACACATGAACCCTGAGGGAGTATCACTGATTAACGCTGAACCCTGTGGGAGTCTCACTGATTAACACTGAACCCAATGGGAGTCTCACTGATTAACACTGAACCCTGTGGAAGTTACACTGATTAACAATGCACCTTATGGGAATCTCACTGATTAACACTGAACCCTATGGGAATCTCACTGATTAACACTGAACCCTGTGGGAGTCTCAGTGATTAACACTGAACCCTGAGGGATTCTCACTGATGAACACTGACCACTGTGGGAGTCTCACTGATTAACACTGAACACTGTGGGAGTCTCACTGATTAACATTGAACACTGTGGGAGTCTCACTGATTAACACTGAACCCTGTGGGAGTCTCAGTGATTTACACTGAACCCTGTGGGAGTCTCAGTGATAAACACTGAACCCTATGGGAGTCTCACTGATTAACACTGAACACTGTGGGAGTCTCACTGATTAACATTGAACACTGTGGGAGTCTCACTGATTAACACTGAACCCTATGGGAGTCTCACTGATTTACACTGAACCCTGTGGGAGTCTCAGTGATAAACACTGAACCCTATGGGAGTCTCACTGATTAACACTGAACCCTGTGGGAGTCTCACTGATTAAAACTGAACCCTGTGGAAGTTACACTGATTAACAATGCACCTTATGGGAATCTCACTGATTAACACTGAACCCTATGGGAATCTCACTGATTAACACTGAACCCTGTGGGAGTCTCAGTGATTAACACTGAACCCTGAGGGATTCTCACTGATGAACACTGACCACTGTGGGATTCTCACTGATCAACACTGAACACTGTGGGAGTCTCACTGATTAACATTGAACACTGTGGGAGTCTCACTGATTAACACTGAACCCTATGGGAGTCTCACTGATTTACACTGAACCCTGTGGGAGTCTCAGTGATAAACACTGAACCCTATGGGAGTCTCACTGATTAACACTGAACCCTGTGGGAGTCTTACTGATTAACACTGAACCCTGTGGGAGTCTCACTGATTAACACTGAACCCTGTGGGAGTCTCACTGATTAACACTGAACCCTGAGGGAGTCTCACTGATTAACACATGAACCCTGAGGGAGTATCACTGATTAACACTGAACCCTGTGGGAGTCTCACTGATTAACACTGAACCCTATGGGAGTCTCACTGATTAACACTGAACCCTGTGGAAGTTACATTGATTAACAATGCACCTTATGGGAATCTCACTGATTAACACTGAACCCTATGGGAATCTCACTGATTAACACTGAACCCTGTGGGAGTCTCAGTGATTAACTCTGAACCCTGAGGGATTCTCACTGATGAACACTGACCACTGTGGGAGTCTAACTGATTAACACTGAACACTGTGGGAGTCTCACTGATTAACATTGAACACTGTGGGAGTCTCACTGATTAACACTGAACCCTGTGGGAGTCTCAGTGATTTACACTGAACCCTGTGGGAGTCTCAGTGATAAACACTGAACCCTATGGGAGTCTCACTGATTAACACTGAACACTGTGGGAGTCTCACTGATTAACATTGAACACTGTGGGAGTCTCACTGATTAACACTGAACCCTGTGGGAGTCTCACTGATTAACACTGAACCCTGTGGGAGTCTCACTGATTAACACATGAACCCTGAGGGAGTATCACTGATTAACACTGAACCCTGTGGGAGTCTCATTGATTAACACTGAACCCTATGGGAGTCTCACTGATTAACACTGAACCCTGTGGGAGTCTCACTGATTAACACTGAACCCTGTGGGAGTCTCACTGATTAACACTGAACCCTGTGGGAGTCTCACTCATTAACACTGAACCATATGGGAGACTCATTGATTAACACTGAACCCTATGGGAGTCTCACTGATTAACACTGCACCCTGTGGGAGTTTCACTGATTAACACATGAACCCTGTGGGAGTCTCACTGATTAACACTGAACCCTGTGGGAGTCTCACTGATCAACACTGAACCCTGTGGGAGTCTCACTGATTAAAACTGAACCCTGAGGGATTCTCACTAATGAACACTGAACCCTGTGGGAGTCTCACTGATTAACAATGATCCCTGTGGGAGTCTCACTGATTAACACTGAACCCTATGGGAGTCTCACTGATTAACACTGAACCCTATGGGAGTCTCACTGATTAACACATGAACCCTGAGGGAGTCTCGCTGATTAACACTGAACCCTGTGGGAGACTCACTGATTAACACTGAACCCTGTGGGAGTCTCACTGATTAACACTGAACCCTATGGGAGTCTCATTGATTAACACTGAACCCTATGGGAGTCTCACTGATTAACACTGAACCCTGTGGGAGTCTCACTGATTAACACTGAACCCTGTGGGAGTCTCACTGATTAACACATGAACCCTGAGGGAGTATCACTGATTAACACTGAACCCTGTGGGAGTCTCATTGATTAACACTGAACCCTATGGGAGTCTCACTGATTAACACTGAACCCTGTGGGAGTCTCACTGATTAACACTGAACCCTGTGGGAGTCTCACTGATTAACACTGAACCCTGTGGGAGTCTCACTCATTAACACTGAACCATATGGGAGACTCATTGATTAACACTGAACCCTATGGGAGTCTCACTGATTAACACTGAACCCTGTGGGAGTCTCACTGATTAACACTGAACCCTGTGGGAGTCTCACTGATTAACACTGAACCCTGTGGGAGTCTCACTCATTAACACTGAACCATATGGGAGACTCATTGATTAACACTGAACCCTATGGGAGTCTCACTGATTAACACTGAACCCTATGGGAGTCTCACTGATTAACACTGAACCCTGTGGGAGTTTCACTGATTAACACATGAACCCTGTGGGAGTCTCACTGATTAACACTGAACCCTGTGGGAGTCTCACTGATCAACACTGAACCCTGTGGGAGTCTCACTGATTAAAACTGAACCCTGTGGAAGTTACACTGATTAACAATGCACCTTATGGGAATCTCACTGATTAACACTGAACCCTATGGGAATCTCACTGATTAACACTGAACCCTGTGGGAGTCTCAGTGATTAACACTGAACCCTGAGGGATTCTCACTGATGAACACTGACCACTGTGGGAGTCTCACTGATCAACACTGAACACTGTGGGAGTCTCACTGATTAACATTGAACACTGTGGGAGTCTCACTGATTAACACTGAACCGTATGGGAGTCTCACTGATTTACACTGAACCCTGTGGGAGTCTCAGTGATAAACACTGAACCCTATGGGAGTCTCACTGATTAACACTGAACTCTGTGGGAGTCTTACTGATTAACACTGAACCCTGTGGGAGTCTCACTGATTAACACTGAACCCTGTGGGAGTCTCACTGATTAACACTGAACCCTGTGGGAGTCTCACTGATTAACACATGAACCCTGAGGGAGTATCACTGATTAACACTGAACCCTGTGGGAGTCTCACTGATTAACACTGAACCCAATGGGAGTCTCACTGATTAACACTGAACCCTGTGGAAGTTACACTGATTAACAATGCACCTTATGGGAATCTCACTGATTAACACTGAACCCTATGGGAATCTCACTGATTAACACTGAACCCTGTGGGAGTCTCAGTGATTAACACTGAACCCTGAGGGATTCTCACTGATGAACACTGACCACTGTGGGAGTCTCACTGATTAACACTGAACACTGTGGGAGTCTCACTGATTAACATTGAACACTGTGGGAGTCTCACTGATTAACACTGAACCCTGTGGGAGTCTCAGTGATTTACACTGAACCCTGTGGGAGTCTCAGTGATAAACACTGAACCCTATGGGAGTCTCACTGATTAACACTGAACACTGTGGGAGTCTCACTGATTAACATTGAACACTGTGGGAGTCTCACTGATTAACACTGAACCCTGTGGGAGTCTCACTGATTAACACTGAACCCTGTGGGAGTCTCACTGATTAACACATGAACCCTGAGGGAGTATCACTGATTAACACTGAACCCTGTGGGAGTCTCATTGATTAACACTGAACCCTATGGGAGTCTCACTGATTAACACTGAACCCTGTGGGAGTCTCACTGATTAACACTGAACCCTGTGGGAGTCTCACTGATTAACACTGAACCCTGTGGGAGTCTCACTCATTAACACTGAACCATATGGGAGACTCATTGATTAACACTGAACCCTATGGGAGTCTCACTGATTAACACTGAACCCTGTGGGAGTTTCACTGATTAACACATGAACCCTGTGGGAGTCTCACTGATCAACACTGAACCCTGTGGGAGTCTCACTGATTAAAACTGAACCCTGAGGGATTCTCACTGATGAACACTGAACCCTGTGGGAGTCTCACTGATTAACAATGAACCCTGTGGGAGTCTCACTGATTAACACTGAACCCTATGGGAGTCTCACTGATTAACACTGAACCCTATGGGAGTTTCACTGATTAACACATGAACCCTGAGGGAGTCTCGCTGATTAACACTGAACCCTGTGGGAGACTCACTGATTAACACTGAACCCTGTGGGAGTCTCACTGATTAACACTGAACCCTATGGGAGTCTCATTGATTAACACTGAACCCTATGGGAGTCTCACTGATTAACACTGAACCCTGTGGGAGTCTCACTGATTAACACTGAACCCTGTGGGAGTCTCACTGATTAACACATGAACCCTGAGGGAGTATCACTGATTAACACTGAACCCTGTGGGAGTCTCATTGATTAACACTGAACCCTATGGGAGTGTCACTGATTAACACTGAACCCTGTGGGAGTCTCACTGATTAACACTGAACCCTGTGGGAGTCTCACTGATTAACACTGAACCCTGTGGGAGTCTCACTCATTAACACTGAACCATATGGGAGACTCATTGATTAACACTAAACCCTATGGGAGTCTCACTGATTAACACTGAACCCTGTAGGAGTTTCACTGATTAACACATGAACCCTGTGGGAGTCTCACTGATTAACACTGAACCCTGTGGGAGTCTCACTGATCAACACTGAACCCTGTGGGAGTCTCACTGATTAAAACTGAACCCTGAAGGATTCTCACTGATGAACACTGAACCCTGTGGGAGTCTCACTGATTAACAATGAACCCTGTGGGAGTCTCACTGATTAACACTGAACCCTATGGGAGTCTCACTGATTAACACTGAACCCTATGGGAGTCTCACTGATTAACACTGAACCCTGTGGGAGTCTCACTGATTAACACTGAACCCTGTGGGAGTCTCACTGATTAACACATGAACCCTGAGGGAGTATCACTGATTAACACTGAACCCTGTGGGAGTCTCACTGATTAACACTGAACCCTATGGGAGTCTCACTGATTAACACTGAACCCTGTGGAAGTTACACTGATTAACAATGCACCTTATGGGAATCTCACTGATTAACACTGAACCCTATGGGAATCTCACTGATTAACACAGAACCCTGTGGGAGTCTCAGTGATTAACACTGAACCCTGAGGGATTCTCACTGATGAACACTGACCACTGTGGGAGTCTCACTGATTAACACTGAACACTGTGGGAGTCTCACTGATTAACATTGAACACTGTGGGAGTCTCACTGATTAACACTGAACCCTATGGGAGTCTCACTGATTAACACATGAACCCTGAGGGAGACTCACTGATAAACACTGAACCCGGTGGGAGTCTCACTGATTAAGACTGAACCCTATGAGAGTCTCAATGATTAACACTGAACTCTATGGGATTCTCACTGATTAACACTGAACCTATGAGTCTCAGTATTTAACACTGAACCCTATGGGAGTCTCACTCATTAACACTGAACCCTATGGGAGTCTCAATGATTAACACTGAACCCTGTGGGAGTCTCAGTGATTAACACTGAACCCTGTGGGAGTCTCACTGATTTACACTGAACCCTATGGGAGTCTCACTGATTAACACTGAACCCTATGGGAGTCTCACTGATTAACACTGAACCCTGTGGGAGTCTCACTGATTAACACTGAACCCTATGGTAGTCTCACTGATTAACACTTAACCCTGTGGGAGTCTCACTGATTAACACTGATCCCTATGGGAGTCTCACTGATTAACACTGAACCCTGTGGGAGTTTCACTGATTAACACTGAACCATATGGGAGTCTCACTGATTAACACTGAACCCTGTGGGAGTCTCACTGATTAACACTGAACCCTGTGGGAGTCTCACTGATTAACACTGAACCCTGTGGGAATCTCACTGATTAACACTGAACCCTGTGTGAGTCTCACTGATTAACACATGAACCCTGAGGGAGTATCACTGATTAACACTGAACCCTGTGGGAGTCTCACTGATTAACACTGAACCCTGTGGGAGTCTCACTGATTAACACTGAACCCTATGGGAGTCTCATTGATTAACACTAAACCCTGTGGGAGTCTCACTGATTAACACGGATCCCTGTGGGAGTCTCACTGATTTACACTGAACCCTGTGGGAGTCTCAGTGATAAACACTGAACCCTATGGGAGTCTCACTGATTAACACTGAACACTGTGGGAGTCTCACTGATTAACATTGAACACTGTGGAAGTCTCACTGATTAACACTGAACCCTGTGGGAGTCTCACTGATTAACACTGAACCCTGTGGGAGTCTCACTGATTAACACTGAACCCTATGGGAGTCTCACTGATTAACACTGAACCCTGTGGAAGTTACACTGATTAACAATGCACCTTATGGGAATCTCACTGATTAACACTGAACCCTATGGGAATCTCACTGATTAACACTGAACCCTGTGGGAGTCTCAGTGATTTACACTGAACCCTGTGGGAGTCTCAGTGATAAACACTGAACCCTATGGGAGTCTCACTGATTAACACTGAACACTGTGGGAGTCTCACTGATTAACATTGAACACTGTGGAAGTCTCACTGATTAACACTGAACCCTGTGGGAGTCTCACTGATTAACACTGAACCCTGTGGGAGTCTCACTGATTAACACTGAACCCTATGGGAGTCTCACTGATTAACACTGAACCCTGTGGAAGTTACACTGATTAACAATGCACCTTATGGGAATCTCACTGATTAACACTGAACCCTATGGGAATCTCACTGATTAACACTGAACCCTGTGGGAGTCTCAGTGATTAACACTGAACCCTGAGGGATTCTCACTGATGAACACTGACCACTGTGGGAGTCTCACTGATTAACACTGAACACTGTGGGAGTCTTACTGATTAACACTGAACCCTGTGGGAGTCTCACTGATTAACACTGAACCCTATGGGAGTCTCACTGATTAACAAATGAACCCTGAGGGAGTCTCACTGATTAACACTGAACCCTGTGGGAGTCTCACTGATTAACACTGAACCCTGTGGGAGTCTCACGGATTAACACTGAACCCTATGGGAGTCTCATTGATTAACACTGAACCCTATGGGAGTCTCACTGATTAACACTGAACCCTGTGGGAGTCTCACTGATTAACACTGAACCCTGTGGGAGTCTCACTGATTAACACATGAACCCTGTAGGAGTCTCACTGATTAACACTGAACCCTGTGGGAGTTTCACCGATTAACACATGAACCCTGTGGGAGTCTCACTGATTATCACTGAACCCTGTGGGAGTCTCACTGATCAACACTGAACCCTGTGGGACTCTCACTGATTAAAACTGAACCCTGAGGGATTCTCACTGATTAACACTGAACCCTGTGGGAGTCTCACTGATTAACAATGAACCCTGTGGGAGTCTCACTGATTAACACTGAACCCTATGGGAGTCTCACTGATTAACACTGAACCCTATGGGAGTCTCACTGATTAACACATGAACCCTGAGGGAGTCTCGCTGATTAACACTGAACAATGTGGGAGACTCACTGATTAACACTGAACCCTGTGGGAGTCTCACTGATTAACACTGAACCCTATGGGAGTCTCATTGATTAACAATGAACCCTATGGGAGTCTCACTGATTAACACTGAACCCTGTGGGAGTCTCACTGATTAACACTGAACCCTGTGGGAGTCTCACTGATTAACACTGAACCCTGTGGGAGTCTCACTGATTAACACTGAACCCTGTGGGAGTCTCACTGATTAACACATGAACCCTGAGGGAGTATCACTGATTAACACTGAACCCTGTGGGAGTCTCACTGATTAACACTGAACCCTATGGGAGTCTCACTGATTAACACTGAACCCTGTGGAAGTTACACTGATTAACAATGCACCTTATGGGAATCTCACTGATTAACACTGAACCCTATGG
This sequence comes from Petromyzon marinus, assembly GCF_048934315.1. Classification (NCBI taxonomy): domain Eukaryota; kingdom Metazoa; phylum Chordata; class Hyperoartia; order Petromyzontiformes; family Petromyzontidae; genus Petromyzon; species Petromyzon marinus. Next base: position 1,133,003 of record NW_027423058.1, on the reverse strand, counting down.
GAATCTCACTGATTAACACTGAACCCTGTGGGAGTCTCAGTGATTAACACTGAACCCTGAGGGATTCTCACTGATGAACACTGACCACTGTGGGAGTCTCACTGATTAACACTGAACACTGTAGGAGTCTCACTGATTAACATTGAACACTGTGGGAGTCTCACTGATTAACACTGAACCCTATGGGAGTCTCACTGATTTACACTGAACCCTGTGGGAGTCTCAGTGATAAACACTGAACCCTATGGGAGTCTCACTGATTAACACTGAACACTGTGGGAGTCTCACTGATTAACACTGAACACTGTGGGAGTCTTCCTGATTAACACTGAACCCTGTGGGAGACTCACTGATTAACACTGAACCTTGTGGGAGTCTCACTGATTAACACTGAACCCTATGGGAGTCTCATTGATTAACACTGAACCCTATGGGAGTCTCACTGATTAACACTGAACCCTGAGGGAGTATCACTGATTAACACTGAACCCTGTGGGAGTCTCACTGATTAACACTGAACCCTATGGGAGTCTCACTGATTAACACTGAACCCTGTGGAAGTTACACTGATTAACAATGCACCTTATGGGAATCTCACTGATTAACACTGAACCCTATGGGAATCTCACTGATTAACACTGAACCCTGTGGGAGTCTCAGTGATTAACACTGAACCCTGAGGGATTCTCACTGATGAACACTGACCACTGTGGGAGTCTCACTGATTAACACTGAACACTGTGGGAGTCTCACTGATTAACATTGAACACTGTGGGAGTCTCACTGATTAACACTGAACCCTATGGGAGTCTCACTGATTTACACTGAACCCTGTGGGAGTCTCAGTGATAAACACTGAACCCTATGGGAGTCTCACTGATTAACACTGAACACTGTGGGAGTCTCACTGATTAACATTGAACACTGTGGAAGTCTCACTGATTAACACTGAACCCTGTGGGAGTCTCACTGATTAACACTGAACCCTGTGGGAGTCTCACTGATTAACACTGAACCCTATGGGAGTCTCACTGATTAACACTGAACCCTGTGGAAGTTACACTGATTAACAATGCACCTTATGGGAATCTCACTGATTAACACTGAACCCTATGGGAATCTCACTGATTAACACTGAACCCTGTGGGAGTCTCAGTGATTTACACTGAACCCTGTGGGAGTCTCAGTGATAAACACTGAACCCTATGGGAGTCTCACTGATTAACACTGAACACTGTGGGAGTCTCACTGATTAACATTGAACACTGTGGAAGTCTCACTGATTAACACTGAACCCTGTGGGAGTCTCACTGATTAACACTGAACCCTGTGGAAGTTACACTGATTAACAATGCACCTTATGGGAATCTCACTGATTAACACTGAACCCTATGGGAATCTCACTGATTAACACTGAACCCTGTGGGAGTCTCAGTGATTAACACTGAACCCTGAGGGATTCTCACTGATGAACACTGACCACTGTGGGAGTCTCATTGATTAACACTGAACACTGTGGGAGTCTCACTGATTAACACTGAACCCTGTGGGAGTCTCACTGATTAACACTGAACCCTATGGGAGTCTCACTGATTAACAAATGAACCCTGAGGGAGTCTCACTGATTAACACTGAACCCTGTGGGAGTCTCACTGATTAACACTGAACCCTGTGGGAGTCTCACGGATTAACACTGAACCCTATGGGAGTCTCATTGATTAACACTGAACCCTATGGGAGTCTCACTGATTAACACTGAACCCTGTGGGAGTCTCACTGATTAACACTGAACCCTGTGGGAGTCTCACTGATTAACACATGAACCCTGTAGGAGTCTCACTGATTAACACTGAACCCTGTGGGAGTTTCACTGATTAACACATGAACCCTGTGGGAGTCTCACTGATTAACACTGAACCCTGTGGGAGTCTCACTGATCAACACTGAACCCTGTGGGACTCTCACTGATTAAAACTTAACCCTGAGGGATTCTCACTGATGAACACTGAACCCTGTGGGAGTCTCACTGATTAACAATGAACCCTGTGGGAGTCTCACTGATTAACACTGAACCCTATGGGAGTCTCACTGATTAACACTGAACCCTATGGGAGTCTCACTGATTAACACATGAACCCTGAGGGAGTCTCGCTGATTAACACTGAACAATGTGGGAGACTCACTGATTAACACTGAACCCTGTGGGAGTCTCACTGATTAACACTGAACCCTATGGGAGTCTCACTGATTAACACATGAACCCTGAGGGAGTCTCGCTGATTAACACTGAACAATGTGGGAGACGCACTGATTTACACTGAACCCTGTGGGAGTCTCAGTGATAAACACTGAACCCTATGGGAGTCTCACTGATTAACACTGAACACTGTGGGAGTCTCACTGATTAACACTGAACACTGTGGGAGTCTCGCTGATTAACACTGAACCCTGTGGGAGACTCACTGATTAACACTGAACCTTGTGGGAGTCTCACTGATTAACACTGAACCCTATGGGAGTCTCATTGATTAACACTGAACCCTATGGGAGTCTCACTGATTAACACTGAACCCTGTGGGAGTCTCACTGATTAACACTGAACCCTATGGGAGTCTCACTGATTAACACATGAACCCTGAGGGAGTCTCGCTGATTAACACTGAACAATGTGGGAGACTCACTGATTAACACTGAACCCTGTGGGAGTCTCACTGATTAATACTGAACCCTATGGGAGTCTCATTGATTAACAATGAACCCTATGGGAGTCTCACTGATTAACACTGAACCCTGTGGGAGTCTCACTGATTAACACTGAACCCTGTGGGAGTCTCACTGATTAACACTGAACCCTGTGGGAGTCTCACTGATTAACACTGAACCCTGTGGGAGTCTCACTGATTAACACATGAACCCTGAGGGAGTATCACTGATTAACACTGAACCCTGTGGGAGTCTCACTGATTAACACTGAACCCTATGGGAGTCTCACTGATTAACACTGAACCCTGTGGAAGTTACACTGATTAACAATGCACCTTATGGGAATCTCACTGATAAACACTGAACCCTATGGGAATCTCACTGATTAACACTGAACCCTGTGGGAGTCTCAGTGATTAACACTGAACCCTGAGGGATTCTCACTGATGAACACTGACCACTGTGGGAGTCTCACTGATTAACACTGAACACTGTGGGAGTCTCACTGATTAACATTGAACACTGTGGGAGTCTCACTGATTAACACTGAACCTTGTGGGAGTCTCACTGATTAACACTGAACCCTATGGGAGTCTCATTGATTAACACTGAACCCTATGGGAGTCTCACTGATTAACACTGAACCCTGTGGGAGTCTTACTGATTAACACTGAACCCTGTGGGAGTCTCACTGATTAACACTGAACCCTGTGGGAGTCTCAATGATTAACACTGAACCCTGTGGGAGTCTCACTGATTAACACATGAACCCTGAGGGAGTATCACTGATTAACACTGAACCCTGTGGGAGTCTCACTGATTAACACTGAACCCTATGGGAGTCTCACTGATTAACACTGAACCCTGTGGAAGTTACACTGATTAACAATGCACCTTATGGGAATCTCACTGATTAACACTGAACCCTATGGGAATCTCACTGATTAACACTGAACCCTGTGGGAGTCTCAGTGATTAACACTGAACCCTGAGGGATTCTCACTGATGAACACTGACCACTGTGGGAGTCTCACTGATTAACACTGAACACTGTGGGAGTCTCACTGATTAACATTGAACACTGTGGGAGACTCACTGATTAACACTGAACCCTGTGGGAGTCTCACTGATTAACACTGAACCCTGTGGAAGTTACACTGATTAACAATGCACCTTATGGGAATCTCACTGATTAACACTGAACCCTATGGGAATCTCACTGATTAACACTGAACCCTGTGGGAGTCTCAGTGATTAACACTGAACCCTGAGGGATTCTCACTGATGAACACTGACCACTGTGGGAGTCTCATTGATTAACACTGAACACTGTGGGAGTCTCACTGATTAACACTGAACCCTGTGGGAGTCTCACTGATTAACACTGAACCCTATGGGAGTCTCACTGATTAACAAATGAACCCTGAGGGAGTCTCACTGATTAACACTGAACCCTGTGGGAGTCTCACTGATTAACACTGAACCCTGTGGGAGTCTCACGGATTAACACTGAACCCTATGGGAGTCTCATTGATTAACACTGAACCCTATGGGAGTCTCACTGATTAACACTGAACCCTGTGGGAGTCTCACTGATTAACACTGAACCCTGTGGGAGTCTCACTGATTAACACATGAACCCTGTAGGAGTCTCACTGATTAACACTGAACCCTGTGGGAGTTTCACCGATTAACACATGAACCCTGTGGGAGTCTCACTGATTAACACTGAACCCTGTGGGAGTCTCACTGATCAACACTGAACCCTGTGGGACTCTCACTGATTAAAACTTAACCCTGAGGGATTCTCACTGATGAACACTGAACCCTGTGGGAGTCTCACTGATTAACAATGAACCCTGTGGGAGTCTCACTGATTAACACTGAACCCTATGGGAGTCTCACTGATTAACACTGAACCCTATGGGAGTCTCACTGATTAACACATGAACCCTGAGGGAGTTTTGCTGATTAACACTGAACAATGTGGGAGACTCACTGATTAACACTGAACCCTGTGGGAGTCTCACTGATTAACACTGAACCCTATGGGAGTCTCACTGATTAACACATGAACCCTGAGGGAGTCTCGCTGATTAACACTGAACAATGTGGGAGACTCACTGATTTACACTGAACCCTGTGGGAGTCTCAGTGATAAACACTGAACCCTATGGGAGTCTCACTGATTAACACTGAACACTGTGGGAGTCTCACTGATTAACACTGAACACTGTGGGAGTCTCGCTGATTAACACTGAACCCTGTGGGAGACTCACTGATTAACACTGAACCTTGTGGGAGTCTCACTGATTAACACTGAACCCTATGGGAGTCTCATTGATTAACACTGAACCCTATGGGAGTCTCACTGATTAACACTGAACCCTGTGGGAGTCTCACTGATTAACACTGAACCCTATGGGAGTCTCACTGATTAACACATGAACCCTGAGGGAGTCTCGCTGATTAACACTGAACAATGTGGGAGACTCACTGATTAACACTGAACCCTGTGGGAGTCTCACTGATTAATACTGAACCCTATGGGAGTCTCATTGATTAACAATGAACCCTATGGGAGTCTCACTGATTAACACTGAACCCTGTGGGAGTCTCACTGATTAACACTGAACCCTGTGGGAGTCTCACTGATTAACACTGAACCCTGTGGGAGTCTCACTGATTAACACTGAACCCTGTGGGAGTCTCACTGATTAACACATGAACCCTGAGGGAGTATCACTGATTAACACTGAACCCTGTGGGAGTCTCACTGATTAACACTGAACCCTATGGGAGTCTCACTGATTAACACTGAACCCTGTGGAAGTTACACTGATTAACAATGCACCTTATGGGAATCTCACTGATAAACACTGAACCCTATGGGAATCTCACTGATTAACACTGAACCCTGTGGGAGTCTCAGTGATTAACACTGAACCCTGAGGGATTCTCACTGATGAACACTGACCACTGTGGGAGTCTCACTGATTAACACTGAACACTGTGGGAGTCTCACTGATTAACATTGAACACTGTGGGAGTCTCACTGATTAACACTGAACCTTGTGGGAGTCTCACTGATTAACACTGAACCCTATGGGAGTCTCATTGATTAACACTGAACCCTATGGGAGTCTCACTGATTAACACTGAACCCTGTGGGAGTCTTACTGATTAACACTGAACCCTGTGGGAGTCTCACTGATTAACACTGAACCCTGTGGGAGTCTCAATGATTAACACTGAACCCTGTGGGAGTCTCACTGATTAACACATGAACCCTGAGGGAGTATCACTGATTAACACTGAACCCTGTGGGAGTCTCACTGATTAACACTGAACCCTATGGGAGTCTCACTGATTAACACTGAACCCTGTGGAAGTTACACTGATTAACAATGCACCTTATGGGAATCTCACTGATTGACACTGAACCCTATGGGAATCTCACTGATTAACACTGAACCCTGTGGGAGTCTCAGTGATTAACACTGAACCCTGAGGGATTCTCACTGATGAACACTGACCACTGTGGGAGTCTCACTGATTAACACTGAACACTGTGGGAGTCTCACTGATTAACATTGAACACTGTGGGAGACTCACTGATTAACACTGAACCCTGTGGGAGTCTCAGTGATTTACACTGAACCCTGTGGGAGTCTCAGTGATAAACACTGAACCCTATGGGAGTCTCACTGATTAACACTGAACACTGTGGGAGTCTCACTGATTAACATTGAACACTGTGGGAGTCTCACTGATTAACACTGAACCCTGTGGGAGTCTCACTGATTAACACTGAACCCTGTGGGAGTCTCACTGATTAACACATGAACCCTGAGGGAGTATCACTGATTAACACTGAACCCTGTGGGAGTCTCATTGATTAACACTGAACCCTATGGGAGTCTCACTGATTAACACTGAACCCTGTGGGAGTCTCACTGATTAACACTGAACCCTGTGGGAGTCTCACTGATTAACACTGAACCCTGTGGGAGTCTCACTCATTAACACTGAACCATATGGGAGACTCATTGATTAACACTGAACCCTATGGGAGTCGCACTGATTAACACTGAACCCTGTGGGAGTTTCACTGATTAACACATGAACCCTGTGGGAGTCTCACTGATTAACACTGAACCCTGTGGGAGTCTCACTGATCAACACTGAACCCTGTGGGAGTCTCACTGATTAAAACTGAACCCTGAGGGATTCTCACTGATGAACACTGAACCCTGTGGGAGTCTCACTGATTAACACATGAACCCTGAGGGAGCATCACTGATTAACACTGAACCCTGTGGGAGTCTCACTGATTAACACTGAACCCTGTGGGAGTCTCACTGATTAACACTGAACCCTATGGGAGTCTCATTGATTAACAATGAACCCTGTGGGAGTCTCACTGATTTACACTGAACCCTATGGGAGTCTCACTGATTAACACTGAACCCTATGGGAGTCTCAGTGATTAACACTGAACCCTGAGGGATTCTCACTGATGAACACTGACCACTGTGGGAGTCTCACTGATTAACACTGAACACTGTGGGAGTCTCACTGATTAACATTGAACACTGTGGGAGTCTCACTGATTAAGACTGAACCCTGTGGGAGTCTCAGTGGTTTACACTGAACCCTGTGGGAGTCTCAGTGATAAACACTGAACCCTATGGGAGTCTCACTGATTAACACTGAACACTGTGGGAGTCTCACTGATTAACATTGAACACTGTGGGAGTCTCACTGATTAACACTGAACCCTGTGGGAGTCTCACTGATTAACACTGAACCCTGTGGGAGTCTCACTGATTAACACATGAACCCTGAGGGAGTATCACTGATTAACACTGAACCCTGTGGGAGTCTCATTGATTAACACTGAACCCTATGGGAGTCTCACTGATTAACACTGAACCCTGTGGGAGTCTCACTGATTAACACTGAACCCTGTGGGAGTCTCACTGATTAACACTGAACCCTGTGGGAGTCTCACTCATTAACACTGAACCATATGGGAGACTCATTGATTAACACTGAACCCTATGGGAGTCTCACTGATTAACACTGAACCCTGTGGGAGTTTCACTGATTAACACATGAACCCTGTGGGAGTCTCACTGATTAACACTGAACCCTGTGGGAGTCTCACTGATCAACACTGAACCCTGTGGGAGTCTCACTGATTAAAACTGAACCCTGAGGGATTCTCACTGATGAACACTGAACCCTCTGGGAGTCTCACTGATTAACAATGAACCCTGTGGGAGTCTCACTGATTAACACTGAACCCTATGGGAGTCTCACTGATTAACACTGAACCCTATGGGAGTCTCACTGATTAACACATGAACCATGAGGGAGTCTCGCTGATTAACACTGAACCCTGTGGGAGACTCACTGATTAACACTGAACCCTGTGGGAGTCTCACTGATTAACACTGAACCCTATGGGAGTCTCATTGATTAACACTGAACCCTATGGGAGTCTCACTGATTAACACTGAACCCTGTGGGAGTCTCACTGATTAACACTGAACCCTGTGGGAGTCTCACTGATTAACACATGAACCCTGAGGGAGTATCACTGATTAACACTGAACCCTGTGGGAGTCTCATTGATTAACACTGAACCCTATGGGAGTCTCACTGATTAACACTGAACCCTGTGGGAGTCTCACTGATTAACACTGAACCCTGTGGGAGTCTCACTGATTAACATTGAACCCTGTGGGAGTCTCACTCATTAACACTGAACCATATGGGAGACTCATTGATTAACACTGAACCCTATGGGAGTCTCACTGATTAACACTGAACCCTGTGGGAGTTTCACTGATTAACACATGAACCCTGTGGGAGTCTCACTGATTAACACTGAACCCTGTGGGAGTCTCACTGATCAACACTGAACCCTATGGGAGTCTCACTGATTAACACTGAACCCTATGGGAGTCTCACTGATTAACACTGAACCCTGTGGGAGTCTCACTGATTAACACTGAACCCTGTGGGAGTCTCACTGATTAACACATGAACCCTGAGGGAGTATCACTGATTAACACTGAACCCTGTGGGAGTCTCACTGATTAACACTGAACCCTATGGGAGTCTCACTGATTAACACTGAACCCTGTGGAAGTTACACTGATTAACAATGCACCTTATGGGAATCTCACTGATTAACACTGAACCCTATGGGAATCTCACTGATTAACACTGAACCCTGTGGGAGTCTCAGTGATTAACACTGAACCCTGTGGGAAACTCACTGATTAACACTGAACCCTATGGGAGTCTCATTGATTAACACTGAACCCTATGGGAGTCTCACTGATTAACACTGAACCCTGTGGGAGTCTCACTGATTAACACTGAACCCTGTGGGAGTCTCACTGATTAACACATGAACCCTGAGGGAGTATCACTGATTAACACTGAACCCTGTGGGAGTCTCATTGATTAACACTGAACCCTATGGGAGTCTCACTGATTAACACTGAACCCTGTGGGAGTCTCACTCATTAACACTGAACCATATGGGAGACTCATTGATTAACACTGAACCCTATGGGATTCTCACTGATGAACACTGACCACTGTAGGAGTCTCACTGATTAACACTGAACACTGTGGGAGTCTCACTGATTAACATTGAACACTGTGGGAGTCTCACTGATTAAGACTGAACCCTGTGGGAGTCTCAGTGGTTTACACTGAACCCTGTGGGAGTCTCAGTGATAAACACTGAACCCTATGGGAGTCTCACTGATTAACACTGAACACTGTGGGAGTCTCACTGATTAACATTGAACACTGTGGGAGTCTCACTGATTAACACTGAACCCTGTGGGAGTCTCACTGATTAACACTGAACCCTGTGGGAGTCTCACTGATTAACACATGAACCCTGAGGGAGTATCACTGATTAACACTGAACCCTGTGGGAGTCTCATTGATTAACACTGAACCCTATGGGAGTCTCACTGATTAACACTGAACCCTGTGGGAGTCTCACTGATTAACACTGAACCCTGTGGGAGTCTCACTGATTAACACTGAACCCTGTGGGAGTCTCACTCATTAACACTGAACCATATGGGAGACTCATTGATTAACACTGAACCCTATGGGAGTCTCACTGATTAACACTGAACCCTGTGGGAGTTTCACTGATTAACACATGAACCCTGTGGGAGTCTCACTGATTAACACTGAACCCTGTGGGAGTCTCACTGATCAACACTGAACCCTGTGGGAGTCTCACTGATTAAAACTGAACCCTGAGGGATTCTCACTGATGAACACTGAACCCTGTGGGAGTCTCACTGATTAACAATGAACCCTGTGGGAGTCTCACTGATTAACACTGAACCCTATGGGAGTCTCACTGATTAACACTGAACCCTATGGGAGTCTCACTGATTAACACATGAACCATGAGGGAGTCTCGCTGATTAACACTGAACCCTGTGGGAGACTCACTGATTAACACTGAACCCTGTGGGAGTCTCACTGATTAACACTGAACCCTATGGGAGTCTCATTGATTAACACTGAACCCTATGGGAGTCTCACTGATTAAGACTGAACCCTGTGGGAGTCTCACTGATTAACACTGAACCCTGTGGGAGTCTCACTGATTAACACATGAACCCTGAGGGAGTATCACTGATTAACACTGAACCCTGTGGGAGTCTCATTGATTAACACTGAACCCTATGGGAGTCTCACTGATTAACACTGAACCCTGTGGGAGTCTCACTGATTAACACTGAACCCTGTGGGAGTCTCACTGATTAACACTGAACCCTGTGGGAGTCTCACTCATTAACACTGAACCATATGGGAGACTCATTGATTAACACTGAACCCTATGGGAGTCTCACTGATTAACACTGAACCCTGTGGGAGTTTCACTGATTAACACATGAACCCTGTGGGAGTCTCACTGATTAACACTGAACCCTGTGGGAGTCTCACTGATCAACACTGAACCCTATGGGAGTCTCACTGATTAACACTGAACCCTATGGGAGTCTCACTGATTAACACTGAACCCTGTGGGAGTCTCACTGATTAACACTGAACCCTGTGGGAGTCTCACTGATTAACACATGAACCCTGAGGGAGTATCACTGATTAACACTGAACCCTGTGGGAGTCTCACTGATTAACACTGAACCCTATGGGAGTCTCACTGATTAACACTGAACCCTGTGGAAGTTACACTGATTAACAATGCACCTTATGGGAATCTCACTGATTAACACTGAACCCTATGGGAATCTCACTGATTAACACTGAACCCTGTGGGAGTCTCAGTGATTAACACTGAACCCTGTGGGAAACTCACTGATTAACACTGAACCCTATGGGAGTCTCATTGATTAACACTGAACCCTATGGGAGTCTCACTGATTAACACTGAACCCTGTGGGAGTCTCACTGATTAACACTGAACCCTGTGGGAGTCTCACTGATTAACACATGAACCCTGAGGGAGTATCACTGATTAACACTGAACCCTGTGGGAGTCTCATTGATTAACACTGAACCCTATGGGAGTCTCACTGATTAACACTGAACCCTGTGGGAGTCTCACTCATTAACACTAAACCATATGGGAGACTCATTGATTAACACTGAACCCTATGGGAGTCTCACTGATTAACACTGAACCCTGTGGGAGTTTCACTGATTAACACATGAACCCTGTGGGAGTCTCACTGATTAACACTGAACCCTGTGGGAGTCTCACTGATCAACACTGAACCCTGTGGGAGTCTCACTGATTAAAACTGAACCCTGAGGGATTCTCACTGATGAACACTGAACCCTGTGGGAGTCTCACTGATTAACACATGAACCCTGAGGGAGCATCACTGATTAACACTGAACCCTGTGGGAGTCTCACTGATTAACACTGAACCCTGTGGGAGTCTCACTGATTAACACTGAACCCTATGGGAGTCTCATTGATTAACACTGAACCCTGTGGGAGTCTCACTGATTTACACTGAACCCTATGGGAGTCTCACTGATTAACACTGAACCCTATGGGAGTCTCAGTGATTAACACTGAACCCTGAGGGATTCTCACTGATGAACACTGACCACTGTGGGAGTCTCACTGATTAACACTGAACACTGTGGGAGTCTCACTGATTAACATTGAACACTGTGGGAGTCTCACTGATTAAGACTGAACCCTGTGGGAGTCTCAGTGGTTTACACTGAACCCTGTGGGAGTCTCAGTGATAAACACTGAACCCTATGGGAGTCTCACTGATTAACACTGAACACTGTGGGAGTCTCACTGATTAACATTGAACACTGTGGGAGTCTCACTGATTAACACTGAACCCTGTGGGAGTCTCACTGATTAACACTGAACCCTGTGGGAGTCTCACTGATTAACACATGAACCCTGAGGGAGTATCACTGATTAACACTGAACCCTGTGGGAGTCTCATTGATTAACACTGAACCCTATGGGAGTCTCACTGATTAACACTGAACCCTGTGGGAGTCTCACTGATTAACACTGAACCCTGTGGGAGTCTCACTGATTAACACTGAACCCTGTGGGAGTCTCACTCATTAACACTGAACCATATGGGAGACTCATTGATTAACACTGAACCCTATGGGAGTCTCACTGATTAACACTGAACCCTGTGGGAGTTTCACTGATTAACACATGAACCCTGTGGGAGTCTCACTGATTAACACTGAACCCTGTGGGAGTCTCACTGATCAACACTGAACCCTGTGGGAGTCTCACTGATTAAAACTGAACCCTGAGGGATTCTCACTGATGAACACTGAACCCTGTGGGAGTCTCACTGATTAGCAATGAACCCTGTGGGAGTCTCACTGATTAACACTGAACCCTATGGGAGTCTCACTGATTAACACTGAACCCTATGGGAGTCTCACTGATTAACACATGAACCATGAGGGAGTCTCGCTGATTAACACTGAACCCTGTGGGAGACTCACTGATTAACACTGAACCCTGTGGGAGTCTCACTGATTAACACTGAACCCTATGGGAGTCTCATTGATTAACACTGAACCCTATGGGAGTCTCACTGATTAACACTGAACCCTGTGGGAGTCTCACTGATTAACACTGAACCCTGTGGGAGTCTCACTGATTAACACATGAACCCTGAGGGAGTATCACTGATTAACACTGAACCCTGTGGGAGTCTCATTGATTAACACTGAACCCTATGGGAGTCTCACTGATTAACACTGAACCCTGTGGGAGTCTCACTGATTAACACTGAACCCTGTGGGAGTCTCACTGATTAACACTGAACCCTGTGGGAGTCTCACTCATTAACACTGAACCATATGGGAGACTCATTGATTAACACTGAACCCTATGGGAGTCTCACTGATTAACACTGAACCCTGTGGGAGTTTCACTGATTAACACATGAACCCTGTGGGAGTCTCACTGATTAACACTGAACCCTGTGGGAGTCTCACTGATCAACACTGAACCCTATGGGAGTCTCACTGATTAACACTGAACCCTATGGGAGTCTCACTGATTAACACTGAACCCTGTGGGAGTCTCACTGATTAACACTGAACCCTGTGGGAGTCTCACTGATTAACACTGAACCCTATGGGAGTCTCACTGATTAACACTGAACCCTGTGGAAGTTACACTGATTAACAATGCACCTTATGGGAATCTCACTGATTAACACTGAACCCTATGGGAATCTCACTGATTAACACTGAACCCTGTGGGAGTCTCAGTGATTAACACTGAACCCTGTGGGAAACTCACTGATTAACACTGAACCCTATGGGAGTCTCATTGATTAACACTGAACCCTATGGGAGTCTCACTGATTAACACTGAACCCTGTGGGAGTCTCACTGATTAACACTGAACCCTGTGGGAGTCTCACTGATTAACACATGAACCCTGAGGGAGTATCACTGATTAACACTGAACCCTGTGGGAGTCTCATTGATTAACACTGAACCCTATGGGAGTCTCACTGATTAACACTGAACCCTGTGGGAGTCTCACTGATTAACACTGAACCCTGTGGGAGTCTCACTGATTAACACTGAACCCTGTGGGAGTCTCACTCATTAACACTGAACCATATGGGAGACTCATTGATTAACACTGAACCCTATGGGAGTCTCACTGATTAACACTGAACCCTGTGGGAGTTTCATTGATTAACACATGAACCCTGTGGGAGTCTCACTGATTAACACTGAACCCTGCGGGAGTCTCACTGATCAACACTGAACCCTATGGGAGTCTCACTGATTAACACTGAACCCTATGGGAGTCTCACTGATTAACACTGAACCCTGTGGGAGTCTCACTGATTAACACTGAACCCTGTGGGAGTCTCACTGATTAACACATGAACCCTGAGGGAGTATCACTGATTAACACTGAACCCTGTGGGAGTCTCACTGATTAACACTGAACCCTATGGGAGTCTCACTGATTAACACTGAACCCTGTGGAAGTTACACTGATTAACAATGCACCTTATGGGAATCTCACTGATTAACACTGAACCATATGGGAATCTCACTGATTAACACTGAACCCTGTGGGAGTCTCAGTGATTAACACTGAACCCTGAGGGATTCTCACTGATGAACACTGACCACTGTGGGAGTCTCACTGATTAACACTGAACACTGTGGGAGTCTCACTGATTAACATTGAACACTGTGGGAGTCTCACTGATTAACACTGAACCCTATGGGAGTCTCACTGATTTACACTGAACCCTGTGGGAGTCTCAGTGATAAACACTGTACCCTATGGGAGTCTCACTGATTAACACTGAACACTGTGGGAGTCTCACTGATTAACATTGAACACTGTGGAAGTCTCACTGATTAACACTGAACCCTGTGGGAGTCTCACTGATTAACACTGAACTGTGTGGGAGTCTCACTGATTAACACTGAACCCTGTGGGAGTCTCACTGATTAACACATGAACCCTGAGGGAGTATCACTGATTAACACTGAACCCTGTGGGAGTCTCACTGATTAACACTGAACCCTATGGGAGTCTCACTGATTAACACTGAACCCTGTGGAAGTTACACTGATTAACAATGCACCTTATGGGAATCTCACTGATTAACACTGAACCCTATGGGAATCTCACTGATTAACACTGAACCCTGTGGGAGTCTCAGTGATTAACACTGAACCCTGAGGGATTCTCACTGATGAACACTGACCACTGTGGGAGTCTCACTGTTTAACACTGAACACTGTGGGAGTCTCACTGATTAACATTGAACACTGTGGGAGTCTCACTGATTAACACTGAACCCTATGGGAGTCTCACTGATTTACACTGAACCCTGTGGGAGTCTCAGTGATAAACACTGAACCCTATGGGAGTCTCACTGATTAACACTGAACACTGTGGGAGTCTCACTGATTAACATTGAACACTGTGGAAGTCTCACTGATTAACACTGAACCCTGTGGGAGTCTCACTGATTAACACTGAACCCTGTGGGAGTCTCACTGATTAACACATGAACCATGAGGGAGTATCACTGATTAACACTGAACCCTGTGGGAGTCTCACTGATTAACACTGAACCCTATGGGAGTCTCACTGATTAACACTGAACCCTGTGGAAGTTACACTGATTAACAATGCACCTTATGGGAATCTCACTGATTAACACTGAACCCTATGGGAGTCTCACTGATTAACACTGAACCCTGTGGGAGTCTCACTGATCAACACTGAACCCTATGGGAGTCTCACTGATTAACACTGAACCCTATGGGAGTCTCACTGATTAACACTGAACCCTGTGGGAGTCTCACTGATTAACACTGAACCCTGTGGGAGTCTCACTGATTAACACATGAACCCTGAGGGAGTATCACTGATTAACACTGAACCCTGTGGGAGTCTCACTGATTAACACTGAACCCTATGGGAGTCTCACTGATTAACACTGAACCCTGTGGAAGTTACACTGATTAACAATGCACCTTATGGGAATCTCACTGATTAACACTGAACCATATGGGAATCTCACTGATTAACACTGAACCCTGTGGGAGTCTCAGTGATTAACACTGAACCCTGAGGGATTCTCACTGATGAACACTGACCACTGTGGGAGTCTCACTGATTAACACTGAACACTGTGGGAGTCTCACTGATTAACATTGAACACTGTGGGAGTCTCACTGATTAACACTGAACCCTATGGGAGTCTCACTGATTTACACTGAACCCTGTGGGAGTCTCAGTGATAAACACTGTACCCTATGGGAGTCTCACTGATTAACACTGAACACTGTGGGAGTCTCACTGATTAACATTGAACACTGTGGAAGTCTCACTGATTAACACTGAACCCTGTGGGAGTCTCACTGATTAACACTGAACTGTGTGGGAGTCTCACTGATTAACACTGAACCCTGTGGGAGTCTCACTGATTAACACATGAACCCTGAGGGAGTATCACTGATTAACACTGAACCCTGTGGGAGTCTCACTGATTAACACTGAACCCTATGGGAGTCTCACTGATTAACACTGAACCCTGTGGAAGTTACACTGATTAACAATGCACCTTATGGGAATCTCACTGATTAACACTGAACCCTATGGGAATCTCACTGATTAACACTGAACCCTGTGGGAGTCTCAGTGATTAACACTGAACCCTGAGGGATTCTCACTGATGAACACTGACCACTGTGGGAGTCTCACTGATTAACACTGAACACTGTGGGAGTCTCACTGATTAACATTGAACACTGTGGGAGTCTCACTGATTAACACTGAACCCTATGGGAGTCTCACTGATTTACACTGAACCCTGTGGGAGTCTCAGTGATAAACACTGAACCCTATGGGAGTCTCACTGATTAACACTGAACACTGTGGGAGTCTCACTGATTAACATTGAACACTGTGGAAGTCTCACTGATTAACACTGAACCCTGTGGGAGTCTCACTGATTAACACTGAACCCTGTGGGAGTCTCACTGATTAACACATGAACCATGAGGGAGTATCACTGATTAACACTGAACCCTGTGGGAGTCTCACTGATTAACACTGAACCCTATGGGAGTCTCACTGATTAACACTGAACCCTGTGGAAGTTACACTGATTAACAATGCACCTTATGGGAATCTCACTGATTAACACTGAACCCTATGGGAATCTCACTGATTAACACTGAACCCTGTGGGAGTCTCAGTGATTAACACTGAACCCTGAGGGATTCTCACTGATGAACACTGACCACTGTGGGAGTCTCACTGATTAACACTGAACACTGTGGGAGTCTCACTGATTAACACTGAACCCTGTGGGAGTCTCACTGATTAACACTGAACCCTATGGGAGTCTCACTGATTAACAAATGAACCCTGAGGGAGTCTCACTGATTAACACTGAACCCTGTGGGAGTCTCACTGATTAACACTGAACCCTGTGGGAGTCTCACGGATTAACACTGAACCCTATGGGAGTCTCATTGATTAACACTGAACCCTATGGGAGTCTCACTGATTAACACTGAACCCTGTGGGAGTCTCACTGATTAACACTGAACCCTGTGGGAGTCTCACTGATTAACACATGAACCCTGTAGGAGTCTCACTGATTAACACTGAACCCTGTGGGAGTCTCACTGATTAACACTGAACCCTGTGGGAGTCTCACTGATTAACACATGAACCCTGAGGGAGTATCACTGATTAACACTGAACCCTGTGGGAGTCTCACTGATTAACACTGAACCCTGTGGGAGTCTCACTGATTAACACTGAACCCTATGGGATTCTCATTGATTAACACTGAACCCTGTGGGAGTCTCACTGATTAACACATGAACCCTGAGGGAGTATCACTGATTAACACTGAACCCTGTGGGAGTCTCACTGATTAACACTGAACCCTGTGGGAGTCTCACTGATTAACACTGAACCCTATGGGAGTCTCACTGATTAACACTGAACCCTGTGGGAGTCTCACTGATTAACACTGAACCCTGTGGGAGTCTCACTGATTAACACTGAACCCTGTGGGAGTCTCACTGATTAACACTGAACCCTATGTGAGTCTCATTGATTAACACTGAACCCTATGGGAGTCTCACTGATTAACACTGAACCCTGTGGGCGTCTCACTGATTAACACTGAACCCTGTGGGAGTCTCACTGATTAACACATGAACCCTGTGGGAGTCTCACTGATTAACACTGAACCCTGTGGGAGTCTCACTGATTAACACTGAACCCTGTGGGAGTCTCAGTGATTAAAACATGAACCCTGAGGGATTATCACTGATGAACACTGACCACTGTGGGAGTCTCACTGATTAACACTGAACACTGTGGGAGTCTCACTGATTAACACTGAACCCTATGGGAGTCTCACTGATTAACACTGAACCCTATGGGAGTCTCACTGATTAACAAATGAACCCTGAGGGAGTCTCACTGATTAACACTGAACCCTGTGGGAGTCTCACTGATTAACACTGAACCCTGTGGCAGTCTCACGGATTAACACTGAACCCTATGGGAGTCTCATTGATTAACACTGAACCCTATGGGAGTATCACTGATTAACACTGAACCCTGTGGGAGTCTCACTGATTAACACTGAACCCTGTGGGAGTCTCACTGATTAACACATGAACCCTGTAGGAGTCTCACTGATTAACACTGAACCCTGTGGGAGTCTCACTGATTAACACATGAACCCTGAGGGAGTATCACTGATTAACACTGAACCCTGTGGGAGTCTCACTGATTAACACTGAACCCTGTGGGAGTCTCACTGATTAACACTGAACCCTATGGGAGTCTCATTGTTTAACACTGAACCCTGTTGGAGTCTCACTGATTAACACATGAACCCTGTGGGAGTCTCACTGATTTACACTGAACCCTATGGGAGTCTCACTGATTAACACTGAACCCTATGGGAGTCTCACTGATTAACACTGAACCCTGTGGGAGTCTCATTGATTAACACTGAACCCTATGGGAGTCTCACTGATTAACACTGAACCCTATGGGAGTCCCACTGATTAACACTGATCCCTATGGGAGTCTCACTGATTAACACTGAACCCTGTGGGAGTCTCACTGATTAACACTGAACCCTGTGGGAGTCGCACTGATTAACACTGAACCCTGTGGGAGTCTCACTGATTAACACTGAACCCTATGTGAGTCTCAATGATTAACACTGAACCCTATGGGAGTCTCACTGATTAACACTGAACCCTGTTGGCATCTCACTGATTAACACTGAACCCTGTGGGAGTCTCACTGATTAACACTGAACCCTGTGGGAGTCTCACTGATTAACACATGAACCCTGTAGGAGTCTCACTGATTAACACTGAACCCTGTGGGAGTCTCACTGATTAACACATGAACCCTGAGGGAGTATCACTGATTAACACTGAACCCTGTGGGAGTCTCACTGATTAACACTGAACCCTGTGGGAGTCTCACTGATTAACACTGAACCCTATGGGAGTCTCATTGTTTAACACTGAACCCTGTTGGAGTCTCACTGATTAACACATGAACCCTGTGGGAGTCTCACTGATTTACACTGAACCCTATGGGAGTCTCACTGATTAACACTGAACCCTATGGGAGTCTCACTGATTAACACTGAACCCTGTGGGAGTCTCATTGATTAACACTGAACCCTATGGGAGTCTCACTGATTAACACTGAACCCTATGGGAGTCCCACTGATTAACACTGATCCCTATGGGAGTCTCACTGATTAACACTGAACCCTGTGGGAGTCTCACTGATTAACACTGAACCCTGTGGGAGTCGCACTGATTAACACTGAACCCTGTGGGAGTCTCACTGATTAACACTGAACCCTATGTGAGTCTCAATGATTAACACTGAACCCTATGGGAGTCTCACTGATTAACACTGAACCCTGTTGGCATCTCACTGATTAACACTGAACCCTGTGGGAGTCTCACTGATTAACACATGAACCCTGTGGGAGTCTCACTGATTAACACTGAACCCTGTGGGAGTCTCACTGATTAACACTGAACCCTGTGGGAGTCTCACTGATTAACACATGAACCCTGAGGGAGTATCACTGATTAAAACTGAACCCTGTGGGAGTCTCACTGATTAACACTGAACCCTGTGGGAGTCTCACTGATTAACACTTAACCCTTTGGGAGTCTCACTGATTAACACATGAACCCTGTGGGAGTCTCACTGATTTACACTGAACCCTATGGGAGTCTCACTGATTAACACTGAACCCTATGGGAGTCTCACTGATTAACACTGAACCCTGTGGGAGTCTCATTGATTAACACTGAACCCTATGGGAGTCTCACTGATTAACACTGAACCCTATGGGAGTCCCACTGATTAACACTGATCCCTATGGGAGTCTCACTGATTAACACTGAACCCTGTGGGAGTCTCACTGATTAACACTGAACCCTGTGGGAGTCTCACTGATTAACACTGAACCCTGTGGGAGTCTCACTGATTAACACTGAACCCTATGTGAGTCTCATTGATTAACACTGAACCCTATGGGAGTCTCACTGATTAACACTGAACCCTGTGGGCGTCTCACTGATTAACACATGAACCCTGAGGGAGTATCACTGATTAACACTGAACCCTGTGGGAGTCTCACTGATTAACACTGAACCCTGTGGGAGTCTCACTGATTAACACTGAACCCTATGGGAGTCTCACTGATTAACACTGAACCCTGTGGGAGTCTCACTGATTAACACTGAACCCTGTGGGAGTCTCACTGATTAACACTGAACCCTGTGGGAGTCTCACTGATTAACACTGAACCCTATGTGAGTCTCATTGATTAACACTGAACCCTATGGGAGTCTCACTGATTAACACTGAACCCTGTGGGCATCTCACTGATTAACACTGAACCCTGTGGGAGTCTCACTGATTAACACATGAACCCTGTGGGAGTCTCACTGATTAACACTGAACCCTGTGGGAGTCTCACTGATTAACACTGAACCCTGTGGGAGTCTCAGTGATTAAAACATGAACCCTGAGGGATTATCACTGATGAACACTGACCACTGTGGGAGTCTCACTGATTAACACTGAACACTGTGGGAGTCTCACTGATTAACACTGAACCCTATGGGAGTCTCACTGATTAACACTGAACCCTATGGGAGTCTCACTGATTAACAAATGAACCCTGAGGGAGTCTCACTGATTAACACTGAACCCTGTGGGAGTCTCACTGATTAACACTGAACCCTGTGGGAGTCTCACGGATTAACACTGAACCCTATGGGAGTCTCATTGATTAACACTGAACCCTATGGGAGTATCACTGATTAACACTGAACCCTGTGGGAGTCTCACTGATTAACACTGAACCCTGTGGGAGTCTCACTGATTAACACATGAACCCTGTAGGAGTCTCACTGATTAACACTGAACCCTGTGGGAGTCTCACTGATTAACACATGAACCCTGAGGGAGTATCACTGATTAACACTGAACCCTGTGGGAGTCTCACTGATTAACACTGAACCCTGTGGGAGTCTCACTGATTAACACTGAACCCTATGGGAGTCTCATTGTTTAACACTGAACCCTGTTGGAGTCTCACTGATTAACACATGAACCCTGTGGGAGTCTCACTGATTTACACTGAACCCTATGGGAGTCTCACTGATTAACACTGAACCCTATGGGAGTCTCACTGATTAACACTGAACCCTGTGGGAGTCTCATTGATTAACACTGAACCCTATGGGAGTCTCACTGATTAACACTGAACCCTATGGGAGTCCCACTGATTAACACTGATCCCTATGGGAGTCTCACTGATTAACACTGAACCCTGTGGGAGTCTCACTGATTAACACTGAACCCTGTGGGAGTCGCACTGATTAACACTGAACCCTGTGGGAGTCTCACTGATTAACACTGAACCCTATGTGAGTCTCAATGATTAACACTGAACCCTATGGGAGTCTCACTGATTAACACTGAACCCTGTTGGCATCTCACTGATTAACACTGAACCCTGTGGGAGTCTCACTGATTAACACATGAACCCTGTGGGAGTCTCACTGATTAACACTGAACCCTGTGGGAGTCTCACTGATTAACACTGAACCCTGTGGGAGTCTCACTGATTAACACATGAACCCTGAGGGAGTATCACTGATTAAAACTGAACCCTGTGGGAGTCTCACTGATTAACACTGAACCCTGTGGGAGTCTCACTGATTAACACTTAACCCTTTGGGAGTCTCACTGATTAACACATGAACCCTGTGGGAGTCTCACTGATTTACACTGAACCCTATGGGAGTCTCACTGATTAACACTGAACCCTATGGGAGTCTCACTGATTAACACTGAACCCTGTGGGAGTCTCATTGATTAACACTGAACCCTATGGGAGTCTCACTGATTAACACTGAACCCTATGGGAGTCCCACTGATTAACACTGATCCCTATGGGAGTCTCACTGATTAACACTGAACCCTGTGGGAGTCTCACTGATTAACACTGAACCCTGTGGGAGTCTCACTGATTAACACTGAACCCTGTGGGAGTCTCACTGATTAACACTGAACCCTATGTGAGTCTCATTGATTAACACTGAACCCTATGGGAGTCTCACTGATTAACACTGAACCCTGTGGGCGTCTCACTGATTAACACTGAACCCTGTGGGAGTCTCACTGATTAACACATGAACCCTGTAGGAGTCTCACTGATTAACACTGAACCCTGTGGGAGTCTCACTGATTAACACATGAACCCTGAGGGAGTATCACTGATTAACACTGAACCCTGTGGGAGTCTCACTGATTAACACTGAACCCTGTGGGAGTCTCACTGATTAACACTGAACCCTATGGGAGTCTCATTGTTTAACACTGAACCCTGTTGGAGTCTCACTGATTAACACATGAACCCTGTGGGAGTCTCACTGATTTACACTGAACCCTATGGGAGTCTCACTGATTAACACTGAACCCTATGGGAGTCTCACTGATTAACACTGAACCCTGTGGGAGTCTCATTGATTAACACTGAACCCTATGGGAGTCTCACTGATTAACACTGAACCCTATGGGAGTCCCACTGATTAACACTGATCCCTATGGGAGTCTCACTGATTAACACTGAACCCTGTGGGAGTCTCACTGATTAACACTGAACCCTGTGGGAGTCGCACTGATTAACACTGAACCCTGTGGGAGTCTCACTGATTAACACTGAACCCTATGTGAGTCTCAATGATTAACACTGAACCCTATGGGAGTCTCACTGATTAACACTGAACCCTGTTGGCATCTCACTGATTAACACTGAACCCTGTGGGAGTCTCACTGATTAACACTGAACCCTGTGGGAGTCTCACTGATTAACACTGAACCCTGTGGGAGTCTCACTGATTAACACATGAACCCTGAGGGAGTATCACTGATTAAAACTGAACCCTGTGGGAGTCTCACTGATTAACACATGAACCCTGAGGGAGTATCACTGATTAAAACTGAACCCTGTGGGAGTCTCACTGATTAACACTGAACCCTGTGGGAGTCTCACTGATTAACACTTAACCCTTTGGGAGTCTCACTGATTAACACATGAACCCTGTGGGAGTCTCACTGATTTACACTGAACCCTATGGGAGTCTCACTGATTAACACTGAACCCTATGGGAGTCTCACTGATTAACACTGAACCCTGTGGGAGTCTCATTGATTAACACTGAACCCTATGGGAGTCTCACTGATTAACACTGAACCCTATGGGAGTCCCACTGATTAACACTGATCCCCATGGGAGTCTCACTGATTAACACTGAACCCTGTGGGAGTCTCACTGATTAACACTGAACCCTGTGGGAGTCTCACTGATTAACACTGAACCCTGTGGGAGTCTCACTGATTAACACTGAACCCTATGTGAGTCTCATTGATTAACACTGAACCCTATGGGAGTCTCACTGATTAACACTGAACCCTGTGGGCGTCTCACTGATTAACACTGAACCCTGTGGGAGTCTCACTGATTAACACATGAACCCTGTGGGAGTCTCACTGATTAACACTGAACCCTGTGGGAGTCTCACTGATTTACACTGAACCCTGTGGGAGTCTCACTGATTAAAACATGAACCCTGAGGGAGTATCACTGATTAACACTGAACCCTGTGGGAGTCTCACTGATTAACACTGAACCCTGTGGGAGTCTCACTGATTAACACTGAACCCTATGGGAGTCTCATTGATTAACACTGAACCCTGTGGGAGTCTCACTGATTAACACATGAACCCTGTGGGAGTCTCACTGATTTACACTGAACCCTATGGGAGTCTCACTGATTAACACTGAACCCTATGGGAGTCTCACTGATTAACACTGAACCCTGTGGGAGTCTCACTGATTAACACTGAACCCTATGGGAGTCTCACTGATTAACACTGAACCCTGTGGGAGTCTCACTGATTAACACTGAACCCTATGGGAGTCTCACTGATTAACACTGAACCCTGTGGAAGTTACACTGATTAACAATGCACCTTATGGGAATCTCACTGATTAACACTGAACCCTATGGGAATCTCACTGATTAACACTGAACCCTGTGGGAGTCTCAGTGATTAACACTGAACCCTGAGGGATTATCACTGATGAACACTGACCACTGTGGGAGTCTCACTGATTAACACTGAACACTGTGGGAGTCTCACTGATTAACACTGAACCCTGTGGGAGTCTCACTGATTAACACTGAACCCTATGGGAGTCTCACTGATTAACAAATGAACCCTGAGGGAGTCTCACTGATTAACACTGAACCCTGTGGGAGTCTCACTGATTAACACTGAACCCTGTGGGAGTCTCACGGATTAACACTGAACCCTATGGGAGTCTCATTGATTAACACTGAACCCTATGGGAGTATCACTGATTAACACTGAACCCTGTGGGAGTCTCACTGATTAACACTGAACCCTGTGGGAGTCTCACTGATTAACACATGAACCCTGTAGGAGTCTCACTGATTAACACTGAACCCTGTGGGAGTCTCACTGATTAACACTGAACCCTGTGGGAGTCTCACTGATTAACACATGAACCCTGAGGGAGTATCACTGATTAACACTGAACCCTGTGGGAGTCTCACTGATTAACACTGAACCCTGTGGGAGTCTCACTGATTAACACTGAACCCTATGGGAGTCTCATTGTTTAACACTGAACCCTGTTGGAGTCTCACTGATTAACACATGAACCCTGTGGGAGTCTCACTGATTTACACTGAACCCTATGGGAGTCTCACTGATTAACACTGAACCCTATGGGAGTCTCACTGATTAACACTGAACCCTGTGGGAGTCTCATTGATTAACACTGAACCCTATGGGAGTCTCACTGATTAACACTGAACCCTGTGGGAGTCTCACTGATTAACACTGAACCCTATGGGAGTCTCATTGTTTAACACTGAACCCTGTTGGAGTCTCACTGATTAACACATGAACCCTGTGGGAGTCTCACTGATTTACACTGAACCCTATGGGAGTCTCACTGATTAACACTGAACCCTATGGGAGTCTCACTGATTAACACTGAACCCTGTGGGAGTCTCATTGATTAACACTGAACCCTATGGGAGTCTCACTGATTAACACTGAACCCTATGGGAGTCCCACTGATTAACACTGATCCCTATGGGAGTCTCACTGATTAACACTGAACCCTGTGGGAGTCTCACTGATTAACACTGAACCCTGTGGGAGTCGCACTGATTAACACTGAACCCTGTGGGAGTCTCACTGATTAACACTGAACCCTATGTGAGTCTCAATGATTAACACTGAACCCTATGGGAGTCTCACTGATTAACACTGAACCCTGTGGGCATCTCACTGATTAACACTGAACCCTGTGGGAGTCTCACTGATTAACACATGAACCCTGTGGGAGTCTCACTGATTAACACTGAACCCTGTGGGAGTCTCACTGATTAACACTGAACCCTGTGGGAGTCTCACTGATTAACACATGAACCCTGAGGGAGTATCACTGATTAAAACTGAACCCTGTGGGAGTCTCACTGATTAACACTGAACCCTGTGGGAGTCTCACTGATTAACACTTAACCCTTTGGGAGTCTCACTGATTAACACATGAACCCTGTGGGAGTCTCACTGATTTACACTGAACCCTATGGGAGTCTCACTGATTAACACTGAACCCTATGGGAGTCTCACTGATTAACACTGAACCCTGTGGGAGTCTCATTGATTAACACTGAACCCTATGGGAGTCTCACTGATTAACACTGAACCCTATGGGAGTCCCACTGATTAACACTGATCCCTATGGGAGTCTCACTGATTAACACTGAACCCTGTGGGAGTCTCACTGATTAACACTGAACCCTGTGGGAGTCTCACTGATTAACACTGAACCCTGTGGGAGTCTCACTGATTAACACTGAACCCTATGTGAGTCTCATTGATTAACACTGAACCCTATGGGAGTCTCACTGATTAACACTGAACCCTGTGGGCGTCTCACTGATTAACACTGAACCCTGTGGGAGTCTCACTGATTAACACATGAACCCTGTGGGAGTCTCACTGATTAACACTGAACCCTGTGGGAGTCTCACTGATTAACACTGAACCCTGTGGGAGTCTCACTGATTAAAACATGAACCCTGAGGGAGTATCACTGATTAACACTGAACCCTGTGGGAGTCTCACTGATTAACACTGAACCCTGTGGGAGTCTCACTGATTAACACTGAACCCTATGGGAGTCTCATTGATTAACACTGAACCCTGTGGGAGTCTCACTGATTAACACATGAACCCTGTGGGAGTCTCACTGATTTACACTGAACCCTATGGGAGTCTCACTGATTAACACTGAACCCTATGGGAGTCTCACTGATTAACACTGAACCCTGTGGGAGTCTCACTGATTAACACTGAACCCTATGGGAGTCTCACTGATTAACACTGAACCCTGTGGGAGTCTCACTGATTAACACTGAACCCTATGGGAGTCTCACTGATTAACACTG
Organism: Petromyzon marinus; assembly: GCF_048934315.1. Classification (NCBI taxonomy): domain Eukaryota; kingdom Metazoa; phylum Chordata; class Hyperoartia; order Petromyzontiformes; family Petromyzontidae; genus Petromyzon; species Petromyzon marinus. The sequence continues at coordinate 1,106,135 of NW_027423058.1, read as the reverse complement.
AACCCTGTGGAAGTTACACTGATTAACAATGCACCTTATGGGAATCTCACTGATTAACACTGAACCCTATGGGAATCTCACTGATTAACACTGAACCCTGTGGGAGTCTCAGTGATTAACACTGAACCCTGAGGGATTATCACTGATGAACACTGACCACTGTGGGAGTCTCACTGATTAACACTGAACACTGTGGGAGTCTCACTGATTAACACTGAACCCTGTGGGAGTCTCACTGATTAACACTGAACCCTATGGGAGTCTCACTGATTAACAAATGAACCCTGAGGGAGTCTCACTGATTAACACTGAACCCTGTGGGAGTCTCACTGATTAACACTGAACCCTGTGGGAGTCTCACGGATTAACACTGAACCCTATGGGAGTCTCATTGATTAACACTGAACCCTATGGGAGTATCACTGATTAACACTGAACCCTGTGGGAGTCTCACTGATTAACACTGAACCCTGTGGGAGTCTCACTGATTAACACATGAACCCTGTAGGAGTCTCACTGATTAACACTGAACCCTGTGGGAGTCTCACTGATTAACACTGAACCCTGTGGGAGCCTCACTGATTAACACATGAACCCTGAGGGAGTATCACTGATTAACACTGAACCCTGTGGGAGTCTCACTGATTAACACTGAACCCTGTGGGAGTCTCACTGATTAACACTGAACCCTATGGGAGTCTCATTGTTTAACACTGAACCCTGTTGGAGTCTCACTGATTAACACATGAACCCTGTGGGAGTCTCACTGATTTACACTGAACCCTATGGGAGTCTCACTGATTAACACTGAACCCTATGGGAGTCTCACTGATTAACACTGAACCCTGTGGGAGTCTCATTGATTAACACTGAACCCTATGGGAGTCTCACTGATTAACACTGAACCCTATGGGAGTCCCACTGATTAACACTGATCCCTATGGGAGTCTCACTGATTAACACTGAACCCTGTGGGAGTCTCACTGATTAACACTGAACCCTGTGGGAGTCTCACTGATTAACACTGAACCCTGTGGGAGTCTCACTGATTAACACTGAACCCTATGGGAGTCTCACTGATTAACACTGAACCCTGTGGGCGTCTCACTGATTAACACTGAACCCTGTGGGAGTCTCACTGATTAACACATGAACCCTGTGGGAGTCTCACTGATTAACACTGAACCCTGTGGGAGTCTCACTGATTAACAATGAACCCTGTGGGAGTCTCACTGATTAAAACATGAACCCTGAGGGAGTATCACTGATTAACACTGAACCCTGTGGGAGTCTCACTGATTAACACTGAACCATGTGGGAGTCTCACTGATTAACACTGAACCCTATGGGAGTCTCATTGATTAACACTGAACCCTGTGGGAGTCTCACTGATTAACACATGAACCCTGTGGGAGTCTCACTGATTTACACTGAACCCTATGGGAGTCTCACTGATTAACACTGAACCCTGTGGGCATCTCACTGATTAACACTGAACCCTGTGGGAGTCTCACTGATTAACACATGAACCCTGTGGGAGTCTCACTGATTAACACTGAACCCTGTGGGAGTCTCACTGATTAACACTGAACCCTGTGGGAGTCTCACTGATTAACACATGAACCCTGAGGGAGTATCACTGATTAAAACTGAACCCTGTGGGAGTCTCACTGATTAACACTGAACCCTGTGGGAGTCTCACTGATTAACACTTAACCCTTTGGGAGTCTCACTGATTAACACATGAACCCTGTGGGAGTCTCACTGATTTACACTGAACCCTATGGGAGTCTCACTGATTAACACTGAACCCTATGGGAGTCTCACTGATTAACACTGAACCCTGTGGGAGTCTCATTGATTAACACTGAACCCTATGGGAGTCTCACTGATTAACACTGAACCCTATGGGAGTCCCACTGATTAACACTGATCCCTATGGGAGTCTCACTGATTAACACTGAACCCTGTGGGAGTCTCACTGATTAACACTGAACCCTGTGGGAGTCTCACTGATTAACACTGAACCCTGTGGGAGTCTCACTGATTAACACTGAACCCTATGTGAGTCTCATTGATTAACACTGAACCCTATGGGAGTCTCACTGATTAACACTGAACCCTGTGGGCGTCTCACTGATTAACACTGAACCCTGTGGGAGTCTCACTGATTAACACATGAACCCTGTGGGAGTCTCACTGATTAACACTGAACCCTGTGGGAGTCTCACTGATTAACACTGAACCCTGTGGGAGTCTCACTGATTAAAACATGAACCCTGAGGGAGTATCACTGATTAACACTGAACCCTGTGGGAGTCTCACTGATTAACACTGAACCCTGTGGGAGTCTCACTGATTAACACTGAACCCTATGGGAGTCTCATTGATTAACACTGAACCCTGTGGGAGTCTCACTGATTAACACATGAACCCTGTGGGAGTCTCACTGATTTACACTGAACCCTATGGGAGTCTCACTGATTAACACTGAACCCTATGGGAGTCTCACTGATTAACACTGAACCCTGTGGGAGTCTCACTGATTAACACTGAACCCTATGGGAGTCTCACTGATTAACACTGAACCCTGTGGGAGTCTCACTGATTAACACTGAACCCTATGGGAGTCTCACTGATTAACACTGAACCCTGTGGAAGTTACACTGATTAACAATGCACCTTATGGGAATCTCACTGATTAACACTGAACCCTATGGGAATCTCACTGATTAACACTGAACCCTGTGGGAGTCTCAGTGATTAACACTGAACCCTGAGGGATTATCACTGATGAACACTGACCACTGTGGGAGTCTCACTGATTAACACTGAACACTGTGGGAGTCTCACTGATTAACACTGAACCCTGTGGGAGTCTCACTGATTAACACTGAACCCTATGGGAGTCTCACTGATTAACAAATGAACCCTGAGGGAGTCTCACTGATTAACACTGAACCCTGTGGGAGTCTCACTGATTAACACTGAACCCTGTGGGAGTCTCACGGATTAACACTGAACCCTATGGGAGTCTCATTGATTAACACTGAACCCTATGGGAGTATCACTGATTAACACTGAACCCTGTGGGAGTCTCACTGATTAACACTGAACCCTGTGGGAGTCTCACTGATTAACACATGAACCCTGTAGGAGTCTCACTGATTAACACTGAACCCTGTGGGAGTCTCACTGATTAACACTGAACCCTGTGGGAGCCTCACTGATTAACACATGAACCCTGAGGGAGTATCACTGATTAACACTGAACCCTGTGGGAGTCTCACTGATTAACACTGAACCCTGTGGGAGTCTCACTGATTAACACTGAACCCTATGGGAGTCTCATTGTTTAACACTGAACCCTGTTGGAGTCTCACTGATTAACACATGAACCCTGTGGGAGTCTCACTGATTTACACTGAACCCTATGGGAGTCTCACTGATTAACACTGAACCCTATGGGAGTCTCACTGATTAACACTGAACCCTGTGGGAGTCTCATTGATTAACACTGAACCCTATGGGAGTCTCACTGATTAACACTGAACCCTATGGGAGTCCCACTGATTAACACTGATCCCTATGGGAGTCTCACTGATTAACACTGAACCCTGTGGGAGTCTCACTGATTAACACTGAACCCTGTGGGAGTCTCACTGATTAACACTGAACCCTGTGGGAGTCTCACTGATTAACACTGAACCCTATGGGAGTCTCACTGATTAACACTGAACCCTGTGGGCGTCTCACTGATTAACACTGAACCCTGTGGGAGTCTCACTGATTAACACATGAACCCTGTGGGAGTCTCACTGATTAACACTGAACCCTGTGGGAGTCTCACTGATTAACAATGAACCCTGTGGGAGTCTCACTGATTAAAACATGAACCCTGAGGGAGTATCACTGATTAACACTGAACCCTGTGGGAGTCTCACTGATTAACACTGAACCCTGTGGGAGTCTCACTGATTAACACTGAACCCTATGGGAGTCTCACTGATTAACACTGAACCCTGTGGGAGTCTCACTGATTAACACTGAACCCTATGGGAGTCTCACTGATTAACACTGAACCCTGTGGGAGTCTCATTGATTAACACTGAACCCTATGGGAGTCTCACTGATTAACAATGAACCCTGTGGAAGTTACACTGATTAACAATGCACCTTATGGGAATCTCACTGATTAACACTGAACCCTATGGGAATCTCACTGATTAACACTGAACCCTGTGGGAGTCTCAGTGATTAACACTGAACCCTGAGGGATTATCACTGATGAACACTGACCACTGTGGGAGTCTCACTGATTAACACTGAACACTGTGGGAGTCTCACTGATTAACACTGAACCCTGTGGGAGTCTCACTGATTAACACTGAACCCTATGGGAGTCTCACTGATTAACAAATGAACCCTGAGGGAGTCTCACTGATTAACACTGAACCCTGTGGGAGTCTCACTGATTAACACTGAACCCTGTGGGAGCCTCACGGATTAACACTGAACCCTATGGGAGTCTCATTGATTAACACTGAACCCTATGGGAGTATCACTGATTAACACTGAACCCTGTGGGAGTCTCACTGATTAACACTGAACCCTGTGGGAGTCTCACTGATTAACACTGAACCCTATGGGAGTCTCACTGATTAACAATGAACCCTGTGGAAGTTACACTGATTAACAATGCACCTTATGGGAATCTCACTGATTAACACTGAACCCTATGGGAATCTCACTGATTAACACTGAACCCTGTGGGAGTCTCAGTGATTAACACTGAACCCTGAGGGATTATCACTGATGAACACTGACCACTGTGGGAGTCTCACTGATTAACACTGAACACTGTGGGAGTCTCACTGATTAACACTGAACCCTGTGGGAGTCTCACTGATTAACACTGAACCCTATGGGAGTCTCACTGATTAACAAATGAACCCTGAGGGAGTCTCACTGATTAACACTGAACCCTGTGGGAGTCTCACTGATTAACACTGAACCCTGTGGGAGCCTCACGGATTAACACTGAACCCTATGGGAGTCTCATTGATTAACACTGAACCCTATGGGAGTATCACTGATTAACACTGAACCCTGTGGGAGTCTCACTGATTAACACTGAACCCTGTGGGAGTCTCACTGATTAACACATGAACCCTGTAGGAGTCTCACTGATTAACACTGAACCCTGTGGGAGTCTCACTGATTAACACTGAACCCTGTGGGAGTCTCACTGATTAACACATGAACCCTGAGGGAGTATCACTGATTAACACTGAACCCTGTGGGAGTCTCACTGATTAACACTGAACCCTGTGGGAGTCTCACTGATTAACACTGAATCCTATGGGAGTCTCATTGTTTAACACTGAACCCTGTTGGAGTCTCACTGATTAACACATGAACCCTGTGGGAGTCTCACTGATTTACACTGAACCCTATGGGAGTCTCACTGATTAACACTGAACCCTATGGGAGTCTCACTGATTAACACTGAACCCTGTGGGAGTCTCACTGATTAACACTGAACCCTATGGGAGTCTCACTGATTAACACTGAACCCTGTGGGAGTCTCACTGATTAACACTGAACCCTATGGGAGTCTCACTGATTAACACTGAACCCTGTGGGAGTCTCACTGATTAACACTGAACCCTATGGGAGTCTCACTGATTAACAATGAACCCTGTGGAAGTTACACTGATTAACAATGCACCTTATGGGAATCTCACTGATTAACACTGAACCCTATGGGAATCTCACTGATTAACACTGAACCCTGTGGGAGTCTCAGTGATTAACACTGAACCCTGAGGGATTATCACTGATGAACACTGACCACTGTGGGAGTCTCACTGATTAACACTGAACACTGTGGGAGTCTCACTGATTAACACTGAACCCTGTGGGAGTCTCACTGATTAACACTGAACCCTATGGGAGTCTCACTGATTAACAAATGAACCCTGAGGGAGTCTCACTGATTAACACTGAACCCTGTGGGAGTCTCACTGATTAACACTGAACCCTGTGGGAGCCTCACGGATTAACACTGAACCCTATGGGAGTCTCATTGATTAACACTGAACCCTATGGGAGTATCACTGATTAACACTGAACCCTGTGGGAGTCTCACTGATTAACACTGAACCCTGTGGGAGTCTCACTGATTAACACTGAACCCTATGGGAGTCTCACTGATTAACAATGAACCCTGTGGAAGTTACACTGATTAACAATGCACCTTATGGGAATCTCACTGATTAACACTGAACCCTATGGGAATCTCACTGATTAACACTGAACCCTGTGGGAGTCTCAGTGATTAACACTGAACCCTGAGGGATTATCACTGATGAACACTGACCACTGTGGGAGTCTCACTGATTAACACTGAACACTGTGGGAGTCTCACTGATTAACACTGAACCCTGTGGGAGTCTCACTGATTAACACTGAACCCTATGGGAGTCTCACTGATTAACAAATGAACCCTGAGGGAGTCTCACTGATTAACACTGAACCCTGTGGGAGTCTCACTGATTAACACTGAACCCTGTGGGAGCCTCACGGATTAACACTGAACCCTATGGGAGTCTCATTGATTAACACTGAACCCTATGGGAGTATCACTGATTAACACTGAACCCTGTGGGAGTCTCACTGATTAACACTGAACCCTGTGGGAGTCTCACTGATTAACACATGAACCCTGTAGGAGTCTCACTGATTAACACTGAACCCTGTGGGAGTCTCACTGATTAACACTGAACCCTGTGGGAGTCTCACTGATTAACACATGAACCCTGAGGGAGTATCACTGATTAACACTGAACCCTGTGGGAGTCTCACTGATTAACACTGAACCCTGTGGGAGTCTCACTGATTAACACTGAATCCTATGGGAGTCTCATTGTTTAACACTGAACCCTGTTGGAGTCTCACTGATTAACACATGAACCCTGTGGGAGTCTCACTGATTTACACTGAACCCTATGGGAGTCTCACTGATTAACACTGAACCCTATGGGAGTCTCACTGATTAACACTGAACCCTGTGGGAGTCTCATTGATTAACACTGAACCCTATGGGAGTCTCACTGATTAACACTGAACCCTATGGGAGTCCCACTGATTAACACTGATCCCTATGGGAGTCTCACTGATTAACACTGAACCCTGTGGGAGTCTCACTGATTAACACTGAACCCTGTGGGAGTCTCACTGAATAACACTGAACCCTGTGGGAGTCTCACTGATTAACACTGAACCCTATGTGAGTCTCATTGATTAACACTGAACCCTATGGGAGTCTCACTGATTAACACTGAACCCTGTGGGCGTCTCACTGATTAACACTGAACCCTGTGGGAGTCTCACTGATTAACACATGAACCCTGTGGGAGTCTCACTGATTAACACTGAACCCTGTGGGAGTCTCACTGATTAACACTGAACCCTGTGGGAGTCTCACTGATTAACACATGAACCCTGAGGGAGTATCACTGATTAACACTGAACCCTGTGGGAGTCTCACTGATTAACACTGAACCCTGTGGGAGTCTCACTGATTAACACTGAACCCTATGGGAGTCTCATTGATTAACACTGAACCCTGTGGGAGTCTCACTGATTAACACATGAACCCTGTGGGAGTCTCACTGATTTACACTGAACCCTATGGGAGTCTCACTGATTAACACTGAACCCTATGGGAGTCTCACTGATTAACACTGAACCCTGTGGGAGTCTCACTGATTAACACTGAACCCTATGGGAGTCTCACTGATTAACACTGAACCCTGTGGGAGTCTCACTGATTAACACTGAACCCTATGGGAGTTTCACTGATTAACACTGAACCCTGTGGGAGTCTCACTGATTAACACTTAACCCTTTGGGAGTCTCACTGATTAACACTGAACCCTGTGGAAGTTACACTGATTAACAATGAACCTTATGGGAGTCTCACTGATTAACACTGAACCCTATGGGAATCTCACTGATTAACACTGAACCCTGTGGGAGTCTCAGTGATTAACACTGAACCCTGAGGGAGTCTCATTGATGAACACTGACCACTGTGGGAGTCTCACTGATTAACACTGAACACTGTGGGAGTCTCACTGATTAACACTGAACCCTGTGGGAGTCTCACTGATTAACACTGAACCCTGTGGGAGTCTCACTGATTAACACTGAACCCTGTGGGAGTCTCACTCATTAACACTGAACCATATGGGAGACTCATTGATTAACACTGAACCCTATGGGAGTCTCACTGATTAACACTGAACCCTGTGGGAGTCTCACTGATTAACACATGAACCCTGTGGGAGTCTCACTGATTAACACTGAACCCTGTGGGAGTCTCACTGATTAACACTGAACCCTGTGGGAGTCTCACTGATTAACACTGAACCCTATGGGAGTCTCATTGATTAACACTGAACCCTATGGGAGTCTCACTGATTAACACTGAACCCTGTGGGAGTCTCACTGATTAACACTGAACCCTGTGGGAGTCTCACTGATTAACACATGAACCCTGTGGGAGTCTCACTGATTAACACTGAACCCTGTGGGAGTCTCACTGATTAACACTGAACCCTGTGGGAGTCTCACTGATTAACACTGAACCCTATGGGAGTCTCATTGATTAACACTGAACCCTGTGGGAGTATCACTGATTAACACATGAACCCTGTGGGAGTCTCACTGATTTATACTGAACCCTATGGGAGTCTCACTGATTAACACTGAACCCTATGGGAGTCTCACTGATTAACACTGAACCCTGTGGGAGTCTCATTGATTAACACTGAACCCTATGGGAGTCTCACTGATTAACACTGAACCCTGTGGGATTCTCACTGATTAACACTGAACCCTGTGGGAGTCTCACTGATTAACACTGAACCCTGTGGGAGTCTCACTCATTAACACTGAACCATATGGGAGACTCATTGATTAACACTGACCCCTATGGGAGTCTCACTGATTAACACTGAACCCTGTGGGAGTTTCACTGATTAACACATGAACCCTGTGGGAGTCTCACTGATTAACACTGAACCCTGTGGGAGTCTCACTGATCAACACTGAACCCTGTGGGAGTCTCACTGATTAAAACTGAACCCTGAGGGATTCTCACTGATTAACACATGAACCCTGAGGGATTCTCACTGATGAACACTGACCACTGTGGGAGTCTCACTGATTAACACTGAACACTGTGGGAGTCTCACTGATTAACACTGAACCCTGTGGGAGTCTCACAGATTAACAATGAACCCTGTGGGAGTCTCACTGATTAACAAATGAACCCTGAGGGAGTCTCACTGATTAACACTGAACCCTGTGGGAGTCTCACTGATTAACACATGAACCCTGTGGGAGTCTCACTGATTTACACTGAACCCTATGGGAGTCTCACTGATTAACACTGAACCCTATGGGAGTCTCACTGATTAACACTGAACCCTGTGGGAGTCTCATTGTTTAACACTGAACCCTATGGGAGTCTCACTGATTAACACTGAACCCTATGGGAGTCCCACTGATTAACACTGAACCCCATGGGAGTCTCACTGATTAACACTGAACCCTGTGGGAGTCTCACTGATTAACACTGAACCCTGTGGGAGTCTCACTGATTAACACTGAACCCTGTGGGAGTCTCACTGATTAACACTGAACCCTATGTGAGTCTCACTGATTAACACTGAACCATATGGGAGACTCATTGATTAACACTGAACCCTATGGGAGTCCCACTGATTAACACTGAACCCTATGGGAGTCTCACTGATTAACACTGAACCCTGTGGGAGTCTCACTGATTAACACTGAACCCTGTGGGAGTCTCACTGATTAACACTGAACCCTGTGGGAGTCTCACTCATTAACACTGAACCATATGGGAGACTCATTGATTAACACTGAACCCTATGGGAGTCTCACTGATTAACACTGAACCCTGTGGGAGTCTCACTGATTAACACATGAACCCTGTGGGAGTCTCACTGATTAACACTGAACCCTGTGGGAGTCTCACTGATTAACACTGAACCCTGTGGGAGTCTCACTGATTAACACTGAACCCTGTGGGAGTCTCACTCATTAACACTGAACCATATGGGAGACTCATTGATTAACACTGAACCCTATGGGAGTCTCACTGATTAACACTGAACCCTGTGGGAGTCTCACTGATTAACACATGAACCCTGTGGGAGTCTCACTGATTAACACTGAACCCTGTGGGAGTCTCACTGATTAACACTGAACCCTGTGGGAGTCTCACTGATTAACACTGAACCCTATGGGAGTCTCATTGATTAACACTGAACCCTATGGGAGTCTCACTGATTAACACTGAACCCTGTGGGAGTCTCACTGATTAACACTGAACCCTGTGGGAGTCTCACTGATTAACACATGAACCCTGTGGGAGTCTCACTGATTAACACTGAACCCTGTGGGAGTCTCACTGATTAACACTGAACCCTGTGGGAGTCTCACTGATTAACACATGAACCCTGAGGGAGTATCACTGATTAACACTGAACCCTGTGGGAGTCTCACTGATTAACACTGAACCCTGTGGGAGTCTCACTGATTAACACTGAACCCTATGGGAGTCTCATTGATTAACACTGAACCCTGTGTGAGTATCACTGATTAACACATGAACCCTGTGGGAGTCTCACTGATTTATACTGAACCCTATGGGAGTCTCACTGATTAACACTGAACCCTATGGGAGTCTCACTGATTAACACTGAACCCTGTGGGAGTCTCATTGATTAACACTGAACCCTATGGGAGTCTCACTGATTAACACTGAACCCTGTGGGATTCTCACTGATTAACACTGAACCCTGTGGGAGTCTCACTGATTAACACTGAACCCTGTGGGAGTCTCACTCATTAACACTGAACCATATGGGAGACTCATTGATTAACACTGAACCCTATGGGAGTCTCACTGATTAACACTGAACCCTGTGGGAGTTTCACTGATTAACACATGAACCCTGTGGGAGTCTCACTGATTAACACTGAACCCTGTGGGAGTCTCACTGATCAACACTGAACCCTGTGGGAGTCTCACTGATTAAAACTGAACCCTGAGGGATTCTCACTGATGAACACTGAACCCTGTGGGAGTCTCACTGATTAACAATGAACCCTGTGGGAGTCTCACTGATTAACACTGAACCCTATGGGAGTCTCACTGATTAACACTGAACCCTATGGGAGTCTCACTGATTAACACATGAACCCTGAGGGATTCTCACTGATGAACACTGACCACTGTGGGAGTCTCACTGATTAACACTGAACACTGTGGGAGTCTCACTGATTAACACTGAACCCTGTGGGAGTCTCACAGATTAACAATGAACCCTATGGGAGTCTCACTGATTAACAAATGAACCCTGAGGGAGTCTCACTGATTAACACTGAACCCTGTGGGAGTCTCACTGATTAACACATGAACCCTGTGGGAGTCTCACTGATTTACACTGAACCCTATGGGAGTCTCACTGATTAACACTGAACCCTATGGGAGTCTCACTGATTAACACTGAACCCTGTGGGAGTCTCATTGTTTAACACTGAACCCTATGGGAGTCTCACTGATTAACACTTAACCCTATGGGAGTCCCACTGATTAACACTGAACCCTATGGGAGTCTCACTGATTAACACTGAACCCTGTGGGAGTCTCACTGATTAACACTGAACCCTGTGGGAGTCTCAGTGATTAACACTGAACCCTGTGGGAGTCTCACTGATTAACACTGAACCCTATGTGAGTCTCATTGATTAACACTGAACCCTATGGGAGTCTCACTGATTAACACTGAACCCTGTGGGAGTCTCACTGATTAACACTGAACCCTGTGGGAGTCTCACTGATTAACACATGAACCCTGTGGGAGTCTCACTGATTAACACTGAACCCTGTGGGAGTCTCACTGATTAACACTGAACCCTGTGGGAGTCTCACTGATTAACACATGAACCCTGAGGGAGTATCACTGATTAACACTGAACCCTGTGGGAGTCTCACTGATTAACAGTGAACCCTGTGGGAGTCTCACTGATTAACACTCAACCCTATGGGAGTCTCACTGATTAACACTGAACCCTATGGGAGTCCCACTGATTAACACTGAACCCTGTGGGAGTCTCACTGATTAACACATGAACCCTGTGGGAGTCTCACTGATTTACACTGAACCCTATGGGAGTCTCACTGATTAACACTGAACCCTATGGGAGTCTCACTGATTAACACTGAACCCTATGTGAGTCTCATTGATTAACACTGAACCCTATGGGAGTCTCACTGATTAACACTGAACCCTGCGGGAGTCTCACTGATTAACACTGAACCCTATGGGAGTTTCACTGATTAACACTGAACCCTGTGGGAGTCTCACTGATTAACACTGAACCCTATGGGAGTCTCAGTGATTAACACTGAACCCTGTGGAAGTTACACTGATTAACAATGAACCTTATGGGAGTCTCACTGATTAACACTGAACCCTATGGGAATCTCACTGATTAACACTGAACCCTGTGGGAGTCTCAGTGATTAACACTGAACCCTGAGGGAGTCTCACTGATTAACACTGAACCCTGTGGGAGTCTCACTCATTAACACTGAACCATATGGGAGACTCATTGATTAACACTGAACCCTATGGGAGTCTCACTGATTAACACTGAACCCTGTGGGAGTCTCACTGATTAACACATGAACCCTGTGGGAGTCTCACTGATTAACACTGAACCCTGTGGGAGTCTCACTGATTAACACTGAACCCTGTGGGAGTCTCAGTGATTAACACTGAACCCTGAGGGATTCTCACTGATGAACACTGAACCCTGTGGGAGTCTCACTGATTAACAATGAACCCTGTGGGAGTCTTACTGATTAACACTGAACCCTATGGGAGTCTCACTGATTAACACGAACCCTATGGGAGTCTCACTGATTAACACATGAACCCTGAGGGATTCTCACTGATGAACACTGACCACTGTGGGAGTCTCACTGATTAACACTGAACCCTGTGGGAGTCTCACTGATTAACACTGAACCCTGTGGGAGTCTCACTGATTAACACTGAACCCTGTGGGAGTCTCACTGATTAACACTGAACCCTATGTGAGTCTCATTGATTAACACTGAACCCTATGGGAGTCTCACTGATTAACACTGAACCCTGTGGGAGTCTCACTGATTAACACTGAACCCTGTGGGAGTCCCACTGATTAACACATGAACCCTGTGGGAGTCTCACTGATTAACACTGAACCCTGTGGGAGTCTCACTGATTAACACTGAACCCTGTGGGAGTCTCACTGATTAACACATGAACCCTGAGGGAGTATCACTGATTAACACTGAACCCTGTGGGAGTCTCACTGATTAACACTGAACCCTGTGGGAGTCTCACTGATTAACACTGAACCCTATGGGAGTCTCACTGATTAACATTGAACCCTATGGGAGTCCCACTGATTAACACTGAACCCTGTGGGAGTCTCACTGATTAACACATGAACCCTGTGGGAGTCTCACTGATTTACACTGAACCCTATGGGAGTCTCACTGATTAACACTGAACCCTATGGGAGTCTCACTGATTAACACTGAACCCTATGTGAGTCTCATTGATTAACACTGAACCCTATGGGAGTCTCACTGATTAACACTGAACCCTGCGGGAGTCTCACTGATTAACACTGAACCCTATGGGAGTTTCACTGATTAACACTGAACCCTGTGGGAGTCTCACTGATTAACACTGAACCCTATGGGAGTCTCAGTGATTAACACTGAACCCTGTGGAAGTTACACTGATTAACAATGAACCTTATGGGAGTCTCACTGATTAACACTGAACCCTATGGGAATCTCACTGATTAACACTGAACCCTGTGGGAGTCTCAGTGATTAACACTGAACCCTGAGGGAGTCTCACTGATGAACACTGACCACTGTGGGAGTCTCACTGATTAACACTGAACACTGTGGGAGTCTCACTGATTAACACTGAACCCTGTGGGAGTCTCACTGATTAACACTGAACCCTGTGGGAGTCTCACCGATTAACACTGAACCCTGTGGGAGTCTCACTCATTAACACTGAACCATATGGGAGACTCATTGATTAACACTGAACCCTATGGGAGTCTCACTGATTAACACTGAACCCTGTGGGAGTCTCACTGATTAACACATGAACCCTGTGGGAGTCTCACTGATTAACACTGAACCCTGTGGGAGTCTCACTGATTAACACTGAACCCTGTGGGAGTCTCAGTGATTAACACTGAACCCTGAGGGATTCTCACTGATGAACACTGAACCCTGTGGGAGTCTCACTGATTAACACTGAACCCTATGGGAGTCTCACTGATTAACACATGAACCCTGAGGGATTCTCACTGATGAACACTGACCACTGTGGGAGTCTCACTGATTAACACTGAACACTGTGGGAGTCTCACTGATTAACACTGCACCCTGTGGGAGTCTCACAGATTAACACTGAACCCTATGGGAGTCTCACTGATTAACAAATGAACCCTGAGGGAGTCTCACTGATTAACACTGAACCCTGTGGGAGTCTCACTGATTAACACATGAACCCTGTGGGAGTCTCACTGATTTACACAGAACCCTATGGGAGTCTCACTGATTAACACTGAACCCTGTGGGAGTCTCACTGATTAACACTGAACCCTGTGGGAGTCTCACTGATTAACACTGAACCCTGTGGGAGTCTCACTGATTAACACTGAACCCTGTGGGAGTCTCACTGATTAACACTGAACCCTATGGGAGTCTCACTGATTAACACTGAACCCTGTGGGAGTCTCACTGATTAACACTGAACCCTGTGGGAGTCTCACTGATTAACACATGAACCCTGTGGGAGTCTCACTGATTAACACTGAACCCTGTGGGAGTCTCAATGATTAACACTGAACCCTGTGGGAGTCTCACTGATTAACACATGAACCCTGAGGGAGTATCACTGATTAACACTGAACCCTGTGGGAGTCTCACTGATTAACACTGAACCCTGTGGGAGTCTCACTGATTAACACTGAACCCTATGGGAGTCTCATTGATTAACACTGAACCCTGTGGGAGTCTCACTGATTAACACATGAACCCTGTGGGAGTCTCACTGATTTACACTGAACCCTATGGGAGTCTCACTGATTAACACTGAACCCTATGGGAGTCTCACTGATTAACACTGAACCCTGTGGGAGTCTCACTGATTAACACTGAACCCTATGGGAGTCTCACTGATTAACACTGAACCCTGTGGGAGTCTCACTGATTAACACTGAACCCTATGGGAGTCTCACTGATTAACACTGAACACTGTGGGAGTCTCACTGATTAACACTGCACCCTGTGGGAGTCTCACAGATTAACACTGAACCCTATGGGAGTCTCACTGATTAACAAATGAACCCTGAGGGAGTCTCACTGATTAACACTGAACCCTGTGGGAGTCTCACTGATTAACACATGAACCCTGTGGGAGTCTCACTGATTTACACTGAACCCTATGGGAGTCTCACTGATTAACACTGAACCCTGTGGGAGTCTCACTGATTAACACTGAACCCTGTGGGAGTCTCACTGATTAACACTGAACCCTGTGGGAGTCTCACTGATTAACACTGAACCCTGTGGGAGTCTCACTGATTAACACTGAACCCTATGGGAGTCTCACTGATTAACACTGAACCTTGTGGGAGTCTCACTGATTAACACTGAACCCTGTGGGAGTCTCACTGATTAACACATGAACCCTGTGGGAGTCTCACTGATTAACACTGAACCCTGTGGGAGTCTCAATGATTAACACTGAACCCTGTGGGAGTCTCACTGATTAACACATGAACCCTGAGGGAGTATCACTGATTAACACTGAACCCTGTGGGAGTCTCACTGATTAACACTGAACCCTGTGGGAGTCTCACTGATTAACACTGAACCCTATGGGAGTCTCATTGATTAACACTGAACCCTGTGGGAGTCTCACTGATTAACACATGAACCCTGTGGGAGTCTCACTGATTTACACTGAACCCTATGGGAGTCTCACTGATTAACACTGAACCCTATGGGAGTCTCACTGATTAACACTGAACCCTGTGGGAGTCTCACTGATTAACACTGAACCCTATGGGAGTCTCACTGATTAACACTGAACCCTGTGGGAGTCTCACTGATTAACACTGAACCCTATGGGAGTCTCACTGATTAACACTGAACACTGTGGGAGTCTCACTGATTAACACTGCACCCTGTGGGAGTCTCACAGATTAACACTGAACCCTATGGGAGTCTCACTGATTAACAAATGAACCCTGAGGGAGTCTCACTGATTAACACTGAACCCTGTGGGAGTCTCACTGATTAACACATGAACCCTGTGGGAGTCTCACTGATTTACACTGAACCCTATGGGAGTCTCACTGATTAACACTGAACCCTGTGGGAGTCTCACTGATTAACACTGAACCCTGTGGGAGTCTCACTGATTAACACTGAACCCTGTGGGAGTCTCACTGATTAACACTGAACCCTGTGGGAGTCTCACTGATTAACACTGAACCCTATGGGAGTCTCACTGATTAACACTGAACCCTGTGGGAGTCTCACTGATTAACACTGAACCCTGTGGGAGTCTCACTGATTAACACATGAACCCTGTGGGAGTCTCACTGATTAACACTGAACCCTGTGGGAGTCTCACTGATTAACACTGAACCCTGTGGGAGTCTCACTGATTAACACATGAACCCTGAGGGAGTATCACTGATTAACACTGAACCCTGTGGGAGTCTCACTGATTAACACTGAACCCTGTGGGAGTCTCACTGATTAACACTGAACCCTATGGGAGTCTCATTGATTAACACTGAACCCTGTGGGAGTCTCACTGATTAACACATGAACCCTGTGGGAGTCTCACTGATTTACACTGAACCCTATGGGAGTCTCACTGATTAACACTGAACCCTATGGGAGTCTCATTGATTAACACTGAACCCTGTGGGAGTCTCACTGATTAACACTGAACCCTATGGGAGTCTCACTGATTAACACTGAACCCTGTGGGAGTCTCACTGATTAACACTGAACCCTATGGGAGTTTCACTGATTAACACTGAACCCTGTGGGAGTCTCACTGATAACACTGAACCCTATGGGAGTCTCACTGATTAACACTGAACCCTGTGGAAGTTACACTGATTAACAATGAACCTTATGGGAGTCTCACTGATTAACACTGAACCCTATGGGAATCTCACTGATTAACACTGAACCCTGTGGGAGTCTCAGTGATTAACACTGAACCCTGAGGGAGTCTCACTGATGAACACTGACCACTGTGGGAGTCTCACTGATTAACACTGAACACTGTGGGAGTCTCACTGATTAACATTGAACCCTGTGGGAGTCTCACTGATTAACACTGAACCCTGTGGGAGTCTCATTGATTAACACTGAACCCTGTGGGAGTCTCACTCATTAACACTGAACCATATGGGAGACTCATTGATTAACACTGAACCCTATGGGAGTCTCACTGATTAACACTGAACCCTGTGGGAGTCTCACTGATTAACACATGAACCCTGTGGGAGTCTCACTGATTAACACTGAACCCTGTGGGAGTCTCACTGATTAACACTGAACCCTATGGGAGTTTCACTGATTAACACTGAACCCTGTGGGAGTCTCACTGATTAACACTGAACCCTATGGGAATCTCACTGATTAACACTGAACCCTGTGGAAGTTACACTGATTAACAATGCACCTTATGGGAATCTCACTGATTAACACTGAACCCTATGGGAATCTCACTGATTAACACTGAACCCTGTGGGAGTCTCAGTGATTAACACTGAACCCTGAGGGATTCTCACTGATGAACACTGACCACTGTGGGAGTCTCACTGATTAACACTGAACATTGTGGGAGTCTCACTGATTAACACTGAGCCCTGTGGGAGTCTCACTGATTAACACTGAACCCTGTGGGAGTCTCACTGATTAACACTGAACCCTGTGGGAGTCTCACTGATTAACACTGAACCCTATGGGAGTTTAACTGATTAACACTGAACCCTGTGGGAGTCTCACTGATTAACACTGAACCCTATGGGAATCTCACTGATTAACACTGAACCCTGTGGAAGTTACACTGATTAACAATGCACCTTATGGGAATCTCACTGATTAACACTGAACCCTATGGGAATCTCACTGATTAACACTGAACCCTGTGGGAGTCTCAGTGATTAACACTGAACCCTGAGGGATTCTCACTGATGAACACTGACCACTGTGGGAGTCTCACTGATTAACACTGAACATTGTGGGAGTCTCACTGATTAACACTGAGCCCTGTGGGAGTCTCACTGATTAACACTGAACCCTGTGGGAGTCTCACTGATTAACACTGAACCCTGTGGGAGTCTCACTGATTAACACTGAACCCTATGGGAGTCTCACTGATTAACACTGAACCCTGTGGGAGTCTCACTGATTAACACTGAACCCTGTGGGAGTCTCACTGATTAACACATGAACCCTGTGGGAGTCTCACTGATTAACACTGAACCCTGTGGGAGTCTCAATGATTAACACTGAACCCTGTGGGAGTCTCACTGATTAACACATGAACCCTGAGGGAGTATCACTGATTAACACTGAACCCTGTGGGAGTCTCACTGATTAACACTGAACCCTGTGGGAGTCTCACTGATTAACACTGAACCCTATGGGAGTCTCATTGATTAACACTGAACCCTGTGGGAGTCTCACTGATTAACACATGAACCCTGTGGGAGTCTCACTGATTTACACTGAACCCTATGGGAGTCTCACTGATTAACACTGAACCCTATGGGAGTCTCACTGATTAACACTGAACCCTGTGGGAGTCTCACTGATTAACACTGAACCCTATGGGAGTCGCACTGATTAACACTGAACCCTGTGGGAGTCTCACTGATTAACACTGAACCCTATGGGAGTCTCACTGATTAACACTGAACACTGTGGGAGTCTCACTGATTAACACTGCACCCTGTGGGAGTCTCACAGATTAACACTGAACCCTATGGGAGTCTCACTGATTAACAAATGAACCCTGAGGGAGTCTCACTGATTAACACTGAACCCTGTGGGAGTCTCACTGATTAACACATGAACCCTGTGGGAGTCTCACTGATTTACACTGAACCCTATGGGAGTCTCACTGATTAACACTGAACCCTGTGGGAGTCTCACTGATTAACACTGAACCCTGTGGGAGTCTCACTGATTAACACTGAACCCTGTGGGAGTCTCACTGATTAACACTGAACCCTGTGGGAGTCTCACTGATTAACACTGAACCCTATGGGAGTCTCACTGATTAACACTGAACCCTGTGGGAGTCTCACTGATTAACACTGAACCCTGTGGGAGTCTCACTGATTAACACATGAACCCTGTGGGAGTCTCACTGATTAACACTGAACCCTGTGGGAGTCTCACTGATTAACACTGAACCCTGTGGGAGTCTCACTGATTAACACATGAACCCTGAGGGAGTATCACTGATTAACACTGAACCCTGTGGGAGTCTCACTGATTAACACTGAACCCTGTGGGAGTCTCACTGATTAACACTGAACCCTATGGGAGTCTCATTGATTAACACTGAACCCTGTGGGAGTCTCACTGATTAACACATGAACCCTGTGGGAGTCTCACTGATTTACACTGAACCCTATGGGAGTCTCACTGATTAACACTGAACCCTATGGGAGTCTCATTGATTAACACTGAACCCTGTGGGAGTCTCACTGATTAACACTGAACCCTATGGGAGTCTCACTGATTAACACTGAACCCTGTGGGAGTCTCACTGATTAACACTGAACCCTATGGGAGTTTCACTGATTAACACTGAACCCTGTGGGAGTCTCACTGATAACACTGAACCCTATGGGAGTCTCACTGATTAACACTGAACCCTGTGGAAGTTACACTGATTAACAATGAACCTTATGGGAGTCTCACTGATTAACACTGAACCCTATGGGAATCTCACTGATTAACACTGAACCCTGTGGGAGTCTCAGTGATTAACACTGAACCCTGAGGGAGTCTCACTGATGAACACTGACCACTGTGGGAGTCTCACTGATTAACACTGAACACTGTGGGAGTCTCACTGATTAACATTGAACCCTGTGGGAGTCTCACTGATTAACACTGAACCCTGTGGGAGTCTCACTGATTAACACTGAACCCTGTGGGAGTCTCACTCATTAACACTGAACCATATGGGAGACTCATTGATTAACACTGAACCCTATGGGAGTCTCACTGATTAACACTGAACCCTGTGGGAGTCTCACTGATTAACACATGAACCCTGTGGGAGTCTCACTGATTAACACTGAACCCTGTGGGAGTCTCACTGATTAACACTGAACCCTATGGGAGTTTCACTGATTAACACTGAACCCTGTGGGAGTCTCACTGATTAACACTGAACCCTATGGGAATCTCACTGATTAACACTGAACCCTGTGGAAGTTACACTGATTAACAATGCACCTTATGGGAATCTCACTGATTAACACTGAACCCTATGGGAATCTCACTGATTAACACTGAACCCTGTGGGAGTCTCAGTGATTAACACTGAACCCTGAGGGATTCTCACTGATGAACACTGACCACTGTGGGAGTCTCACTGATTAACACTGAACATTGTGGGAGTCTCACTGATTAACACTGAACCCTGTGGGAGTCTCACTGATTAACACATGAACCCTGAGGGAGTATCACTGATTAACACTGAACCCTGTGGGAGTCTCACTGATTAACACTGAACCCTGTGGGAGTCTCACTGATTAACACTGAACCCTATGGGAGTCTCAGTGATTAACACTGAACCCTGAGGGAGTCTCACTGATGAACACTGACCACTGTGGGAGTCTCACTGATTAACACTGAACCCTGTGGGAGTCTCACTGATTAACACTGAACCCTGTGGGAGTCTCACTGATTAACACATGAACCCTGAGGGAGTATCACTGATTAACACTGAACCCTGTGGGAGTCTCACTGATTAACACTGAACCCTGTGGGAGTCTCACTGATTAACACTGAACCCTATGGGAGTCTCATTGATTAACACTGAACCCTGTGGGAGTCTCACTGATTAACACATGAACCCTGTGGGAGTCTCACTGATTTACACTGAACCCTATGGGAGTCTCACTGATTAACACTGAACCCTATGGGAGTCTCATTGATTAACACTGAACCCTGTGGGAGTCTCACTGATTAACACTGAACCCTATGGGAGTCTCACTGATTAACACTGAACCCTGTGGGAGTCTCACTGATTAACACTGAACCCTATGGGAGTTTCACTGATTAACACTGAACCCTGTGGGAGTCTCACTGATAACACTGAACCCTATGGGAGTCTCACTGATTAACACTGAACCCTGTGGAAGTTACACTGATTAACAATGAACCTTATGGGAGTCTCACTGATTAACACTGAACCCTATGGGAATCTCACTGATTAACACTGAACCCTGTGGGAGTCTCAGTGATTAACACTGAACCCTGAGGGAGTCTCACTGATGAACACTGACCACTGTGGGAGTCTCACTGATTAACACTGAACACTGTGGGAGTCTCACTGATTAACATTGAACCCTGTGGGAGTCTCACTGATTAACACTGAACCCTGTGGGAGTCTCACTGATTAACACTGAACCCTGTGGGAGTCTCACTCATTAACACTGAACCATATGGGAGACTCATTGATTAACACTGAACCCTATGGGAGTCTCACTGATTAACACTGAACCCTGTGGGAGTCTCACTGATTAACACATGAACCCTGTGGGAGTCTCACTGATTAACACTGAACCCTGTGGGAGTCTCACTGATTAACACTGAACCCTATGGGAGTTTCACTGATTAACACTGAACCCTGTGGGAGTCTCACTGATTAACACTGAACCCTATGGGAATCTCACTGATTAACACTGAACCCTGTGGAAGTTACACTGATTAACAATGCACCTTATGGGAATCTCACTGATTAACACTGAACCCTATGGGAATCTCACTGATTAACACTGAACCCTGTGGGAGTCTCAGTGATTAACACTGAACCCTGAGGGATTCTCACTGATGAACACTGACCACTGTGGGAGTCTCACTGATTAACACTGAACATTGTGGGAGTCTCACTGATTAACACTGAGCCCTGTGGGAGTCTCACTGATTAACACTGAACCCTATGGGAGTCTCACTGATTAACAAATGAACCCTGAGGGAGTCTCACTGATTAACACTGAACCCTGTGGGAGTCTCACTGATTAACACTGAACCCTGTGGGAGTCTCACTGATTAACACTGAACCCTATGGGAGTCTCATTGATTAACACTGAACCCTATGGGAGTCTCACTGATTAACACTGAACCCTGTGGGAGTCTCACTGATTAACACATGAACCCTGTGGGAGTCTCACTGATTAACACTGAACCCTGTGGGAGTCTCACTGATTAACACTGAACCCTATGGGAGTTTCACTGATTAACACTGAACCCTGTGGGAGTCTCACTGATTAACACTGAACCCTATGGGAATCTCACTGATTAACACTGAACCCTGTGGAAGTTACACTGATTAACAATGCACCTTATGGGAATCTCACTGATTAACACTGAACCCTATGGGAATCTCACTGATTAACACTGAACCCTGTGGGAGTCTCAGTGATTAACACTGAACCCTGAGGGATTCTCACTGATGAACACTGACCACTGTGGGAGTCTCACTGATTAACACTGAACACTGTGGGAGTCTCACTGATTAACACTGAGCCCTGTGGGAGTCTCACTGATTAACACTGAACCCTATGGGAGTCTCACTGATTAACAAATGAACCCTGAGGGAGTCTCACTGATTAACACTGAACCCTGTGGGAGTCTCACTGCTTAACACTGAACCCTGTGGGAGTCTCACTGATTAACACTGAACCCTATGGGAGTCTCATTGATTAACACTGAACCCTATGGGAGTCTCACTGATTAACACTGAACCCTGTGGGAGTCTCACTGATTAACACTGAACCCTGTGGGAGTCTCACTGATTAACACATGAACCCTGTGGGAGTCTCACTGATTAACACTGAACCCTGTGGGAGTCTCACTGATTTACACTGAACCCTGTGGGAGTCTCACTGATTAACACATGAACCCTGAGGGAGTATCACTGATTAACACTGAACCCTGTGGGAGTCTGACTGATTAACACTGAACCCTGTGGGAGTCTCACTGATTAACACTGAACCCTATGGGAGTCTCATTGATTAACACTGAACCCTGTGGGAGTATCACTGATTAACACATGAACCCTGTGGGAGTCTCACTGATTTACACTGAACCCTATGGGAGTCTCACTGATTAACACTGAACCCTATGGGAGTCTCACTGATTAACACTGAACCCTGTGGGAGTCTCATTGATTAACACTGAACCCTATGGGAGTCTCACTGATTAACACTGAACCCGATGGGAGTCCCACTGATTAACACTGAACCCTATGGGAGTCTCATTGATTAACACTGAACCCTGTGGAAGTCTCACTGATTAACACATGAACCCTGTGGGAGTCTCACTGATTTACACTGAACCCTATGGGAGTCTCACTGATTAACACTGAACCCTATGGGAGTCTCACTGATTAACACTGAACCCTGTGGGAGTCTCACTGATTAACACTGAACCCTATGGGAGTCTCACTGATTAACACTGAACCCTGTGGGAGTCTCACTGATTAACACTGAACCCTATGGGAGTTTCACTGATTAACACTGAACCCTGTGGGAGTCTCACTGATAACACTGAACCCTATGGGAGTCTCACTGATTAACACTGAACCCTGTGGAAGTTACACTGATTAACAATGAACCTTATGGGAGTCTCACTGATTAACACTGAACCCTGTGGGAATCTCACTGATTAACACTGAACCCTGTGGGAGTCTCAGTGATTAACACTGAACCCTGAGGGAGTCTCACTGATGAACACTGACCACTGTGGGATTCTCACTGATGAACACTGACCACTGTGGGAGTCTCACTGATTAACACTGAACACTGTGGGAGTCTCACTGATTAACACTGAGCCCTGTGGGAGTCTCACTGATTAACACAGAACCCTATGGGAGTCTCACTGATTAACAAATGAACCCTGAGGGAGTCTCACTGATTAACACTGAACCCTGTGGGAGTCTCACTGATTAACACTGAACCCTGTGGGAGTCTCACTGATTAACACTGAACCCTATGGGAGTCTCATTGATTAACACTGAACCCTATGGGAGTCTCACTGATTAACACTGAACCCTGTGGGAGTCTCACTGATTAACACATGAACCCTGTGGGAGTCTCACTGATTAACACTGAACCCTGTGGGAGTCTCACTGATTAACACTGAACCCTATGGGAGTTTCACTGATTAACACTGAACCCTGTGGGAGTCTCACTGATTAACACTGAACCCTATGGGAATCTCACTGATTAACACTGAACCCTGTGGAAGTTACACTGATTAACAATGCACCTTATGGGAATCTCACTGATTAACACTGAACCCTATGGGAATCTCACTGATTAACACTGAACCCTGTGGGAGTCTCAGTGATTAACACTGAACCCTGAGGGATTCTCACTGATGAACACTGACCACTGTGGGAGTCTCACTGATTAACACTGAACACTGTGGGAGTCTCACTGATTAACACTGAGCCCTGTGGGAGTCTCACTGATTAACACTGAACCCTATGGGAGTCTCACTGATTAACAAATGAACCCTGAGGGAGTCTCACTGATTAACACTGAACCCTGTGGGAGTCTCACTGATTAACACTGAACCCTGTGGGAGTCTCACTGATTAACACTGAACCCTATGGGAGTCTCATTGATTAACACTGAACCCTATGGGAGTCTCACTGATTAACACTGAACCCTGTGGGAGTCTCACTGATTAACACTGAACCCTGTGGGAGTCTCACTGATTAACACATGAACCCTGTGGGAGTCTCACTGATTAACACTGAACCCTGTGGGAGTCTCACTGATTTACACTGAACCCTGTGGGAGTCTCACTGATTAACACATGAACCCTGAGGGAGTATCACTGATTAACACTGAACCCTGTGGGAGTCTGACTGATTAACACTGAACCCTGTGGGAGTCTCACTGATTAACACTGAACCCTATGGGAGTCTCATTGATTAACACTGAACCCTGTGGGAGTATCACTGATTAACACATGAACCCTGTGGGAGTCTCACTGATTTACACTGAACCCTATGGGAGTCTCACTGATTAACACTGAACCCTATGGGAGTCTCACTGATTAACACTGAACCCTGTGGGAGTCTCATTGATTAACACTGAACCCTATGGGAGTCTCACTGATTAACACTGAACCCGATGGGAGTCCCACTGATTAACACTGAACCCTGTGGGAGTCTCACTGATTTACACTGAACCCTATGGGAGTCTCACTGATTAACACTGAACCCTATGGGAGTCTCACTGATTAACACTGAACCCTGTGGGAGTCTCACTGATTAACACTGAACCCTATGGGAGTCTCACTGATTAACACTGAACCCTGTGGGAGTCTCACTGATTAACACTGAACCCTATGGGAGTTTCACTGATTAACACTGAACCCTGTGGGAGTCTCACTGATAACACTGAACCCTATGGGAGTCTCACTGATTAACACTGAACCCTGTGGAAGTTACACTGATTAACAATGAACCTTATGGGAGTCTCACTGATTAACACTGAACCCTATGGGAATCTCACTGATTAACACTGAACCCTGTGGGAGTCTCAGTGATTAACACTGAACCCTGAGGGAGTCTCACTGATGAACACTGACCACTGTGGGAGTCTCACTGATTAACACTGAACACTGTGGGAGTCTCACTGATTAACATTGAACCCTGTGGGAGTCTCACTGATTAACACTGAACCCTGTGGGAGTCTCACTGATTAACACTGAACCCTGTGGGAGTCTCACTCATTAACACTGAACCATATGGGAGACTCATTGATTAACACTGAACCCTATGGGAGTCTCACTGATTAACACTGAACCCTGTGGGAGTCTCACTGATTAACACTGAACCCTATGGGAGTTTCACTGATTAACACTGAACCCTGTGGGAGTCTCACTGATTAACACTGAACCCTATGGGAATCTCACTGATTAACACTGAACCCTGTGGAAGTTACACTGATTAACAATGCACCTTATGGGAATCTCACTGATTAACACTGAACCCTATGGGAATCTCACTGATTAACACTGAACCCTGTGGGAGTCTCAGTGATTAACACTGAACCCTGAGGAATTCTCACTGATGAACACTGACCACTGTGGGAGTCTCACTGATTAACACTGAACACTGTGGGAGTCTCACTGATTAACACTGAGCCCTGTGGGAGTCTCACTGATTAACACTGAACCCTATGGGAGTCTCACTGATTAACAAATGAACCCTGAGGGAGTCTCACTGATTAACACTGAACCCTGTGGGAGTCTCACTGATTAACACTGAACCCTGTGGGAGTCTCACTGATTAACACTGAACCCTATGGGAGTCTCATTGATTAACACTGAACCCTATGGGAGTCTCACTGATTAACACTGAACCCTGTGGGAGTCTCACTGATTAACACTGAACCCTGTGGGAGTCTCACTGATTAACACATGAACCCTGTGGGAGTCTCACTGATTTACACTGAACCCTATGGGAGTCTCACTGATTAACACTGAACCCTGTGGGAGTATCACTGATTAACACATGAACCCTGTGGGAGTCTCACTGATTTACACTGAACCCTATGGGAGTCTCACTGATTAACACTGAACCCTATGGGAGTCTCACTGATTAACACTGAACCCTGTGGGAGTCTCATTGATTAACACTGAACCCTATGGGAGTCACTGATTAACACTGAACCCGATGGGAGTCCCACTGATTAACACTGAACCCTATGGGAGTCTCACTGATTAACACTGAACCCTGTGGGAGTCTCACTGATTAACACTGAACCCTGTGGGAGTCTCACTGATTAACACTGAACCCTGTGGGAGTCTCACTGATTAACACTGAACCCTATGTGAGTCTCATTGATTAACACTGAACCCTATGGGAGTCTCACTGATTAACACTGAACCCTGTGGGAGTCTCACTGATTAACACTGAACCCTGTGGGAGTCTCACTGATTAACACATGAACCCTGTAGGAGTCTCACTGATTAACACTGAACCCTGTGGGAGTCTCACTGATTAACACTGAACCCTGTGGGAGTCTCACTGATTAACACATGAACCCTGAGGGAGTATCACTGATTAACACTTAACCCTGTGGGAGTCTCACTGATTAACACTGAACCCTGTGGGAGTCTCACTGATTAACACTGAAGCCTATGGGAGTCTCATTGATTAACACTGAACCCTGTGGGAGTCTCACTGATTAACACATGAACCCTGTGGGAGTCTCACTGATTTACACTGAACCCTATGGGAGTCTCGCTGATTAACACTGAACCCTATGGGAGTCTCACTGATTAACACTGAACCCTGTGGGAGTCTCACTGATTAACACTGAACCCTATGGGAGTCTCACTGATTAACACTGAACCCTGTGGGAGTCTCACTGATTAACACTGAACCCTATGGGAGTTTCACTGATTAACACTGAACCCTGTGGGAGTCTCACTGATTAACACTGAACCCTATGGGAGTCTCACCGATTAACACTGAACCCTGTGGAAGTTACACTGATGAACAATGAACCTTATGGGAGTCTCACTGATTAACACATGAACCCTGTGGGAGTCTCACTGATTAACACTGAACCCTGTGGGAGTCTCACTGATTAACACTGAACCCTGTGGGAGTCTCACTGATTAACACTGAACCCTATGGGAGCCTCATTGATTAACACTGAACCCTGTGGGAGTCTCACTGATTAACACATGAACCCTGTGGGAGTATCACTGATTTACACTGAACCCTATGGGAGTCTCACTGATTAACACTGAACCCGATGGGAGTCCCACTGATTAACACTGAACCCTATGGGAGTCTCACTGATTAACACTGAACCCTGTGGGAGTCTCACTGATTAACACTGAACCCTGTGGGAGTCTCACTGATTAACACTGAACCCTGTGGGAGTCTCACTGATTAACACTGAACCCTATGTGAGTCTCATTGATTAACACTGAACCCTATGGGAGTCTCACTGATTAACACTGAACCCTGTGGGAGTCTCACTGATTAACACTGAACCCTGTGGGAGTCTCACTGATTAACACATGAACCCTGTAGGAGTCTCACTGATTAACACTGAACCCTGTGGGAGTCTCACTGATTAACACTGAACCCTGTGGGAGTCTCACTGATTAACACATGAACCCTGAGGGAGTATCACTGATTAACACTTAACCCTGTGGGAGTCTCACTGATTAACACTGAACCCTGTGGGAGTCTCACTGATTAACACTGAAGCCTATGGGAGTCTCATTGATTAACACTGAACCCTGTGGGAGTCTCACTGATTAACACATGAACCCTGTGGGAGTCTCACTGATTTACACTGAACCCTATGGGAGTCTCGCTGATTAACACTGAACCCTATGGGAGTCTCACTGATTAACACTGAACCCTGTGGGAGTCTCACTGATTAACACTGAACCCTATGGGAGTCTCACTGATTAACACTGAACCCTGTGGGAGTCTCACTGATTAACACTGAACCCTATGGGAGTTTCACTGATTAACACTGAACCCTGTGGGAGTCTCACTGATTAACACTGAACCCTATGGGAGTCTCACCGATTAACACTGAACCCTGTGGAAGTTACACTGATTAACAATGAACCTTATGGGAGTCTCACTGATTAACACATGAACCCTGTGGGAGTCTCACTGATTAACACTGAACCCTGTGGGAGTCTCACTGATTAACACTGAACCCTGTGGGAGTCTCACTGATTAACACTGAACCCTGTGGGAGTCTCACTGATTAACACTGAACCCTGTGGGAGTCTCACTGATTAACACTGAACCCTATGGGAGTCTCACTGATTAACACTGCACCCTATGGGAGTCTCACTGATTAACACTGAACCATGTGGGAGTCTCACTGATTAACACTGAACCCGATGGGAGTCTCACTGATTAACACTGAACCCTGTGGGAGTCTCACTGATTAACACTGAACCCTATGGGAGTTTCACTGATTAACACTGAACCCTGTGGGAGTCTCACTGATTAACACTGAACCCTATGGGAGTCTCACTGATTAACACTGAACACTGTGAAAGTTACACTGATTAACAATGAACCTTATGGGAGTCTCACTGATTAACACTGAACCCTATGGGAATCTCACTGATTAACACTGAACCCTGTGGGAGTCTCAGTGATTACCCCTGAACCCTGAGGGAGTCTCACTGATGAACACTGAACCCTGTGGGAGTCTCACTGATTAACACTGAACCCTGTGGGAGTCTCACTGATTAACACTGAACCCTGTGGGAGTCTCACTGATTAACACTGAACCCTGTGGGAGTCTCACTGATTAACACTGAACCCTATGGGAGTCTCACTGATTAACACTGCACCCTATGGGAGTCTCACTGATTAACACTGAACCATGTGGGAGTCTCACTGATTAACACTGAACCCGATGGGAGTCTCACTGATTAACACTGAACCCTGTGGGAGTCTCACTGATTAACACTGAACCCTATGGGAGTTTCACTGATTAACACTGAACCCTGTGGGAGTCTCACTGATTAACACTGAACCCTATGGGAGTCTCACTGATTAACACTGAACACTGTGAAAGTTACACTGATTAACAATGAACCTTATGGGAGTCTCACTGATTAACACTGAACCCTATGGGAATCTCACTGATTAACACTGAACCCTGTGGGAGTCTCAGTGATTACCCCTGAACCCTGAGGGAGTCTCACTGATGAACACTGACCACTGTGGGAGTCTCACTGATTAACACTGAACACTGTGGGAGTCTCACTGATTAATACTGAACCCTGTGAGAGTCTCACTGATTAACACTGAACCCTGTGGGAGTCTCACTGATTAACACTGAACCCTGTGGGAGTCTCACTCATTAACACTGAACCATATGGGAGACTCATTGATTAACACTGAACCCTATGGGAGTCTCACTTATTAACACTGAACCCTGTGGGAGTCTCACTGATTAACACATGAACCCTGTGGGAGTCTCACTGATTAACACTGAACCCTGTGGGAGTCTCACTGATTAACACTGAACCCTGTGGGAGTCTCACTGATTAACACTGAACCCTGTGGGAGTCTCACTGATTAACACTGAACCCTGAGGGATTCTCACTGATGAACACTGAACCCTGTGGGAGTCTCACTGATTAACAATGAACCCTGTGGGAGTCTCACTGATTAACACTGAACCCTATGGGAGTCTCACTGATTAACACTGAACCCTATGGGAGTCTCACTGATTAACACATGAACCCTGAGGGAGTCTCACTGATTAACACTGAACCCTGTGGGAGACTCACTGATTAACACTGAACCCTGTGGGAGTCTCACTGATTAACACTGCACCCTATGGGGGTCTCATTGATTAACAGTGAACCCTATGGGAGTCTCACTGATTAACACTGAACCCTGTGGGAGTCTCACTGATTAACACTGAACCCTGTGGGAGTCTCACTGATTAACACTGAACCCTGTGCGAGTCTCACTGATTAACACTGAACCCTGTGGGAGTCTCACTGATTAACACATGAACTCTGAGGGAGTATCACTGATTAACAATGAACCCTGTGGGAGTCTCACTGATTAACACTGAACCCTGTGGGAGTCTCACTGATTAACACTGAACCCTATGGGAGTCTCATTGATTAACACTGAACCCTGTGGGAGTCTCACTGATTAACACTGAACCCAATGGGAGTCTCACTGATTAACACTGAACCCTGTGGGAGTCTCACTGATTAACACTGAACCCTATGGGAGTTTCACTGATTAACACTGAACCCTGTGGGAGTCTCACTGATTAACACTGAACCCGATGGGAGTCTCACTGATTAACACTTAACCCTGTGGGAGTCTCACTGATTAACACTGAACCCTATGGGAGTTTCACTGATTAACACTGAACCCTGTGGGAGTCTCACTGATTAACACTGAATCCTATGGGAGTCTCACTGATTAACACTGAACACTGTGAAAGTTACACTGATTAACAATGAACCTTATGGGAGTCTCACTGATTAACACTGAACCCTATGGGAATCTCACTGATTAACACTGAACCCTGTGGGAGTCTCAGTGATTAACCCTGAACCCTGAGGGAGTCTCACTGATGAACACTGACCACTGTGGGAGTCTCACTGATTAACACTGAACACTGTGGGAGTCTCACTGATTAACACTGAACCCTGTGGGAGTATCACTCATTAACACTGAACCCTATGGGAGTCTCACTGATTAACACTGAACCCTGTGGGAGTCTCACTGATTAACACTGAACCCTGTGGGAGTCTCACTCATTAACACTGAACCCTATGGGAGTCTCACTGATTAACACATGAACCCTGAGGGAGTCTCACTGATTAACACTGAACCCTGTGGGAGACTCACTGATTAACACTGAACCCTGTGGGAGTCTCACTGATTAACACTGAACCCTATGGGAGTCTCATTGATTAACAGTGAACCCTATGGGAGTCTCACTGATTAACACTGAACCCTGTGGGAGTCTCACTGATTAACACTGAACCCTGTGGGAGTCTCACTGATTAACACTGAACCCTGTGGGAGTCTCACTGATTAACACTGAACCCTGTGGGAGTCTCACTGATTAACACATGAACTCTGAGGGAGTATCACTGATTAACAATGAACCCTGTGGGAGTCTCACTGATTAACACTGAACCCTGTGGGAGTCTCACTGATTAACACTGAACCCTATGGGAGTCTCATTGATTAACACTGAACCCTGTGGGAGTCTCACTGATTAACACTGAACCCTATGGGAGTCTCACTGATTAACACTGAACCCTGTGGGAGTCTCACTGATTAACACTGAACCCTATGGGAGTTTCACTGATTAACACTGAACCCTGTGGGAGTCTCACTGATTAACACTGAACCCGATGGGAGTCTCACTGATTAACACTGAACCCTGTGGGAGTCTCACTGATTAACACTGAACCCTATGGGAGTTTCACTGATTAACACTGAACCCTGTGGGAGTCTCACTGATTAACACTGAACCCTATGGGAGTCTCACTGATTAACACTGAACACTGTGAAAGTTACACTGATTAACAATGAACCTTATGGGAGTCTCACTGATTAACACTGAACCCCATGGGAATCTCACTGATTAACACTGAACCCTGTGGGAGTCTCAGTGATTAACCCTGAACCCTGAGGGAGTCTCACTGATGAACACTGACCACTGTGGGAGTCTCACTGATTAACACTGAACACTGTGGGAGTCTCACTGATTAACACTGAACCCTGTGGGAGTCTCACTGATTAACACTGAACCCTGTGGGAGTCTCACTGATTAACACTGAACCCTGTGGGAGTCTCACTCATTAACACTGAACCATATGGGAGACTCATTGATTAACACTGAACCCTATGGGAGTCTCACTTATTAACACTGAACCCTGTGGGAGTCTCACTGATTAACACATGAACCCTGTGGGAGTCTCACTGATTAACACTGAACCCTGTGGGAGTCTCACTGATTAACACTGAACCCTGTGGGAGTCTCACTGATTAACACTGAACCCTGAGGGATTCTCACTGATGAACACTGAACCCTGTGGGAGTCTCACTGATTAACAATGAACCCTGTGGGAGTCTCACTGATTAACACTGAACCCTATGGGAGTCTCACTGATTAACACTGAACCCTATGGGAGTCTCACTGATTAACACATGGACCCTGAGGGAGTCTCACTGATTAACACTGAACCCTGTGGGAGACTCACTGATTAACACTGAACCCTGTGGGAGTCTCACTGATTAACACTGAACCCTATGGGAGTCTCATTGATTAACAGTGAACCCTATGGGAGTCTCACTGATTAACACTGAACCCTGTGGGAGTCTCACTGATTAACACTGAACCCTGTGGGAGTGTCACTGATTAACACTGAACCCTGTGGGAGTCTCACTGATTAACACTGAACCCTGTGGGAGTCTCACTCATTAACACTGAACCATATGGGAGACTCATTGATTAACACTGAACCCTATGGGAGTCTCACTTATTAACACTGAACCCTGTGGGAGTCTCACTGATTAACACATGAACCCTGTGGGAGTCTCACTGATTAACACTGAACCCTGTGGGAGTCTCACTGATTAACACTGAACCCTGTGGGAGTCTCACTGATTAACACTGAACCCTGAGGGATTCTCACTGATGAACACTGAACCCTGTGGGAGTCTCACTGATTAACAATGAACCCTGTGGGAGTCTCACTGATTAACACTGAACCCTATGGGAGTCTCACTGATTAACACTGAACCCTATGGGAGTCTCACTGATTAACACATGAACCCTGAGGGAGTCTCACTGATTAACACTGAACCCTGTGGGAGACTCACTGATTAACACTGAACCCTGTGGGAGTCTCACTGATTAACACTGCACCCTATGGGAGTCTCATTGATTAACAGTGAACCCTATGGGAGTCTCACTGATTAACACTGAACCCTGTGGGAGTCTCACTGATTAACACTGAACCCTGTGGGAGTCTCACTGATTAACACTGAACCCTGTGGGAGTCTCACTGATTAACACTGAACACTGTGGGAGTCTCACTGATTAACACATGAACTCTGAGGGAGTATCACTGATTAACAATGAACCCTGTGGGAGTCTCACTGATTAACACTGAACCCTGTGGGAGTCTCACTGATTAACACTGAACCCTATGGGAGTCTCATTGATTAACACTGAACCCTGTGGGAGTCTCACTGATTAACACTGAACCCTATGGGAGTCTCACTGATTAACACTGAACCCTGTGGGAGTCTCACTGATTAACACTGAACCCTATGGGAGTTTCACTGATTAACACTGAACCCTGTGGGAGTCTCACTGATTAACACTGAACCCGATGGGAGTCTCACTGATTAACACTGAACCCTGTGGGAGTCTCACTGATTAACACTGAACCCTATGGGAGTTTCACTGATTAACACTGAACCCTGTGGGAGTCTCACTAATTAATACTGAACCCTATGGGAGTCTCACTGATTAACACTGAACACTGTGAAAGTTACACTGATTAACAATGAACCTTATGGGAGTCTCACTGATTAACACTGAACCCTATGGGAATCTCACTGATTAACACTGAACCCTGTGGGAGTCTCAGTGATTAACCCTGAACCCTGAGGGAGTCTCACTGATGAACACTGACCACTGTGGGAGTCTCTCTGATTAACACTGAACACTGTGGGAGTCTCACTGATTAACACTGAACCCTGTGGGAGTCTCACTCATTAACACTGAACCCTATGGGAGTCTCACTGATTAACACTGAACCCTGTGGGAGTCTCACTGATTAACACTGAACCCTGTGGGAGTCTCACTCATTAACACTGAACCCTATGGGAGTCTCACTGATTAACACATGAACCCTGAGGGAGTCTCACTGATTAACA
This sequence comes from Petromyzon marinus, assembly GCF_048934315.1. NCBI lineage: Eukaryota > Metazoa > Chordata > Hyperoartia > Petromyzontiformes > Petromyzontidae > Petromyzon > Petromyzon marinus. The sequence goes on along the minus strand of NW_027423058.1, from coordinate 1,071,210 downwards.
CTGAACCCTGTGGGAGACTCACTGATTAACACTGAACCTTGTGGGAGTCTCACTGATTAACACTGAACCCTATGGGAGTCTCATTGATTAACAGTGAACCCTATGGGAGTCTCACTGATTAACACTGAACCCTGTGGGAGTCTCACTGATTAACACTGAACCCTGTGGGAGTCTCACTGATTAACACTGAACCCTGTGGGAGTCTCACTGATTAACACTGAACCCTGTGGGAGTCTCACTGATTAACACATGAACTCTGAGGGAGTATCACTGATTAACAATGAACCCTGTGGGAGTCTCACTGATTAACACTGAACCCTGTGGGAGTCTCACTGATTAACACTGAACCCTATGGGAGTCTCATTGATTAACACTGAACCCTGTGGGAGTCTCACTGATTAACACTGAACCCTATGGGAGTCTCACTGATTAACACTGAACCCTGTGGGAGTCTCACTGATTAACACTGAACCCTATGGGAGTTTCACTGATTAACACTGAACCCTGTGGCAGTCTCACTGATTAACACTGAACCCGATGGGAGTCTCACTGATTAACACTGAACCCTGTGGGAGTCTCACTGATTAACACTGAACCCTATGGGAGTCTCACTGATTAACACTGAACACTGTGAAAGTTACACTGATTAACAATGAACCTTATGGGAGTCTCACTGATTAACACTGAACCCTATGGGAATCTCACTGATTAACACTGAACCCTGTGGGAGTCTCAGTGATTAACCCTGAACCCTGAGGGAGTCTCACTGATGAACACTGACCACTGTGGGAGTCTCACTGATTAACACTGAACACTGTGGGAGTCTCACTGATTAACACTGAACTCTGTGGGAGTCTCACTGATCAACACTGAACCCTGTGGGAGCCTCACTGATTAACACATGAACCCTGAGGGAGTATCACTGATTAACACTGAACCCTGTGGGAGTCTCACTGATTAACACTGAACCCTGTGGGAGTCTCACTGATTAACACTGAACCCTATGGGAGTCTCATTGATTAACACTGAACCCTGTGGGAGTCTCACTGATTAACACATGAACCCTGTGGGAGTCTCACTGATTTACACTGAACCCTATGGGAGTCTCACTGATTAACACTGAACCCTGTGGGAGTCTCACTGATTAACACTGAACCCTATGGGAGTCTCATTGATTAACAGTGAACCCTATGGGAGTCTCACTGATTAACACTGAACCCTGTGGGAGTCTCACTGATTAACACTGAACCCTGTGGGAGTCTCACTGATTAACACTGAACCCTGTGGGAGTCTCACTGATTAACACTGAACCCTGTGGGAGTCTCACTGATTAACACATGAACTCTGAGGGAGTATCACTGATTAACAATGAACCCTGTGGGAGTCTCACTGATTAACACTGAACCCTGTGGGAGTTTCACTGATTAACACTGAACCCTATGGGAGTCTCATTGATTAACACTGAACCCTGTGGGAGTCTCACTGATTAACACTGAACCCTATGGGAGTCTCACTGATTAACACTGAACCCTGTGGGAGTCTCACTGATTAACACTGAACCCTATGGGAGTTTCACTGATTAACACTGAACCCTGTGGGAGTCTCGCTGATTAACACTGAACCCTATGGGAGTCTCATTGATTAACACTGAACCCTATGGGAGTCTCACTGATTAACACTGAACCCTGTGGGAGTCTCACTGATTAACACTGAACCCTGTGGGAGTCTCACTGATTAACACATGAACCCTGTGGGAGTCTCACTGATTAACACTGAACCCTGTGGGAGTCTCACTGATCAACACTGAACCCTGTGGGAGCCTCACTGATTAACACATGAACCCTGAGGGAGTATCACTGATTAACACTGAACCCTGTGGGAGTCTCACTGATTAACACTGAACCCTGTGGGAGTCTCACTGATTAACACTGAACCCTATGGGAGTCTCATTGATTAACACTGAACCCTGTGGGAGTCTCACTGATTAACACATGAACCCTGTGGGAGTCTCACTGATTTACACTGAACCCTATGGGAGTCTCACTGATTAACACTGAACCCTATGGGAGTCTCACTGATTAACGCTGAACCCTGTGGGAGTCTCATTGATTAACACTGAACCCTATGGGAGTCTCACTGATTAACACTGAACCCTATGGGAGTCCCACTGATTAACACTGAACCCTATGGGAGTCTCACTGATTAACACTGAACCCTGTGGGAGTCTCACTGATCAACACTGAACCCTGTGGGAGTCTCACTGATTAACACTGAACCCTGTGGGAGTCTCACTGATTATCACTGAACCCTATGGGAGTCTCATTGATTAACACTGAACCCTGTGGGAGTCTCACTGATTAACACTGAACCCTATGGGAGTCTCACTGATTAACACTGAACCCTGTGGGAGTCTCACTGATTAACACTGAACCCTATGGGAGTTTCACTGATTAACACTGAACCCTGTGGGAGTCTCACTGATTAACACTCAACCCTATGGGAGTTTCACTGATTAACACTGAACCCTGTGGAAGTTACACTGATTAACAATGCACCTTATGGGAATCTCACTGATTAACACTGAACCCTGTGGGAGTCTCAGTGATTAACACTGAACCCTGAGGGATTCTCACTGATGAACACTGACCACTGTGGGAGTCTCACTGATTAACACTGAACACTGTGGGAGTCTCACTGATTAACACTGAACCCTGTGGGAGTCTCACTGATTAACACTGAACCCTATGGGAGTCTCACTGATTAACAAATGAACCCTGAGGGAGTCTCACTGATTAACACTGAACCCTGTGGGAGTCTCACTGATTAACACTGAACCCTGTGGGAGTCTCGCTGATTAACACTGAACCCTATGGGAGTCTCATTGATTAACACTGAACCCTATGGGAGTCTCACTGATTAACACTGAACCCTGTGGGAGTCTCACTGATTAACACTGAACCCTGTGGGAGTCTCACTGATTAAAACATGAACCCTGTGGGAGTCTCACTGATTAACACTGAACCCTGTGGGAGTCTCACTGATCAACACTGAACCCTGTGGGAGCCTCACTGATTAACACATGAACCCTGAGGGAGTATCACTGATTAACACTGAACCCTGTGGGAGTCTCACTGATTAACACTGAACCCTGTGGGAGTCTCACTGATTAACACTGAACCCTATGGGAGTCTCATTGATTAACACTGAACCCTGTGGGAGTCTCACTGATTAACACATGAACCCTGTGGGAGTCTCATTGATTTACACTGAACCCTATGGGAGTCTCACTGATTAACACTGAACCCTATGGGAGTCTCACTGATTAACGCTGAACCCTGTGGGAGTCTCATTGATTAACATTGAACCCTATGGGAGTCTCACTGATTAACACTGAACCCTATGGTAGTCCCACTGATTAACACTGAACCCTATGGGAGTCTCACTGATTAACACTGAACCCTGTGGGAGTCTCACTGATCAAGACTGAACCCTGTGGGAGTCTCACTGATTAACACTGAACCCTGTGGGAGTCTCACTGATTAACACTGAACCCTATGTGAGTCTCATTGATTAACACTGAACCCTATGGGTGTCTCACTGATTAACACTGAACCCTGTGGGAGTCTCACTGATTAACACTGAACCCTGTGGGAGTCTCACTGATGAACACATGAACCCTGTGGGAGTCTCACTGATTAACACTGAACCCTGTGGGAGTCTCACTGATTAACACTGAACCCTGTGGGAGTCTCATTGATTAACACTGAACCCTATGGGAGTCTCACTGATTAACACTGAACCCTATGGGAGTCCCACTGATTAACACTGAACCCTATGGGAGTCTCACTGATTAACACTGAACCCTGTGGGAGTCTCACTGATCAACAATGAACCCTGTGGGAGTCTCACTGATTAACACTGAACCCTGTGGGAGTCTCACTGATTAACACTGAACCCTATGTGAGTCTCATTGATTAACACTGAACCCTATGGGAGTCTCACTGATTAACACTGAACCCTGTGGGAGTCTCACTGATTAACACTGAACCCTGTGGGAGTCTCACTGATGAACACATGAACCCTGTGGGAGTCTCACTGATTAACACTGAACCCTGTGGGAGTCTCACTGATTAACACTGAACCCTGTGGGAGTCTCACTGATTAACACTGAACCCTGAGGGAGTATCACTGATTAAAACTGAACCCTGTGGGAGTCTCACTGATTAACACTGAACCCTGTGGGAGTCTCACTGATTAACACTGAACCCTATGGGAGTCTCATTGATTAACAATGAACCCTATGGGAGTCTCACTGATTAACACTGAACCCTGTGGGAGTCTCACTGATTTACACTGAACCCTGTGGGAGTCTCACTGATTAACACTGAACCCTATGGGAGACTCACTGATTAACACTGAACCCTGTGGGAGTCTCACTGATTAACACTGAACCCTATGGGAGTCTCACTGATTAACACTGAACCCTATGGGAGTTTCACTGATTAACACTGAACCCTGTGGGAGTCTCACTGATTAACACTGAACCCTATGGGAGTCTCACTGATTAACACTGAACCCTGAGGAAGTTACACTGATTAACAATGAACCTTATGGGAGTCTCACTGATTAACACTGAACCCTATGGGAATCTCACTGATTAACACTGAACCCTGTGGGAGTCTCAGTGATTAACACTGAACCCTGAGGGAGTCTCACTGATGAACACTGACCACTGTGGGAGTCTCACTGATTAACACTGAACACTGTGGGAGACTCACTGATTAACACTGAACCCTGTGGGAGTCTCACTGATTAACACTGAACCCTATGGGAGTCTCATTGATTAACACTGAACCCTATGGGAGTCTCACTGATTAACACTGAACCCTGTGGGAGTCTCACTGATTAACACCGAACCCTGTGGGAGTCTCACTGATTAACACATGAACCCTGTCTGAGTCTCACTGAATAACACTGAACCCTGTGGGAGTCTCACTGATTAACACTGAACCTTATGGGAGTCTCACTGATTAACACATGAACCCTGAGGGAGTATCACTGATTAACACTGAACCCTGTGGGAGTCTCAGTGATTAACACTGAACCCTGTGGGAGTCTCACTGATGAACACTGACCACTGTGGGAGTCTCACTGATTAACACTGAACACTGTGGGAGTCTCACTGATTAACACTGAACCCTATGGGAGTCTCACTGATTAACACTGAACCCTATGGGAGTCCCACTGATTAACACTGAACCCTATGGGAGTCTCACTGATTAACACTGAACCCTGTGGGAGTCTCACTGATTAACACTGAACCCTGTGGGAGTCTCACTGATTAACACTGAACCCTGTGGGAGTCTCACTGATTAACACTGAACCCTATGGGAGTCTAATTGATTAACACTGAACCCTATGGGAGTCTCACTGATTAACACTGAACCCTGTGAGAGTCTCACTGATTTACACTGAACCCTGTGGGAGTCTCACTGATTAACACTGAACCCTATGGGAGACTCACTGATTAACACTGAACCCTGTGGGAGTCTCACTGATTAACACTGAACCCTGTGGGAGTCTCACTGATTAACACTGAACCCTATGGGAGTTTCACTGATTAACACTGAACCCTGTGGGAGTCTCACTGATTAACACTGAACCCTATGGGAGTCTCACTGATTAACACTGAACCCTGAGGAAGTTACACTGATTAACAATGAACCTTATGGGAGTCTCACTGATTAACACTGAACCCTATGGGAATCTCACTGATTAACACTGAACCCTGTGGGAGTCTCAGTGATTAACACTGAACCCTGAGGGAGTCTCACTGATGAACACTGACCACTGTGGGAGTCTCACTGATTAACACAGAACACTGTGGGAGTCTCACTGATTAACACTGAACCCTGTGGGAGTCTCACTGATTAACACTGAACCCTATGGGAGTCTCATTGATTAACACTGAACCCTATGGGAGTCTCACTGATTAACACTGAACCCTGTGGGAGTCTCACTGATTAACACCGAACCCTGTGGGAGTCTCACTGATTAACACATGAACCCTGTGGGAGTCTCACTGATTAACACTGAACCCTGTGGGAGTCTCACTGATTAACACTGAACCTTGTGGGAGTCTCACTGATTAACACATGAACCCTGAGGGAGTATCACTGATTAACACTGAACCCTGTGGGAGTCTCAGTGATTAACACTGAACCCTGTGGGAGTCTCACTGATGAACACTGACCACTGTGGGAGTCTCACTGATTAACACTGAACACTGTGGGAGTCTCACTGATTAACACTGAACCCTATGGGAGTCTCACTGATTAACACTGAACCCTATGGGAGTCCCACTGATTAACACTGAACCCTATGGGAGTCTCACTGATTAACACTGAACCCTGTGGGAGTCTCAGTGATTAACCCTGAACCCTGAGGGAGTCTCACTGATGAACACTGACCACTGTGGGAGTCTCACTAATTAACACTGAACACTGTGGGAGTCTCACTGATTAACACTGAACTCTGTGGGAGTCTCACTGATCAACACTGAACCCTGTGGGAGCCTCACTGATTAACACATGAACCCTGAGGGAGTATCACTGATTAACACTGAACCCTGTGGGAGTCTCACTGATTAACACTGAACCCTGTGGGAGTCTCACTGATTAACACTGAACCCTATGGGAGTCTCATTGATTAACACTGAACCCTGTGGGAGTCTCACTGATTAACACATGAACCCTGTGGGAGTCTCACTGATTTACACTGAACCCTATGGGAGTCTCACTGATTAACACTGAACCCTGTGGGAGTCTCACTGATTAACACTGAACCCTATGGGAGTCTCATTGATTAACAGTGAACCCTATGGGAGTCTCACTGATTAACACTGAACCCTGTGGGAGTCTCACTGATTAACACTGAACCCTGTGGGAGTCTCACTGATTAACACTGAACCCTGTGGGAGTCTCACTGATTAACACTGAACCCTGTGGGAGTCTCACTGATTAACACATGAACTCTGAGGGAGTATCACTGATTAACAATGAACCCTGTGGGAGTCTCACTGATTAACACTGAACCCTGTGGGAGTTTCACTGATTAACACTGAACCCTATGGGAGTCTCATTGATTAACACTGAACCCTGTGGGAGTCTCACTGATTAACACTGAACCCTATGGGAGTCTCACTGATTAACACTGAACCCTGTGGGAGTCTCACTGATTAACACTGAACCCTAAGGGAGTTTCACTGATTAACACTGAACCCTGTGGGAGTCTCGCTGATTAACACTGAACCCTATGGGAGTCTCATTGATTAACACTGAACCCTATGGGAGTCTCACTGATTAACACTGAACCCTGTGGGAGTCTCACTGATTAACACTGAACCCTGTGGGAGTCTCACTGATTAACACATGAACCCTGTGGGAGTCTCACTGATTAACACTGAACCCTGTGGGAGTCTCACTGATCAACACTGAACCCTGTGGGAGCCTCACTGATTAACACATGAACCCTGAGGGAGTATCACTGATTAACACTGAACCCTGTGGGAGTCTCACTGATTAACACTGAACCCTGTGGGAGTCTCACTGATTAACACTGAACCCTATGGGAGTCTCATTGATTAACACTGAACCCTGTGGGAGTCTCACTGATTAACACATGAACCCTGTGGGAGTCTCACTGATTTACACTGAACCCTATGGGAGTCTCACTGATTAACACTGAACCCTATGGGAGTCTCACTGATTAACGCTGAACCCTGTGGGAGTCTCATTGATTAACACTGAACCCTATGGGAGTCTCACTGATTAACACTGAACCCTATGGGAGTCCCACTGATTAACACTGAACCCTATGGGAGTCTCACTGATTAACACTGAACCCTGTGGGAGTCTCACTGATCAACACTGAACCCTGTGGGAGTCTCACTGATTAACACTGAACCCTGTGGGAGTCTCACTGATTATCACTGAACCCTATGGGAGTCTCATTGATTAACACTGAACCCTGTGGGAGTCTCACTGATTAACACTGAACCCTATGGGAGTCTCACTGATTAACACTGAACCCTGTGGGAGTCTCACTGATTAACACTGAACCCTATGGGAGTTTCACTGATTAACACTGAACCCTGTGGGAGTCTCACTGATTAACACTCAACCCTATGGGAGTTTCACTGATTAACACTGAACCCTGTGGAAGTTACACTGATTAACAATGCACCTTATGGGAATCTCACTGATTAACACTGAACCCTGTTGGAGTCTCAGTGATTAACACTGAACCCTGAGGGATTCTCACTGATGAACACTGACCACTGTGGGAGTCTCACTGATTAACACTGAACACTGTGGGAGTCTCACTGATTAACACTGAACCCTGTGGGAGTCTCACTGATTAACACTGAACCCTATGGGAGTCTCACTGATTAACAAATGAACCCTGAGGGAGTCTCACTGATTAACACTGAACCCTGTGGGAGTCTCACTGATTAACACTGAACCCTGTGGGAGTCTCGCTGATTAACACTGAACCCTATGGGAGTCTCATTGATTAACACTGAACCCTATGGGAGTCTCACTGATTAACACTGAACCCTGTGGGAGTCTCACTGATTAACACTGCACCCTGTGGGAGTCTCACTGATTAAAACATGAACCCTGTGGGAGTCTCACTGATTAACACTGAACCCTGTGGGAGTCTCACTGATCAACACTGAACCCTGTGGGAGCCTCACTGATTAACACATGAACCCTGAGGGAGTATCACTGATTAACACTGAACCCTGTGGGAGTCTCACTGATTAACACTGAACCCTGAGGGAGTCTCACTGATTAACACTGAACCCTATGGGAGTCTCATTGATTAACACTGAACCCTGTGGGAGTCTCACTGATTAACACATGAACCCTGTGGGAGTCTCATTGATTTACACTGAACCCTATGGGAGTCTCACTGATTAACACTGAACCCTATGGGAGTCTCACTGATTAATGCTGAACCCTGTGGGAGTCTCATTGATTAACATTGAACCCTATGGGAGTCTCACTGATTAACACTGAACCCTATGGGAGTCCCACTGATTAACACTGAACCCTATGGGAGTCTCACTGATTAACACTGAACCCTGTGGGAGTCTCACTGATCAACACTGAACCCTGTGGGAGTCTCACTGATTAACACTGAACCCTGTGGGAGTCTCACTGATTAACACTGAACCCTATGTGAGTCTCATTGATTAACACTGAACCCTATGGGTGTCTCACTGATTAACACTGAACCCTGTGGGAGTCTCACTGATTAACACTGAACCCTGTGGGAGTCTCACTGATGAACACATGAACCCTGTGGGAGTCTCACTGATTAACACTGAACCCTGTGGGAGTCTCACTGATTAACACTGAACCCTGTGGGAGTCTCATTGATTAACACTGAACCCTATGGGAGTCTCACTGATTAACACTGAACCCTATGGGAGTCCCACTGATTAACACTGAACCCTATGGGAGTCTCACTGATTAACACTGAACCCTGTGGGAGTCTCACTGATCAACAATGAACCCTGTGGGAGTCTCACTGATTAACACTGAACCCTGTGGGAGTCTCACTGATTAACACTGAACCCTATGTGAGTCTCATTGATTAACACTGAACCCTATGGGAGTCTCACTGATTAACACTGAACCCTGTGGGAGTCTCACTGATTAACACTGAACCCTGTGGGAGTCTCACTGATGAACACATGAACCCTGTGGGAGTCTCACTGATTAACACTGAACCCTGTGGGAGTCTCACTGATTAACACTGAACCCTGTGGGAGTCTCACTGATTAACACTGAACCCTGAGGGAGTATCACTGATTAAAACTGAACCCTGTGGGAGTCTCACTGATTAACACTGAACCCTGTGGGAGTCTCACTGATTAACACTGAACCCTATGGGAGTCTCATTGATTAACAATGAACCCTATGGGAGTCTCACTGATTAACACTGAACCCTGTGGGAGTCTCACTGATTTACACTGAACCCTGTGGGAGTCTCACTGATTAACACTGAACCCTATGGGAGACTCACAGATTAACACTGAACCCTGTGGGAGTCTCACTGATTAACACTGAACCCTATGGGAGTCTCACTGATTAACACTGAACCCTATGGGAGTTTCACTGATTAACACTGAACCCTGTGGGAGTCTCACTGATTAACACTGAACCCTATGGGAGTCTCACTGATTAACACTGAACCCTGAGGAAGTTACACTGATTAACAATGAACCTTATGGGAGTCTCACTGATTAACACTGACCCCTATGGGAATCTCACTGATTAACACTGAACCCTGTGGGAGTCTCAGTGATTAACACCTAACCCTGAGGGAGTCTCACTGATGAACACTGACCACTGTGGGAGTCTCACTGATTAACACTGAACACTGTGGGAGACTCACTGATTAACACTGAACCCTGTGGGAGTCTCACTGATTAACACTGAACCCTATGGGAGTCTCATTGATTAACACTGAACCCTATGGGAGTCTCACTGATTAACACTGAACCCTGTGGGAGTCTCACTGATTAACACCGAACCCTGTGGGAGTCTCACTGATTAACACATGAACCCTGTCTGAGTCTCACTGATTAACACTGAACCCTGTGGGAGTCTCACTGATTAACACTGAACCTTATGGGAGTCTCACTGATTAACACATGAACCCTGAGGGAGTATCACTGATTAACACTGAACCCTGTGGGAGTCTCAGTGATTAACACTGAACCCTGTGGGAGTCTCACTGATGAACACTGACCACTGTGGGAGTCTCACTGATTAACACTGAACACTGTGGGAGTCTCACTGATTAACACTGAACCCTATGGGAGTCTCACTGATTAACACTGAACCCTATGGGAGTCCCACTGATTAACACTGAACCCTATGGGAGTCTCACTGATTAACACTGAACCCTGTGGGAGTCTCACTGATTAACACTGAACCCTGTGGGAGTCTCACTGATTAACACTGAACCCTGTGGGAGTCTCACTGATTAACACTGAACCCTATGGGAGTCTAATTGATTAACACTGAACCCTATGGGAGTCTCACTGATTAACACTGAACCCTGTGAGAGTCTCACTGATTTACACTGAACCCTGTGGGAGTCTCACTGATTAACACTGAACCCTATGGGAGACTCACTGATTAACACTGAACCCTGTGGGAGTCTCACTGATTAACACTGAACCCTGTGGGAGTCTCACTGATTAACACTGAACCCTATGGGAGTTTCACTGATTAACACTGAACCCTGTGGGAGTCTCACTGATTAACACTGAACCCTATGGGAGTCTCACTGATTAACACTGAACCCTGAGGAAGTTACACTGATTAACAATGAACCTTATGGGAGTCTCACTGATTAACACTGAACCCTATGGGAATCTCACTGATTAACACTGAACCCTGTGGGAGTCTCAGTGATTAACACTGAACCCTGAGGGAGTCTCACTGATGAACACTGACCACTGTGGGAGTCTCACTGATTAACACAGAACACTGTGGGAGTCTCACTGATTAACACTGAACCCTGTGGGAGTCTCACTGATTAACACTGAACCCTATGGGAGTCTCATTGATTAACACTGAACCCTATGGGAGTCTCACTGATTAACACTGAACCCTGTGGGAGTCTCACTGATTAACACCGAACCCTGTGGGAGTCTCACTGATTAACACATGAACCCTGTGGGAGTCTCACTGATTAACACTGAACCCTGTGGGAGTCTCACTGATTAACACTGAACCTTGTGGGAGTCTCACTGATTAACACATGAACCCTGAGGGAGTATCACTGATTAACACTGAACCCTGTGGGAGTCTCAGTGATTAACACTGAACCCTGTGGGAGTCTCACTGATGAACACTGACCACTGTGGGAGTCTCACTGATTAACACTGAACACTGTGGGAGTCTCACTGATTAACACTGAACCCTATGGGAGTCTCACTGATTAACACTGAACCCTATGGGAGTCCCACTGATTAACACTGAACCCTATGGGAGTCTCACTGATTAACACTGAACCCTGTGGGAGTCTCACTGATTAACACTGAACCCTGTGGGAGTCTCACTGATTAACACTGAACCCTGTGGGAGTCTCACTGATTAACACTGAACCCTATGTGAGTCTCATTGATTAACACTGAACCCTATGGGAGTCTCACTGATTAACACTGAACCCTGTGGGAGTCTCACTGATTAACACTGAACCCTGTGGGAGTCTCACTGATTAACACATGAACCCTGTGGGAGTCTCACTTATTAACACTGAACCCTGTGGGAGTCTCACTGATTAACACTGAACCCTGTGGGAGTCTCACTGATTAACACTGAACCCTGAGGGAGTATCACTGATTAACACTGAACCCTGTGGGAGTCTCACTGATTAACACGGAACCCTGTGGGAGTCTCACTGATTAACACTGAACCCTATGGGAGTCTCATTGATTAACACTGAACCCTATGGGAGTCTCACTGATTAACACTGAACCCTGTGGGAGTCTCACTGATTTACACTGAACCCTATGGGAGTCTCACTGATTAACACTGAACCCTATGGGAGTCTCACTGATTAACACTGAACCCTGTGGGAGTCTCACTGATTAACACTGAACCCTGTGGGAATCTCACTGATTAACACTGAACCCTATGGGAGTTTCACTGATTAACACTGAACCCTGTGGGAGTCTCACTGATTAACACTGAACCCTGTGGGAGTCTCACTGATTAACACTGAACCCTGTGGGAGTCTCACTGATTAACACTGAACCCTATGTGAGTCTCATTGATTAACACTGAACCCTATGGGAGTCTCACTGATTAACACTGAACCCTGTGGGAGTCTCACTGATTAACACTGAACCCTGTGGGAGTCTCACTGATTAACACATGAACCCTGTGGGAGTCTCACTTATTAACACTGAACCCTGTGGGAGTCTCACTGATTAACACTGAACCCTGTGGGAGTCTCACTGATTAACACTGAACCCTGAGGGAGTATCACTGATTAACACTGAACCCTGTGGGAGTCTCACTGATTAACACGGAACCCTGTGGGAGTCTCACTGATTAACACTGAACCCTATGGGAGTCTCATTGATTAACACTGAACCCTATGGGAGTCTCACTGATTAACACTGAACCCTGTGGGAGTCTCACTGATTTACACTGAACCCTATGGGAGTCTCACTGATTAACACTGAACCCTATGGGAGTCTCACTGATTAACACTGAACCCTGTGGGAGTCTCACTGATTAACACTGAACCCTGTGGGAATCTCACTGATTAACACTGAACCCTATGGGAGTTTCACTGATTAACACTGAACCCTGTGGGAGTCTCACTGATTAACACTGAACCCTATGGGAGTCTCACTGATTAACACTGAACCCTATGGGAGTCCCACTGATTAACACTGAACCCTATGGGAGTCTCACTGATTAACACTGAACCCTGTGGGAGTCTCACTGATTAACACTGAACCCTGTGGGAGTCTCACTGATTAACACTGAACCCTATGGGAGTCTCACTGATTAACACTGAACCCTATGGGAGTCCCACTGATTAACACTGAACCCTATGGGAGTCTCACTGATTAACACTGAACCCTGTGGGAGTCTCACTGATTAACACTGAACCCTGTGGGAGTCTCACTGATTAACACTGAACCCTGTGGGAGTCTCACTGATTAACACTGAACCCTATGTGAGTCTCATTGATTAACACTGAACCCTATTGGAGTCTCACTGATTAACACTGAACCCTGTGGGAGTCTCACTGATTAACACTGAACCCTGTGGGAGTCTCACTGATTAACACATGAACCCTGTGGGAGTCTCACTGATTAACACTGAACCCTGTGGGAGTCTCACTGATTAACACTGAACCCTGTGGGAGTCTCACTGATTAACACTGAACCCTGAGGGAGTATCACTGATTAACACTGAACCCTGTGGGAGTCTCACTGATTAACACGGAACCCTGTGCGAGTCTCACTGATTAACACTGAACCCTATGGGAGTCTCATTGATTAACACTGACCCCTATGGGAGTCTCACTGATTAACACTGAACCCTGTGGGAGTCTCACTGATTTACACTGAACCCTATGGGAGTCTCACTGATTAACACTGAACCCTATGGGAGTCTCACTGATTAACACTGAACCCTGTGGGAGTCTCACTGATTAACACTGAACCCTGTGGGAATCTCACTGATTAACACTGAACCCTATGGGAGTTTCACTGATTAACACTGAACCCTGTGGGAGTCTCACTGATTAACACTGAACCCTATGGGAGTCTCACTGATTAACACTGAACCCTATGGGAGTCCCACTGATTAACACTGAACCCTATGGGAGTCTCACTGATTAACACTGAACCCTGTGGGAGTCTCACTGATTAACACTGAACCCTGTGGGAGTCTCACTGATTAACACTGAACCCTGTGGGAGTCTCACTGATTAACACTGAACCCTATGTGAGTCTCATTGATTAACACTGAACCCTATGGGAGTCTCACTGATTAACACTGAACCCTGTGGGAGTCTCACTGATTAACACTGAACCCTGTGGGAGTCTCACTGATTAAACACATGAACCCTGTGGGAGTCTCACTGATTAACACTGAACCCTGTGGGAGTCTCACTGATTAACACTGAACCCTGTGGGAGTCTCACTGATTAACACTGAACCCTGAGGGAGTATCACTGATTAACACTGAACCCTGTGGGAGTCTCACTGATTAACACTGAACCCTGTGGGAGTCTCACTGATTAACACTGAACCCTATGGGAGTCTCATTGATTAACACTGAACCCTATGGGAGTCTCACTGATTAACACTGAACCCTGTGGGAGTCTCACTGATTTACACTGAACCCTATGGGAGTCTCACTGATTAACACTGAACCCTATGGGAGTCTCACTGATTAACACTGAACCCTATGGGAGTCTCACTGATTAACACTGAACCCTGTGGGAGTCTCACTGATTAACACTGAACCCTGTGGGAGTCTCACTGATTAACACTGAACCCTGTGGGAGTCTCACTGATTAACACTGAACCCTATGTGAGTCTCATTGATTAACACTGAACCCTATGGGAGTCTCACTGATTAACACTGAACCCTGTGGGAGTCTCACTGATTAACACTGAACCCTGTGGGAGTCTCACTGATTAAACACATGAACCCTGTGGGAGTCTCACTGATTAACACTGAACCCTGTGGGAGTCTCACTGATTAACACTGAACCCTGTGGGAGTCTCACTGATTAACACTGAACCCTGAGGGAGTATCACTGATTAACACTGAACCCTGTGGGAGTCTCACTGATTAACACTGAACCCTGTGGGAGTCTCACTGATTAACACTGAACCCTATGGGAGTCTCATTGATTAACACTGAACCCTATGGGAGTCTCACTGATTAACACTGAACCCTGTGGGAGTCTCACTGATTTACACTGAACCCTATGGGAGTCTCACTGATTAACACTGAACCCTATGGGAGTCTCACTGATTAACACTGAACCCTGTGGGAGTCTCACTGATTAACACTGAACCCTGTGGGAGTCTCACTGATTAACACTGAACCCTATGGGAGTTTCACTGATTAACACTGAACCCTGTGGGAGTCTCACTGATTAACACTGAACCCTATGGGAGTCTCACTGATTAACACTGAACCCTGAGGAAGTTACACTGATTAACAATGAACCTTATGGGAGTCTCACTGATTAACACTGAACCCTATGGGAATCTCACTGATTAACACTGAACCCAGTGGGAGTCTCAGTGATTAACACTGAACCCTGAGGGAGTCTCACTGATGAACACTGACCACTGTGGGAGTCTCACTGATTACCACTGAACACTGTGGGAGTCTCACTGATTAACAATGAACCCTGTGGGAGTCTCACTGATTAACACTGAACCCTATGGGAGTCTCATTGATTAACACTGAACCCTATGGGAGTCCCACTGATTAACACTGAACCCTGTGGGAGTCTCACTGATTAACACCGAACCCTGTGGGAGTCTCACTGATTAACACATGAACCCTCTGGGAGTCTCCCTGATTAACACTGAACCCTGTGGGAGTCTCACTGATTAACACTGAACCCTGTGGGAGTCTCACTGATTAACACTGAACCTTGTGGGAGTCTCACTGATATAACACATTAACCCTGAGGGAGTATCACTGATTAACACTGAACCCTGTGGGAGTCTCAGTGATTAACACTGAACCCTGTGGGAGTCTCACTGATGAACACTGACCACTGTGGGAGTCTCACTGATTAACACTGAACACTGTGGGAGTCTCACTGATTAACACTGAACCCTGTGGGAGTCTCACTGATTAACACTGAACCCTATGGGAGTCTCACTGATTAACACTGAACCCTATGGGAGTCTCACTGATCAACACTGAACCCTGTGGGAGTCTCACTGATTAACACTGAACCATATGGGAGTCTCACTGATTAACACTGAACCCTGTGGGAGTCTCACTGATTAACACTGAACCCTATGTGAGTCTCATTGATTAACACTGAACCCTATGGGAGTCTCACTGATTAACACTGAACCCTATGGGAATCTCACTGATTAACACTGAACCCTGTGGGAGTCTCAGTGATTAACACTGAACCCTGAGGGAGTCTCACTGATGAACACTGACCACTGTGGGAGTCTCACTGATTAACACTGAACACTGTGGGAGTCTCACTGATTAACACTGAACCCTGTGGGAGTCTCACTGATTAACACTGAACCCTATGGGAGTCTCATTGATTAACACTGAACCCTATGGGAGTCTCACTGATTAACACTGAACCCTGTGGGAGTCTCACTGATTAACACCGAACCCTGTGGGAGTCTCACTGATTAACACATGAACCCTGTGGGAGTCTCACTGATTAACACTGAACCCTGTGGGAGTCTCACTGATTAACACTGAACCTTGTGGGAGTCTCACTGATTAACACATGAACCCTGAGGGAGTCTCACTGATTAACACTGAACCCTATGGGAGACTCACTGATTAACACTGAACCCTGAGGAAGTTACACTGATTAACAATGAACCTTATGGGAGTCTCACTGATTAACACTGAACCCTATGGGAATCTCACTGATTAACACTGAACCCAGTGGGAGTCTCAGTGATTAACACTGAACCCTGAGGGAGTCTCACTGATGAACACTGACCACTGTGGGAGTCTCACTGATTACCACTGAACACTGTGGGAGTCTCACTGATTAACAATGAACCCTGTGGGAGTCTCACTGATTAACACTGAACCCTATGGGAGTCTCACTGATTAACACTGAACCCTGTGGGAGTCTCACTGATTAACACTGAACCCTATGGGAGTCTCATTGATTAACACTGAACCCTATGGGAGTCTCACTGATTAACACTGAACCCTCTGGGAGTCTCACTGATTTACACTGAACCCTATGGGAGTCTCACTGATTAACACTGAACCCTATGGGAGTCTCACTGATTAACACTGAACCCTATGGGAGTCTCACTGATTAACACTGAACCCTGTGGGAGTCTCACTGATTAACACTGAACCCTGTGGGAGTCTCACTGATTAACACTGAACCCTGTGGGAGTCTCACTGATTAACACTGAACCCTATGTGAGTCTCATTGATTAACACTGAACCCTATGGGAGTCTCACTGATTAACACTGAACCCTGTGGGAGTCTCACTGATTAACACTGAACCCTGTGGGAGTCTCACTGATTAAACACATGAACCCTGTGGGAGTCTCACTGATTAACACTGAACCCTGTGGGAGTCTCACTGATTAACACTGAACCCTGTGGGAGTCTCACTGATTAACACTGAACCCTGAGGGAGTATCACTGATTAACACTGAACCCTGTGGGAGTCTCACTGATTAACACTGAACCCTGTGGGAGTCTCACTGATTAACACTGAACCCTATGGGAGTCTCATTGATTAACACTGAACCCTATGGGAGTCTCACTGATTAACACTGAACCCTGTGGGAGTCTCACTGATTTACACTGAACCCTATGGGAGTCTCACTGATTAACACTGAACCCTATGGGAGTCTCACTGATTAACACTGAACCCTGTGGGAGTCTCACTGATTAACACTGAACCCTGTGGGAGTCTCACTGATTAACACTGAACCCTATGGGAGTTTCACTGATTAACACTGAACCCTGTGGGAGTCTCACTGATTAACACTGAACCCTATGGGAGTCTCACTGATTAACACTGAACCCTGAGGAAGTTACACTGATTAACAATGAACCTTATGGGAGTCTCACTGATTAACACTGAACCCTATGGGAATCTCACTGATTAACACTGAACCCAGTGGGAGTCTCAGTGATTAACACTGAACCCTGAGGGAGTCTCACTGATGAACACTGACCACTGTGGGAGTCTCACTGATTACCACTGAACACTGTGGGAGTCTCACTGATTAACAATGAACCCTGTGGGAGTCTCACTGATTAACACTGAACCCTATGGGAGTCTCATTGATTAACACTGAACCCTAAGGGAGTCCCACTGATTAACACTGAACCCTGTGGGAGTCTCACTGATTAACACCGAACCCTGTGGGAGTCTCACTGATTAACACATGAACCCTCTGGGAGTCTCCCTGATTAACATTGAACCCTGTGGGAGTCTCACTGATTAACACTGAACCCTGTGGGAGTCTCACTGATTAACACTGAACCTTGTGGGAGTCTCACTGATATAACACATTAACCCTGAGGGAGTATCACTGATTAACACTGAACCCTGTGGGAGTCTCAGTGATTAACACTGAACCCTGTGGGAGTCTCACTGATGAACACTGACCACTGTGGGAGTCTCACTGATTAACACTGAACACTGTGGGAGTCTCACTGATTAACACTGAACCCTGTGGGAGTCTCACTGATTAACACTGAACCCTATGGGAGTCTCACTGATTAACACTGAACCCTATGGGAGTCTCACTGATCAACACTGAACCCTGTGGGAGTCTCACTGATTAACACTGAACCATATGGGAGTCTCACTGATTAACACTGAACCCTGTGGGAGTCTCACTGATTAACACTGAACCCTATGTGAGTCTCATTGATTAACACTGAACCCTATGGGAGTCTCACTGATTAACACTGAACCCTATGGGAATCTCACTGATTAACACTGAACCCTGTGGGAGTCTCAGTGATTAACACTGAACCCTGAGGGAGTCTCACTGATGAACACTGACCACTGTGGGAGTCTCACTGATTAACACTGAACACTGTGGGAGTCTCACTGATTAACACTGAACCCTGTGGGAGTCTCACTGATTAACACTGAACCCTATGGGAGTCTCATTGATTAACACTGAACCCTATGGGAGTCTCACTGATTAACACTGAACCCTGTGGGAGTCTCACTGATTAACACCGAACCCTGTGGGAGTCTCACTGATTAACACATGAACCCTGTGGGAGTCTCACTGATTAACACTGAACCCTGTGGGAGTCTCACTGATTAACACTGAACCTTGTGGGAGTCTCACTGATTAACACATGAACCCTGAGGGAGTCTCACTGATTAACACTGAACCCTATGGGAGACTCACTGATTAACACTGAACCCTGAGGAAGTTACACTGATTAACAATGAACCTTATGGGAGTCTCACTGATTAACACTGAACCCTATGGGAATCTCACTGATTAACACTGAACCCAGTGGGAGTCTCAGTGATTAACACTGAACCCTGAGGGAGTCTCACTGATGAACACTGACCACTGTGGGAGTCTCACTGATTACCACTGAACACTGTGGGAGTCTCACTGATTAACAATGAACCCTGTGGGAGTCTCACTGATTAACACTGAACCCTATGGGAGTCTCATTGATTAACACTGAACCCTATGGGAGTCCCACTGATTAACACTGAACCCTGTGGGAGTCTCACTGATTAACACCGAACCCTGTGGGAGTCTCACTGATTAACACATGAACCCTCTGGGAGTCTCCCTGATTAACACTGAACCCTGTGGGAGTCTCACTGATTAACACTGAACCCTGTGGGAGTCTCACTGATTAACACTGAACCTTGTGGGAGTCTCACTGATATAACACATGAACCCTGAGGGAGTATCACTGATTAACACTGAACCCTGTGGGAGTCTCAGTGATTAACACTGAACCCTGTGGGAGTCTCACTGATGAACACTGACCACTGTGGGAGTCTCACTGATTAACACTGAACACTGTGGGAGTCTCACTGATTAACACTGAACCCTGTGGGAGTCTCACTGATTAACACTGAACCCTATGGGAGTCTCACTGATTAACACTGAACCCTATGGGAGTCTCACTGATCAACACTGAACCCTGTGGGAGTCTCACTGATTAACACTGAACCATATGGGAGTCTCACTGATTAACACTGAACCCTGTGGGAGTCTCACTGATTAACACTGAACCCTATGTGAGTCTCATTGATTAACACTGAACCCTATGGGAGTCTCACTGATTAACACTGAACCCTATGGGAATCTCACTGATTAACACTGAACCCTGTGGGAGTCTCAGTGATTAACACTGAACCCTGAGGGAGTCTCACTGATGAACACTGACCACTGTGGGAGTCTCACTGATTAACACTGAACACTGTGGGAGTCTCACTGATTAACACTGAACCCTGTGGGAGTCTCACTGATTAACACTGAACCCTATGGGAGTCTCATTGATTAACACTGAACCCTATGGGAGTCTCACTGATTAACACTGAACCCTGTGGGAGTCTCACTGATTAACACCGAACCCTGTGGGAGTCTCACTGATTAACACATGAACCCTGTGGGAGTCTCACTGATTAACACTGAACCCTGTGGGAGTCTCACTGATTAACACTGAACCTTGTGGGAGTCTCACTGATTAACACATGAACCCTGAGGGAGTATCACTGATTAACACTGAACCCTGTGGGAGTCTCAGTGATTAACACTGAACCCTGTGGGAGTCTCACTGATGAACACTGACCACTGTGGGAGTCTCACTGATTACCACTGAACACTGTGGGAGTCTCACTGATTAACAATGAACCCTGTGGGAGTCTCACTGATTAACACTGAACCCTATGGGAGTCTCATTGATTAACACTGAACCCTATGGGAGTCCCACTGATTAACACTGAACCCTGTGGGAGTCTCACTGATTAACACCGAACCCTGTGGGAGTCTCACTGATTAACACATGAACCCTCTGGGAGTCTCCCTGATTAACACTGAACCCTGTGGGAGTCTCACTGATTAACACTGAACCCTGTGGGAGTCTCACTGATTAACACTGAACCTTGTGGGAGTCTCACTGATATAACACATGAACCCTGAGGGAGTATCACTGATTAACACTGAACCCTGTGGGAGTCTCAGTGATTAACACTGAACCCTGTGGGAGTCTCACTGATGAACACTGACCACTGTGGGAGTCTCACTGATTAACACTGAACACTGTGGGAGTCTCACTGATTAACACTGAACCCTGTGGGAGTCTCACTGATTAACACTGAACCCTATGGGAGTCTCACTGATTAACACTGAACCCTATGGGAGTCTCACTGATCAACACTGAACCCTGTGGGAGTCTCACTGATTAACACTGAACCATATGGGAGTCTCACTGATTAACACTGAACCCTGTGGGAGTCTCACTGATTAACACTGAACCCTATGTGAGTCTCATTGATTAACACTGAACCCTATGGGAGTCTCACTGATTAACACTGAACCCTATGGGAATCTCACTGATTAACACTGAACCCTGTGGGAGTCTCAGTGATTAACACTGAACCCTGAGGGAGTCTCACTGATGAACACTGACCACTGTGGGAGTCTCACTGATTAACACTGAACACTGTGGGAGTCTCACTGATTAACACTGAACCCTGTGGGAGTCTCACTGATTAACACTGAACCCTATGGGAGTCTCATTGATTAACACTGAACCCTATGGGAGTCTCACTGATTAACACTGAACCCTGTGGGAGTCTCACTGATTAACACCGAACCCTGTGGGAGTCTCACTGATTAACACATGAACCCTGTGGGAGTCTCACTGATTAACACTGAACCCTGTGGGAGTCTCACTGATTAACACTGAACCTTGTGGGAGTCTCACTGATTAACACATGAACCCTGAGGGAGTATCACTGATTAACACTGAACCCTGTGGGAGTCTCAGTGATTAACACTGAACCCTGTGGGAGTCTCACTGATGAACACTGACCACTGTGGGAGTCTCACTGATTAACACTGAACACTGTGGGAGTCTCACTGATTAACACTGAACCCTATGGGAGTCTCACTGATTAACACTGAACCCTATGGGAGTCCCACTGATTAACACTGAACCCTATGGGAGTCTCACTGATTAACACTGAACCCTGTGAGAGTCTCACTGATTTAGACTGAACCCTGTGGGAGTCTCACTGATTAACACTGAACCCTATGTGAGTCTCATTGATTAACACTGAACCCTATGGGAGTCTCACTGATTAACACTGAACCCTGTGGGAGTCTCACTGATTAACACTGAACCCTGTGGGAGTCTCACTGATTAACACATGAACCCTGTGGGAGTCTCACTGATTAACACTGAACCCTGTGGGAGTCTCACTGATTAACACTGAACCCTGTGGGAGTCTCACTGATTAACACTGAACCCTGAGGGAGTATCACTGATTAACACTGAACCCTATGGGAGTCTCACTGATTAACACGGAACCCTGTGGGAGTCTCACTGATTAACACTGAACCCTATGGGAGTCTCATTGATTAACACTGAACCCTATGGGAGTCTCACTGATTAACACTGAACCCTGTGGGAGTCTCACTGATTTACACTGAACCCTATGGGAGTCTCACTGATTAACACTGAACCCTATGGGAGTCTCACTGATTAACACTGAACCCTGTGGGAGTCTCACTGATTAACACTGAACCCTGTGGGAATCTCACTGATTAACACTGAACCCTATGGGAGTTTCACTGATTAACACTGAACCCTGTGGGAGTCTCACTGATTAACACTGAACCCTATGGGAGTCTCACTGATTAACACTGAACCCTATGGGAGTCCCACTGATTAACACTGAACCCTATGGGAGTCTCACTGATTAACACTGAACCCTGTGGGAGTCTCACTGATTAACACTGAACCCTGTGGGAGTCTCACTGATTAACACTGAACCCTATGGGAGTCTCACTGATTAACACTGAACCCTATGGGAGTCCCACTGATTAACACTGAACCCTATGGGAGTCTCACTGATTAACACTGAACCCTGTGGGAGTCTCACTGATTAACACTGAACCCTGTGGGAGTCTCACTGATTAACACTGAACCCTGTGGGAGTCTCACTGATTAACACTGAACCCTATGTGAGTCTCATTGATTAACACTGAACCCTATGGGAGTCTCACTGATTAACACTGAACCCTGTGGGAGTCTCACTGATTAACACTGAACCCTGTGGGAGTCTCACTGATTAACACATGAACCCTGTGGGAGTCTCACTGATTAACACTGAACCCTGTGGGAGTCTCACTGATTAACACTGAACCCTGTGGGAGTCTCACTGATTAACACTGAACCCTGAGGGAGTATCACTGATTAACACTGAACCCTGTGGGAGTCTCACTGATTAACACGGAACCCTGTGGGAGTCTCACTGATTAACACTGAACCCTATGGGAGTCTCATTGATTAACACTGACCCCTATGGGAGTCTCACTGATTAACACTGAACCCTGTGGGAGTCTCACTGATTTACACTGAACCCTATGGGAGTCTCACTGATTAACACTGAACCCTATGGGAGTCTCACTGATTAACACTGAACCCTGTGGGAGTCTCACTGATTAACACTGAACCCTGTGGGAATCTCACTGATTAACACTGAACCCTATGGGAGTTTCACTGATTAACACTGAACCCTGTGGGAGTCTCACTGATTAACACTGAACCCTATGGGAGTCTCACTGATTAACACTGAACCCTATGGGAGTCCCACTGATTAACACTGAACCCTATGGGAGTCTCACTGATTAACACTGAACCCTGTGGGAGTCTCACTGATTAACACTGAACCCTGTGGGAGTCTCACTGATTAACACTGAACCCTGTGGGAGTCTCACTGATTAACACTGAACCCTATGTGAGTCTCATTGATTAACACTGAACCCTATGGGAGTCTCACTGATTAACACTGAACCCTGTGGGAGTCTCACTGATTAACACTGAACCCTGTGGGAGTCTCACTGATTAAACACATGAACCCTGTGGGAGTCTCACTGATTAACACTGAACCCTGTGGGAGTCTCACTGATTAACACTGAACCCTGTGGGAGTCTCACTGATTAACACTGAACCCTGAGGGAGTATCACTGATTAACACTGAACCCTGTGGGAGTCTCACTGATTAACACTGAACCCTGTGGGAGTCTCACTGATTAACACTGAACCCTATGGGAGTCTCATTGATTAACACTGAACCCTATGGGAGTCTCACTGATTAACACTGAACCCTGTGGGAGTCTCACTGATTTACACTGAACCCTATGGGAGTCTCACTGATTAACACTGAACCCTATGGGAGTCTCACTGATTAACACTGAACCCTGTGGGAGTCTCACTGATTAACACTGAACCCTGTGGGAGTCTCACTGATTAACACTGAACCCTATGGGAGTTTCACTGATTAACACTGAACCCTGTGGGAGTCTCACTGATTAACACTGAACCCTATGGGAGTCTCACTGATTAACACTGAACCCTGAGGAAGTTACACTGATTAACAATGAACCTTATGGGAGTCTCACTGATTAACACTGAACCCTATGGGAATCTCACTGATTAACACTGAACCCAGTGGGAGTCTCAGTGATTAACACTGAACCCTGAGGGAGTCTCACTGATGAACACTGACCACTGTGGGAGTCTCACTGATTACCACTGAACACTGTGGGAGTCTCACTGATTAACAATGAACCCTGTGGGAGTCTCACTGATTAACACTGAACCCTATGGGAGTCTCATTGATTAACACTGAACCCTATGGGAGTCCCACTGATTAACACTGAACCCTGTGGAAGTCTCACTGATTAACACCGAACCCTGTGGGAGTCTCACTGATTAACACATGAACCCTCTGGGAGTCTCACTGATTAACACTGAACCCTGTGGGAGTCTCACTGATTAACACTGAACCCTGTGGGAGTCTCACTGATTAACACTGAACCTTGTGGGAGTCTCACTGATATAACACATGAACCCTGAGGGAGTATCACTGATTAACACTGAACCCTGTGGGAGTCTCAGTGATTAACACTGAACCCTGTGGGAGTCTCACTGATGAACACTGACCACTGTGGGAGTCTCACTGATTAACACTGAACACTGTGGGAGTCTCACTGATTAACAATGAACCCTGTGGGAGTCTCACTGATTAACACTGAACCCTATGGGAGTCTCACTGATTAACACTGAACCCTATGGGAGTCTCACTGATCAACACTGAACCCTGTGGGAGTCTCACTGATTAACACTGAACCATATGGGAGTCTCACTGATTAACACTGAACCCTGTGGGAGTCTCACTGATTAACACTGAACCCTATGTGAGTCTCATTGATTAACACTGAACCCTATGGGAGTCTCACTGATTAACACTGAACCCTGTGGGAGTCTCACTGATTAACACTGAACCCTGTGGGAGTCTCACTGATTAAACACATGAACCCTGTGGGAGTCTCACTGATTAACACTGAACGCTGTGGGAGTCTCACTGATTAACACTGAACCCTGTGGGAGTCTCACTGATTAACACTGAACCCTGAGGGAGTATCACTGATTAACACTGAACCCTGTGGGAGTCTCACTGATTAACACTGAACCCTGTGGGAGTCTCACTGATTAACACTGAACCCTATGGGAGTCTCATTGATTAACACTGAACCCTATGGGAGTCTCACTGATTAACACTGAACCCTGTGGGAGTCTCACTGATTTACACTGAACCCTATGGGAGTCTCACTGATTAACACTGAACCCTATGGGAGTCTCACTGATTAACACTGAACCCTGTGGGAGTCTCACTGATTAACACTGAACCCTGTGGGAGTCTCACTGATTAACACTGAACCCTATGGGAGTTTCACTGATTAACACTGAACCCTGCGGGAGTCTCACTGATTAACACAGAACCCTATGGGAGTCTCACTGATTAACACTGAACCCTGAGGAAGTTACACTGATTAACAATGAACCTTATGGGAGTCTCACTGATTAACACTGAACCCTATGGGAATCTCACTGATTAACACTGAACCCAGTGGGAGTCTCAGTGATTAACACTGAACCCTGAGGGAGTCTTACTGATGAACACTGACCACTGTGGGAGTCTCACTGATTACCACTGAACACTGTGGGAGTCTCACTGATTAACAATGAACCCTGTGGGAGTCTCACTGATTAACACTGAACCCTATGGGAGTCTCATTGATTAACACTGAACCCTATGGGAGTCCCACTGATTAACACTGAACCCTGTGGGAGTCTCACTGATTAACACCGAACCCTGTGGGAGTCTCACTGATTAACACATGAACCCTCTGGGAGTCTCACTGATTAACACTGAACCCTGTGGGAGTCTCAGTGATTAACACTGAACCCTGTGGGAGTCTCACTGATTAACACTGAACCTTGTGGGAGTCTCACTGATATAACACATGAACCCTGAGGGAGTATCACTGATTAACACTGAACCCTGTGGGAGTCTCAGTGATTAACACTGAACCCTGTGGGAGTCTCACTGATGAACACTGACCACTGTGGGAGTCTCACTGATTAACACTGAACACTGTGGGAGTCTCACTGATTAACACTGAAGCCTGTGGGAGTCTCACTGATTAACACTGAACCCTATGGGAGTCTCACTGATTAACACTGAACCCTATGGGAGTCTCACTGATCAACACTGAACCCTGTGGGAGTCTCACTGATTAACACTGAACCATATGGGAGTCTCAATGATTAACACTGAACCCTGTGGGAGTCTCACTGATTAACACATGAACCCTATGGGAGTCTCACTGATTAACACTGAACCCTATGGGAGTCTCACTGATTAACACTGAACCCTGTGGGAGTCTCACTGATTAACACTGAACCCTGTGGGAGTCTCACTGATTAACACTGAACCCTATGGGAGTTTCACTGATTAACACTGAACCCTGCGGGAGTCTCACTGATTAACACAGAACCCTATGGGAGTCTCACTGATTAACACTGAACCCTGAGGAAGTTACACTGATTAACAATGAACCTTATGGGAGTCTCACTGATTAACACTGAACCCTATGGGAATCTCACTGATTAACACTGAACCCAGTGGGAGTCTCAGTGATTAACACTGAACCCTGAGGGAGTCTTACTGATGAACACTGACCACTGTGGGAGTCTCACTGATTACCACTGAACACTGTGGGAGTCTCACTGATTAACAATGAACCCTGTGGGAGTCTCACTGATTAACACTGAACCCTATGGGAGTCTCATTGATTAACACTGAACCCTATGGGAGTCCCACTGATTAACACTGAACCCTGTGGGAGTCTCACTGATTAACACCGAACCCTGTGGGAGTCTCACTGATTAACACATGAACCCTCTGGGAGTCTCACTGATTAACACTGAACCCTGTGGGAGTCTCAGTGATTAACACTGAACCCTGTGGGAGTCTCACTGATTAACACTGAACCTTGTGGGAGTCTCACTGATATAACACATGAACCCTGAGGGAGTATCACTGATTAACACTGAACCCTGTGGGAGTCTCAGTGATTAACACTGAACCCTGTGGGAGTCTCACTGATGAACACTGACCACTGTGGGAGTCTCACTGATTAACACTGAACACTGTGGGAGTCTCACTGATTAACACTGAAGCCTGTGGGAGTCTCACTGATTAACACTGAACCCTATGGGAGTCTCACTGATTAACACTGAACCCTATGGGAGTCTCACTGATCAACACTGAACCCTGTGGGAGTCTCACTGATTAACACTGAACCATATGGGGGTCTCAATGATTAACACTGAACCCTGTGGGAGTCTCACTGATTAACACATGAACCCTGTGGGAGTTTCACTGATTAACACTGAACCCTGTGGGAGTCTCAGTGATTAACACTGAACCCTGAGGGATTCTCACTGATGAACAATGACCACTGTGGGAGTCTCACTGATTAACACTGAACACTGTGGGAGTCTCACTGATTAACACTGAACCCTGTGGGAGTCTCACTGATTAACACTGAACCCTATGGGAGTCTCACTGATTAACACATGAACCCTGAGGGAGTCTCACTGATTAACACTGAACCCTGTGGGAGTCTCATTGATTAACACTGAACCATATGGGAGTCTCACTGATTAACACTGAACCCTGTGGGAGTCTCACTGATTAACACTGAACCCTGTGGGAGTCTCACTGATTAACACTGAACCCTGTGGGAGTCTCACTGATTAACACTGAACCCTGTGGGAGTCTCACTGATTAACACGGAACCCTATGGGAGTCTCACTGATTAACACATGAACCATGTGGGAGTCTCACTGATTAACACTGAACCCTATGGGAGTCTCATTGATTAACACTGAACCATATGGGAGTCTCACTGATTAACACTGAACCCTGTGGGAGTCTCACTGATTAACACTGAACCCTGTGGGAGTCTCACTGATTAACACTGAACCCTGTGGGAGTCTCACTGATTAACACTGAACCCTGTGGGAGTCTCACTGATTAACACATGAACCCTGAGGGAGTATCACTGATTAACACTGAACCCTGTGGGAGTCTCACTGATTAACACTGAACCCTGTGGGAGTCTCTCTGATTAACACTGAACCCTATGGGAGTCTCATTGATTAACACTGAACCCTGTGGGAGTCTCACTGATTAACACATGAACCCTGTGGGAGTCTCACTGATTTACACTGAACCCTATGGGAGTCTCACTGATTAACACTGAACCCTATGGGAGTCTCACTGATTAACACTGAACCCTATGGGAGTCCCACTGATTAACACTGAACCCTATGGGAGTCTCACTGATTAACACTGAACCCTGTGGGAGTCTCACTGATTAACACTGAACCCTGTGGGAGTCTCACTGATTAACACTGAACCCTATGGGAGTCTCACTGATTAACACTGAACCCTATGGGAGTCCCACTGATTAACACTGAACCCTATGGGAGTCCCACTGATTAACACTGAACCCTGTGGGAGTCTCACTGATTAACACCGAACCCTGTGGGAGTCTCACTGATTAACACATGAACCCTCTGGGAGTCTCACTGATTAACACTGAACCCTGTGGGAGTCTCAGTGATTAACACTGAACCCTGTGGGAGTCTCACTGATTAACACTGAACCTTGTGGGAGTCTCACTGATATAACACATGAACCCTGAGGGAGTATCACTGATTAACACTGAACCCTGTGGGAGTCTCAGTGATTAACACTGAACCCTGTGGGAGTCTCACTGATGAACACTGACCACTGTGGGAGTCTCACTGATTAACACTGAACACTGTGGGAGTCTCACTGATTAACACTGAAGCCTGTGGGAGTCTCACTGATTAACACTGAACCCTATGGGAGTCTCACTGATTAACACTGAACCCTATGGGAGTCTCACTGATCAACACTGAACCCTCTGGGAGTCTCACTGATTAACACTGAACCCTGTGGGAGTCTCAGTGATTAACACTGAACCCTGTGGGAGTCTCACTGATTAACACTGAACCTTGTGGGAGTCTCACTGATATAACACATGAACCCTGAGGGAGTATCACTGATTAACACTGAACCCTGTGGGAGTCTCAGTGATTAACACTGAACCCTGTGGGAGTCTCACTGATGAACACTGACCACTGTGGGAGTCTCACTGATTAACACTGAACACTGTGGGAGTCTCACTGATTAACACTGAAGCCTGTGGGAGTCTCACTGATTAACACTGAACCCTATGGGAGTCTCACTGATTAACACTGAACCCTATGGGAGTCTCACTGATCAACACTGAACCCTGTGGGAGTCTCACTGATTAACACTGAACCATATGGGAGTCTCAATGATTAACACTGAACCCTGTGGGAGTCTCACTGATTAACACATGAACCCTGTGGGAGTTTCACTGATAAACACTGAACCCTGTGGGAGTCTCAGTGATTAACACTGAACCCTGAGGGATTCTCACTGATGAACACTGACCACTGTGGGAGTCTCACTGATTAACACTGAACACTGTGGGAGTCTCACTGATTAACACTGAACCCTGTGGGAGTCTCACTGATTAACACTGAACCCTATGGGAGTCTCACTGATTAACACATGAACCCTGAGGGAGTCTCACTGATTAACACTGAACCCTGTGGGAGTCTCATTGATTAACACTGAACCATATGGGAGTCTCACTGATTAACACTGAACCCTGTGGGAGTCTCACTGATTAACACTGAACCCTGTGGGAGTCTCACTGATTAACACTGAACCCTGTGGGAGTCTCACTGATTAACACTGAACCCTGTGGGAGTCTCACTGATTAACACGGAACCCTATGGGAGTCTCACTGATTAACACATGAACCATGTGGGAGTCTCACTGATTAACACTGAACCCTATGGGAGTCTCATTGATTAACACTGAACCATATGGGAGTCTCACTGATTAACACTGAACCCTGTGGGAGTCTCACTGATTAACACTGAACCCTGTGGGAGTCTCACTGATTAACACTGAACCCTGTGGGAGTCTCACTGATTAACACTGAACCCTGTGGGAGTCTCACTGATTAACACATGAACCCTGAGGGAGTATCACTGATTAACACTGAACCCTGTGGGAGTCTCACTGATTAACACTGAACCCTGTGGGAGTCTCTCTGATTAACACTGAACCCTATGGGAGTCTCATTGATTAACACTGAACCCTGTGGGAGTCTCACTGATTAACACATGAACCCTGTGGGAGTCTCACTGATTTACACTGAACCCTGTGGGAGTCTCACTGATTAACACTGAACCCTATGGGAGTCTCACTGATTAACACTGAACCCTATGGGAGTCCCACTGATTAACACTGAACCCTATGGGAGTCCCACTGATTAACACTGAACCCTGTGGGAGTCTCACTGATTAACACCGAACCCTGTGGGAGTCTCACTGATTAACACATGAACCCTCTGGGAGTCTCACTGATTAACACTGAACCCTGTGGGAGTCTCAGTGATTAACACTGAACCCTGTGGGAGTCTCACTGATTAACACTGAACCTTGTGGGAGTCTCACTGATATAACACATGAACCCTGAGGGAGTATCACTGATTAACACTGAACCCTGTGGGAGTCTCAGTGATTAACACTGAACCCTGTGGGAGTCTCACTGATGAACACTGACCACTGTGGGAGTCTCACTGATTAACACTGAACACTGTGGGAGTCTCACTGATTAACACTGAAGCCTGTGGGAGTCTCACTGATTAACACTGAACCCTATGGGAGTCTCACTGATTAACACTGAACCCTATGGGAGTCTCACTGATCAACACTGAACCCTCTGGGAGTCTCACTGATTAACACTGAACCCTGTGGGAGTCTCAGTGATTAACACTGAACCCTGTGGGAGTCTCACTGATTAACACTGAACCTTGTGGGAGTCTCACTGATATAACACATGAACCCTGAGGGAGTATCACTGATTAACACTGAACCCTGTGGGAGTCTCAGTGATTAACACTGAACCCTGTGGGAGTCTCACTGATGAACACTGACCACTGTGGGAGTCTCACTGATTAACACTGAACACTGTGGGAGTCTCACTGATTAACACTGAAGCCTGTGGGAGTCTCACTGATTAACACTGAACCCTATGGGAGTCTCACTGATTAACACTGAACCCTATGGGAGTCTCACTGATCAACACTGAACCCTGTGGGAGTCTCACTGATTAACACTGAACCATATGGGAGTCTCAATGATTAACACTGAACCCTGTGGGAGTCTCACTGATTAACACATGAACCCTGTGGGAGTTTCACTGATAAACACTGAACCCTGTGGGAGTCTCAGTGATTAACACTGAACCCTGAGGGATTCTCACTGATGAACACTGACCACTGTGGGAGTCTCACTGATTAACACTGAACACTGTGGGAGTCTCACTGATTAACACTGAACCCTGTGGGAGTCTCACTGATTAACACTGAACCCTATGGGAGTCTCACTGATTAACACATGAACCCTGAGGGAGTCTCACTGATTAACACTGAACCCTGTGGGAGTCTCATTGATTAACACTGAACCATATGGGAGTCTCACTGATTAACACTGAACCCTGTGGGAGTCTCACTGATTAACACTGAACCCTGTGGGAGTCTCACTGATTAACACTGAACCCTGTGGGAGTCTCACTGATTAACACTGAACCCTGTGGGAGTCTCACTGATTAACACGGAACCCTATGGGAGTCTCACTGATTAACACATGAACCATGTGGGAGTCTCACTGATTAACACTGAACCCTATGGGAGTCTCATTGATTAACACTGAACCATATGGGAGTCTCACTGATTAACACTGAACCCTGTGGGAGTCTCACTGATTAACACTGAACCCTGTGGGAGTCTCACTGATTAACACTGAACCCTGTGGGAGTCTCACTGATTAACACTGAACCCTGTGGGAGTCTCACTGATTAACACATGAACCCTGAGGGAGTATCACTGATTAACACTGAACCCTGTGGGAGTCTCACTGATTAACACTGAACCCTGTGGGAGTCTCACTGATTAACACTGAACCCTATGGGAGTCTCATTGATTAACACTGAACCCTGTGGGAGTCTCACTGATTAACACATGAACCCTGTGGGAGTCTCACTGATTTACACTGAACCCTATGGGAGTCTCACTGATTAACACTGAACCCTATGGGAGTCTCACTGATTAACACTGAACCCTATGGGAGTCCCACTGATTAACACTGAACCCTATGGGAGTCTCACTGATTAACACTGAACCCTGTGGGAGTCTCACTGATTAACACTGAACCCTGTGGGAGTCTCACTGATTAACACTGAACCCTATGGGAGTCTCACTGATTAACACTGAACCCTATGGGAGTCCCACTGATTAACACTGAACCCTATGGGAGTCTCACTGATTAACACTGAACCCTGTGGGAGTCTCACTGATTAACACTGAACCCTGTGGGAGTCTCACTGATTAACACTGAACCCTGTGGGAGTCTCACTGATTAACACTGAACCCTATGTGAGTCTCATTGATTAACACTGAACCCTATGGGAGTCTCACTGATTAACACTGAACCCTGTGGGAGTCTCACTGATTAACACTGAACCCTGTGGGAGTCTCACTGATTAACACATGAACCCTGTGGGAGTCTCACTGATTAACACTGAACCCTGTGGGAGTCTCACTGATTAACACTGAACCCTGTGGGAGTCTCACTGATTAACACTGAACCCTGAGGGAGTATCACTGATTAACACTGAACCCTGTGGGAGTCTCACTGATTAACACGGAACCCTGTGGGAGTCTCACTGATTAACACTGAACCCTATGGGAGTCTCATTGATTAACACTGACCCCTATGGGAGTCTCACTGATTAACACTGAACCCTGTGGGAGTCTCACTGATTTACACTGAACCCTATGGGAGTCTCACTGATTAACACTGAACCCTATGGGAGTCTCACTGATTAACACTGAACCCTGTGGGAGTCTCACTGATTAACACTGAACCCTGTGGGAATCTCACTGATTAACACTGAACCCTATGGGAGTTTCACTGATTAACACTGAACCCTGTGGGAGTCTCACTGATTAACACTGAACCCTATGGGAGTCTCACTGATTAACACTGAACCCTATGGGAGTCCCACTGATTAACACTGAACCCTATGGGAGTCTCACTGATTAACACTGAACCCTTGGGGAGTCTCACTGATTAACACTGAACCCTGTGGGAGTCTCACTGATTAACACTGAACCCTGTGGGAGTCTCACTGATTAACACTGAACCCTATGTGAGTCTCATTGATTAACACTGAACCCTATGGGAGTCTCACTGATTAACACTGAACCCTGTGGGAGTCTCACTGATTAACACTGAACCCTGTGGGAGTCTCACTGATTAAACACATGAACCCTGTGGGAGTCTCACTGATTAACACTGAACCCTGTGGGAGTCTCACTGATTAACACTGAACCCTGTGGGAGTCTCACTGATTAACACTGAACCCTGAGGGAGTATCACTGATTAATACTGAACCCTGTGGGAGTCTCACTGATTAACACTGAACCCTGTGGGAGTCTCACTGATTAACACTG
The DNA here is from genome assembly GCF_048934315.1 of Petromyzon marinus. NCBI lineage: Eukaryota > Metazoa > Chordata > Hyperoartia > Petromyzontiformes > Petromyzontidae > Petromyzon > Petromyzon marinus. Next base: position 1,036,660 of record NW_027423058.1, on the reverse strand, counting down.
AACCCTATGGGAGTCTCATTGATTAACACTGAACCCTATGGGAGTCTCACTGATTAACACTGAACCCTGTGGGAATCTCACTGATTTACACTGAACCCTATGGGAGTCTCACTGATTAACACTGAACCCTATGGGAGTCTCACTGATTAACACTGAACCCTGTGGGAGTCTCACTGATTAACACTGAACCCTATGGGAGTTTCACTGATTAACACTGAACCCTGTGGGAGTCTCACTGATTAACACTGAACCCTATGGGAGTTTCACTGATTAACACTGAACCCTGTGGGAGTCTCACTGATTAACACTGAACCCTATGGGAGTCTCACTGATTAACACATGAACCCTGTGGGAGTCTCACTTATTAACACTGAACCCTGTGGGAGTCTCACTGATTAACACTGAACCTTGTGGGAGTCTCACTGATATAACACATGAACCCTGAGGGAGTATCACTGATTAACACTGAACCCTGTGGGAGTCTCAGTGATTAACACTGAACCCTGTGGGAGTCTCACTGATGAACACTGACCACTGTGGGAGTCTCACTGATTAACACTGAACACTGTGGGAGTCTCACTGATTAACACTGAACCCTGTGGGAGTCTCACTGATTAACACTGAACCCTATGGGAGTCTCACTGATTAACACTGAACCCTATGGGAGTCTCACTGATCAACACTGAACCCTGTGGGAGTCTCACTGATTAACACTGAACCATATGGGAGTCTCACTGATTAACACTGAACCCTGTGGGAGTCTCACTGATTAACACTGAACCCTATGTGAGTCTCATTGATTAACACTGAACCCTATGGGAGTCTCACTGATTAACACTGAACCCTGTGGGAGTCTCACTGATTAACACTGAACCCTGTGAGAGTCTCACTGATTAAACACATGAACCCTGTGGGAGTCTCACTGATTAACACTGAACCCTGTGGGAGTCTCACTGATTAACACTGAACCCTGTGGGAGTCTCACTGATTAACACTGAACCCTGAGGGAGTATCACTGATTAACACTGAACCCTGTGGGAGTCTCACTGATTAACACTGAACCCTGTGGGAGTCTCACTGATTAACACTGAACCCTATGGGAGTCTCATTGATTAACACTGAACCCTATGGGAGTCTCACTGATTAACACTGAACCCTGTGGGAGTCTCACTGATTTACACTGAACCCTATGGGAGTCTCACTGATTAACACTGAACCCTATGGGAGTCTCACTGATTAACACTGAACCCTGTGGAAGTCTCACTGATTAACACTGAACCCTGTGGGAGTCTCACTGATTAACACTGAACCCTATGGGAGTTTCACTGATTAACACTGAACCCTGCGGGAGTCTCACTGACTAACACAGAACCCTATGGGAGTCTCACTGATTAACACTGAACCCTGAGGAAGTTACACTGATTAACAATGAACCTTATGGGAGTCTCACTGATTAACACTGAACCCTATGGGAATCTCACTGATTAACACTGAACCCAGTGGGAGTCTCAGTGATTAACACTGAACCCTGAGGGAGTCTCACTGATGAACACTGACCACTGTGGGAGTCTCACTGATTACCACTGAACACTGTGGGAGTCTCACTGATTAACAATGAACCCTGTGGGAGTCTCACTGATTAACACTGAACCCTATGGGAGTCTCATTGATTAACACTGAACCCTATGGGAGTCCCATTGATTAACACTGAACCCTGTGGGAGTCTCACTGATTAACACCGAACCCTGTGGGAGTCTCACTGATTAACACATGAACCCTCTGGGAGTCTCACTGATTAACACTGAACCCTGTGGGAGTCTCACTGATAAACACTGAACCCTGTGGGAGTCTCACTGATTACACTGAACCTTGTGGGAGTCTCACTGATATAACACATGAACCCTGAGGGAGTATCACTGATTAACACTGAACCCTGTGGGAGTCTCAGTGATTAACACTGAACCCTGTGGGAGTCTCACTGATGAACACTGACCACTGTGGGAGTCTCACTGATTAACACTGAACACTGTGGGAGTCTCACTGATTAACACTGAACCCTGTGGGAGTCTCACTGATTAACACTGAACCCTATGGGAGTCTCACTGATTAACACTGAACCCTATGGGAGTCTCACTGATCAACACTGAACCCTGTGGGAGTCTCACTGATTAACACTGAACCATATGGGAGTCTCAATGATTAACACTGAACCCTGTGGGAGTCTCACTGATTAACACATGAACCCTGTGGGAGTTTCACTGATTAACACTGAACCCTGTGGGAGTCTCAGTGATTAACACTGAACCCTGAGGGATTCTCACTGATGAACACTGACCACTGTGGGAGTCTCACTGATTAACACTGAACACTGTGGAAGTCTCACTGATCAACACTGAACCCTGTGGGAGTCTCACTGATTAACACATGAACCCTGAGGGAGTCTCACTGATTAACACTGAACCCTGTGGGAGTCTCATTGATTAACACTGAACCATATGGGAGTCTCACTGATTAACACTGAACCCTGTGGGAGTCTCACTGATTAACACTGAACCCTGTGGGAGTCTCACTGATTAACACTGAACCCTGTGGGAGTCTCACTGATTAACACTGAACCCTGTGGGAGTCTCACTGATTAACACTGAACCCTATGGGAGTCTCACTGATTAACACATGAACCATGTGGGAGTCTCACTGATTAACACTGAACCATATGGGAGTCTCAATGATTAACACTGAACCCTGTGGGAGTCTCACTGATTAACACATGAACCCTGTGGGAGTTTCACTGATTAACACTGAACCCTGTGGGAGTCTCAGTGATTAACACTGAACCCTGAGGGATTCTCACTGATGAACACTGACCACTGTGGGAGTCTCACTGATTAACACTGAACACTGTGGAAGTCTCACTGATTAACACTGAACCCTGTGGGAGTCTCACTGATTAACACTGAACCCTATGGGAGTCTCACTGATTAACACATGAACCCTGAGGGAGTCTCACTGATTAACACTGAACCCTGTGGGAGTCTCATTGATTAACACTGAACCATATGGGAGTCTCACTGATTAACACTGAACACTGTGGGAGTCTCACTGATTAACACTGAACCCTGTGGGAGTCTCACTGATTAACACTGAACCCTGTGGGAGTCTCACTGATTAACACTGAACCCTGTGGGAGTCTCACTGATTAACACTGAACCCTATGGGAGTCTCACTGATTAACACATGAACCATGTGGGAGTCTCACTGATTAACACTGAACCCTATGGGAGTCTCATTGATTAACACTGAACCATATGGGAGTCTCACTGATTAACACTGAACCCTGTGGTAGTCTCACTGATTAACACTGAACCCTGTGGGAGTCTCACTGATTAACACTGAACCCTGTGGGAGTCTCACTGATTAACACTGAACCCTGTGGGAGTCTCACTGATTAACACATGAACCCTGAGGGAGTATCACTGATTAACACTGAACCCTGTGGGAGTCTCACTGATTAACACTGAACCCTGTGGGAGTCTCACTGATTAACACTGAACCCTATGGGAGTCTCATTGATTAACACTGAACCCTGTGGGAGTCTCACTGATTAACACATGAACCCTGTGGGAGTCTCACTGATTTACACTGAACCCTATGGGAGTCTCACTGATTAACACTGAACCCTATGAGAGTCTCACTGATTAACACTGAACCCTGTGGGAGTCTCACTGATTAACACTGAACCCTATGGGAGTCTCACTGATTAACACTGAACCCTGTGGGAGTCTCACTGATTAACACTGAACCCTATGGAAGTCTCACTGATTAACACTGAACCCTGTGGGAGTCTCACTGATTAACACTGAACCCTGTGGGAGTCTCACTGATTAACACTGAACCCTATGGGAGTCTCATTGATTAACACTGAACCCTATGGGAGTCTCATTGATTAACACTGAACCCTGTGGGAGTCTCACTGATTAACACTGAACCCTGTGGGAGTCTCACTGATTAACACACGAACCCTGTGGGAGTCTCACTGATTAACACAGAACCCTGTGGGAGTCTCACTGATTAACACTGAACCCTGTGTGAGTCTCACTGATTAACACATGAACCCTGAGGGAGTATCACTGATTAACACTGAACCCTGTGGGAGTCTCACTGATTAACACTGAACCCTGTGGGAGTCTCACTGATTAACACTGAACCCTATGGGAGTCTCATTGATTAACACTAAACCCTGTGGGAGTCTCACTGATTAACACATGAACCCTGTGGGAGTCTCACTGATTTACAATGAACCCTATGGGAGTCTCACTGATTAACACTGAACCCTATGGGAGTCTCACTGATTAACACTGAACCCTTTGGGAGTCTCACTGATTAACACTGAACCCTATGGGAGTCTCACTGATTAACACTGAACCCTGTGAGAGTCTCACTGATTAACACTGAACCCTATGGGAGTTTCACTGATTAACACTGAACCCTGTGGGAGTCTCACTGATTAACACTGAACCCTATGGGAGTCTCATTGATTAACACTGAACCCTGTGGGAGTCTCACTGATTAACACTGAACCCTGTGGGAGTCTCACTGATTAACACACGAACCCTGTGGGAGTCTCACTGATTAACACAGAACCCTGTGGGAGTCTCACTGATTAACACTGAACCCTGTGTGAGTCTCACTGATTAACACATGAACCCTGAGGGAGTATCACTGATTAACACTGAACCCTGTGGGAGTCTCACTGATTAACACTGAACCCTGTGGGAGTCTCACTGATTAACACTGAACCCTATGGGAGTCTCATTGATTAACACTAAACCCTGTGGGAGTCTCACTGATTAACACATGAACCCTGTGGGAGTCTCACTGATTTACAATGAACCCTATGGGAGTCTCACTGATTAACACTGAACCCTATGGGAGTCTCACTGATTAACACTGAACCCTTTGGGAGTCTCACTGATTAACACTGAACCCTATGGGAGTCTCACTGATTAACACTGAACCCTGTGAGAGTCTCACTGATTAACACTGAACCCTATGGGAGTTTCACTGATTAACACTGAACCCTGTGGGAGTCTCACTGATTAACACTGAACCCTATGGGAGTCTCACTGATTAACACTGAACCCTGTGGAAGTTACACTGATTTACACTGAACCCTATGGGAGTCTCACTGATTAACACTGAACCCTATGGGAGTCTCACTGATTAACACTGAACCCTTTGGAGTCTCACTGATTAACACTGAACCCTATGGGAGTCTCACTGATTAACACTGAACCCTGTGGGAGTCTCACTGATTAACACTGAACCCTATGGGAGTTTCACTTATTAACACTGAACCATGTGGAAGTCTCACTGATTAACACTGAACCCTATGGGAGTCTCACTGATTAACACTGAACCCTGTGGAAGTTACACTGATTAACACTGAACCCTATGGGAGTTTCACTGATTAACACTGAACCCTGTGGGAGTCTCACTGATTAACACTGAACCCTATGGGAGTCTCACTGATTAACACCGAACCCTATGGGAATCTCACTGATTAACACTGAACCCTGTGGGAGTCTCACTGATTAACACTGAACCCTGTGGGAGTCTCACTGATTAACACTGAACCCTGTGGAAGTTACACTGATTTACACTGAACCCTATGGGTGTCTCACTGATTAACACTGAACCCTATGGGAGTCTCACTGATTAACACTGAACCCTTTGGAGTCTCACTGATTAACACTGAACCCTATGGGAGTCTCACTGATTAACACTGAACCCTATGAGAGTCTCACTGATTAACACTGAACCCTGTGGGAGTCTCATTGATTAACACTGAACCCTTTGGAGTCTCACTGATTAACACTGAACCCTATGGGAGTCTCACTGATTAACACTGAACCCTTTGGAGTCTCACTGATTAACACTGAACCCTATGGGAGTCTCACTGATTAACACTGAACCATATGGGAGTCTCATTGATTAACACTGAACCCTATGGGAGTCTCACTGATTAACAATGAACCCTATGGGAGTCTCACTGATTAACACTTAACCCTATGGGAGTCTCACTGATTAACACTGAACCCTGTGGGAGTCTCACTGATTTACACTGAACCCTATGGGAGTCTCACTGATTAACACTGAACCCTATGGGAGTCTCACTGATTAACACTGAACCCTGTGGGAGTCTCACTGATTAACACTGAACCCTGTGGGAGTCTCACTGATTAACACTGAACCCTATGGGAGTTTCACTGATTAACACTGAACCCTGCGGGAGTCTCACTGATTAACACAGAACCCTATGGGAGTCTCACTGATTAACACTGAACCCTGAGGAAGTTACACTGATTAACAATGAACCTTATGGGAGTCTCACTGATTAACACTGAACCCTATGGGAATCTCACTGATTAACACTGAACCCAGTGGGAGTCTCAGTGATTAACACTGAACCCTGAGGGAGTCTCACTGATGAACACTGACCACTGTGGGAGTCTCACTGATTACCACTGAACACTGTGGGAGTCTCACTGATTAACAATGAACCCTGTGGGAGTCTCACTGATTAACACTGAACCCTATGGGAGTCTCATTGATTAACACTGAACCCTATGGGAGTCCCATTGATTAACACTGAACCCTGTGGGAGTCTCACTGATTAACACCGAACCCTGTGGGAGTCTCACTGATTAACACATGAACCCTCTGGGAGTCTCACTGATTAACACTGAACCCTGTGGGAGTCTCACTGATTAACACTGAACCCTGTGGGAGTCTCACTGATTAACACTGAACCTTGTGGGAGTCTCACTGATATAACACATGAACCCTGAGGGAGTATCACTGATTAACACTGAACCCTGTGGGAGTCTCAGTGATTAACACTGAACCCTGTGGGAGTCTCACTGATGAACACTGACCACTGTGGGAGTCTCACTGATTAACACTGAACACTGTGGGAGTCTCACTGATTAACACTGAACCCTGTGGGAGTCTCACTGATTAACACTGAACCCTATGGGAGTCTCACTGATTAACACTGAACCCTATGGGAGTCTCACTGATCAACACTGAACCCTGTGGGAGTCTCACTGATTAACACTGAACCATATGGGAGTCTCAATGATTAACACTGAACCCTGTGGGAGTCTCACTGATTAACACATGAACCCTGTGGGAGTTTCACTGATTAACACTGAACCCTGTGGGAGTCTCAGTGATTAACACTGAACCCTGAGGGATTCTCACTGATGAACACTGACCACTGTGGGAGTCTCACTGATTAACACTGAACACTGTGGAAGTCTCACTGATTAACACTGAACCCTGTGGGAGTCTCACTGATTAACACTGAACCCTATGGGAGTCTCACTGATTAACACATGAACCCTGAGGGAGTCTCACTGATTAACACTGAACCCTGTGGGAGTCTCATTGATTAACACTGAACCATATGGGAGTCTCACTGATTAACACTGAACCCTGTGGGAGTCTCACTGATTAACACTGAACCCTGTGGGAGTCTCACTGATTAACACTGAACCCTGTGGGAGTCTCACTGATTAACACTGAACCCTGTGGGAGTCTCACTGATTAACACTGAACCCTATGGGAGTCTCACTGATTAACACATGAACCATGTGGGAGTCTCACTGATTAACACTGAACCCTATGGGAGTCTCATTGATTAACACTGAACCATATGGGAGTCTCACTGATTAACACTGAACCCTGTGGGAGTCTCACTGATTAACACTGAACCCTGTGGGAGTCTCACTGATTAACACTGAACCCTGTGGGAGTCTCACTGATTAACACTGAACCCTGTGGGAGTCTCACTGATTAACACATGAACCCTGAGGGAGTATCACTGATTAACACTGAACTCTGTGGGAGTCTCACTGATTAACACTGAACCCTGTGGGAGTCTCACTGATTAACACTGAACCCTATGGGAGTCTCATTGATTAACACTGAACCCTGTGGGAGTCTCACTGATTAACACACGAACCCTGTGGGAGTCTCACTGATTAACACGGAACCCTGTGGGAGTCTCACTGATTAACACTGAACCCTGTGTGAGTCTCACTGATTAACACATGAACCCTGAGGGAGTATCACTGATTAACACTGAACCCTGTGGGAGTCTCACTGATTAACACTGAACCCTGTGGGAGTCTCACTGATTAACACTGAACCCTATGGGAGTCTCATTGATTAACACTAAACCCTGTGGGAGTCTCACTGATTAACACATGAACCCTGTGGGAGTCTCACTGATTTACACTGAACCCTATGGGAGTCTCACTGATTAACACTGAACCCTATGGGAGTCTCACTGATTAACACTGAACCCTTTGGGAGTCTCACTGATTAACACTGAACCCTATGGGAGTCTCACTGATTAACACTGAACCCTGTGAGAGTCTCACTGATTAACACTGAACCCTATGGGAGTTTCACTGATTAACACTGAACCCTGTGGGAGTCTCACTGATTAACACTGAACCCTATGGGAGTCTCACTGATTAACACTGAACCCTGTGGAAGTTACACTGATTTACACTGAACCCTATTGGAGTCTCACTGATTAACACTGAACCCTATGGGAGTCTCACTGATTAACACTGAACCCTTTGGAGTCTCACTGATTAACACTGAACCCTATGGGAGTCTCACTGATTAACACTGAACCCTGTGGGAGTCTCACTGATTAACACTGAACCCTATGGGAGTTTCACTTATTAACACTGAACCATGTGGAAGTCTCACTGATTAACACTGAACCCTATGGGAGTCTCACTGATTAACACTGAACCCTGTGGAAGTTACACTGATTAACACTGAACCCTATGGGAGTTTCACTGATTAACACTGAACCCTGTGGGAGTCTCACTGATTAACACTGAACCCTATGGGAGTCTCACTGATTAACACCGAACCCTATGGGAATCTCACTGATTAACACTGAACCCTGTGGGAGTCTCACTGATTAACACTGAACCCTGTGGGAGTCTCACTGATTAACACTGAACCCTGTGGAAGTTACACTGATTTACACTGAACCCTATGGGTGTCTCACTGATTAACACTGAACCCTATGGGAGTCTCACTGATTAACACTGAACCCTTTGGAGTCTCACTGATTAACACTGAACCCTATGGGAGTCTCACTGATTAACACTGAACCCTATGAGAGTCTCACTGATTAACACTGAACCCTGTGGGAGTCTCATTGATTAACACTGAACCCTTTGGAGTCTCACTGATTAACACTGAACCCTATGGGAGTCTCACTGATTAACACTGAACCCTGTGGGAGTCTCACTGATTAACACTGAACCCTATGGGAGTCTCACTGATTAACACTGAACCCTGTGGAAGTTACACTGATTTACACTTAACCCTATGGGAGTCTCACTGATTAACACTGAACCCTATGGGAGTCTCACTGATTAACATTGAACCCTTTGGAGTCTCACTGATTAACACTGAACCCTATGGGAGTCTCACTGATTAACACTGAACCCTGTGGGAGTCTCACTGATTAACACTGAACCCTATGGGAGTTTCACTTATTAACACTGAACCATGTGGAAGTCTCACTGATTAACACTGAACCCTATGGGAGTCTCACTGATTAACACTGAACCCTGTGGAAGTTACACTGATTAACACTGAACCCTATGGGAGTTTCACTGATTAACACTGAACCCTGTGGGAGTCTCACTGATTAACACTGAACCCTATGGGAGTCTCACTGATTAACACCGAACCCTATGGGAGTCTCACTGATTAACACTGAACCCTGTGGGAGTCTCACTGATTAACACTGAACCCTATGGGAGTCTCATTGATTAACACTAAACCCTGTGGGAGTCTCACTGATTAACACATGAACCCTGTGGGAGTCTCACTGATTTACACTGAACCCTATGGGAGTCTCACTGATTAACACTGAACCCTATGGGAGTCTCACTGATTAACACTGAACCCTTTGGGAGTCTCACTGATTAACACTGAACCCTATGGGAGTCTCACTGATTAACACTTAACCCTGTGAGAGTCTCACTGATTAACACTGAACCCTATGGGAGTTTCACTGATTAACACTGAACCCTGTGGGAGTCTCACTGATTAACACTGAACCCTATGGGAGTCTCACTGATAAACACTGAACCCTGTGGAAGTTACACTGATTTACACTGAACCCTATTGGAGTCTCACTGATTAACACTGAACCCTATGGGAGTCTCACTGATTAACACTGAACCCTTTGGAGTCTCACTGATTAACACTGAACCCTATGGGAGTCTCAATGATTAACACTGAACCCTGTGGGAGTCTCACTGATTAACACTGAACCCTATGGGAGTTTCACTTATTAACACTGAACCATGTGGAAGTCTCACTGATTAACACTGAACCCTATGGGAGTCTCACTGATTAACACTGAACCCTGTGGAAGTTACACTGATTAACACTGAACCCTATGGGAGTTTCACTGATTAACACTGAACCCTGTGGGAGTCTCACTGATTAACACTGAACCCTATGGGAGTCTCACTGATTAACACCGAACCCTATGGGAATCTCACTGATTAACACTGAACCCTGTGGGAGTCTCACTGATTAACACTGAACCCTGTGGGAGTCTCACTGATTAACACTGAACCCTGTGGAAGTTACACTGATTTACACTGAACCCTATGGGTGTCTCACTGATTAACACTGAACCCTATGGGAGTCTCACTGATTAACACTGAACCCTTTGGAGTCTCACTGATTAACACTGAACCCTATGGGAGTCTCACTGATTAACACTGAACTCTATGAGAGTCTCACTGATTAACACTGAACCCTGTGGGAGTCTCATTGATTAACACTGAACCCTTTGGAGTCTCACTGATTAACACTGAACCCTATGGGAGTCTCACTGATTAACACTGAACCCTGTGGGAGTCTCACTGATTAACACTGAACCCTATGGGAGTCTCACTGATTAACACTGAACCCTGTGGAAGTTACACTGATTTACACTTAACACTATGGGAGTCTCACTGATTAACACTGAACCCTATGGGAGTCTCACTGATTACCATTGAACCCTTTGGAGTCTCACTGATTAACACTGAACCCTATGGGAGTCTCACTGATTAACACTGAACCCTGTGGGAGTCTCACTGATTAACACTGAACCCTATGGGAGTTTCACTTATTAACACTGAACCATGTGGAAGTCTCACTGATTAACACTGAACCCTATGGGAGTCTCACTGATTAACACTGAACCCTGTGGAAGTTACACTGATTAACACTGAACCCTATGGGAGTTTCACTGATTAACACTGAACCCTGTGGGAGTCTCACTGATTAACACTGAACCCTATGGGAGTCTCACTGATTAACACCGAACCCTATGGGAATCTCACTGATTAACACTGAACCCTGTGGGAGTCTCAGTGATTAACACTGAACCCTGAGCGAGTCTCACTGATGAAAACTGAACACGGTGGGAGTCTCACTGATAAACACTGAACACTGTGGGAGTCTCACTGATTAACACTGAACCCTGTGGGAGTCTCACTGATTAACACTGAACCCTATGGGAGTCTCACTGTTTAACACATGAACCCTGAGGGAGTCTCACTGATTAACACTGAACCCTGTGGGAGTCTCACTGATTAACACTGAACCCTGTGGGAGTCTCACTGATTAACACTGAACCCTATGGGAGTCTCATTGATTAACACTGAAACCTATGGAAGTCTCACTGATTAACACTAAACCCTGTGGGAGTCTCACTGATTAACACTGAACCTTGTGGGAGTCTCACTGATTAACACATGAACCCTGTGGGAGACTCACTGATTAATACTGAACCCTATGGGAGTCTCACTGATTAACACTGAACCCTGTGGGAGTCTCACTGATTAACACTGAACCCTATGGGAGTCTCACTGATTAACACTGAACCCTGTTGGAGTCTCACTGATTAACAATGAACCCTGTGGGAGTCTCACTGATTAACACTGAACCCTGTGGGAGTCTCAATGATTAACACTGAACCCTATGGGAGTCTCACTGATTAACACTGAACACTTTGGGAGTCTCACTGATTAACATTGAACACTGTGGGAGCCTCACTGATTAACACTGAACCCTGTGGGAGTCTCACTGATTAACACTGAACCCTATGGGAGTCTCACTGATTAACATATGAACCCTGAGGGAGTATCACTGATTAACACTGAACCCTGTGGGAGTCTCACTTATTAACACTGAACCCTGTGGGAGTCTCACTGATTAACACTGAACACTATGGGAGTCTCATTGATTAACACTGAACCCTGTGGGAGTCTCACTGATTAACACATGAACCCTGTGGGAGTCTCACTGATTTACACTGAACCCTATGGGAGTCTCACTGATTAACACTGAACCCTATGGGAGTATCACTGATTAACACTGAACCCTGTGGGAGTCTCCCTGATTAACACTGGACCCTATGGGAGTCTCACTGATTAACACTGAACCCTGTGGGAGACTCACTGATTAACACTGAACCCTATGAATGTTTCACTGTTTAACACTGAAACATGTGGGAGTCTCACTGATTAACACTGAACCCTGTGGGAGTCTCACTCATTAACACTGAACCATATGGGAGACTCACTGATTAACACTGAACCCTATAAAAGTTTCACTGTTTAACACTGAAACATGTGGGAGTCTCACTGATTAACACTGAACCCTGTGGGAGTCTCACTCATTAACACTGAACCATATGGGAGTCTCATTGATTAACACTGAACCCTATGGGAGTCTCACTGATTAACAATGAACCCTATGGGAGTCTCACTGATTAACACTGAACCCTGTGGGAGTCTCACTGATTAACACTGAACCCTATGGAAGTCTCATTGATTAATACTGAACCCTATGGGAGTCTCACTGATTAACACTGAACCCTGTGGGAGTCTCACTGATTAACACTGAACCCTATGGGAGTCTCACTGATTAACACTGAACCCTGTTGGAGTCTCACTGATTAACAATGAACCCTGTGGGAGTCTCACTGATTAACACTGAACCCTGTGGGAGTCTCAATGATTAACACTGAACCCTATGGGAGTCTCACTGATTAACACTGAACACTTTGGGAGTCTCACTGATTAACATTGAACACTGTGGGAGCCTCACTGATTAACACTGAACCCTGTGGGAGTCTCACTGATTAACACTGAACCCTATGGGAGTCTCACTGATTAACATATGAACCCTGAGGGAGTATCACTGATTAACACTGAACCCTGTGGGAGTCTCACTTATTAACACTGAACCCTGTGGGAGTCTCACTGATTAACACTGAACACTATGGGAGTCTCATTGATTAACACTGAACCCTGTGGGAGTCTCACTGATTAACACATGAACCCTGTGGGAGTCTCACTGATTTACACTGAACCCTATGGGAGTCTCACTGATTAACACTGAACCCTATGGGAGTATCACTGATTAACACTGAACCCTGTGGGAGTCTCCCTGATTAACACTGGACCCTATGGGAGTCTCACTGATTAACACTGAACCCTGTGGGAGACTCACTGATTAACACTGAACCCTATGAATGTTTCACTGTTTAACACTGAAACATGTGGGAGTCTCACTGATTAACACTGAACCCTGTGGGAGTCTCACTCATTAACACTGAACCATATGGGAGTCTCATTGATTAACACTGAACCCTATGGGAGTCTCACTGATTAACAATGAACCCTATGGGAGTCTCACTGATTAACACTGAACCCTGTGGGAGTCTCACTGATTAACACTGAACCCTATGGGAGTCTCATTGATTAACACTGAAACCTATGGAAGTCTCACTGATTAACACTAAACCCTGTGGGAGTCTCACTGATTAACACTGAACCCTGTGGCAGTCTCACTGATTAAAACATGAACCCTGTGGGAGTCTCACTGATTAACACTGAACCCTATGGGAGTCTCACTGATTAACACTGAAGCCTGTGGGAGTCTCACTGATTAACACTGAACCCTATGGGAGTCTCACTGATTAACACTGAACCCTGTTGGAGTCTCACTGATTAACAATGAACCCTGTGGGAGTCTCACTGATTAACACTGAACCCTGTGGGAGTCTCACTGATTAACACTGAACCCTATGGGAGTCTCACTGATTAACACTGAACACTTTGGGAGTCTCACTGATTAACATTGAATACTGCGGCAGCCTCACTGATTAACACTGAACCCTGTGGGAGTCTCACTGATTAACACTGAACCCTATGGGAGTCTCACTGATTAACATATGAACCCTGAGGGAGTATCACTGATTAACACTGAACCCTGTGGGAGTCTCACTTATTAACAGTGAACCCTGTGGGAGTCTCACTGATTAACACTGAACACTATGGGAGTCTCATTGATTAACACTGAACCCTGTGGGAGTCTCACTGATTAACACATGAACCCTGTGGGAGTCTCACTGATTTACACTGAACCCTATGGGAGTCTCACTGATTAACACTGAACCCTATGGGAGTATCATTGATTAACACTGAACCCTGTGGGAGTCTCACTGATTAACACTGGACCCTATGGGAGTCTCACTGATTAACACTGAACCCTGTGGGAGACTCACTGATTAACACTGAACCCTATGAAAGTTTCACTGTTTAACACTGAACCATGTGGGAGTCTCACTGATTAACACGGAACCCTGTGGGAGTCTCACTCATTAACACTGAACCATATGGGAGTCTCATTGATTAACACTGAACCCTATGGGAGTCTCACTGATTAACAATGAACCCTATGGGAGTCTCACTGATTAACACTTAACCCTATGGGAGTCTCACTGATTAACACTGAACTCTATGGGATTCTCAATGATTAACACTGAACCCTATGGGAGTCTCACTGATTTACACTGAACCCTGTGGGAGTCTCACTGATTAACACTGAACCCTATGGGAGTCTCACTGATTAACACTGAACACTGTGGGAGTCTCACTGATTAACATTGAACACTGTGGGAGTCTCACTGATTAACACTGAACCCTGTGGGAGTCTCACTGATTAACACTGAACCCTATGTGAGTTTCATTGATTAACACTGAACCCTATGGGAGTCTCACTGATTAACACTGAATCCTGTGGGAGTCTCACTGATTAACACTGAACCCTGTGGGAGTCTCACTGATTAACACATGAACCCTGTGGGAGTCTCACTGATTAACACTGAACCCTGTGGGAGTCTCACTGATTAACACTGAACCCTGTGGGAGTCTCACTGATTAACACTGAACCCTGAGGGAGTATCACTGATTAAAACTGAACCCTGTGGGAGTCTCACTGATTAACACTGAACCCTGTGGGAGTCTCACTGATTAACACTGAACCCTATGGAGTCTCATTGATTAACACTGAACCCTATGGGAGTCTCACTGATTAACATTGAACACTGTGGGAGCCTCACTGATTAACACTGAACCCTGTGGGAGTCTCACTGATTAACACTGAACCCTATGGGAGTCTCACTGATTAACATATGAACCCTGAGGGAGTATCACTGATTAACACTGAACCCTGTGGGAGTCTCACTTATTAACACTGAACCCTGTGGGAGTCTCACTGATTAACACTGAACACTATGGGAGTCTCATTGATTAACACTGAACCCTGTGGGAGTCTCACTGATTAACACATGAACCCTGTGGGAGTCTCACTGATTTACACTGAACCCTATGGGAGTCTCACTGATTAACACTGAACCCTATGGGAGTATCACTGATTAACACTGAACCCTGTGGGAGTCTCCCTGATTAACACTGGACCCTATGGGAGTCTCACTGATTAACACTGAACCCTGTGGGAGACTCACTGATTAACACTGAACCCTATGAAAGTTTCACTGTTTAACACTGAAACATGTGGGAGTCTCACTGATTAACACTGAACCCTGTGGGAGTCTCACTCATTAACACTGAACCATATGGGAGTCTCATTGATTAACACTGAACCCTATGGGAGTCTCACTGATTAACAATGAACCCTATGGGAGTCTCACTGATTAACACTGAACCCTGTGGGAGTCTCACTGATTAACACTGAACCCTATGGGAGTCTCATTGATTAACACTGAAACCTATGGAAGTCTCACTGATTAACACTAAACCCTGTGGGAGTCTCACTGATTAACACTGAACCCTGTGGCAGTCTCACTGATTAAAACATGAACCCTGTGGGAGTCTCACTGATTAACACTGAACCCTATGGGAGTCTCACTGATTAACACTGAACCCTGTGGGAGTCTCACTGATTAACACTGAACCCTATGGGAGTCTCACTGATTAACACTGAACCCTGTTGGAGTCTCACTGATTAACAATGAACCCTGTGGGAGTCTCACTGATTAACACTGAACCCTGTGGGAGTCTCACTGATTAACACTGAACCCTATGGGAGTCTCACTGATTAACACTGAACACTTTGGGAGTCTCACTGATTAACATTGAATACTGCGGCAGCCTCACTGATTAACACTGAACCCTGTGGGAGTCTCACTGATTAACACTGAACCCTATGGGAGTCTCACTGATTAACATATGAACCCTGAGGGAGTATCACTGATTAACACTGAACCCTGTGGGAGTCTCACTTATTAACAGTGAACCCTGTGGGAGTCTCACTGATTAACACTGAACACTATGGGAGTCTCATTGATTAACACTGAACCCTGTGGGAGTCTCACTGATTAACACATGAACCCTGTGGGAGTCTCACTGATTTACACTGAACCCTATGGGAGTCTCACTGATTAACACTGAACCCTATGGGAGTATCATTGATTAACACTGAACCCTGTGGGAGTCTCACTGATTAACACTGGACCCTATGGGAGTCTCACTGATTAACACTGAACCCTGTGGGAGACTCACTGATTAACACTGAACCCTATGAAAGTTTCACTGTTTAACACTGAACCATGTGGGAGTCTCACTGATTAACACGGAACCCTGTGGGAGTCTCACTCATTAACACTGAACCATATGGGAGTCTCATTGATTAACACTGAACCCTATGGGAGTCTCACTGATTAACAATGAACCCTATGGGAGTCTCACTGATTAACACTTAACCCTATGGGAGTCTCACTGATTAACACTGAACTCTATGGGATTCTCAATGATTAACACTGAACCCTATGGGAGTCTCACTGATTTACACTGAACCCTGTGGGAGTCTCACTGATTAACACTGAACCCTATGGGAGTCTCACTGATTAACACTGAACACTGTGGGAGTCTCACTGATTAACATTGAACACTGTGGGAGTCTCACTGATTAACACTGAACCCTGAGGGAGTCTCACTGGTTAACACTGAACCCTATGTGAGTCTCATTGATTAACACTGAACCCTATGGGAGTCTCACTGATTAACACTGAACCCTGTGGGAGTCTCACTGATTAACACTGAACCCTGTGGGAGTCTCACTGATTAACACATGAACCCTGTGGGAGTCTCACTGATTAACACTGAACCCTGTGGGAGTCTCACTGATTAACACTGAACCCTGTGGGAGTCTCACTGATTAACACTGAACCCTGAGGGAGTATCACTGATTAACACTGAACCCTGTGGGAGTCTCACTGATTAACACTGAACCCTGTGGGAGTCTCACTGATTAACACTGAACCCTATGGGAGTCTCATTGATTAACACTGAACCCTGTGGGAGTCTCACTGATTAACACTGAACCCTGTGGGAGTCTCACTTATTAACACTGAACCCTGTGGGAGTCTCACTGATTAACACCGAACACTATGGGAGTCTCATTGATTAACACTGAACCCTGTGGGAGTCTCACTGATTAACACATGAACCCTGTGGGAGTCTCACTGATTTACACTGAACCCTATGGGAGTCTCACTGATTAACACTGAACCCTATGGGAGTATCACTGATTAACACTGAACCCTGTGGGAGTCTCACTGATTAACACTGGACCCTATGGGAGTCTCACTGATTAACACTGAACCCTGTGGGAGACTCACTGATTAACACTGAACCCTATGAAAGTTTCACTGTTTAACACTGAACCATGTGGGAGTCTCACTGATTAACACTGAACCATGTGGGAGTCTCACTCATTAACACTGAACCATATGGGAGTCTCATTGATTAACACTGAACCCTATGGGAGTCTCACTGATTAACAATGAACCCTATGGGAGTCTCACTGATTAACACTTAACCCTATGGGAGTCTCACTGATTAACACTGAACTCTATGGGATTCTCAATGATTAACACTGAACCCTATGGGAGTCTCACTGATTTACACTGAACCCTGTGGGAGTCTCACTGATTAACACTGAACCCTATGGGAGTCTCACTGATTAACACTGAACACTGTGGGAGTCTCACTGATTAACATTGAACACTGTGGGAGTCTCACTGATTAATACTGAACCCTGTGGGAGTCTCACTGATTAACACTGAACCCTGTGGGAGTCTCACTGATTAACACTGAACCCTGAGGGAGTATCACTGATTAACACTGAACCCTGTGGGAGTCTCACTGATTAACACTGAACCCTGTGGGAGTCTCACTCATTAACACTGAACCATATGGGAGTCTCATTGATTAACACTGAACCCTATGGGAGTCTCACTGATTAACAATGAACCCTATGGGAGTCTCACTGATTAACACTTAACCCTATGGGAGTCTCACTGATTAACACTGAACCCTGTGGGAGTCTCACTGATTAACACTGAACCCTATGTGAGTCTCATTGATTAACACTGAAACCTATGGGAATCTCACTGATTAACACTGAACCCTGTGGGAGTCTCACTGATTAACACTGAACCCTGTGGGAGTCTCACTGATTAACACATGAACCCTGTGGGAGTCTCACTGATTAATACTGAACCCTGTGGGAGTCTCACTGATTAACACTGAACCCTGTGGGAGTCTCACTGATTAACACTGAACCCTGAGGGAGTATCACTGATTAACACTGAACCCTGTGGGAGTCTCACTGATTAACACTGAACCCTGTGGGAGTCTCACTGATTAACACTGAACCCTATGGGAGTCTCATTGATTAACACTGAACCCTATGGGAGTCTCACTGATTAACACTGAACCCTGTGGGAGTCTCACTTATTAACACTGAACCCTGTGGGAGTCTCACTGATTAACACTGAACACTATGGGAGTCTCATTGATTAACACTGAACCCTGTGGGAGTCTCACTGATTAACACATGAACCCTGTGGGAGTCTCACTGATTTACACTGAACCCTATGGGAGTCTCACTGATTAACACTGAACCCTATGGGAGTATCACTGATTAACACTGAACCCTGTGGGAGTCTCACTGATTAACACTGGACCCTATGGGAGTCTCACTGATTAACACTGAACCCTGTGGGAGACTCACTGATTAACACTGAACCCTATGAAAGTTTCACTGTTTAACACTGAACCATGTGGGAGTCTCACTGATTAACACTGAACCCTGTGGGAGTCTCACTCATTAACACTGAACCATATGGGAGTCTCATTGATTAACACTGAACCCTATGGGAGTCTCACTGATTAACAATGAACCCTATGGGAGTCTCACTGATTAACACTTAACCCTATGGGAGTCTCACTGATTAACACTGAACCCTATGGGATTCTCAATGATTAACACTGAACCCTATGGGAGTCTCACTGATTTACACTGAACCCTGTGGGAGTCTCAGTGATTAACACTGAACCCTATGGGAGTCTCACTGATTAACACTGAACACTGTGGGAGTCTCACTGATTAACATTGAACACTGTGGGTGTCTAACTGATTAACACTGAACCCTGTGGGAGTCTCACTGATTAACACTGAACCCTATGGGAGTTTCACTGATTAACACTGAACCCTGTGGGAGTCTCACTGATTAACACTGAACCCTATGGGAGTCTCACTGATTAACACATGAACCCTGTGGGAGTCTCACTGATTAACACTGAACCCTGTGGGAGTCTCACTGATTAACACTGAACCCTGTGGGAGTCTCACTGATTAACACTGAACCCTGTGGGAGTCTCACTGATTAACACTGAACCCTATGGGAGTCTCATTGATTAACACTGAACCCTATGGGAGTCTCACTGATTAACACTGAACCCTGTGGGAGTCTCACTGATTTACACTGAACCCTATGGGAGTCTCACTGATTAACACTGAACCCTATGGGAGTCTCACTGATTAACACTGAACCATGTGGGAGTCTCACTGATTAACACTGAACCCTGTGGGAGTCTCACTGATTAACACTGAACCTTATGGGAGTTTCACTGATTAACACTGAACCTTGTGGGAGTCTCACTGATTAACACTGAACCCTATGGGAGTCTCACTGATTAACACTGAACCCTGAGGAAGTTACACTGATTAACAATGAACCTTATGGGAGTCTCACTTATTAACACTGAACCCTGTGGGAGTCTCACTGATTAACACTGAACACTATGGGAGTCTGATTGATTAACACTGAACCCTGTGGGAGTCTCACTGATTAACACATGAACCCTGTGGGAGTCTCACTGATTTACACTGAACCCTATGGGAGTCTCACTGATTAACACTGAACCCTATGGGAGTATCACTGATTAACACTGAACCCTGTGGGAGTCTCACTGATTAACACTGGACCCTATGGGAGTCTCACTGATTAACACTGAACCCTGTGGGAGACTCACTGATTAACACTGAACCCTATGAAAGTTTCACTGTTTAACACTGAACCATGTGGGAGTCTCACTGATTAACACTGAACCCTGTGGGAGTCTCACTCATTAACACTGAACCATATGGGAGTCTCATTGATTAACACTGAACCCTATGGGAGTCTCACTGATTAACAATGAACCCTATGGGAGTCTCACTGATTAACACTTAACCCTATGGGAGTCTCACTGATTAACACTGAACCCTATGGGATTCTCAATGATTAACACTGAACCCTATGGGAGTCTCACTGATTTACACTGAACCCTGTGGGAGTCTCAGTGATTAACACTGAACCCTATGGGAGTCTCACTGATTAACACTGAACACTGTGGGAGTCTCACTGATTAACATTGAACACTGTGGGTGTCTAACTGATTAACACTGAACCCTATGGGAGTCTCACTGATTTACACTGAACCCTGTGGGAGTCTCAGTGATTAACACTGAACCCTATGGGAGTCTCACTGATTAACACTGAACACTGTGGGAGTCTCACTGATTAACATTGAACACTGTGGGTGTCTAACTGATTAACACTGAACCCTATGGGAGTCTCACTGATTAACACTGAACCCTGTGGGAGTCTCACTGATTTACACTGAACCCTATGGGAGTCTCACTGATTAACACTGAACCCTATGGGAGTCTCACTGATTAACACTGAACCCTGTGGGAGTCTCACTGATTAACACTGAACCCTGTGGGAGTCTCACTGATTAACACTGAACCTTATGGGAGTTTCACTGATTAACACTGAACCTTGTGGGAGTCTCACTGATTTACACTGAACCCTATGGGAGTCTCACTGATTAACACTGAACCCTATGGGAGTATCATTGATTAACACTGAACCCTGTGGGAGTCTCACTGATTAACACTGGACCCTATGGGAGTCTCACTGCTTAACACTGAACCCTGTGGGAGACTCACTGATTAACACTGAACCCTATGAAAGTTTCACTGTTTAACACTGAACCATGTGGGAGTCTCACTGATTAACACGGAACCCTGTGGGAGTCTCACTCATTAACACTGAACCATATGGGAGTCTCATTGATTAACACTGAACCCTATGGGAGTCTCACTGATTAACAATGAACCCTATGGGAGTCTCACTGATTAACACTTAACCCTATGGGAGTCTCACTGATTAACACTGAACTCTATGGGATTCTCAATGATTAACACTGAACCCTATGGGAGTCTCACTGATTTACACTGAACCCTGTGGGAGTCTCACTGATTAACACTGAACCCTATGGGAGTCTCACTGATTAACACTGACAACTGTGGGAGTCTCACTGATTAACATTGAACACTGTGGGAGTCTCACTGATTAACACTGAACCCTGTGGGAGTCTCACTGATTAACACTGAACCCTATGTGAGTCTCATTGATTAACACTGAACCCTATGGGAGTCTCACTGATTAACACTGAACCCTGTGGGAGTCTCACTGATTAACACTGAACCCTGTGGGAGTCTCACTGATTAACACATGAACCCTGTGGGAGTCTCACTGATTAACACTGAACCCTGTGGGAGTCTCACTGATTAACACTGAACCCTGTGGGAGTCTCACTGATTAACACTGAACCCTGAGGGAGTATCACTGATTAACACTGAACCCTGTGGGAGTCTCACTGATTAACACTGAACCCTGTGGGAGTCTCACTGATTAACACTGAACCCTATGGGAGTCTCATTGATTAACACTGAACCCTATGGGAGTCTCACTGATTAACACTGAACCCTGTGGGAGTCTCACTTATTAACACTGAACCCTGTGGGAGTCTCACTGATTAACACTGAACACTATGGGAGTCTCATTGATTAACACTGAACCCTGTGGGAGTCTCACTGATTAACACTGAACCCTGTGGGAGTCTCACTTATTAACACTGAACCCTGTGGGAGTCTCACTGATTAACACTGAACACTATGGGAGTCTCATTGATTAACACTGAACCCTGTGGGAGTCTCACTGATTAACACATGAACCCTGTGGGAGTCTCACTGATTTACACTGAACCCTATGGGAGTCTCACTGATTAACACTGAACCCTATGGGAGTATCACTGATTAACACTGAACCCTGTGGGAGTCTCACTGATTAACACTGGACCCTATGGGAGTCTCACTGATTAACACTGAACCCTGTGGGAGACTCACTGATTAACACTGAACCCTATGAAAGTTTCACTGTTTAACACTGAACCATGTGGGAGTCTCACTGATTAACACTGAACCCTGTGGGAGTCTCACTCATTAACACTGAACCATATGGGAGTCTCATTGATTAACACTGAACCCTATGGGAGTCTCACTGATTAACAATGAACCCTATGGGAGTCTCACTGATTAACACTTAACCCTATGGGAGTCTCACTGATTAACACTGAACTCTATGGGATTCTCAATGATTAACACTGAACCCTATGGGAGTCTCACTGATTTACACTGAACCCTGTGGGAGTCTCACTGATTAACACTGAACCCTATGGGAGTCTCACTGATTAACACTGAACACTGTGGGAGTCTCACTGATTAACATTGAACACTGTGGGAGTCTCACTGATTAACACTGAACCCTGTGGGAGTCTCACTGATTAACACTGAACCCTGAGGGAGTATCACTGATTAACACTGAACCCTGTGGGAGTCTCACTGATTAACACTGAACCCTGTGGGAGTCTCACTGATTAACACTGAACCCTATGGGAGTCTCATTGATTAACACTGAACCCTATGGGAGTCTCACTGATTAACACTGAACCCTGTGGGAGTCTCACTTATTAACACTGAACCCTGTGGGAGTCTCACTGATTAACACTGAACACTATGGGAGTCTCATTGATTAACACTGAACCCTGTGGGAGTCTCACTGATTAACACATGAACCCTGTGGGAGTCTCACTGATTTACACTGAACCCTATGGGAGTCTCACTGATTAACACTGAACCCTATGGGAGTATCACTGATTAACACTGAACCCTGTGGGAGTCTCACTGATTAACACTGGACCCTATGGGAGTCTCACTGATTAACACTGAACCCTGTGGGAGACTCACTGATTAACACTGAACCCTATGAAAGTTTCACTGTTTAACACTGAACCATGTGGGAGTCTCACTGATTAACACTGAACCCTGTGGGAGTCTCACTCATTAACACTGAACCATATGGGAGTTTCATTGATTAACACTGAACCCTATGGGAGTCTCACTGATTAACAATGAACCCTATGGGAGTCTCACTGATTAACACTTAACCCTATGGGAGTCTCACTGATTAACACTGAACCCTATGGGATTCTCAATGATTAACACTGAACCCTATGGGAGTCTCACTGATTTACACTGAACCCTGTGGGAGTCTCAGTGATTAACACTGAACCCTATGGGAGTCTCACTGATTAACACTGAACACTGTGGGAGTCTCACTGATTAACATTGAACACTGTGGGTGTCTAACTGATTAACACTGAACCCTGTGGGAGTCTCACTGATTAACACTGAACCCTAAGGGAGTTTCACTGATTAACACTGAACCCTGTGGGAGTCTCACTGATTAACACTGAACCCTATGGGAGTCTCACTGATTAACACATGAACCCTGTGGGAGTCTCACTGATTAACACTGAACCCTGTGGGAGTCTCACTGATTAACACTGAACCCTGTGGGAGTCTCACTGATTAACACTGAACCCTGTGGGAGTCTCACTGATTAACACTGAACCCTATGGGAGTCTCATTGATTAACACTGAACCCTATGGGAGTCTCACTGATTAACACTGAACCCTGTAGGAGTCTCACTGATTTACACTGAACCCTATGGGAGTCTCACTGATTAACACTGAACCCTATGGGAGTCTCACTGATTAACACTGAACCCTGTGGGAGTCTCACTGATTAACACTGAACCCTGTGGGAGTCTCACTGATTAACACTGAACCTTATGGGAGTTTCACTGATTAACACTGAACCTTGTGGGAGTCTCACTGATTAACACTGAACCCTATGGGAGTCTCACTGATTAACACTGAACCCTGAGGAAGTTACACTGATTAACAATGAACCTTATGGGAGTCTCACTTATTAACACTGAACCCTGTGGGAGTCTCACTGATTAACACTGAACACTATGGGAGTCTGATTGATTAACACTGAACCCTGTGGGAGTCTCACTGATTAACACATGAACCCTGTGGGAGTCTCACTGATTTACACTGAACCCTATGGGAGTCTCACTGATTAACACTGAACCCTATGGGAGTATCACTGATTAACACTGAACCCTGTGGGAGTCTCACTGATTAACACTGGACCCTATGGGAGTCTCACTGATTAACACTGAACCCTGTGGGAGACTCACTGATTAACACTGAACCCTATGAAAGTTTCACTGTTTAACACTGAACCATGTGGGAGTCTCACTGATTAACACTGAACCCTGTGGGAGTCTCACTCATTAACACTGAACCATATGGGAGTCTCATTGATTAACACTGAACCCTATGGGAGTCTCACTGATTAACAATGAACCCTATGGGAGTCTCACTGATTAACACTTAACCCTATGGGAGTCTCACTGATTAACACTGAACCCTATGGGATTCTCAATGATTAACACTGAACCCTATGGGAGTCTCACTGATTTACACTGAACCCTGTGGGAGTCTCAGTGATTAACACTGAACCCTATGGGAGTCTCACTGATTAACACTGAACACTGTGGGAGTCTCACTGATTAACATTGAACACTGTGGGTGTCTAACTGATTAACACTGAACCCTATGGGAGTCTCACTGATTTACACTGAACCCTGTGGGAGTCTCAGTGATTAACACTGAACCCTATGGGAGTCTCACTGATTAACACTGAACACTGTGGGAGTCTCACTGATTAACATTGAACACTGTGGGTGTCTAACTGATTAACACTGAACCCTGTGGGAGTCTCACTGATTAACAATGAACCCTATGTGAGTCTCATTGATTAACACTGAACCCTATTGGAGTCTCACTGATTAACACTGAACCCTGTGGGAGTCTCACTGATTAACACTGAACCCTGTGGGAGTCTCACTGATTAACACATGAACCCTGTGGGAGTCTCACTGATTAACACTGAACCCTGTGGGAGTCTCACTGATTAACACTGAACCCTGTGGGAGTCTCACTGATTAACACTGAACCCTGTGGGAGTCTCACTGATTAACACTGAACCCTGTGGGAGTCTCACTGATTAACACTGAACCCTATGGGAGTCTCATTGATTAACACTGAACCCTATGGGAGTCTCACTGATTAACACTGAACCCTGTGGGAGTCTCACTGATTTACACTGAACCCTATGGGAGTCTCACTGATTAACACTGAACCCTATGGGAGTCTCACTGATTAACACTGAACCCTGTGGGAGTCTCACTGATTAACACTGAACCCTGTGGGAGTCTCACTGATTAACACTGAACCTTATGGGAGTTTCACTGATTAACACTGAACCTTGTGGGAGTCTCACTGATTAACACTGAACCCTAAGGGAGTCTCACTGATTAACACTGAACCCTGAGGAAGTTACACTGATTAACAATGAACCTTATGGGAGTCTCACTGATTAACACTGAACCCTATGGGAATCTCACTGATTAACACTGAACCCTGTGGGAGTCTCAGTGATTAACACTGAACCCTGAGGGAGTCTCACTGATGAACACTGACCACTGCGGGAGTCTCACTGATTAACACTGAACCCTGTGGGAGTCTCACTGATTAACACATGAACCCTGTGGGAGTCTCACTGATTTACACTGAACCCTATGGGAGTCTCACTGATTAACACTGAACCCTATGGGAGTATCACTGATTAACACTGAACCCTGTGGGAGTCTCACTGATTAACACTGGACCCTATGGGAGTCTCACTGATTAACACTGAACCCTGTGGGAGACTCACTGATTAACACTGAACCCTATGAAAGTTTCACTGTTTAACACTGAACCATGTGGGAGTCTCACTGATTAACACTGAACCCTGTGGGAGTCTCACTCATTAACACTGAACCATATGGGAGTCTCATTGATTAACACTGAACCCTATGGGAGTCTCACTGATTAACAATGAACCCTATGGGAGTCTCACTGATTAACACTTAACCCTATGGGAGTCTCACTGATTAACACTGAACCCTATGGGATTCTCAATGATTAACACTGAACCCTATGGGAGTCTCACTGATTTACACTGAACCCTGTGGGAGTCTCAGTGATTAACACTGAACCCTATGGGAGTCTCACTGATTAACACTGAACACTGTGGGAGTCTCACTGATTAACATTGAACACTGTGGGTGTCTAACTGATTAACACTGAACCCTATGGGAGTCTCACTGATTTACACTGAACCCTGTGGGAGTCTCAGTGATTAACACTGAACCCTATGGGAGTCTCACTGATTAACACTGAACACTGTGGGAGTCTCACTGATTAACATTGAACACTGTGGGTGTCTAACTGATTAACACTGAACCCTGTGGGAGTCTCACTGATTAACAATGAACCCTATGTGAGTCTCATTGATTAACACTGAACCCTATTGGAGTCTCACTGATTAACACTGAACCCTGTGGGAGTCTCACTGATTAACACTGAACCCTGTGGGAGTCTCACTGATTAACACATGAACCCTGTGGGAGTCTCACTGATTAACACTGAACCCTGTGGGAGTCTCACTGATTAACACTGAACCCTGTGGGAGTCTCACTGATTAACACTGAACCCTGTGGGAGTCTCACTGATTAACACTGAACCCTGTGGGAGTCTCACTGATTAACACTGAACCCTATGGGAGTCTCATTGATTAACACTGAACCCTATGGGAGTCTCACTGATTAACACTGAACCCTGTGGGAGTCTCACTGATTTACACTGAACCCTATGGGAGTCTCACTGATTAACACTGAACCCTATGGGAGTCTCACTGATTAACACTGAACCCTGTGGGAGTCTCACTGATTAACACTGAACCCTGTGGGAGTCTCACTGATTAACACTGAACCTTATGGGAGTTTCACTGATTAACACTGAACCTTGTGGGAGTCTCACTGATTAACACTGAACCCTAAGGGAGTCTCACTGATTAACACTGAACCCTGAGGAAGTTACACTGATTAACAATGAACCTTATGGGAGTCTCACTGATTAACACTGAACCCTATGGGAATCTCACTGATTAACACTGAACCCTGTGGGAGTCTCAGTGATTAACACTGAACCCTGAGGGAGTCTCACTGATGAACACTGACCACTGCGGGAGTCTCACTGATTAACACTGAACACTGTGGGAGTCTCACTGATTAACACTGAACCCTGTGGGAGTCTCACTGATTAACACTGAACCCTATGGGAGTCTCATTGATTAACACTGAACCCTATGGGAGTATCACTGATTAACACTGAACCCTGTGGGAGTCTCACTGATTAACACTGGACCCTATGGGAGTCTCACTGATTAACACTGAACCCTGTGGGAGACTCACTGATTAACACTGAACCCTATGAAAGTTTCACTGTTTAACACTGAACCATGTGGGAGTCTCACTGATTAACACTGAACCCTGTGGGAGTCTCACTCATTAACACTGAACCATATGGGAGTCTCATTGATTAACACTGAACCCTATGGGAGTCTCACTGATTAACAATGAACCCTATGGGAGTCTCACTGATTAACACTTAACCCTATGGGAGTCTCACTGATTAACACTGAACCCTATGGGATTCTCAATGATTAACACTGAACCCTATGGGAGTCTCACTGATTTACACTGAACCCTGTGGGAGTCTCACTGATTAACACTGAACCCTATGGGAGTCTCACTGATTAACACTGAACACTGTGGGAGTCTCACTGATTAACATTGAACACTGTGGGTGTCTAACTGATTAACACTGAACCCTGTGGGAGTCTCACTGATTAACACTGAACCCTATGTGAGTCTCATTGATTAACACTGAACCCTATTGGAGTCTCACTGATTAACACTGAACCCTGTGGGAGTCTCACTGATTAACACTGAACCCTGTGGGAGTCTCACTGATTAACACATGAACCCTGTGGGAGTCTCACTGATTAACACTGAACCCTGTGGGAGTCTCACTGATTAACACTGAACCCTGTGGGAGTCTCACTGATTAACACTTAACCCTGAGGGAGTATCACTGATTAACACTGAACCCTGTGGGAGTCTCACTGATTAACACTGAACCCTGTGGGAGTCTCACTGATTAACACTGAACCCTATGGGAGTCTCATTGATTAACACTGAACCCTATGGGAGTCTCACTGATTAACACTGAACCCTGTGGGAGTCTCACTGATTTACACTGAACCCTATGGGAGTCTCACTGATTAACACTGAACCCTATGGGAGTCTCACTGATTAACACTGAACCCTGTGGGAGTCTCACTGATTAACACTGAACCCTGTGGGAGTCTCACTGATTAACACTGAACCTTATGGGAGTTTCACTGATTAACACTGAAACTTGTGGGAGTCTCACTGATTAACACTGAACCCTATGGGAGTCTCACTGATTAACACTGAACCCTGAGGAAGTTACACTGATTAACAATGGACCTTATGGGAGTCTCACTTATTAACACTGAACCCTGTGGGAGTCTCACTGATTAACACTGAACACTATGGGAGTCTGATTGATTAACACTGAACCCTGTGGGAGTCTCACTGATTAACACATGAACCCTGTGGGAGTCTCACTGATTTACACTGAACCCTATGGGAGTCTCACTGATTAACACTGAACCCTATGGGAGTATCACTGATTAACACTGAACCCTGTGGGAGTCTCACTGATTAACACTGGACCCTATGGGAGTCTCACTGATTAACACTGAACCCTGTGGGAGACTCACTGATTAACACTGAACCCTATGAAAGTTTCACTGTTTAACACTGAACCATGTGGGAGTCTCACTGATTAACACTGAACCCTGTGGGAGTCTCACTCATTAACACTGAACCATATGGGAGTCTCATTGATTAACACTGAACCCTATGGGAGTCTCACTGATTAACAATGAACCCTATGGGAGTCTCACTGATTAACACTTAACCCTATGGGAGTCTCACTGATTAACACTGAACCCTATGGGATTCTCAATGATTAACACTGAACCCTATGGGAGTCTCACTGATTTACACTGAACCCTGTGGGAGTCTCAGTGATTAACACTGAACCCTATGGGAGTCTCACTGATTAACACTGAACACTGTGGGAGTCTCACTGATTAACATTGAACACTGTGGGTGTCTAACTGATTAACACTGAACCCTATGGGAGTCTCACTGATTTACACTGAACCCTGTGGGAGTCTCAGTGATTAACACTGAACCCTATGGGAGTCTCACTGATTAACACTGAACACTGTGGGAGTCTCACTGATTAACATTGAACACTGTGGGTGTCTAACTGATTAACACTGAACCCTGTGGGAGTCTCACTGATTAACACTGAACCCTATGTGAGTCTCATTGATTAACACTGAACCCTATTGGAGTCTCACTGATTAACACTGAACCCTGTGGGAGTCTCACTGATTAACACTGAACCCTGTGGGAGTCTCACTGATTAACACATGAACCCTGTGGGAGTCTCACTGATTAACACTGAACCCTGTGGGAGTCTCACTGATTAACACTGAACCCTGTGGGAGTCTCACTGATTAACACTGAACCCTGTGGGAGTCTCACTGATTAACACTGAACCCTGTGGGAGTCTCACTGATTAACACTGAACCCTATGGGAGTCTCATTGATTAACACTGAACCCTATGGGAGTCTCACTGATTAACACTGAACCCTGTGGGAGTCTCACTGATTTACACTGAACCCTATGGGAGTCTCACTGATTAACACTGAACCCTATGGGAGTCTCACTGATTAACACTGAACCCTGTGGGAGTCTCACTGATTAACACTGAACCCTGTGGGAGTCTCACTGATTAACACTGAACCTTATGGGAGTTTCACTGATTAACACTGAACCTTGTGGGAGTCTCACTGATTAACACTGAACCCTATGGGAGTCTCACTGATTAACACTGAACCCTGAGGAAGTTACACTGATTAACAATGAACCTTATGGGAGTCTCTCTTATTAACACTGAACCCTGTGGGAGTCTCACTGATTAACACTGAACACTATGGGAGTCTGATTGATTAACACTGAACCCTGTGGGAGTCTCACTGATTAACACATGAACCCTGTGGGAGTCTCACTGATTTACACTGAACCCTATGGGAGTCTCACTGATTAACACTGAACCCTATGGGAGTATCACTGATTAACACTGAACCCTGTGGGAGTCTCACTGATTAACACTGGACCCTATGGGAGTCTCACTGATTAACACTGAACCCTGTGGGAGACTCACTGATTAACACTGAACCCTATGAAAGTTTCACTGTTTAACACTGAACCATGTGGGAGTCTCACTGATTAACACTGAACCCTGTGGGAGTCTCACTCATTAACACTGAACCATATGGGAGTCTCATTGATTAACACTGAACCCTATGGGAGTCTCACTGATTAACAATGAACCCTATGGGAGTCTCACTGATTAACACTTAACCCTATGGGAGTCTCACTGATTAACACTGAACCCTATGGGATTCTCAATGATTAACACTGAACCCTATGGGAGTCTCACTGATTTACACTGAACCCTGTGGGAGTCTCAGTGATTAACACTGAACCCTATGGGAGTCTCACTGATTAACACTGAACACTGTGGGAGTCTCACTGATTAACATTGAACACTGTGGGTGTCTAACTGATTAACACTGAACCCTATGGGAGTCTCACTGATTTACACTGAACCCTGTGGGAGTCTCAGTGATTAACACTGAACCCTATGGGAGTCTCACTGATTAACACTGAACACTGTGGGAGTCTCACTGATTAACATTGAACACTGTGGGTGTCTAACTGATTAACACTGAACCCTGTGGGAGTCTCACTGATTAACACTGAACCCTATGTGAGTCTCATTGATTAACACTGAACCCTATTGGAGTCTCACTGATTAACACTGAACCCTGTGGGAGTCTCACTGATTAACACTGAACCCTGTGGGAGTCTCACTGATTAACACATGAACCCTGTGGGAGTCTCACTGATTAACACTGAACCCTGTGGGAGTCTCACTGATTAACACTGAACCCTGTGGGAGTCTCACTGATTAACACTGAACCCTGTGGGAGTCTCACTGATTAACACTGAACCCTGTGGGAGTCTCACTGATTAACACTGAACCCTATGGGAGTCTCATTGATTAACACTGAACCCTATGGGAGTCTCACTGATTAACACTGAACCCTGTGGGAGTCTCACTGATTTACACTGAACCCTATGGGAGTCTCACTGATTAACACTGAACCCTATGGGAGTCTCACTGATTAACACTGAACCCTGTGGGAGTCTCACTGATTAACACTGAACCCTGTGGGAGTCTCACTGATTAACACTGAACCTTATGGGAGTTTCACTGATTAACACTGAACCTTGTGGGAGTCTCACTGATTAACACTGAACCCTAAGGGAGTCTCACTGATTAACACTGAACCCTGAGGAAGTTACACTGATTAACAATGAACCTTATGGGAGTCTCACTGATTAACACTGAACCCTATGGGAATCTCACTGATTAACACTGAACCCTGTGGGAGTCTCAGTGATTAACACTGAACCCTGAGGGAGTCTCACTGATGAACACTGACCACTGCGGGAGTCTCACTGATTAACACTGAACACTGTGGGAGTCTCACTGATTAACACTGAACCCTGTGGGAGTCTCACTGATTAACACTGAACCCTATGGGAGTCTCATTGATTAACACTGAACCCTATGGGAGTATCACTGATTAACACTGAACCCTGTGGGAGTCTCACTGATTAACACTGGACCCTATGGGAGTCTCACTGATTAACACTGAACCCTGTGGGAGACTCACTGATTAACACTGAACCCTATGAAAGTTTCACTGTTTAACACTGAACCATGTGGGAGTCTCACTGATTAACACTGAACCCTGTGGGAGTCTCACTCATTAACACTGAACCATATGGGAGTCTCATTGATTAACACTGAACCCTATGGGAGTCTCACTGATTAACAATGAACCCTATGGGAGTCTCACTGATTAACACTTAACCCTATGGGAGTCTCACTGATTAACACTGAACCCTATGGGATTCTCAATGATTAACACTGAACCCTATGGGAGTCTCACTGATTTACACTGAACCCTGTGGGAGTCTCACTGATTAACACTGAACCCTATGGGAGTCTCACTGATTAACACTGAACACTGTGGGAGTCTCACTGATTAACATTGAACACTGTGGGTGTCTAACTGATTAACACTGAACCCTGTGGGAGTCTCACTGATTAACACTGAACCCTATGTGAGTCTCATTGATTAACACTGAACCCTATTGGAGTCTCACTGATTAACACTGAACCCTGTGGGAGTCTCACTGATTAACACTGAACCCTGTGGGAGTCTCACTGATTAACACATGAACCCTGTGGGAGTCTCACTGATTAACACTGAACCCTGTGGGAGTCTCACTGATTAACACTGAACCCTGTGGGAGTCTCACTGATTAACACTTAACCCTGAGGGAGTATCACTGATTAACACTGAACCCTGTGGGAGTCTCACTGATTAACACTGAACCCTGTGGGAGTCTCACTGATTAACACTGAACCCTATGGGAGTCTCATTGATTAACACTGAACCCTATGGGAGTCTCACTGATTAACACTGAACCCTGTGGGAGTCTCACTGATTTACACTGAACCCTATGGGAGTCTCACTGATTAACACTGAACCCTATGGGAGTCTCACTGATTAACACTGAACCCTGTGGGAGTCTCACTGATTAACACTGAACCCTGTGGGAGTCTCACTGATTAACACTGAACCTTATGGGAGTTTCACTGATTAACACTGAAACTTGTGGGAGTCTCACTGATTAACACTGAACCCTATGGGAGTTTCACTGATTAACACTGAACCCTGAGGAAGTTACACTGATTAACAATGAACCTTATGGGAGTCTCACTTATTAACACTGAACCCTGTGGGAGTCTCACTGATTAACACTGAACACTATGGGAGTCTGATTGATTAACACTGAACCCTGTGGGAGTCTCACTGATTAACACATGAACCCTGTGGGAGTCTCACTGATTTACACTGAACCCTATGGGAGTCTCACTGATTAACACTGAACCCTATGGGAGTATCACTGATTAACACTGAACCCTGTGGGAGTCTCACTGATTAACACTGGACCCTATGGGAGTCTCACTGATTAACACTGAACCCTGTGGGAGACTCACTGATTAACACTGAACCCTATGAAAGTTTCACTGTTTAACACTGAACCATGTGGGAGTCTCACTGATTAACACTGAACCCTGTGGGAGTCTCACTCATTAACACTGAACCATATGGGAGTCTCATTGATTAACACTGAACCCTATGGGAGTCTCACTGATTAACAATGAACCCTATGGGAGTCTCACTGATTAACACTTAACCCTATGGGAGTCTCACTGATTAACACTGAACCCTATGGGATTCTCAATGATTAACACTGAACCCTATGGGAGTCTCACTGATTTACACTGAACCCTGTGGGAGTCTCAGTGATTAACACTGAACCCTATGGGAGTCTCACTGATTAACACTGAACACTGTGGGAGTCTCACTGATTAACATTGAACACTGTGGGTGTCTAACTGATTAACACTGAACCCTATGGGAGTCTCACTGATTTACACTGAACCCTGTGGGAGTCTCAGTGATTAACACTGAACCCTATGGGAGTCTCACTGATTAACACTGAACACTGTGGGAGTCTCACTGATTAACATTGAACACTGTGGGTGTCTAACTGATTAACACTGAACCCTGTGGGAGTCTCACTGATTAACACTGAACCCTATGTGAGTCTCATTGATTAACACTGAACCCTATTGGAGTCTCACTGATTAACACTGAACCCTGTGGGAGTCTCACTGATTAACACTGAACCCTGTGGGAGTCTCACTGATTAACACATGAACCCTGTGGGAGTCTCACTGATTAACACTGAACCCTGTGGGAGTCTCACTGATTAACACTGAACCCTGTGGGAGTCTCACTGATTAACACTGAACCCTGTGGGAGTCTCACTGATTAACACTGAACCCTGTGGGAGTCTCACTGATTAACACTGAACCCTATGGGAGTCTCATTGATTAACACTGAACCCTATGGGAGTCTCACTGATTAACACTGAACCCTGTGGGAGTCTCACTGATTTACACTGAACCCTATGGGAGTCTCACTGATTAACACTGAACCCTATGGGAGTCTCACTGATTAACACTGAACCCTGTGGGAGTCTCACTGATTAACACTGAACCCTGTGGGAGTCTCACTGATTAACACTGAACCTTATGGGAGTTTCACTGATTAACACTGAACCTTGTGGGAGTCTCACTGATTAACACTGAACCCTATGGGAGTCTCACTGATTAACACTGAACCCTGAGGAAGTTACACTGATTAACAATGAACCTTATGGGAGTCTCACTGATTAACACTGAACCCTATGGGAATCTCACTGATTAACACTGAACCCTGTGGGAGTCTCAGTGATTAACACTGAACCCTGAGGGAGTCTCACTGATGAACACTGACCACTGTGGGAGTCTCACTGATTAACACTGAACACTGTGGGAGTCTCACTGATTAACACTGAACCCTGTGGGAGTCTCACTGATTAACACTGAACCCTATGGGAGTCTCATTGATTAACACTGAACCCTATGGGAGTCTCACTGATTAACACTGAACCCTGTGGGAGTCTCACTGATTAACACCGAACCCTGTGGGAGTCTCACTGATTAACACATAAACCCTGTGGGAGTCTCACTGATTAACACTGAACCCTGTGGGAGTCTCACTGATTAACACTGAACCTTGTGGGAGTCTCACTGATTAACACATGAACCCTGAGGGAGTATCACTGATTAACACTGAACCCTGTGGGAGTCTCAGTGATTAACACTGAACCCTGTGGGAGTCTCACTGATGAACACTGACCACTGTGGGAGTCTCACTGATTAACAATGAACACTGTGGGAGTCTCACTGATTAACACTGAACCCTGTGGGAGTCTCACTGATTAACACTGAACCCTATGGGAGTCTCACTGATTAACACGGAACCCTATGGGAGTCTCACTGATTAACACTGAACCCTGTGGGAGTCTCACTGATTAACACTGAACCATATGGGAGTCTCAATGATTAACACTGAACCCTGTGGGAGTCTCACTGATTAACACATGAACCCTGTGGGAGTTTCACTGATTAACACTGAACCCTGTGGGAGTCTCACTGATTAACACTGAACCCTATGGGAGTCTCACTGATTAACACTGAACCCTGTGGGAGTCTCACTGATTAACACTGAACCCTGTGGGAGTCTCACTGATTAACACTGAACCCTATGGGAGTCTCACTGATTAACACTGAACCCTGTGGAAGTTACACTGATTAACAATGAACCTTATGGGAATCTCACTGATTAACACTGAACCCTATGGGAATCTCACTGATTAACACTGAACCCTGTGGGAGTCTCAGTGATTAACACTGAACCCTGAGGGATTCTCACTGATGAACACTGACCACTGTGGGAGTCTCACTGAATAACACTGAACCCTATGGGAGTCTCACTGATTAACACATGAACCCTGAGGGAGTCTCACTGATTAACACTGAACCCTGTGGGAGACTCACTGATTAACACTGAACCCTGTGGGAGTCTCACTGATTAACACTGAACCCTATGGGAGTCTCATTGATTAACACTGAACCATATGGGAGTCTCACTGATTAACACTGAACCCTGTGGGAGTCTCACTGATTAACACTGAACCCTGTGGGGGTTTCACTGATTAACACTGAACCCTGTGGGAGTCTCACTGATTAACACTGAACCCTGTGGGAGTCTCACTGATTAACAGATGAACCCTGAGGGAGTATCACTGATTAACACTGAACCCTGTGGGAGTCTCACTGATTAACACTGAACCCTGTGGGAGTCTCACTGATTAACACTGAACCCTATGGGAGTCTCATTGATTAACACTGAACCCTGTGGGAGTCTCACTGATTAACACTGAACCCTGTGGGAGTCTCACTGATTAACACTGAACCCTATGGGAGTTTCACTGATTAACACTGAACCCTGTGGAAGTCTCACTGATTAACACTGAATCCTATGGGAGTCTCACTGATTAACACTGAACCCTGTGGAAGTTACACTGATTAACACTGAACCCTATGGGAGTTTCACTGATTAACACTGAACCCTGTGGGAGTCTCACTGATTAACACTGAACCCTATGGGAGTCTCACTGATTAACACCGAACCCTATGGGAATCTCACTGATTAACACTGAACCCTGTGGGAGTCTCAGTGATTAACACTGAACCCTGAGCGAGTCTCACTGATGAACACTGAACACGGTGGGAGTCTCACTGATAAACACTGAACACTGTGGGAGTCTCACTGATTTACACTGAACCCTATGGGAGTCTCACTGATTAACACTGAACCCTATGGGAGTCTCACTGATTAACACTGAACCCTGTGGGAGTCTCACTGATTAACACTGAACCCTGTGGGAGTCTCACTGATTAACACTGAACCTTATGGGAGTTTCACTGATTAACACTGAACCTTGTGGGAGTCTCACTGATTAACACTGAACCCTATGGGAGTCTCACTGATTAACACTGAACCCTGAGGAAGTTACACTGATTAACAATGAACCTTATGGGAGTCTCACTTATTAACACTGAACCCTGTGGGAGTCTCACTGATTAACACTGAACACTATGGGAGTCTCATTGATTAACACTGAACCCTGTGGGAGTCTCACTGATTAACACATGAACCCTGTGGGAGTCTCAATGATTTACACTGAACCCTATGGGAGTCTCACTGATTAACACTGAACCCTATGGGAGTATCACTGATTAACACTGAACCCTGTGGGAGTCTCACTGATTAACACTGGACCCTATGGGAGTCTCACTGATTAACACTGAACCCTGTGGGAGACTCACTGATTAACACTGAACCCTATGAAAGTTTCACTGTTTAACACTGAACCATGTGGGAGTCTCACTGATTAACACTGAACCCTGTGGGAGTCTCACTCATTAACACTGAACCATATGGGAGTCTCATTGATTAACACTGAACCCTATGGGAGTCTCACTGATTAACAATGAACCCTATGGGAGTCTCACTGATAAACACTTAACCCTATGGGAGTCTCACTGATTAACACTGAACCCTATGGGATTCTCAATGATTAACACTGAACCCTATGGGAGTCTCACTGATTTACACTGAACCCTGTGGGAGTCTCAGTGATTAACACTAAACCCTATGGGAGTCTCACTGATTAACACTGAACACTGTGGGAGTCTCACTGATTAACATTGAACACTGTGGGTGTCTAACTGATTAACACTGAACCCTGTGGGAGTCTCACTGATTAACACTGAACCCTATGTGAGTCTCATTGATTAACACTGAACCCTATTGGAGTCTCACTGATTAACACTGAACCCTGTGGGAGTCTCACTGATTAACACTGAACCCTGTGGGAGTCTCACTGATTAACACATGAACCCTGTGGGAGTCTCACTGATTAACACTGAACCCTGTGGGAGTCTCACTGATTAACACTGAACCCTGTGGGAGTCTCACTGATTAACACTGAACCCTGAGGGAGTATCACTGATTAACACTGAACCCTGTGGGAGTCTCACTGATTAACACTGTACCCCTGTGGGAGTCTCACTGAATAACACTGAACCCTATGGGAGTCTCATTGATTAACACTGAACCCTATGGGAGTCTCACTGATTAACACTGAACCCTGTGGGAGTCTCACTGATTTACACTGAACCCTATGGGAATCTCACTGATTAACACTGAACCCTATGGGAGTCTCACTGATTAACACTGAACCCTGTGGGAGTCTCACTGATTAACACTGAACCCTGTGGGAGTCTCACTGATTAACACTGAACCCTGTGGGAGTCTCAGTGATTAACACTGAACCCTGAGGGAGTCTCACTGATGAACACTGACCACTGTGGGAGTCTCACTGATTAACACTGAACACTGTGGGAGTCTCACTGATTAACACTGAACCCTGTGGGAGTCTCACTGATTAACACTGAACCCTATGGGAGTCTCATTGATTAACACTGAACCCTATGGGAGTCTCACTGATTAACACTGAACCCTGTGGGAGTCTCACTGATTAACACTGAACCCTGAGGGAGTATCACTGATTAACACTGAACCCTGTGGGAGTCTCACTGATTAACACTGTACCCCTGTGGGAGTCTCACTGAATAACACTGAACCCTATGGGAGTCTCATTGATTAACACTGAACCCTATGGGAGTCTCACTGATTAACACTGAACCCTGTGGGAGTCTCACTGATTTACACTGAACCCTATGGGAATCTCACTGATTAACACTGAACCCTATGGGAGTCTCACTGATTAACACTGAACCCTGTGGGAGTCTCACTGATTAACACTGAACCCTGTGGGAGTCTCACTGATTAACACTGAACCCTGTGGGAGTCTCAGTGATTAACACTGAACCCTGAGGGAGTCTCACTGATGAACACTGACCACTGTGGGAGTCTCACTGATTAACACTGAACACTGTGGGAGTCTCACTGATTAACACTGAACCCTGTGGGAGTCTCACTGATTAACACTGAACCCTATGGGAGTCTCATTGATTAACACTGAACCCTATGGGAGTCTCACTGATTAACACTGAACCCTGTGGGAGTCTCACTGATTAACACCGAACCCTGTGGGAGTCTCACTGATTAACACATAAACCCTGTGGGAGTCTCACTGATTAACACTGAACCCTGTGGGAGTCTCACTGATTAACACTGAACCTTGTGGGAGTCTCACTGATTAACACATGAACCCTGAGGGAGTATCACTGATTAACACTGAACCCTGTGGGAGTCTCAGTGATTAACACTGAACCCTGTGGGAGTCTCACTGATGAACACTGACCACTGTGGGAGTCTCACTGATTAACAATGAACACTGTGGGAGTCTCACTGATTAACACTGAACCCTGTGGGAGTCTCACTGATTAACACTGAACCCTATGGGAGTCTCACTGATTAACACGGAACCCTATGGGAGTCTCACTGATTAACACTGAACCCTGTGGGAGTCTCACTGATTAACACTGAACCATATGGGAGTCTCAATGATTAACACTGAACCCTGTGGGAGTCTCACTGATTAACACATGAACCCTGTGGGAGTTTCACTGATTAACACTGAACCCTGTGGGAGTCTCACTGATTAACACTGAACCCTATGGGAGTCTCACTGATTAACACTGAACCCTGTGGGAGTCTCACTGATTAACACTGAACCCTGTGGGAGTCTCACTGATTAACACTGAACCCTATGGGAGTCTCACTGATTAACACTGAACCCTGTGGAAGTTACACTGATTAACAATGAACCTTATGGGAATCTCACTGATTAACACTGAACCCTATGGGAATCTCACTGATTAACACTGAACCCTGTGGGAGTCTCAGTGATTAACACTGAACCCTGAGGGATTCTCACTGATGAACACTGACCACTGTGGGAGTCTCACTGAATAACACTGAACCCTATGGGAGTCTCACTGATTAACACATGAACCCTGAGGGAGTCTCACTGATTAACACTGAACCCTGTGGGAGACTCACTGATTAACACTGAACCCTGTGGGAGTCTCACTGATTAACACTGAACCCTATGGGAGTCTCATTGATTAACACTGAACCATATGGGAGTCTCACTGATTAACACTGAACCCTGTGGGAGTCTCACTGATTAACACTGAACCCTGTGGGGGTTTCACTGATTAACACTGAACCCTGTGGGAGTCTCACTGATTAACACTGAACCCTGTGGGAGTCTCACTGATTAACAGATGAACCCTGAGGGAGTATCACTGATTAACACTGAACCCTGTGGGAGTCTCACTGATTAACACTGAACCCTGTGGGAGTCTCACTGATTAACACTGAACCCTATGGGAGTCTCATTGATTAACACTGAACCCTGTGGGAGTCTCACTGATTAACACATGAACCCTGTGGGAGTCTCACTGATTTACACTGAACCCTATGAGAGTCTCACTGATTAACACTGAACCCTATGAGAGTCTCACTGATTAACACTGAACCCTGTGGGAGTCTCACTGATTAACACTGAACCCTATGGGAGTCTCACTGATTAACACTGAACCCTGTGGGAGTCTCACTGATTAAAACTGAACCCTATGGGAGTCTCACTGATTAACACTGAACCCTGTGGGAGTCTCACTGATTAACACTGAACCCTGTGGGAGTCTCACTGATTAACACTGAACCCTATGGGAGTCTCACTGATTAACACATGAACCCTGTGGGAGTCTCACTGATTAACACTGAACCCTGTGAGAGTCTCACTGATTAACACTGAACCCTGTGGGAGTCTCACTGATTAACACATGAACCCTGAGGGAGTATCACTGATTAACACTGAACCCTGTGGGAGTCTCACTGATTAACACTGAACCCTGTGGGAGTCTCACTGATTAACACTGAACCCTATGGGAGTCTCATTGATTAACACTGAACCCTGTGGGAGTCTCACTGATTAACACATGAACCCTGTGGGAGTCTCACTGATTTACACTGAACCCTATGGGAGTCTCACTGATTAACACTGAACCCTATGGGAGTCTCACTGATTAACACTGAACCCTTTGGGAGTCTCACTGATTAACACTGAACCCTATGGGAGTCTCACTGATTAACACTGAACCCTGTGGGAGTCTCACTGATTAACACTGAACCCTATGGGAGTTTCACTGATTAACACTGAACCCTGTGGGAGTCTCACTGATTAACACTGAACCCTATGGGAGTCTCACTGATTAACACTGAACCCTGTGGAAGTTACACTGATTTACACTGAACCCTATGGGAGTCTCACTGATTAACACTGAACCCTATGGGAGTCTCACTGATTAACACTGAACCCTTTGGAGTCTCACTGATTAACACTGAACCCTATGGGAGTCTCACTGATTAACACTGAACCCTGTGGGAGTCTCACTGATTAACACTGAACCCTATGGGAGTTTCACTGATTAACACTGAACCCTGTGGAAATCTCACTGATTAACACTGAATCCTATGGGAGTCTCACTGATTAACACTGAACCCTGTGGAAGTTACACTGATTAACACTGAACCCTATGGGAGTTTCACTGATTAACACTGAACCCTGTGGGAGTCTCACTGATTAACACTGACCCTATGGGAGTCTCACTGATTAACACCGAACCCTATGGGAATCTCACTGATTAACACTGAACCCTGTGGGAGTCTCAGTGATTAACACTGAACCCTGAGCGAGTCTCAATGATGAACACTGAACACGGTGGGAGTCTCACTGATAAACACTGAACACTGTGGGAGTCTCACTGATTTACACTGAACCCTATGGGAGTCTCACTGATTAACACTGAACCCTATGGGAGTCTCACTGATTAACACTGAACCCTGTGGGAGTCTCACTGATTAACACTGAACCCTGTGGGAGTCTCACTGATTAACACTGAACCTTATGGGAGTTTCACTGATTAACACTGAACCTTGTGGGAGTCTCACTGATTAACACTGAACCCTATGGGAGTCTCACTGATTAACACTGAACCCTGAGGAAGTTACACTGATTAACAATGAACCTTATGGGAGTCTCACTTATTAACACTGAACCCTGTGGGAGTCTCACTGATTAACACTGAACACTATGGGAGTCTCATTGATTAACACTGAACCCTGTGGGAGTCTCACTGATTAACACATGAACCCTGTGGGAGTCTCAATGATTTACACTGAACCCTATGGGAGTCTCACTGATTAACACTGAACCCTATGGGAGTATCACTGATTAACACTGAACCCTGTGGGAGTCTCACTGATTAACACTGGACCCTATGGGAGTCTCACTGATTAACACTGAACCCTGTGGGAGACTCACTGATTAACACTGAACCCTATGAAAGTTTCACTGTTTAACACTGAACCATGTGGGAGTCTCACTGATTAACACTGAACCCTGTGGGAGTCTCACTCATTAACACTGAACCATATGGGAGTCTCATTGATTAACACTGAACCCTATGGGAGTCTCACTGATTAACAATGAACCCTATGGGAGTCTCACTGATAAACACTTAACCCTATGGGAGTCTCACTGATTAACACTGAACCCTATGGGATTCTCAATGATTAACACTGAACCCTATGGGAGTCTCACTGATTTACACTGAACCCTGTGGGAGTCTCAGTGATTAACACTAAACCCTATGGGAGTCTCACTGATTAACACTGAACACTGTGGGAGTCTCACTGATTAACATTGAACACTGTGGGTGTCTAACTGATTAACACTGAACCCTGTGGGAGTCTCACTGATTAACACTGAACCCTATGTGAGTCTCATTGATTAACACTGAACCCTATTGGAGTCTCACTGATTAACACTGAACCCTGTGGGAGTCTCACTGATTAACACTGAACCCTGTGGGAGTCTCACTGATTAACACATGAACCCTGTGGGAGTCTCACTGATTAACACTGAACCCTGTGGGAGTCTCACTGATTAACACTGAACCCTGTGGGAGTCTCACTGATTAACACTGAACCCTGAGGGAGTATCAC
The DNA here is from genome assembly GCF_048934315.1 of Petromyzon marinus. Taxonomy (NCBI): domain Eukaryota; kingdom Metazoa; phylum Chordata; class Hyperoartia; order Petromyzontiformes; family Petromyzontidae; genus Petromyzon; species Petromyzon marinus. Next base: position 992,888 of record NW_027423058.1, on the reverse strand, counting down.
TGATTAACACTGAACCCTGTGGGAGTCTCACTGATTAACACTGTACCCCTGTGGGAGTCTCACTGATTAACACTGAACCCTATGGGAGTCTCATTGATTAACACTGAACCCTATGGGAGTCTCACTGATTAACACTGAACCCTGTGGGAGTCTCACTGATTTACACTGAACCCTATGGGAATCTCACTGATTAACACTGAACCCTATGGGAGTCTCACTGATTAACACTGAACCCTGTGGGAGTCTCACTGATTAACACTGAACCCTGTGGGAGTCTCACTGATTAACACTGAACCTTATGGGAGTTTCACTGATTAACACTGAACCTTGTGGGAGTCTCACTGATTAACACTGAACCCTATGGGAGTCTCACTGATTAACACTGAACCCTGAGGAAGTTACACTGATTAACAATGAACCTTATGGGAGTCTCACTGATTAACACTGAACCCTATGGGAATCTCACTGATTAACACTGAACCCTGTGGGAGTCTCAGTGATTAACACTGAACCCTGAGGGAGTCTCACTGATTAACACTGAACCCTGTGGGAGTCTCACTGATTAACACTGAACCCTATGGGAGTCTCATTGATTAACACTGAACCCTATGGGAGTCTCACTGATTAACACTGAACCCTGTGGGAGTCTCACTGATTAACATTGAACACTGTGGGTGTCTAACTGATTAACACTGAACCCTGTGGGAGTCTCACTGATTAACACTGAACCCTATGTGAGCCTCATTGATTAACACTGAACCCTATTGGAGTCTCACTGATTAACACTGAACCCTGTGGGAGTCTCACTGATTAACACTGAACCCTGTGGGAGTCTCACTGATTAACACATGAACCCTGTGGGAGTCTCACTGATTAACACTGAACCCTGTGGGAGTCTCACTGATTAACACTGAACCCTGTGGGAGTCTCACTGATTAACACTGAACCCTGAGGGAGTATCACTGATTAACACTGAACCCTGTGGGAGTCTCACTGATTAACACTGAACCCTATGGGAGTATCACTGATTAACACTGAACCCTGTGGGAGTCTCACTGATTAACACTGGACCCTATGGGAGTCTCACTGATTAACACTGAACCCTGTGGGAGACTCACTGATTAACACTGCACCCTATGAAAGTTTCACTGTTTAACACTGAACCATGTGGGAGTCTCACTGATTAACACTGAACCCTGTGGGAGTCTCACTCATTAACACTGAACCATATGGGAGTCTCATTGATTAACACTGAACCCTATGGGAGTCTCCCTGATTAACAATGAACCCTATGGGAGTCTCACTGATTAACACTTAACCCTATGGGAGTCTCACTGATTAACACTGAACCCTATGGGATTCTCAATGATTAACACTGAACCCTATGGGAGTCTCACTGATTTACACTGAACCCTGTGGGAGTCTCAGTGATTAACACTAAACCCTATGGGAGTCTCACTGATTAACACTGAACACTGTGGGAGTCTCACTGATTAACATTGAACACTGTGGGTGTCTAACTGATTAACACTGAACCCTGTGGGAGTCTCACTGATTAACACTGAACCCTATGTGAGTCTCATTGATTAACACTGAACCCTATTGGAGTCTCACTGATTAACACTGAACCCTGTGGGAGTCTCACTGATTAACACTGAACCCTGTGGGAGTCTCACTGATTAACACATGAACCCTGTGGGAGTCTCACTGATTAACACTGAACCCTGTGGGAGTCTCACTGATTAACTCTGAACCCTGTGGGAGTCTCACTGATTAACACTGAACCCTGAGGGAGTATCACTGATTAACACTGAACCCTGTGGGAGTCTCACTGATTAACACTGTACCCCTGTGGGAGTCTCACTGATTAACACTGAACCCTATGGGAGTCTCATTGATTAACACTGAACCCTATGGGAGTCTCACTGATTAACACTGAACCCTGTGGGAGTCTCACTGATTTACACTGAACCCTATGGGAGTCTCACTGATTAACATTGAACCCTATGGGAGTCTCACTGATTAACACTGAACCCTGTGGGAGTCTCACTGATTAACACTGAACCCTGTGGGAGTCTCACTGATTAACACTGAACCTTATGGGAGTTTCACTGATTAACACTGAACCTTGTGGGAGTCTCACTGATTAACACTGAACCCTATGGGAGTCTCACTGATTAACACTGAACCCTGAGGAAGTTACACTGATTAACAATGAACCTTATGGGAGTCTCACTGATTAACACTGAACCCTATGGGAATCTCACTGATTAACACTGAACCCTGTGGGAGTCTCAGTGATTAACACTGAACCCTGAGGGAGTCTCACTGATTAACACTGAACCCTGTGGGAGTCTCACTGATTAACACTGAACCCTATGGGAGTCTCATTGATTAACACTGAACCATATGGGAGTCTCACTGATTAACACTGAACCCTGTGGGAGTCTCACTGATTAACACCGAACCCTGTGGGAGTCTCACTGATTAACACATAAACCCTGTGGGAGTCTCACTGATTAACACTGAACCCTGTGGGAGTCTCATTGATTAACACTGAACCTTGTGGGAGTCTCACTGATTAACAGATGAACCCTGAGGGAGTATCACTGATTAACACTGAACACTGTGGGAGTCTCAGTGATTAACACTGAACCCTGTGGGAGTCTCACTGATGAACACTGACCACTGTGGGAGTCTCACTGATTAACACTGAACACTGTGGGAGTCTCACTGATTAACACTGAACCCTGTGGGAGTCTCACTGATTAACACTGAACCCTATGGGAGTCTCACTGATTAACACTGAACCCTATGGGAGTCTCACTGATTAACACTGAACCCTGTGGGAGTCTCACTGATTAACACTGAACCATATGGGAGTCTCAATGATTAACACTGAACCCTGTGGGAGTCTCACTGATTAACACATGAACCCTGTGGGAGTTTCACTGATTAACACTGAACCCTGTGGGAGTCTCACTGATTAACACTGAACCCTATGGGAGTCTCACTGATTAACACTGAACCCTATGGGAATCTCACTGATTAACACTGAACCCTGTGGGAGTCCCAGTGATTAACACTGAACCCTGAGGGATTCTCACTGATGAACACTGACCACTGTGGGAGTCTCACTGATTAACACTGAACACTGTGGGAGTCTCACTGATTAACACTGAACCCTGTGGGAGTCTCACTGATTAACACTGAACCCTATGGGAGTCTCACTGATTAACACATGAACCCTGAGGGAGTCTCACTGATTAACACTGAACCCTGTGGGAGACTCACTGATTAACACTGAACCCTGTGGGAGTCTCACTGATTAACAATGAACCCTATGGGAGTCTCACTGATTAACACTTAACCCTATGGGAGTCTCACTGATTAACACTGAACCCTATGGGATTCTCAATGATTAACACTGAACCCTATGGGAGTCTCACTGATTAACACTTAACCCTATGGGAGTCTCACTGATTAACACTGAACCCTATGGGATTCTCAATGATTAACACTGAACCCTATGGGAGTCTCACTGATTTACACTGAACCCTGTGGGAGTCTCAGTGATTAACACTAAACCCTATGGGAGTCTCACTGATTAACACTGAACACTGTGGGAGTCTCACTGATTAACATTGAACACTGTGGGTGTCTAACTGATTAACACTGAACCCTGTGGGAGTCTCACTGATTAACACTGAACCCTATGTGAGTCTCATTGATTAACACTGAACCCTATTGGAGTCTCACTGATTAACACTGAACCCTGTGGGAGTCTCACTGATTAACACTGAACCCTGTGGGAGTCTCACTGATTAACACATGAAACCTGTGGGAGTCTCACTGATTAACACTGAACCATGTGGGAGTCTCACTGATTAACACTGAACCCTGTGGGAGTCTCACTGATTAACACTGAACCCTGAGGGAGTATCACTGATTAACACTGAACCCTGTGGGAGTCTCACTGATTAACACTGTACCCCTGTGGGAGTCTCACTGATTAACACTGAACCCTATGGGAGTCTCATTGATTAACACTGAACCCTATGGGAGTCTCACTGATTAACACTGAACCCTGTGGGAGTCTCACTGATTTACACTGAACCCTATGGGAGTCTCACTGATTAACATTGAACCCTATGGGAGTCTCACTGATTAACACTGAACCCTGTGGGAGTCTCACTGATTAACACTGAACCCTGTGGGAGTCTCACTGATTAACACTGAACCTTATGGGAGTTTCACTGATTAACACTGAACCTTGTGGGAGTCTCACTGATTAACACTGAACCCTATGGGAGTCTCACTGATTAACACTGAACCCTGAGGAAGTTACACTGATTAACAATGAACCTTATGGGAGTCTCACTGATTAACACTGAACCCTATGGGAATCTCACTGATTAACACTGAACCCTGTGGGAGTCTCACTGATTAACACTGAACCCTGAGGGAGTCTCACTGATTAACACTGAACCCTGTGGGAGTCTCACTGATTAACACTGAACCCTATGGGAGTCTCATTGATTAACACTGAACCCTATGGGAGTCTCACTGATTAACACTGAACCCTGTGGGAGTCTCACTGATTAACACCGAACCCTGTGGGAGTCTCACTGATTAACACATAAACCCTGTGGGAGTCTCACTGATTAACACTGAACCCTGTGGGAGTCTCATTGATTAACACTGAACCTTGTGGGAGTCTCACTGATTAACACATGAACCCTGAGGGAGTATCACTGATTAACACTGAACACTGTGGGAGTCTCAGTGATTAACACTGAACCCTGTGGGAGTCTCACTGATGAACACTGACCACTGTGGGAGTCTCACTGATTAACACTGAACACTGTGGGAGTCTCACTGATTAACACTGAACCCTGTGGGAGTCTCACTGATTAACACTGAACCCTATGGGAGTCTCACTGATTAACACTGCACCCTATGGGAGTCTCACTGATTAACACTGAACCCTGTGGGAGTCTCACTGATTAACACTGAACCATATGGGAGTCTCAATGATTAACACTGAACCCTGTGGGAGTCTCACTGATTAACACATGAACCCTGTGGGAGTTTCACTGATTAACACTGAACCCTGTGGGAGTCTCACTGATTAACACTGAACCCTATGGGAGTCTCACTGATTAACACTGAACCCTGTGGGAGTCTCACTGATTAACACTGAACCCTGTGGGAGTCTCACTGATTAACACTGAACCCTATGGGAGTCTCACTGATTAACACTGAACCCTGTGGAAGTTACACTGATTAACAATGAACCTTATGGGAATCTCACTGATTAACACTGAACCCTATGGGAATCTCACTGATTAACACTGAACCCTGTGGGAGTCCCAGTGATTAACACTGAACCCTGAGGGATTCTCACTGATGAACACTGACCACTGTGGGAGTCTCACTGATTAACACTGAACACTGTGGGAGTCTCACTGATTAACACTGAACCCTGTGGGAGTCTCACTGATTAACACTGAACCCTATGGGAGTCTCACTGATTAACACATGAACCCTGAGGGAGTCTCACTGATTAACACTGAACCCTGTGGGAGACTCACTGATTAACACTGAACCCTGTGGGAGTCTCACTGATTAACACTGAACCCTATGGGAGTCTCATTGATTAACACTGAACCATATGGGAGTCTCACTGATTAACACTGAACCCTGTGGGAGTCTCACTGATTAACACTGAACCCTGTGGGAGTTTCACTGATTAACACTGAACCCTGTGGGAGTCTCACTGATTAACACTGAACCCTGTGGGAGTCTCACTGATTAACACATGAACCCTGAGGGAGTATCACTGATTAACACTGAACCCTGTGGGAGTCTCACTGATTAACACTGAACCCTGTGGGAGTCTCACTGATTAACACTGAACCCTATGGGAGTCTCATTGATTAACACTGAACCCTGTGGGAGTCTCACTGATTAACACATGAACCCTGTGGGAGTCTCACTGATTTACACTGAACCCTATGGGAGTCTCACTGATTAACACTGAACCATATGAGAGTCTCACTGATTAACACTGAACCCTGTGGGAGTCTCACTGATTAACACTGAACCCTATGGGAGTCTCACTGATTAACACTGAACCCTGTGGGAGTCTCACTGATTAACACTGAACCCTATGGGAGTCTCACTGATTAACACTGAACCCTGTGGGAGTCTCACTGATTAACACTGAACCCTGTGGGAGTCTCACTGATTAACACTGAACCCTATGGGAGTCTCATTGATTAACACTGAACCCTATGGGAGTCTCACTGATTAACACTGAACCCTGTGGGAGTCTCACTGATTAACACTGAACCCTGTGGGAGTCTCACTGATTAACACATGAACCCTGTGGGAGTCTCACTGATTAACACTGAACCCTGTGGGAGTCTCACTGATTAACACTGAACCCTGTGGGAGTCTCACTGATTAACACATGAACCCTGAGGGAGTATCACTGATTAACACTGAACCCTGTGGGAGTCTCACTGATTAACACTGAACCCTGTGGGAGTCTCACTGATTAACACTGAACCCTATGGGAGTCTCATTGATTAACACTGAACCCTGTGGGAGTCTCACTGATTAACACATGAACCCTGTGGGAGTCTCACTGATTTACACTGAACCCTATGGGAGTCTCACTGATTAACACTGAACCCTATGGGAGTCTCACTGATTAACACTGAACCCTTTGGGAGTCTCACTGATTAACACTGAACCCTATGGGAGTCTCACTGATTAACACTGAACCCTGTGGGAGTCTCACTGATTAACACTGAACCCTATGGGAGTTTCACTGATTAACACTGAACCCTGTGGGAGTCTCACTGATTAACACTGAACCCTATGGGAGTCTCACTGATTAACACTGAACCCTGTGGAAGTTACACTGATTTACACTGAACCCTATGGGAGTCTCACTGATTAACACTGAACCCTATGGGAGTCTCACTGATTAACACTGAACCCTTTGGAGTCTCACTGATGAACACTGAACACGGTGGGAGTCTCACTGATTAACACTGAACCCTGTGGGAGTCTCACTGAGTAACACTGAACCCTATGGGAGTCTCACTGATTAACACATGAACCCTGAGGGAGTCTCACTGATTAACACTGAACCCTGTGGGAGTCTCACTGATTAACACTGAACCCTGTGGGAGTCTCACTGATTAACACTGAACCCTATGGGAGTCTCATTGATTAACACTGAAACCTATGGAAGTCTCACTGATTAACACTAAACCCTGTGGGAGTCTCACTGATTAACACTGAACCCTGTGGGAGTCTCACTGATTAACACATGAACCCTGTGGGAGTCTCACTGATTAACACTGAACCCTATGGGAGTCTCACTGATTAACACTGAACCCTGTGGGAGTCTCACTGATTAACACTGAACCCTATGGGAGTCTCACTGATTAACACTGAACCCTGTTGGAGTCTCACTGATTAACAATGAACCCTGTGGGAGTCTCACTGATTAACACTGAACCCTATGGGAGTTTCACTGATTAACACTGAACCCTGTGGAAGTCTCACTGATTAACACTGAATCCTATGGGAGTCTCACTGATTAACACTGAACCCTGTGGAAGTTACACTGATTAACACTGAACCCTATGGGAGTCTCACTGAATAACACCGAACCCTATGGGAATCTCACTGATTAACACTGAACCCTGTGGGAGTCTCAGTGATTAACACTGAACCCTGAGCGAGTCTCACTGATGAACACTGAACACGGTGGGAGTCTCACTGATAAACACTGAACACTGTGGGAGTCTCACTGATTAACACTGAACCCTGTGGGAGTCTCACTGATTAACACTGAACCCTATGGGAGTCTCACTGATTAACACATGAACCCTGAGGGAGTCTCACTGATTAACACTGAACCCTGTGGGAGTCTCACTGATTAACACTGAACCCTGTGGGAGTCTCACTGATTAACACTGAACCCTATGGGAGTCTCATTGATTAACACTGAAACCTATGGAAGTCTCACTGATTAACACTAAACCCTGTGGGAGTCTCACTGATTAACACTGAACCCTGTGGGAGTCTCACTGATTAACACATGAACCCTGTGGGAGTCTCACTGATTAACACTGAACCCTATGGGAGTCTCACTGATTAACACTGAACCCTGTGGGAGTCTCACTGATTACCACTGAACCCTATGGGAGTTTCACTGATTAACACTGAACCCTGTGGGAGTCTCACTGATTAACACTGAACCCTGTGGGAGTCTCACTGATTAACACTGAACCCTATGGGAGTCTCACTGATTAACACCGAACCCTATGGGAATCTCACTGATTAACACTGAACCCTGTGGGAGTCTCAGTGATTAACACTGAACCCTGAGCGAGTCTCACTGATGAACACTGAACACGGTGGGAGTCTCACTGATAAACACTGAACACTGTGGGAGTCTCACTGATTAACACTGAACCCTGTGGGAGTCTCACTGATTAACACTGAACCCTATGGGAGTCTCACTGATTAACACATGAACCCTGAGGGAGTCTCACTGATTAACACTGAACCCTGTGGGAGTCTCACTGATTAACACTGAACCCTGTGGGAGTCTCACTGATTAACACTGAACCCTATGGGAGTCTCATTGATTAACACTGAAACCTATGGAAGTCTCACTGATTAACACTAAACCCTGTGGGAGTCTCACTGATTAACACTGAACCCTGTGGGAGTCTCACTGATTAACACATGAACCCTGTGGGAGTCTCACTGATTAACACTGAACCCTATGGGAGTCTCACTGATTAACACTGAACCCTGTGGGAGTCTCACTGATTAACACTGAACCCTATGGGAGTCTCACTGATTAACACTGAACCCTGTTGGAGTCTCACTGATTAACAATGAACCCTGTGGGAGTCTCACTGATTAACACTGAACCCTATGGGAGTTTCACTGATTAACACTGAACCCTGTGGAAGTCTCACTGATTAACACTGAATCCTATGGGAGTCTCACTGATTAACACTGAACCCTGTGGAAGTTACACTGATTAACACTGAACCCTATGGGAGTTTCACTGATTAACACTGAACCCTGTGGGAGTCTCACTGATTAACACTGAACCCTATGGGAGTCTCACTGAATAACACCGAACCCTATGGGAATCTCACTGATTAACACTGAACCCTGTGGGAGTCTCAGTGATTAACACTGAACCCTGAGCGAGTCTCACTGATGAACACTGAACACGGTGGGAGTCTCACTGATAAACACTGAACACTGTGGGAGTCTCACTGATTAACACTGAACCCTGTGGGAGTCTCACTGATTAACACTGAACCCTATGGGAGTCTCACTGATTAACACATGAACCCTGAGGGAGTCTCACTGATTAACACTGAACCCTGTGGGAGTCTCACTGATTAACACTGAACCCTGTGGGAGTCTCACTGATTAACACTGAACCCTATGGGAGTCTCATTGATTAACACTGAAACCTATGGAAGTCTCACTGATTAACACTAAACCCTGTGGGAGTCTCACTGATTAACACTGAACCCTGTGGGAGTCTCACTGATTAACACATGAACCCTGTGGGAGTCTCACTGATTAACACTGAACCCTATGGGAGTCTCACTGATTAACACTGAACCCTGTGGGAGTCTCACTGATTACCACTGAACCCTATGGGAGTCTCATTGATTAACACTGAACCCTGTTGGAGTCTCACTGATTAACAATGAACCCTGTGGGAGTCTCACTGATTAACACTGAACCCTGTGGAAGTCTCACTGATTAACACTGAACCCTAAGGGAGTATCACAGATTAATGCTGAACCCTATGGGATTCTCAATGATTAACACTGAACCCTATGGGAGTCTCACTGATTAACACTGAACCCTGTGGGAGTCTCAGTGATTAACACTGAACCCTATGGGAGTCTCACTGATTAACACTGAACACTGTGGGAGTCTCACTGATTAATATTGAACACTGTGGGAGTCTCACTGATTAACACTGAACCCTGTGGGAGTCTCACTGATTAACACTGAACCCTATGGGAGTCTCACTGATTAATACATGAACCCTGAGGGAGTCTCATTGATTAACACTGAACCCTGTGGGAGTCTCACTTATTAACACTGAACCCTGTGGGAGTCTCACTGATTAACACTGAACACTATGGGAGTCTCATTGATTAACACTGAACCCTGTGGGAGTCTCACTGATTAACACATGAACCCTGTGGGAGTCTCAGTGATTTACACTGAACCCTATGGGAGTCTCACTGATTAACACTGAACCCTATGGGAGTATCACTGATTAACACTGAACCCTGTGGGAGTCTCACTGATTAACACTGGACCCTATGGGAGTCTCAATGATTAACACTGAACCCTGTGGGAGACTCACTGATTAACACTGAACCCTATGAAAGTTTCACTGTTTAACACTGAACCATGTGGGAGTCTCACTGATTAACGCTGAACCCTGTGGGAGTCTCATTCATTAACACTGAACCATATGGGAGTCTCATTGATTAACACTGAACCCTATGGGAGTCTCACTGATTAACAATGAACCCTATGGGAGTCTCACTGATTAACACTTAACCCTATGGGAGTCTCACTGATTAACACTGAACTCTATGGGATTCTCAATCATTAACACTGAACCCTATGGGAGCCTCACTGATTAACACTGAACCCTGTGGGAGTCTCACTGATTAACACTGAACCCTATGGGAGTCTCACTGATTAACATATGAACCCTGAGGGAGTATCACTGATTAACACTGAACCCTGTGGGAGTCTCACTTATTAACACTGAACACTATGGGAGTCTCATTGATTAACACTGAACCCTGTGGGAGTCTCACTGATTAACACATGAACCCTGTGGGAGTCTCAGTGATTTACACTGAACCCTATGGGAGTCTCACTGATTAACACTGAACCCTATGGGAGTATCACTGATTAACACTGAACCCTGTGGGAGTCTCACTGATTAACACTGGACCCTATGGGAGTCTCACTGATTAACACTGAACCCTGTGGGAGACTCACTGATTAACACTGAACCCTATGAAAGTTTCACTGTTTAACACTGAACCATGTGGGAGTCTCACTGATTAACGCTGAACCCTGTGGGAGTCTCACTCATTAACACTGAACCATATGGGAGCCTCATTGATTAACACTGAACCCTATGGGAGTCTCACTGATTAACAATGAACCCTATGGGAGTCTCACTGATTAACACTTAACCCTATGGGAGTCTCACTGATTAACACTGAACTCTATGGGATTCTCAATGATTAACACTGAACCCTATGGGAGTCTCACTGATTTACACTGAACCCTGTGGGAGTCTCAGTGATTAACACTGAACCCTATGGGAGTCTTACTGATTAACACTGAACACTGTGGGAGTCTCACTGATTAACACTGAACCCTGTGGGAGTCTCACTGATTAACACTGAAACCTATGGGAGTCTCACTGATTAACACATGAACCCTGAGGGAGTCTCACTGATTAACGCTGAACCCTGTGGGAGTCTCACTGATTAACACTGAACACTGTGGGAGTCTCTCTGATTAACATTGAACACTATGGGAGCTTCACTGATTAACACTGAACCCTGTGGGAGTCTCACTGATTAACACTGAACCCTGTGGGAGTCTGACTCATTAACACTGAACCATATGGGAGTCTCATTGATTAACACTGAACCCTATGGGAGTCTCACTGATTAACAATGAACCCTATGGGAGTCTCACTGATTAACACTTAACCCTATGGGAGTCTCACTGATTAACACTGAACTCTATGGGATTCTCAATGATTAACACTGAACCCTATGGGAGTCTCACTGATTAACACTGAACCCTGTGGGAGTCTCAGTGATTAACACTGAACACTATGGGAGTCTCATTGATTAACACTGAACCCTGTGGGAGTCTCACTGATTAACACATGAACCCTGTGGGAGTCTCAGTGATTTACACTGAACCCTATGGGAGTCTCACTGATTAACACTGAACCCTATGGGAGTATCACTGATTAACACTGAACCCTGTGGGAGTCTCACTGATTAACACTGGACCCTATGGGAGTCTCACTGATTAACACTGAACCCTGTGGGAGACTCACTGATTAACACTGAACCCTATGAAAGTTTCACTGTTTAACACTGAACCATGTGGGAGTCTCACTGATTAACGCTGAACCCTGTGGGAGTCTCACTCATTAACACTGAACCATATGGGAGTCTCATTGATTAACACTGAACCCTATGGGAGTCTCACTGATTAACAATGAACCCTATGGGAGTCTCACTGATTAACACTTAACCCTATGGGAGTCTCACTGATTAACACTGAACTCTATGGGATTCTCAATGATTAACACTGAACCCTATGGGAGTCTCACTGATTTACACTGAACCCTGTGGGAGTCTCAGTGATTAACACTGAACCCTATGGGAGTCTTACTGATTAACACTGAACACTGTGGGAGTCTCACTGATTAACACTGAACCCTGTGGGAGTCTCACTGATTAACACTGAAACCTATGGGAGTCTCACTGATTAACACATGAACCCTGAGGGAGTCTCACTGATTAACGCTGAACCCTGTGGGAGTCTCACTGATTAACACTGAACACTGTGGGAGTCTCACTGATTAACATTGAACACTATGGGAGCCTCACTGATTAACACTGAACCCTGTGGGAGTCTCACTGATTAACACTGAACCCTGTGGGAGTCTGACTCATTAACACTGAACCATATGGGAGTCTCATTGATTAACACTGAACCCTATGGGAGTCTCACTGATTAACAATGAACCCTATGGGAGTCTCACTGATTAACACTTAACCCTATGAGAGTCTCACTGATTAACACTGAACTCTATGGGATTCTCAATAATTAACACTGAACCCTATGGGAGTCTCACTGATTAACACTGAACCCTGTGGGAGTCTCAGTGATTAACACTGAACACTATGGGAGTCTCATTGATTAACACTGAACCCTGTGGGAGTCTCACTGATTAACACATGAACCCTGTGGGAGTCTCAGTGATTTACACTGAACCCTATGGGAGTCTCACTGATTAACACTGAACCCTATGGGAGTATCACTGATTAACACTGAACCCTGTGGGAGTCTCACTGATTAACACTGGACCCTATGGGAGTCTCACTGATTAACACTGAACCCTGTGGGAGACTCACTGATTAACACTGAACCCTATGAAAGTTTCACTGTTTAACACTGAACCATGTGGGAGTCTCACTGATTAACGCTGAACCCTGTGGGAGTCTCACTCATTAACACTGAACCATATGGGAGTCTCATTGATTAACACTGAACCCTATGGGAGTCTCACTGATTAACAATGAACCCTATGGGAGTCTCACTGATTAACACTTAACCCTATGGGAGTCTCACTGATTAACACTGAACTCTATGGGATTCTCAATGATTAACACTGAACCCTATGGGAGTCTCACTGATTTACACTGAACCCTGTGGGAGTCTCAGTGATTAACACTGAACCCTATGGGAGTCTTACTGATTAACACTGAACACTGTGGGAGTCTCACTGATTAACACTGAACCCTGTGGGAGTCTCACTGATTAACACTGAAACCTATGGGAGTCTCACTGATTAACACATGAACCCTGAGGGAGTCTCACTGATTAACGCTGAACCCTGTGGGAGTCTCACTGATTAACACTGAACACTGTGGGAGTCTCACTGATTAACATTGAACACTATGGGAGCCTCACTGATTAACACTGAACCCTGTGGGAGTCTCACTGATTAACACTGAACCCTGTGGGAGTCTGACTCATTAACACTGAACCATATGGGAGTCTCATTGATTAACACTGAACCCTATGGGAGTCTCACTGATTAACAATGAACCCTATGGGAGTCTCACTGATTAACACTTAACCCTATGGGAGTCTCACTGATTAACACTGAACTCTATGGGATTCTCAATGATTAACACTGAACCCTATGGGAGTCTCACTGATTAACACTGAACCCTGTGGGAGTCTCAGTGATTAACACTGAACCCTATGGGAGTCTCATTGATTAACACTGAAACCTATGGAAGTCTCACTGATTAACACTAAACCCTGTGGGAGTCTCACTGATTAACACTGAACCCTGTGGGAGTCTCACTGATTAACACATGAACCCTGTGGGAGTCTCACTGATTAACACTGAACCCTATGGGAGTCTCACTGATTAACACAACCCAGTGGGAGTCTCACTGATTAACACTGAACCCTATGGGAGTCTCACTGATTAACACTGAACCCTGTTGGAGTCTCACTGATTAACAATGAACCCTGTGGGAGTCTCACTGATTAACACTGAACCCTGTGGAAGTCTCACTGATTAACACTGAACCCTATGGGAGTATCACAGATTAATGCTGAACCCTATGGGATTCTCAATGATTAACACTGAACCCTATGGGAGTCTCAATGATTAACACTGAACCCTGTGGGAGTCTCACTGATTAACACATGAACCCTGTGGGAGTCTCAGTGATTTACACTGAACCCTATGGGAGTCTCACTGATTAACACTGAACCCTATGGGAGTATCACTGATTAACACTGAACCCTGTGGGAGTCTCACTGATTAACACTGGACCCTATGGGAGTCTCACTGATTAACACTGAACCCTGTGGGAGACTCACTGATTAACACTGAACCCTATGAAAGTTTCACTGTTTAACACTGAACCATGTGGGAGTCTCACTGATTAACGCTGAACCCTGTGGGAGTCTCACTCATTAACACTGAACCATATGGGAGTCTCATTGATTAACACTGAACCCTATGGGAGTCTCACTGATTAACAATGAACCCTATGGGAGTCTCACTGATTAACACTTAACCCTATGGGAGTCTCACTGATTAACACTGAACTCTATGGGATTCTCAATGATTAACACTGAACCCTATGGGAGTCTCACTGATTTACACTGAACCCTGTGGGAGTCTCAGTGATTAACACTGAACCCTATGGGAGTCTCACTGATTAACACTGAACACTGTGGGAGTCTCACTGATTAACATTGAACACTGTGGGAGTCTCACTGATTAACACTGAACCCTGAGGGAGTCTCACTGATTAACACTGAAACCTATGGGAGTCTCACTGATTAACACATGAACCCTGAGGGAGTCTCACTGATTAACACTGAACCATGTGGGAGTCTCACTGATTAACACTGAACACTGTGGGAGTCTCACTAATTAACATTGAACACTATGGGAGCCTCACTGATTAACACTGAACCCTGTGGGAGTCTCACTGATTAACACTGAACCCTGTGGGAGACTGACTCATTAACACTGAACCATATGGGAGTCTCATTGATTAACACTGAACCCTATGGGAGTCTCACTGATTAACAATGAACCCTATGGGAGTCTCACTGATTAACACTGAACCCTGTGGGAGTCTCACTGATTAACACTGAACCCTATGGGAGTCTCATTGATTAACACTGAACCCTGTGGGAGTCTCACTGATTAACACATGAACCCTGTGGGAGTCTCACTGATTTACACTGAACCCTATGGGAGTCTCACTGATTAACACTGAACCCTATGAGAGTCTCACTGATTAACACTGAACCCTGTGGGAGTCTCACTGATTAACACTGAACCCTATGGGAGTCTCACTGATTAACACTGAACCCTGTGGGAGTCTCACTGATTAACACTGAACCCTATGGGAGTCTCACTGATTAACACTGAACCCTGTGGGAGTCTCACTGATTAACACTGAACCCTGTGGGAGTCTCACTGATTAACACTGAACCCTATGGGAGTCTCATTGATTAACACTGAACCCTATGGGAGTCTCACTGATTAACACTGAACCCTGTGGGAGTCTCACTGATTAACACTGAACCCTGTGGGAGTCTCACTGATTAACACATGAACCCTGTGGGAGTCTCACTGATTAACACTGAACCCTGTGGGAGTCTCACTGATTAACACTGAACCCTGTGGGAGTCTCACTGATTAACACATGAACCCTGAGGGAGTATCACTGATTAACACTGAACCCTGTGGGAGTCTCACTGATTAACACTGAACCCTGTGGGAGTCTCACTGATTAACACTGAACCCTATGGGAGTCTCATTGATTAACACTGAACCCTGTGGGAGTCTCACTGATTAACACATGAACCCTGTGGGAGTCTCACTGATTTACACTGAACCCTATGGGAGTCTCACTGATTAACACTGAACCCTATGGGAGTCTCACTGATTAACACTGAACCCTTTGGGAGTCTCACTGATTAACACTGAACCCTATGGGAGTCTCACTGATTAACACTGAACCCTGTGGGAGTCTCACTGATTAACACTGAACCCTATGGGAGTTTCACTGATTAACACTGAACCCTGTGGGAGTCTCACTGATTAACACTGAACCCTATGGGAGTCTCACTGATTAACACTGAACCCTGTGGAAGTTACACTGATTTACACTGAACCCTATGGGAGTCTCACTGATTAACACTGAACCCTATGGGAGTCTCACTGATTAACACTGAACCCTTTGGAGTCTCACTGATGAACACTGAACACGGTGGGAGTCTCACTGATTAACACTGAACCCTGTGGGAGTCTCACTGAGTAACACTGAACCCTATGGGAGTCTCACTGATTAACACATGAACCCTGAGGGAGTCTCACTGATTAACACTGAACCCTGTGGGAGTCTCACTGATTAACACTGAACCCTGTGGGAGTCTCACTGATTAACACTGAACCCTATGGGAGTCTCATTGATTAACACTGAAACCTATGGAAGTCTCACTGATTAACACTAAACCCTGTGGGAGTCTCACTGATTAACACTGAACCCTGTGGGAGTCTCACTGATTAACACATGAACCCTGTGGGAGTCTCACTGATTAACACTGAACCCTATGGGAGTCTCACTGATTAACACTGAACCCTGTGGGAGTCTCACTGATTAACACTGAACCCTATGGGAGTCTCACTGATTAACACTGAACCCTGTTGGAGTCTCACTGATTAACAATGAACCCTGTGGGAGTCTCACTGATTAACACTGAACCCTATGGGAGTTTCACTGATTAACACTGAACCCTGTGGAAGTCTCACTGATTAACACTGAATCCTATGGGAGTCTCACTGATTAACACTGAACCCTGTGGAAGTTACACTGATTAACACTGAACCCTATGGGAGTTTCACTGATTAACACTGAACCCTGTGGGAGTCTCACTGATTAACACTGAACCCTATGGGAGTCTCACTGAATAACACCGAACCCTATGGGAATCTCACTGATTAACACTGAACCCTGTGGGAGTCTCAGTGATTAACACTGAACCCTGAGCGAGTCTCACTGATGAACACTGAACACGGTGGGAGTCTCACTGATAAACACTGAACACTGTGGGAGTCTCACTGATTAACACTGAACCCTGTGGGAGTCTCACTGATTAACACTGAACCCTATGGGAGTCTCACTGATTAACACATGAACCCTGAGGGAGTCTCACTGATTAACACTGAACCCTGTGGGAGTCTCACTGATTAACACTGAACCCTGTGGGAGTCTCACTGATTAACACTGAACCCTATGGGAGTCTCATTGATTAACACTGAAACCTATGGAAGTCTCACTGATTAACACTAAACCCTGTGGGAGTCTCACTGATTAACACTGAACCCTGTGGGAGTCTCACTGATTAACACATGAACCCTGTGGGAGTCTCACTGATTAACACTGAACCCTATGGGAGTCTCACTGATTAACACTGAACCCTGTGGGAGTCTCACTGATTACCACTGAACCCTATGGGAGTTTCACTGATTAACACTGAACCCTGTGGGAGTCTCACTGATTAACACTGAACCCTGTGGGAGTCTCACTGATTAACACTGAACCCTATGGGAGTCTCACTGATTAACACCGAACCCTATGGGAATCTCACTGATTAACACTGAACCCTGTGGGAGTCTCAGTGATTAACACTGAACCCTGAGCGAGTCTCACTGATGAACACTGAACACGGTGGGAGTCTCACTGATAAACACTGAACACTGTGGGAGTCTCACTGATTAACACTGAACCCTGTGGGAGTCTCACTGATTAACACTGAACCCTATGGGAGTCTCACTGATTAACACATGAACCCTGAGGGAGTCTCACTGATTAACACTGAACCCTGTGGGAGTCTCACTGATTAACACTGAACCCTGTGGGAGTCTCACTGATTAACACTGAACCCTATGGGAGTCTCATTGATTAACACTGAAACCTATGGAAGTCTCACTGATTAACACTAAACCCTGTGGGAGTCTCACTGATTAACACTGAACCCTGTGGGAGTCTCACTGATTAACACATGAACCCTGTGGGAGTCTCACTGATTAACACTGAACCCTATGGGAGTCTCACTGATTAACACTGAACCCTGTGGGAGTCTCACTGATTAACACTGAACCCTATGGGAGTCTCACTGATTAACACTGAACCCTGTTGGAGTCTCACTGATTAACAATGAACCCTGTGGGAGTCTCACTGATTAACACTGAACCCTATGGGAGTTTCACTGATTAACACTGAACCCTGTGGAAGTCTCACTGATTAACACTGAATCCTATGGGAGTCTCACTGATTAACACTGAACCCTGTGGAAGTTACACTGATTAACACTGAACCCTATGGGAGTTTCACTGATTAACACTGAACCCTGTGGGAGTCTCACTGATTAACACTGAACCCTATGGGAGTCTCACTGAATAACACCGAACCCTATGGGAATCTCACTGATTAACACTGAACCCTGTGGGAGTCTCAGTCATTAACACTGAACCCTGAGCGAGTCTCACTGATGAACACTGAACACGGTGGGAGTCTCACTGATAAACACTGAACACTGTGGGAGTCTCACTGATTAACACTGAACCCTGTGGGAGTCTCACTGATTAACACTGAACCCTATGGGAGTCTCACTGATTAACACATGAACCCTGAGGGAGTCTCACTGATTAACACTGAACCCTGTGGGAGTCTCACTGATTAACACTGAACCCTGTGGGAGTCTCACTGATTAACACTGAACCCTATGGGAGTCTCATTGATTAACACTGAAACCTATGGAAGTCTCACTGATTAACACTAAACCCTGTGGGAGTCTCACTGATTAACACTGAACCCTGTGGGAGTCTCACTGATTAACACATGAACCCTGTGGGAGTCTCACTGATTAACACTGAACCCTATGGGAGTCTCACTGATTAACACTGAACCCTGTGGGAGTCTCACTGATTACCACTGAACCCTATGGGAGTCTCACTGATTAACACTGAACCCTGTTGGAGTCTCACTGATTAACAATGAACCCTGTGGGAGTCTCACTGATTAACACTGAACCCTGTGGAAGTCTCACTGATTAACACTGAACCCTAAGGGAGTATCACAGATTAATGCTGAACCCTATGGGATTCTCAATGATTAACACTGAACCCTATGGGAGTCTCACTGATTAACACTGAACCCTGTGGGAGTCTCAGTGATTAACACTGAACCCTATGGGAGTCTCACTGATTAACACTGAACACTGTGGGAGTCTCACTGATTAATATTGAACACTGTGGGAGTCTCACTGATTAACACTGAACCCTGTGGGAGTCTCACTGATTAACACTGAACCCTATGGGAGTCTCACTGATTAATACATGAACCCTGAGGGAGTCTCATTGATTAACACTGAACCCTGTGGGAGTCTCACTTATTAACACTGAACCCTGTGGGAGTCTCACTGATTAACACTGAACACTATGGGAGTCTCATTGATTAACACTGAACCCTGTGGGAGTCTCACTGATTAACACATGAACCCTGTGGGAGTCTCAGTGATTTACACTGAACCCTATGGGAGTCTCACTGATTAACACTGAACCCTATGGGAGTATCACTGATTAACACTGAACCCTGTGGGAGTCTCACTGATTAACACTGGACCCTATGGGAGTCTCAATGATTAACACTGAACCCTGTGGGAGACTCACTGATTAACACTGAACCCTATGAAAGTTTCACTGTTTAACACTGAACCATGTGGGAGTCTCACTGATTAACGCTGAACCCTGTGGGAGTCTCATTCATTAACACTGAACCATATGGGAGTCTCATTGATTAACACTGAACCCTATGGGAGTCTCACTGATTAACAATGAACCCTATGGGAGTCTCACTGATTAACACTTAACCCTATGGGAGTCTCACTGATTAACACTGAACTCTATGGGATTCTCAATCATTAACACTGAACCCTATGGGAGCCTCACTGATTAACACTGAACCCTGTGGGAGTCTCACTGATTAACACTGAACCCTATGGGAGTCTCACTGATTAACATATGAACCCTGAGGGAGTATCACTGATTAACACTGAACCCTGTGGGAGTCTCACTTATTAACACTGAACACTATGGGAGTCTCATTGATTAACACTGAACCCTGTGGGAGTCTCACTGATTAACACATGAACCCTGTGGGAGTCTCAGTGATTTACACTGAACCCTATGGGAGTCTCACTGATTAACACTGAACCCTATGGGAGTATCACTGATTAACACTGAACCCTGTGGGAGTCTCACTGATTAACACTGGACCCTATGGGAGTCTCACTGATTAACACTGAACCCTGTGGGAGACTCACTGATTAACACTGAACCCTATGAAAGTTTCACTGTTTAACACTGAACCATGTGGGAGTCTCACTGATTAACGCTGAACCCTGTGGGAGTCTCACTCATTAACACTGAACCATATGGGAGTCTCATTGATTAACACTGAACCCTATGGGAGTCTCACTGATTAACAATGAACCCTATGGGAGTCTCACTGATTAACACTTAACCCTATGGGAGTCTCACTGATTAACACTGAACTCTATGGGATTCTCAATGATTAACACTGAACCCTATGGGAGTCTCACTGATTTACACTGAACCCTGTGGGAGTCTCAGTGATTAACACTGAACCCTATGGGAGTCTTACTGATTAACACTGAACACTGTGGGAGTCTCACTGATTAACACTGAACCCTGTGGGAGTCTCACTGATTAACACTGAAACCTATGGGAGTCTCACTGATTAACACATGAACCCTGAGGGAGTCTCACTGATTAACGCTGAACCCTGTGGGAGTCTCACTGATTAACACTGAACACTGTGGGAGTCTCACTGATTAACATTGAACACTATGGGAGCTTCACTGATTAACACTGAACCCTGTGGGAGTCTCACTGATTAACACTGAACCCTGTGGGAGTCTGACTCATTAACACTGAACCATATGGGAGTCTCATTGATTAACACTGAACCCTATGGGAGTCTCACTGATTAACAATGAACCCTATGGGAGTCTCACTGATTAACACTTAACCCTATGGGAGTCTCACTGATTAACACTGAACTCTATGGGATTCTCAATGATTAACACTGAACCCTATGGGAGTCTCACTGATTAACACTGAACCCTGTGGGAGTCTCAGTGATTAACACTGAACACTATGGGAGTCTCATTGATTAACACTGAACCCTGTGGGAGTCTCACTGATTAACACATGAACCCTGTGGGAGTCTCAGTGATTTACACTGAACCCTATGGGAGTCTCACTGATTAACACTGAACCCTATGGGAGTATCACTGATTAACACTGAACCCTGTGGGAGTCTCACTGATTAACACTGGACCCTATGGGAGTCTCACTGATTAACACTGAACCCTGTGGGAGACTCACTGATTAACACTGAACCCTATGAAAGTTTCACTGTTTAACACTGAACCATGTGGGAGTCTCACTGATTAACGCTGAACCCTGTGGGAGTCTCACTCATTAACACTGAACCATATGGGAGTCTCATTGATTAACACTGAACCCTATGGGAGTCTCACTGATTAACAATGAACCCTATGGGAGTCTCACTGATTAACACTTAACCCTATGGGAGTCTCACTGATTAACACTGAACTCTATGGGATTCTCAATGATTAACACTGAACCCTATGGGAGTCTCACTGATTTACACTGAACCCTGTGGGAGTCTCAGTGATTAACACTGAACCCTATGGGAGTCTTACTGATTAACACTGAACACTGTGGGAGTCTCACTGATTAACACTGAACCCTGTGGGAGTCTCACTGATTAACACTGAAACCTATGGGAGTCTCACTGATTAACACATGAACCCTGAGGGAGTCTCACTGATTAACGCTGAACCCTGTGGGAGTCTCACTGATTAACACTGAACACTGTGGGAGTCTCACTGATTAACATTGAACACTATGGGAGCCTCACTGATTAACACTGAACCCTGTGGGAGTCTCACTGATTAACACTGAACCCTGTGGGAGTCTGACTCATTAACACTGAACCATATGGGAGTCTCATTGATTAACACTGAACCCTATGGGAGTCTCACTGATTAACAATGAACCCTATGGGAGTCTCACTGATTAACACTTAACCCTATGAGAGTCTCACTGATTAACACTGAACTCTATGGGATTCTCAATAATTAACACTGAACCCTATGGGAGTCTCACTGATTAACACTGAACCCTGTGGGAGTCTCAGTGATTAACACTGAACACTATGGGAGTCTCATTGATTAACACTGAACCCTGTGGGAGTCTCACTGATTAACACATGAACCCTGTGGGAGTCTCAGTGATTTACACTGAACCCTATGGGAGTCTCACTGATTAACACTGAACCCTATGGGAGTATCACTGATTAACACTGAACCCTGTGGGAGTCTCACTGATTAACACTGGACCCTATGGGAGTCTCACTGATTAACACTGAACCCTGTGGGAGACTCACTGATTAACACTGAACCCTATGAAAGTTTCACTGTTTAACACTGAACCATGTGGGAGTCTCACTGATTAACGCTGAACCCTGTGGGAGTCTCACTCATTAACACTGAACCATATGGGAGTCTCATTGATTAACACTGAACCCTATGGGAGTCTCACTGATTAACAATGAACCCTATGGGAGTCTCACTGATTAACACTTAACCCTATGGGAGTCTCACTGATTAACACTGAACTCTATGGGATTCTCAATGATTAACACTGAACCCTATGGGAGTCTCACTGATTTACACTGAACCCTGTGGGAGTCTCAGTGATTAACACTGAACCCTATGGGAGTCTTACTGATTAACACTGAACACTGTGGGAGTCTCACTGATTAACACTGAACCCTGTGGGAGTCTCACTGATTAACACTGAAACCTATGGGAGTCTCACTGATTAACACATGAACCCTGAGGGAGTCTCACTGATTAACGCTGAACCCTGTGGGAGTCTCACTGATTAACACTGAACACTGTGGGAGTCTCACTGATTAACATTGAACACTATGGGAGCCTCACTGATTAACACTGAACCCTGTGGGAGTCTCACTGATTAACACTGAACCCTGTGGGAGTCTGACTCATTAACACTGAACCATATGGGAGTCTCATTGATTAACACTGAACCCTATGGGAGTCTCACTGATTAACAATGAACCCTATGGGAGTCTCACTGATTAACACTTAACCCTATGGGAGTCTCACTGATTAACACTGAACTCTATGGGATTCTCAATGATTAACACTGAACCCTATGGGAGTCTCACTGATTAACACTGAACCCTGTGGGAGTCTCAGTGATTAACACTGAACCCTATGGGAGTCTCATTGATTAACACTGAAACCTATGGAAGTCTCACTGATTAACACTAAACCCTGTGGGAGTCTCACTGATTAACACTGAACCCTGTGGGAGTCTCACTGATTAACACATGAACCCTGTGGGAGTCTCACTGATTAACACTGAACCCTATGGGAGTCTCACTGATTAACACAACCCTGTGGGAGTCTCACTGATTAACACTGAACCCTATGGGAGTCTCACTGATTAACACTGAACCCTGTTGGAGTCTCACTGATTAACAATGAACCCTGTGGGAGTCTCACTGATTAACACTGAACCCTGTGGAAGTCTCACTGATTAACACTGAACCCTATGGGAGTATCACAGATTAATGCTGAACCCTATGGGATTCTCAATGATTAACACTGAACCCTATGGGAGTCTCAATGATTAACACTGAACCCTGTGGGAGTCTCACTGATTAACACATGAACCCTGTGGGAGTCTCAGTGATTTACACTGAACCCTATGGGAGTCTCACTGATTAACACTGAACCCTATGGGAGTATCACTGATTAACACTGAACCCTGTGGGAGTCTCACTGATTAACACTGGACCCTATGGGAGTCTCACTGATTAACACTGAACCCTGTGGGAGACTCACTGATTAACACTGAACCCTATGAAAGTTTCACTGTTTAACACTGAACCATGTGGGAGTCTCACTGATTAACGCTGAACCCTGTGGGAGTCTCACTCATTAACACTGAACCATATGGGAGTCTCATTGATTAACACTGAACCCTATGGGAGTCTCACTGATTAACAATGAACCCTATGGGAGTCTCACTGATTAACACTTAACCCTATGGGAGTCTCACTGATTAACACTGAACTCTATGGGATTCTCAATGATTAACACTGAACCCTATGGGAGTCTCACTGATTTACACTGAACCCTGTGGGAGTCTCAGTGATTAACACTGAACCCTATGGGAGTCTCACTGATTAACACTGAACACTGTGGGAGTCTCACTGATTAACATTGAACACTGTGGGAGTCTCACTGATTAACACTGAACCCTGAGGGAGTCTCACTGATTAACACTGAAACCTATGGGAGTCTCACTGATTAACACATGAACCCTGAGGGAGTCTCACTGATTAACACTGAACCCTGTGGGAGTCTCACTGATTAACACTGAACACTGTGGGAGTCTCACTAATTAACATTGAACACTATGGGAGCCTCACTGATTAACACTGAACCCTGTGGGAGTCTCACTGATTAACACTGAACCCTGTGGGAGACTGACTCATTAACACTGAACCATATGGGAGTCTCATTGATTAACACTGAACCCTATGGGAGTCTCACTGATTAACAATGAACCCTATGGGAGTCTCACTGATTAACACTTAACACTATGGGAGTCTCACTGATTAACACTGAACTCTATGGGATTCTCAATGATTAACACTGAACCCTATGGGAGTCTCACTGATTAACACTGAACCCTGTGGGAGTCTCAGTGATTAACACTGAACCCTATGGGAGTCTCACTGATTAACACTGAACACTGTGGGAGTCTCACTGATTAACATTGAACACTGTGGGAGTCTCACTGATTAACACTGAACCCTGTGGGAGTCTCACTGATTAACACTGAAACCTATGGGAGTCTCACTGATTAACACATGAACCCTGAGGGAGTCTCACTGATTAACACTGAACCCTGGGGGAGTCTCACTGATTAACACTGAACACTGTGGGAGTCTCACTGATTAACATTGAACACTATGGGAGCCTCACTGATTAACATTGGACCCTGTGGGAGTCTCACTGATTAACACTGAACCCTATGGGAGTCTCACTGATTAACACATGAACCCTGAGGGAGTATCACTGATTAACACTGAACCCTGTGGGAGTCTCACTGATTAACACTGAACCCTGTGGGAGTCTCACTGATTAACACTGAACCCTATGGGAGTCTCATTGATTAACACTGAACCCTGTGGGAGTCTCACTGATTAACACTGAACCCTGTGGGAGTCTCACTGATTAACACTGAACCCTATGGGAGTCTCATTGATTAACACTGAACCCTGTGGGAGTCTCACTGATTAACACATGAACACTGTGGGAGTCTCATTGATTTACACTGAACCCTATGGGAATCTCACTGATTAACACTGAACCCTATGGGAGTCTCACTGATTAACACTGAACCCTGTGGGAGTCTCACTGATTTACACTGAACCCTATTGGGGTCTCACTGATTAACACTGAACCCTATGGGAGTCTCACTGATTAACACTGAACCCTGTGGGAGTCTCATTGATAAACACTGAACCCTATGGGAGTTTCACTGATTAACACTGAACCCTGTGGGAGTCTCACTGATTAACACTGAACCCTATGGGAGTCTCACTGATTAGCACTGAACCCTGTGGAAGTTACACTGATTAACAATGAACCTTATGGGAGTCTCACTGATTAACACTGAACCCTATGGGAATCTCACTGATTAACACTGAACCCTGTGGGAGTCTCAGTGATTAACACTGAACCCTGAGGGAGTCTCATTGATGAACACTGAACACTGTGGGAGTCTCACTGATTAACACTGAACACTGTGGGAGTCTCACTGATTAACACGGAACCCTGTGGGAGTCTCACTGATTAACACTGAACCCTATGGGAGTCTCACTGATTAACACTGAACCCTGTGGGAGTCTCACTGATTAACACTGAACCCTGTGGGAGTCTCACTCATTAACACTGAACCATATGGGAGTCTCATTGATTAACACTGAACCCTATGGGAGTCTCACTGATTAACACTGAACCCTGTGGGAGTCTCACTGATTAACACTGAACCCTGTGGGAGTCTCACTGATTAACATTGAACACTATGGGAGCCTCACTGATTAACACTGAACCCTGTGGGAGTCTCACTGATTAACACTGAACCCTGTGGGAGTCTCACTCATTAACACTGAACCATATGGGAGTCTCATTGATTAACACTGAACCCTATGGGAGTCTCACTGATTAACAATGAACCCTATGGGAGTCTCACTGATTAACACAACCCTATGGGAGTCTCACTGATTAACACTGAACTCTATGGGATTCTCAATGATTAACACTGAACCCTATGGGAGTCTCACTGATTAACACTGAACCCTGTGGGAGTCTCAGTGATTAACACTGAACCCTATGGGAGTCTCACTGATTAACACTGAACACTGTGGGAGTCTCACTGATTAACACTGAACACTGTGGGAATCTCACTGATTAACACTGAACCGTGTGGGAGTCTCAGTGATTAACACTGAACCCTGAGGGAGTCTCATTGATGACCACTGAACATTTTGGGAGTCTCACTGATTAACACTGAACACTGTGGGAGTCTCACTGATTAACACTGAACCCTGTGGGAGTCTCACTGATTAACACTGAACCCTATGGGAGTCTCACTGATTAACACTGAACACTGTGGGAGTCTCACTGATTAACACTGAACCCTGTGGGAGTCTCACTGATTAACACTGAACCCTATGGGAGTCTCAGTGATTAACACTGAACCCTATGGGAGTCTCACTGATTAACACTGAACACTGTGGGAGTCTCACTGATTAGCACTGAACCCTGTGGAAGTTACACTGATTAACAATGAACCTTATGGGAGTCTCACTGATTAACACTGAACCCTATGGGAATCTCACTGATTAACACTGAACCCTGTGGGAGTCTCAGTGATTAACACTGAACCCTGAGGGAGTCTCATTGATGAACACTGAACACTGTGGGAGTCTCACTGATTAACACTGAACACTGTGGGAGTCTCACTGATTAACACTGAACCCTGTGGGAGTCTCACTGATTAACACTGAACCCTATGGGAGTCTCACTGATTAACACTGAACCCTGTGGGAGTCTCACTGATTAACACTGAACACTGTGGGAGTCTCACTGATTAACACTGAACCCTGTGGGAGTCTCACTGATTAACACTGAACCCTATGGGAGTCTCACTGATTAACACTGAACACTGTGGGAGTCTCACTGATTAACACTGAACCCTGTGGGAGTCTCACTGATTAACACTGAACCCTATGGGAGTCTCAGTGATTAACACTGAACCCTATGGGAGTCTCACTGATTAACACTGAACACTGTGGGAGTCTCACTGATTAGCACTGAACCCTGTGGAAGTTACACTGATTAACAATGAACCTTATGGGAGTCTCACTGATTAACACTGAACCCTATGGGAATCTCACTGATTAACACTGAACCCTGTGGGAGTCTCAGTGATTAACACTGAACCCTGAGGGAGTCTCATTGATGAACACTGAACACTGTGGGAGTCTCACTGATTAACACTGAACACTGTGGGAGTCTCACTGATTAACACTGAACCCTGTGGGAGTCTCACTGATTAACACTGAACCCTATGGGAGTCTCACTGATTAACACTGAACCCTGTGGGAGTCTCACTGATTAACACTGAACCCTGTGGGAGTCTCACTGATTAACACTGAACACTGTGGGAGTCTCACTGATTAACATTGAACACTATGGGAGCCTCACTGATTAACACTGAACCCTGTGGGAGTCTCACTGATTAACACTGAACCCTGTGGGAGTCTCACTCATTAACACTGAACCATATGGGAGTCTCATTGATTAACACTGAACCCTATGGGAGTCTCACTGATTAACAATGAACCCTATGAGAGTCTCACTGATTAACACTTAACCCTATGGGAGTCTCACTGATTAACACTGAACTCTATGGGATTCTCAATGATTAACACTGAACCCTATGGGAGTCTCACTGATTAACACTGAACCCTGTGGGAGTCTCAGTGATTAACACTGAACCCTATGGGAGTCTCACTGATTAACACTGAACCCTATGGGAGTCTCACTGATTTACACTGAACCCTATGGGAGTCTCACTGATTAACACTGAACCCTGTGGGAGTCTCATTGATAAACACTGAACCCTATGGGAGTTTCACTGATTAACACTGAACCCTGTGGGAGTCTCACTGATTAACACTGAACCCTATGGGAGTCTCACTGATTAGCACTGAACCCTGTGGAAGTTACACTGATTAACAATGAACCTTATGGGAGTCTCACTGATTAACACTGAACCCTATGGGAATCTCACTGATTAACACTGAACCCTGTGGGAGTCTCAGTGATTAACACTGAACCCTGAGGGAGTCTCATTGATGAACACTGAACACTGTGGGAGTCTCACTGATTAACACTGAACACTGTGGGAGTCTCACTGATTAACACTGAACCCTGTGGGAGTCTCACTGATTAACACTGAACCCTATGGGAGTCTCACTGATTAACACTGAACCCTGTGGGAGTCTCACTGATTAACACTGAACCCTGTAGGAGTCTCACTGATTAACACTGAACACTGTGGGAGTCTCACTGATTAACATTGAACACTATGGGAGCCTCACTGATTAACACTGAACCCTGTGGGAGTCTCACTGATTAACACTGAACCCTGTGGGAGTCTCACTCATTAACACTGAACCATATGGGAGTCTCATTGATTAACACTGAACCCTATGGGAGTCTCACTGATTAACAATGAACCCTATGGGAGTCTCACTGATTAACACAACCCTATGGGAGTCTCACTGATTAACACTGAACTCTATGGGATTCTCAATGATTAACACTGAACCCTATGGGAGTCTCACTGATTAACACTGAACCCTGTGGGAGTCTCAGTGATTAACACTGAACCCTATGGGAGTCTCACTGATTAACACTGAACACTGTGGGAGTCTCACTGATTAACACTGAACACTGTGGGAATCTCACTGATTAACACTGAACCGTGTGGGAGTCTCAGTGATTAACACTGAACCCTGAGGGAGTCTCATTGATGACCACTGAACATTTTGGGAGTCTCACTGATTAACACTGAACACTGTGGGAGTCTCACTGATTAACACTGAACCCTGTGGGAGTCTCACTGATTAACACTGAACCCTATGGGAGTCTCACTGATTAACACTGAACACTGTGGGAGTCTCACTGATTAACACTGAACCCTGTGGGAGTCTCACTGATTAACACTGAACACTGTGGGAGTCTCACTGATTAACATTGAACACTATGGGAGCCTCACTGATTAACACTGAACCCTGTGGGAGTCTCACTGATTAACACTGAACCCTATGGGAGTCTCAGTGATTAACACTGAACCCTATGGGAGTCTCACTGATTAACACTGAACACTGTGGGAGTCTCACTGATTAGCACTGAACCCTGTGGAAGTTACACTGATTAACAATGAACCTTATGGGAGTCTCACTGATTAACACTGAACCCTATGGGAATCTCACTGATTAACACTGAACCCTGTGGGAGTCTCAGTGATTAACACTGAACCCTGAGGGAGTCTCATTGATGAACACTGAACACTGTGGGAGTCTCACTGATTAACACTGAACACTGTGGGAGTCTCACTGATTAACACTGAACCCTGTGGGAGTCTCACTGATTAACACTGAACCCTATGGGAGTCTCACTGATTAACACTGAACCCTGTGGGAGTCTCACTGATTAACACTGAACCCTGTGGGAGTCTCACTGATTAACACTGAACACTGTGGGAGTCTCACTGATTAACATTGAACACTATGGGAGCCTCACTGATTAACACTGAACCCTGTGGGAGTCTCACTGATTAACACTGAACCCTGTGGGAGTCTCACTCATTAACACTGAACCATATGGGAGTCTCATTGATTAACACTGAACCCTATGGGAGTCTCACTGATTAACAATGAACCCTATGAGAGTCTCACTGATTAACACTTAACCCTATGGGAGTCTCACTGATTAACACTGAACTCTATGGGATTCTCAATGATTAACACTGAACCCTATGGGAGTCTCACTGATTAACACTGAACCCTGTGGGAGTCTCAGTGATTAACACTGAACCCTATGGGAGTCTCACTGATTAACACTGAACCCTATGGGAGTATCACTGATTAACACTGAACCCTGTGGGAGTCTCACTGATTAACACTGGACCCTATGGGAGTCTCACTGATTAACACTGAACCCTGTGGGAGACTCACTGATTAACACTGAACCCTATGAAAGTTTCACTGTTTAACACTGAACCATGTGGGAGTCTCACTGATTAACTCTGAACCCTGTGGGAGTCTCACTCATTAACACTGAACCCTATGGGAGTCTCACTGATTAACACTGAACACTGTGGGAGTCTCACTGATTAACATTGAACACTATGGGAGCCTCACTGATTAACATTGGACCCTGTGGGAGTCTCACTGATTAACACTGAACCCTATGGGAGTCTCACTGATTAACACATGAACCCTGAGGGAGTATCACTGATTAACACTGAACCCTGTGGGAGTCTCACTGATAAACACTGAACCCTGTGGGAGTCTCACTGATTAACACTGAACCCTATGGGAGTCTCATTGATTAACACTGAACCCTGTGGGAGTCTCACTGATTAACACATGAACACTGTGGGAGTCTCATTGATTTACACTGAACCCTATGGGAATCTCACTGATTAACACTGAACCCTATGGGAGTCTCACTGATTAACACTGAACCCTGTGGGAGTCTCACTGATTTACACTGAACCCTATTGGGGTCTCACTGATTAACACTGAACCCTATGGGAGTCTCACTGATTAACACTGAACCCTGTGGGAGTCTCACTGATTAACACTGAACCCTATGGGATTCTCACTGATTAACACTGAACCCTGTGGGAGTCTCATTGATAAACACTGAACCCTATGGGAGTTTCACTGATTAACACTGAACCCTGTGGGAGTCTCACTGATTAACACTGAACCCTATGGGAGTCTCACTGATTAGCACTGAACCCTGTGGAAGTTACACTGATTAACAATGAACCTTATGGGAGTCTCACTGATTAACACTGAACCCTATGGGAATCTCACTGATTAACACTGAACCCTGTGGGAGTCTCAGTGATTAACACTGAACCCTGAGGGAGTCTCATTGATGAACACTGAACACTGTGGGAGTCTCACTGATTAACACTGAACACTGTGGGAGTCTCACTGATTAACACTGAACCCTGTGGGAGTCTCACTGATTAACACTGAACCCTATGGGAGTCTCACTGATTAACACTGAACCCTGTGGGAGTCTCACTGATTAACACTGAACCCTGTGGGAGTCTCACTGATTAACACTGAACACTGTGGGAGTCTCACTGATTAACATTGAACACTATGGGAGCCTCACTGATTAACACTGAACCCTGTGGGAGTCTCACTGATTAACACTGAACCCTGTGGGAGTCTCACTCATTAACACTGAACCATATGGGAGTCTCATTGATTAACACTGAACCCTATGGGAGTCTCACTGATTAACAATGAACCCTATGGGAGTCTCACTGATTAACACTTAACCCTATGGGAGTCTCACTGATTAACACTGAACTCTATGGGATTCTCAATGATTAACACTGAACCCTATGGGAGTCTCACTGATTAACACTGAACCCTGTGGGAGTCTCAGTGATTAACACTGAACCCTATGGGAGTCTCACTGATTAACACTGAACACTGTGGGAGTCTCACTGATTAACACTGAACACTGTGGGAATCTCACTGATTAACACTGAACCGTGTGGGAGTCTCAGTGATTAACACTGAACCCTGAGGGAGTCTCATTGATGAACACTGAACACTGTGGGAGTCTCACTGATTAACACTGAACACTGTGGGAGTCTCACTGATTAACACTGAACCCTGTGGGAGTCTCACTGATTAACACTGAACCCTATGGGAGTCTCACTGATTAACACTGAACACTGTGGGAGTCTCACTGATTAACACTGAACCCTGTGGGAGTCTCACTGATTAACACTGAACACTGTGGGAGTCTCACTGATTAACATTGAACACTATGGGAGCCTCACTGATTAACACTGAACCCTGTGGGAGTCTCACTGATTAACACTGAACCCTATGGGAGTCTCAGTGATTAACACTGAACCCTATGGGAGTCTCACTGATTAACACTGAACACTGTGGGAGTCTCACTGATTAGCACTGAACCCTGTGGAAGTTACACTGATTAACAATGAACCTTATGGGAGTCTCACTGATTAACACTGAACCCTATGGGAATCTCACTGATTAACACTGAACCCTGTGGGAGTCTCAGTGATTAACACTGAACCCTGAGGGAGTCTCATTGATGAACACTGAACACTGTGGGAGTCTCACTGATTAACACTGAACACTGTGGGAGTCTCACTGATTAACACTGAACCCTGTGGGAGTCTCACTGATTAACACTGAACCCTATGGGAGTCTCACTGATTAACACTGAACCCTATGGGAGTCTCACTGATTAACACATGAACCCTGAGGGAGTCTCACTGATTAACACTGAACCCTGTGGGAGTCTCACTGATTAACACTGAACACTGTGGGAGTCTCACTAATTAACATTGAACACTATGGGAGCCTCACTGATTAACACTGAACCCTGTGGGAGTCTCACTGATTAACACTGAACCCTGTGGGAGTCTGACTCATTAACACTGAACCATATGGGAGTCTCATTGATTAACACTGAACCCTATGGGAGTCTCACTGATTAACAATGAACCCTATGGGAGTCTCACTGATTAACACTTAACCCTATGGGAGTCTCACTGATTAACACTGAACTCTATGGGATTCTCAATGATTAACACTGAACCCTATGGGAGTCTCACTGATTAACACTGAACCCTGTGGGAGTCTCAGTGATTAACACTGAACCCTATGGGAGTCTCACTGATTAACACTGAACACTGTGGGAGTCTCACTGATTAACATTGAACACTGTGGGAGTCTCACTGATTAACACTGAACCCTGTGGGAGTCTCACTGATTAACACTGAAACCTATGGGAGTCTCACTGATTAACACATGAACCCTGAGGGAGTCTCACTGATTAACACTGAACCCTGGGGGAGTCTCACTGATTAACACTGAACACTGTGGGAGTCTCACTGATTAACATTGAACACTATGGGAGCCTCACTGATTAACATTGGACCCTGTGGGAGTCTCACTGATTAACACTGAACCCTATGGGAGTCTCACTGTATAAACACATGAACCCTGAGGGAGTATCACTGATTAACACTGAACCCTGTGGGAGTCTCACTGATTAACACTGAACCCTGTGGGAGTCTCACTGATTAACACTGAACCCTATGGGAGTCTCATTGATTAACACTGAACCTGTGGGAGTCTCACTGATTAACACATGAACACTGTGGGAGTCTCATTGATTTACACTGAACCCTATGGGAGTCTCACTGATTAACACTGAACCCTATGGGAGTCTCACTGATTAACACTGAACCCTGTGGGAGTCTCACTGATTTACACTGAACCCTATTGGGGTCTCACTGATTAACACTGAACCCTATGGGAGTCTCACTGATTAACACTGAACCCTGTGGGAGTCTCACTGATTAACACTGAACCCTATGGGAGTCTCACTGATTAACACTGAACCCTGTGGGAGTCTCATTGATAAACACTGAACCCTATGGGAGTTTCACTGATTAACACTGAACCCTGTGGGAGTCTCACTGATTAACACTGAACCCTATGGGAGTCTCACTGATTAGCACTGAACCCTGTGGAAGTTACACTGATTAACAATGAACCTTATGGGAGTCTCACTGATTAACACTGAACCCTATGGGAATCTCACTGATTAACACTGAACCCTGTGGGAGTCTCAGTGATTAACACTGAACCCTGAGGGAGTCTCATTGATGAACACTGAACACTGTGGGAGTCTCATTGATTAACACTGAACCCTATGGGAGTCTCACTGATTAACAATGAACCCTATGGGAGTCTCACTGATTAACACTTAACCCTATGGGAGTCTCACTGATTAACACTGAACTCTATGGGATTCTCAATGATTAACACTGAACCCTATGGGAGTCTCACTGATTTACACTGAACCCTGTGGGAGTCTCAGTGATTAACACTGAACCCTATGGGAGTCTCACTGATTAACACTGAACACTGTGGGAGTCTCACTGATTAACATTGAACACTGTGGGAGTCTCACTGATTAACACTGAACCCTGTGGGAGTCTCACTGATTAACACTGAAACCTATGGAAGTCTCACTGATTAACACATGAACCCTGAGGGAGTCTCACTGATTAACACTGAACCCTGGGGGAGTCTCACTGATTAACACTGAACACTGTGGGAGTCTCACTGATTAACATTGAACACTATGGGAGCCTCACTGATTAACATTGGACCCTGTGGGAGTCTCACTGATTAACACTGAACCCTATGGGAGTCTCACTGATTAACACATGAACCCTGAGGGAGTATCACTGATTAACACTGAACCCTGTGGGAGTCTCACTGATTAACACTGAACCCTGTGGGAGTCTCACTGATTAACACTGAACCCTATGGGAGTCTCATTGATTAACACTGAACCCTGTGGGAGTCTCACTGATTAACACATGAACACTGTGGGAGTCTCATTGATTTACACTGAACCCTATGGGAATCTCACTGATTAACACTGAACCCTATGGGAGTCTCACTGATTAACACTGAACCCTGTGGGAGTCTCACTGATTTACACTGAACCCTATTGGGGTCTCACTGATTAACACTGAACCCTATGGGAGTCTCACTGATTAACACTGAACCCTGTGGGAGTCTCACTGATTAACACTGAACCCTATGGGAGTCTCACTGATCAACACTGAACCCTGTGGGAGTCTCATTGATAAACACTGACCCCTATGGGAGTTTCACTGATTAACACTGAACCCTGTGGGAGTCTCACTGATTAACACTGAACCCTATGGGAGTCTCACTGATTAGCACTGAACCCTGTGGAAGTTACACTGATTAACAATGAACCTTATGGGAGTCTCACTGATTAACACTGAACCCTATGGGAATCTCACTGATTAACACTGAACCCTGTGGGAGTCTCAGTGATTAACACTGAACCCTGAGGGAGTCTCATTGATGAACACTGAACACTGTGGGAGTCTCACTGATTAACACTGAACACTGTGGGAGTCTCACTGATTAACACTGAACCCTGTGGGAGTCTCACTGATTAACACTGAACCCTATGGGAGTCTCACTGATTAACACTGAACCCTGTGGAAGTCTCACTGATTAACACTGAACCCTGTGGGAGTCTCACTGATTAACACTGAACACTGTGGGAGTCTCACTGATTAACATTGAACACTATGGGAGCCTCACTGATTAACACTGAACCCTGTGGGAGTCTCACTGATTAACACTGAACCCTGTGGGAGTCTCACTCATTAACACTGAACCATATGGGAGTCTCATTGATTAACACTGAACCCTATGGGAGTCTCACTGATTAACAATGAACCCTATGGGAGTCTCACTGATTAACACTTAACCCTATGGGAGTCTCACTGATTAACACTGAACTCTATGGGATTCTCAATGATTAACACTGAACCCTATGGGAGTCTCACTGATTAACACTGAACCCTGTGGGAGTCTCAGTGATTAACACTGAACCCTATGGGAGTCTCACTGATTAACACTGAACACTGTGGGAGTCTCACTGATTAACACTGAACACTGTGGGAATCTCACTGATTAACACTGAACCGTGTGGGAGTCTCAGTGATTAACACTGAACCCTGAGGGAGTCTCATTGATGAACACTGAACACTGTGGGAGTCTCACTGATTAACACTGAACACTGTGGGAGTCTCACTGATTAACACTGAACCCTGTGGGAGTCTCACTGATTAACACTGAACCCTATGGGAGTCTCACTGATTAACACTGAACACTGTGGGAGTCTCACTGATTAACACTGAACCCTGTGGGAGTCTCACTGATTAACACTGAACACTGTGGGAGTCTCACTGATTAACATTGAACACTATGGGAGCCTCACTGATTAACACTGAACCCTGTGGGAGTCTCACTGATTAACACTGAACCCTATGGGAGTCTCACTGATTAACACTGAACACTGTGGGAGTCTCACTGATTAGCACTGAACCCTGTGGAAGTTACACTGATTAACAATGAACCTTATGGGAGTCTCACTGATTAACACTGAACCCTATGGGAATCTCACTGATTAACACTGAACCCTGTGGGAGTCTCAGTGATTAACACTGAACCCTGAGGGAGTCTCATTGATGAACACTGAACACTGTGGGAGTCTCACTGATTAACACTGAACACTGTGGGAGTCTCACTGATTAACACTGAACCCTGTGGGAGTCTCACTGATTAACACTGAACCCTATGGGAGTCTCACTGATTAACACTGAACCCTGTGGGAGTCTCACTGATTAACACTGAACCCTGTGGGAGTCTCACTGATTAACACTGAACACTGTGGGAGTCTCACTGATTAACATTGAACACTATGGGAGCCTCACTGATTAACACTGAACCCTGTGGGAGTCTCACTGATTAACACTGAACCCTGTGGGAGTCTCACTCATTAACACTGAACCATATGGGAGTCTCATTGATTAACACTGAACCCTATGGGAGTCTCACTGATTAACAATGAACCCTATGAGAGTCTCACTGATTAACACTTAACCCTATGGGAGTCTCACTGATTAACACTGAACTCTATGGGATTCTCAATGATTAACACTGAACCCTATGGGAGTCTCACTGATTAACACTGAACCCTGTGGGAGTCTCAGTGATTAACACTGAACCCTATGGGAGTCTCACTGATTAACACTGAACCCTATGGGAGTATCACTGATTAACACTGAACCCTGTGGGAGTCTCACTGATTAACACTGGACCCTATGGGAGTCTCACTGATTAACACTGAACCCTGTGGGAGACTCACTGATTAACACTGAACCCTATGAAAGTTTCACTGTTTAACACTGAACCATGTGGGAGTCTCACTGATTAACGCTGAACCCTGTGGGAGTCTCACTCATTAACACTGAACCATATGGGAGTCTCATTGATTAACACTGAACCCTATGGGAGTCTCACTGATTAACAATGAACCCTATGGGAGTCTCACTGATTAACACTTAACCCTATGGAAGTCTCACTGATTAACACTGAACTCTATGGGATTCTCAATGATTAACACTGAACCCTATGGGAGTCTCACTGATTTACACTGAACCCTGTGGGAGTCTCAGTGATTAACACTGAACCCTATGGGAGTCTCACTGATTAACACTGAACACTGTGGGAGTCTCACTGATTAACATTGAACACTGTGGGAGTCTCACTGATTAACACTGAACCCTGAGGGAGTCTCACTGATTAACACTGAAACCTATGGGAGTCTCACTGATTAACACATGAACCCTGAGGGAGTCTCACTGATTAACACTGAACCCTGTGGGAGTCTCACTGATTAACACTGAACACTGTGGGAGTCTCACTAATTAACATTGAACACTATGGGAGCCTCACTGATTAACACTGAACCCTGTGGGAGTCTCACTGATTAACACTGAACCCTGTGGGAGTCTGACTAATTAACATGAACCATATGGGAGTCTCATTGATTAACACTGAACCCTATGGGAGTCTCACTGATTAACAATGAACCCTATGGGAGTCTCACTGATTAACACTTAACCCTATGGGAGTCTCACTGATTAACACTGAACCCTGTGGGAGTCTCAGTGATTAACACTGAACCCTATGGGAGTCTCACTGATTAACACTGAACACTGTGGGAGTCTCACTGATTAACATTGAACACTGTGGGAGTCTCACTGATTAACACTGAACCCTGTGGGAGTCTCACTGATTAACACTGAAACCTATGGGAGTCTCACTGATTAACACATGAACCCTGAGGGAGTCTCACTGATTAACACTGAACCCTGGGGGAGTCTCACTGATTAACACTGAACACTGTGGGAGTCTCACTGATTAACATTGAACACTATGGGAGCCTCACTGATTAACATTGGACCCTGTGGGAGTCTCACTGATTAACACTGAACCCTTTGGGAGTCTCACTGATTAACACATGAACCCTGAGGGAGTATCACTGATTAACACTGAACCCTGTGGGAGTCTCACTGATTAACACTGAACCCTGTGGGAGTCTCACTGATTAACACTGAACCCTATGGGAGTCTCATTGATTAACACTGAACCCTGTGGGAGTCTCACTGATTAACACATGAACACTGTGGGAGTCTCATTGATTTACACTGAACCCTATGGGAGTCTCACTGATTAACACTGAACCCTATGGGAGTCTCACTGATTAACACTGAACCCTGTGGGAGTCTCACTGATTTACACTGAACCCTATTGGGGTCTCACTGATTAACACTGAACCCTATGGGAGTCTCACTGATTAACATTGAACACTATGGGAGCCTCACTGATTAACACTGAACCCTGTGGGAGTCTCACTGATTAACACTGAACCCTGTGGGAGTCTCACTCATTAACACTGAACCATATGGGAGTCTCATTGATTAACACTGAACCCTATGGGAGTCTCACTGATTAACACTTAACCCTATGGGAGTCTCACTGATTAACACTGAACTCTATGGGATTCTCAATGATTAACACTGAACCCTATGGGAGTCTCACTGATTAACACTGAACCCTGTGGGAGTCTCAGTGATTAACACTGAACCCTATGGGAGTCTCACTGATTAACACTGAACACTGTGGGAGTCTCACTGATTAACACTGAACACTGTGGGAATCTCACTGATTAACACTGAACCCTGTGGGAGTCTCAGTGATTAACACTGAACCCTGAGGGAGTCTCAATGATGAACACTGAACACTGTGGGAGTCTCACTGATTAACACTGAACACTGTGGGAGTCTCACTGATTAACACTGAACCCTGTGGGAGTCTCACTGATTAACACTGAACCCTATGGGAGTCTCACTGATTAACACTGAACACTGTGGGAGTCTCACTGATTAACACTGAACCCTGTGGGAGTCTCATTGATTAACACTGAACCCTATGGGAGTCTCACTGATTAACAATGAACCCTATGAGAGTCTCACTGATTAACACTTAACCCTATGGGAGTCTCACTGATTAACACTGAACTCTATGGGATTCTCAATGATTAACACTGAACCCTATGGGAGTCTCACTGATTAACACTGAACCCTGTGGGAGTCTCAGTGATTAACACTGAACCCTATGGGAGTCTCACTGATTAACACTGAACACTGTGGGAGTCTCACTGATTAACACTGAACACTGTGGGAATCTCACTGATTAACACTGAACTCTATGGGATTCTCAATGATTAACACTGAACCCTATGGGAGTCTCACTGATTAACACTGAACACTGTGGGAGTCTCACTGATTAACATTGAACACTGTGGGAGTCTCACTGATTAACACAGAACCCTGTGGGAGTCTCACTGATTAACACTGAAACCTATGGGAGCCTCACTGATTAACACATGAACCCTGAGGGAGTCTCACTGATTAACACTGAACCCTGTGGGAGTCTCACTGATTAACACTGAACACTGTGGGAGTCTCACTGATTAACACTGAACACTGTGGGAGTCTCACTGATTAACACTGAACCTGTGGGAGTCTCACTGATTAACACTGAACCCTATGGGAGTCTCACTGATTAACACTGAACTATGTGGGAGTCTCACTGATTAACACTTAACCCTGTGGGAGTCTCACTGATTAACACTGAACACTGTGGGAGTCTCACTGATTAACATTGAACACTATGGGAGCCTCACTGATTAACACTGAACCCTGTGGGAGTCTCACTGATTAACACTGAACCCTATGGGAGTCTCACTGATTAACACTGAACTCTATCGGATTCTCAATGATTAACACTGAACCCTATGGGAGTCTCACTGATTTACACTGAACCCTGTGGGAGTCTCAGTGATTAACACTGAACCCTATGGGAGTCTCACTGATTAACACTGAACACTGTGGGAGTCTCACTGATTAACATTGACCACTGTGGGAGTCTCACTGATTAACACTGAACCCTGTGGGAGTCTCACTGATTAACACTGAACCCTGTGGGAGTCTCACTGATTAACACTGAACACTGTGGGAGTCTCACTGATTAACATTGAACACTATGGGAGCCTCAATGATTAACACTGAACCCTGTGGGAGTCTCACTGATTAACACTGAACCCTGTGGGAGTCTCACTCATTAACACTGAACCATATGGGAGTCTCATTGATTAACACTGAACCCTATGGGAGTCTCACTGATTAACAATGAACCCTATGGGAGTCTCACTGATTAACACTTAACCCTATGGGAGTCTCACTGATTAACACTGAACTCTATGGGATTCTCAATGATTAACACTGAACCCTATGGGAGTCTCACTGATTAACACTGAACCCTGTGGGAGTCTCAGTGATTAACACTGAACCCTATGGGAGTCTCACTGATTAACACTGGACACTGTGGGAGTCTCACTGATTAACACTGAACACTGTGGGAATCTCACTGATTAACACTGAACCCTGTGGGAGTCTCAGTGATTAACACTGAACCCTGAGGGAGTCTCATTGATGAACACTGAACACTGTGGGAGTCTCACTGATTAACACTGAACACTGTGGGAGTCTCACTGATTAACACTGAACCCTGTGGGAGTCTCACTGATTAACACTGAACCCTATGGGAGTCTCACTGATTAACACTGAACACTGTGGGAGTCTCACTGATTAACACTGAACCCTGTGGGAGTCTCACTGATTAACACTGAACACTGTGGGAGTCTCACTGATTAACATTGAACACTATGGGAGCCTCACTGATTAACACTGAACCCTGTGGGAGTCTCACTGATTAACACTGAACCCTATGGGAGTCTCACTGATTAACACTGAACCCTGTGGGATTCTCAATGATTAACACTGAACCCTATGGGAGTCTCACTGATTTACACTGAACCCTGTGGGAGTCTCAGTGATTAACACTGAACCCTATGGGAGTCTCACTGATTAACACTGAACACTGTGGGAGTCTCACTGATTAACATTGAACACTGTGGGAGTCTCACTGATTAACACAGAACCCTGTGGGAGTCTCACTGATTAACACTGAAACCTATGGGAGTCTCACTGATTAACACATGAACCCTGAGGGAGTCTCACTGATTAACACTGAACCCTGTGGGAGTCTCACTGATTAACACTGAACACTGTGGGAGTCTCACTGATTAACATTGAACACTATGGGAGCCTCACTGATTAACACTGAACGCTGTGGGAGTCTCACTGATTAACACTGAACCCTGTGGGAGTCTCACTCATTAACAATGAACCATATGGGAGTCTCATTGATTAACACTGAACCCTATGGGAGTCTCACTGATTAACAATGAACCCTATGGGAGTCTCACTGATTAACACTTAACCCTATGGGAGTCTCACTGATTAACACTGAACTCTATGGGATTCTCAATGATTAACACTGAACCCTATGGGAGTCTCACTGATTAACACTGAACCCTGTGGGAGTCTCAGTGATTAACACTGAACCCTATGGGAGTCTCACTGATTAACACTGAACACTGTGGGAGTCTCACTGATTAACATTGAACACTGTGGGAGTCTCACTGATTAACACTGAACCCTGTGGGAGTCTCACTGATTAACACTGAAACCTATGGGAGTCTCACTGATTAACACATGAACCCTGAGGGAGTCTCACTGATTAACACTGAACCCTGGGGGAGTCTCACTGATTAACACTGAACACTGTGGGAGTCTCACTGATTAACATTGAACACTATGGGAGCCTCACTGATTAACACTGGACCCTGTGGGAGTCTCACTGATTAACACTGAACCCTATGGGAGTCTCACTGATTAATACATGAACCCTGAGGGAGTATCACTGATTAACACTGAACCCTGTGGGAGTCTCACTGATTAACACTGAACCCTGTGGGAGTCTCACTGATTAACACTGAACCCTATGGGAGTCTCATTGATTAACACTGAACCCTGTGGGAGTCTCACTGATTAACACATGAACACTGTGGGAGTCTCATTGATTTACACTGAACCCTATGGGAGTTTCACTGATTAACACATGAACCCTGAGGGAGTCTCACTGATTAACACTGAACCCTGTGGGAGTCTCACTGATTAACACTGAACACTGTGGGAGTCTCACTGATTAACATTGAACACTATGTGAGCCTCACTGATTAACACTGAACCCTGTGGGAGTCTCACTGATTAACACTGAACCCTGTGGGAGTCTCACTCATTAACACTGAACCATATGGGAGTCTCATTGATTAACACTGAACCCTATGG
Organism: Petromyzon marinus; assembly: GCF_048934315.1. NCBI lineage: Eukaryota > Metazoa > Chordata > Hyperoartia > Petromyzontiformes > Petromyzontidae > Petromyzon > Petromyzon marinus. The sequence continues at coordinate 949,672 of NW_027423058.1, read as the reverse complement.
GAGTCTCACTGATTAACAATGAACCCTATGGGAGTCTCACTGATTAACACTTAACCCTATGGGAGTCTCACTGATTAACACTGAACTCTATGGGATTCTCAATGATTAACACTGAACCCTATGGGAGTCTCACTGATTAACACTGAACCCTGTGGGAGTCTCAGTGATTAACACTGAACCCTATGGGAGTCTCACTGATTAACACTTAACCCTATGGGAGTCTCACTGATTAACACTGAACTCTATGGGATTCTCAATGATTAACACTGAACCCTATGGGAGTCTCACTGATTAACACTGAACCCTGTGGGAGTCTCAGTGATTAACACTGAACCCTATGGGAGTCTCACTGATTAACACTGGACACTGTGGGAGTCTCACTGATTAACACTGAACACTGTGGGAATCTCACTGATTAACACTGAACCCTGTGGGAGTCTCAGTGATTAACACTGAACCCTGAGGGAGTCTCATTGATGAACACTGAACACTGTGGGAGTCTCACTGATTAACACTGAACACTGTGGGAGTCTCACTGATTAACACTGAACCCTGTGGGAGTCTCACTGATTAACACTGAACCCTATGGGAGTCTCACTGATTAACACTGAACACTGTGGGAGTCTCACTGATTAACACTGAACCCTGTGGGAGTCTCACTGATTAACACTGAACACTGTGGGAGTCTCACTGATTAACATTGAACACTATGGGAGCCTCACTGATTAACACTGAACCCTGTGGGAGTCTCACTGATTAACACTGAACCCTATGGGAGTCTCACTGATTAACACTGAACTCTATGGGATTCTCAATGATTAACACTGAACCCTATGGGAGTCTCACTGATTTACACTGAACCCTGTGGGAGTCTCAGTGATTAACACTGAACCCTATGGGAGTCTCACTGATTAACACTGAACACTGTGGGAGTCTCACTGATTAACATTGAACACTGTGGGAGTCTCACTGATTAACACAGAACCCTGTGGGAGTCTCACTGATTAACACTGAAACCTATGGGAGTCTCACTGATTAACACATGAACCCTGAGGGAGTCTCACTGATTAACACTGAACCCTGTGGGAGTCTCACTGATTAACACTGAACACTGTGGGAGTCTCACTGATTAACATTGAACACTATGGGAGCCTCACTGATTAACACTGAACCCTGTGGGAGTCTCACTGATTAACACTGAACCCTGTGGGAGTCTCACTCATTAACAATGAACCATATGGGAGTCTCATTGATTAACACTGAACCCTATGGGAGTCTCACTGATTAACAATGAACCCTATGGGAGTCTCACTGATTAACACTTAACCCTATGGGAGTCTCACTGATTAACACTGAACTCTATGGGATTCTCAATGATTAACACTGAACCCTATGGGAGTCTCACTGATTAACACTGAACCCTGTGGGAGTCTCAGTGATTAACACTGAACCCTATGGGAGTCTCACTGATTAACACTGAACACTGTGGGAGTCTCACTGATTAACATTGAACACTGTGGGAGTCTCACTGATTAACACTGAACCCTGTGGGAGTCTCACTGATTAACACTGAAACCTATGGGAGTCTCACTGATTAACACATGAACCCTGAGGGAGTCTCACTGATTAACACTGAACCCTGGGGGAGTCTCACTGATTAACACTGAACACTGTGGGAGTCTCACTGATTAACATTGAACACTATGGGAGCCTCACTGATTAACACTGGACCCTGTGGGAGTCTCACTGATTAACACTGAACCCTATGGGAGTCTCACTGATTAATACATGAACCCTGAGGGAGTATCACTGATTAACACTGAACCCTGTGGGAGTCTCACTGATTAACACTGAACCCTGTGGGAGTCTCACTGATTAACACTGAACCCTATGGGAGTCTCATTGATTAACACTGAACCCTGTGGGAGTCTCACTGATTAACACATGAACACTGTGGGAGTCTCATTGATTTACACTGAACCCTATGGGAGTTTCACTGATTAACACATGAACCCTGAGGGAGTCTCACTGATTAACACTGAACCCTGTGGGAGTCTCACTGATTAACACTGAACACTGTGGGAGTCTCACTGATTAACATTGAACACTATGTGAGCCTCACTGATTAACACTGAACCCTGTGGGAGTCTCACTGATTAACACTGAACCCTGTGGGAGTCTCACTCATTAACACTGAACCATATGGGAGTCTCATTGATTAACACTGAACCCTATGGGAGTCTCACTGATTAACAATGAACCCTATGGGAGTCTCACTGATTAACACTTAACCCTATGGGAGTCTCACTGATTAACACTGAACTCTATGGGATTCTCAATGATTAACACTGAACCCTATGGGAGTCTCACTGATTAACACTGAACCCTGTGGGAGTCTCAGTGATTAACACTGAACCCTATGGGAGTCTCACTGATTAACACTGAACACTGTGGGAGTCTCACTGATTAACACTGAACACTGTGGGAATCTCACTGATTAACACTGAACCCTATGGGAGTCTCACTGATTAACACTGAACACTGTGGGAGTCTCACTGATTAACACTGAACCCTGTGGGAGTCTCACTGATTAACACTGAACACTGTGGGAGTCTCACTGATTAACACTGAACACTATGGGAGCCTCACTGATTAACACTGAACCCTGTGGGAGTCTCACTGATTAACACTGAACCCTATGGGAGTCTCACTGATTAATACTGAACTCTATGGGATTCTCAATGATTAACACTGAACCCTATGGGATTCTAACTGATTTACACTGAACCCTGTGGGAGTCTCAGTGATTAACACTGAACACTATGGGAGCCTCACTGATTAACACTGAACCCTGTGGGAGTCTCACTGATTAACACTGAACCCTGTGGGAGTCTCACTCATTAACACTGAACCATATGGGAGTCTCATTGATTAACACTGAACCCTATGGGAGTCTCACTGATTAACACTTAACCCTATGGGAGTCTCACTGATTAACACTGAACTCTTTGGGATTCTCAATGATTAACACTGAACCCTATGGGAGTCTCACTGATTAACACTGAACCCTGTGGGAGTCTCAGTGATTAACACTGAACCCTATGGGAGTCTCACTGATTAACACTGAACACTGTGGGAGTCTCACTGATTAACACTGAACACTGTGGGAATCTCACTGATTAACACTGAACCCTGTGGGAGTCTCAGTGATTAACACTGAACCCTGAGGGAGTCTCAATGATGAACACTGAACACTGTGGGAGTCTCACTGATTAACACTGAACACTGTGGGAGTCTCACTGATTAACACTGAACCCTGTGGGAGTCTCACTGATTAACACTGAACCCTATGGGAGTCTCACTGATTAACACTGAACACTGTGGGAGTCTCACTGATTAACACTGAACCCTGTGGGAGTCTCACTGATTAACACTGAACACTGTGGGAGTCTCACTGATTAACATTGAACACTATGGGAGCCTCACTGATTAACACTGAACCCTGTGGGAGTCTCACTGATTAACACTGAACCCTATGGGAGTCTCACTGATTAACACTGAACTCTATGGGATTCTCAATGATTAACACGGAACCCTATGGGAGTCTCACTGATTTACACTGAACCCTGTGGGAGTCTCAGTGATTAACACTGAACCCTATGGGAGTCTCACTGATTAAAACTGAACACTGTGGGAGTCTCACTGATTAACATTGAACACTGTGGGAGTCTCACTGATTAACACTGAACCCTGTGGGAGTCCCACTGATTAACACTGAAACCTATGGGAGTCTCACTGATTAACACATGAACCCTGAGGGAGTCTCACTGATTAACACTGAACCCTGTGGGAGTCTCACTGATTAACACTGAACACTGTGGGAGTCTCACTGATTAACATTGAACACTATGGGAGCCTCACTGATTAACACTGAACCCTGTGGGAGTCTCACTGATTAACACTGAACCCTGTGGGAGTCTCACTCATTAACAATGAACCATATGGGAGTCTCATTGATTAACACTGAACCCTATGGGAGTCTCACTGATTAACAATGAACCCTATGGGAGTCTCACTGATTAACACTTAACCCTATGGGAGTCTCACTGATTAACACTGAACTCTATGGGATTCTCAATGATTAACACTGAACCCTATGGGAGTCTCACTGATTAACACTGAACCCTGTGGGAGTCTCAGTGATTAACACTGAACCCTATGGGAGTCTCACTGATTAACACTGAACACTGTGGGAGTCTCACTGATTAACATTGAACACTGTGGGAGTCTCACTGATTAACACTGAACCCTGTGGGAGTCTCACTGATTAACACTGAAACCTATGGGAGTCTCACTGATTAACACATGAACCCTGAGGGAGTCTCACTGATTAACATTGAACACTATGGGAGCGTCACTGATTAACACTGGACCCTGTGGGAGTCTCACTGATTAACACTGAACCCTATGGGAGTCTCACTGATTAATACATGAACCCTGAGGGAGTATCACTGATTAACACTGAACCCTGTGGGAGACTCACTGATTAACACTGAACCCTGTGGGAGTCTCACTGATTAACACTGAACCCTATGGGAGTCTCATTGATTAACACTGAACCCTGTGGGAGTCTCACTGATTAACACATGAACACTGTGGGAGTCTCATTGATTTACACTGAACCCTATGAGAGTCTCACTGATTAACACTGAACCCTATGGGAGTCTCACTGATTAACACTGAACCCTGTGGGAGTCTCACTGATTTACACTGAACCCTATTGGAGTCTCACTGATTAACACTGAACCCTATGGGAGTCTCACTGATTAACACTGAACCCTGTGGGAGTGTCACTGATTAACACTGAACCCTATGGGAGTCTCACTGATTAACACTGAACCCTGTGGGAGTCTCACTGATAAACACTGAACCCTATGGGAGTTTCACTGATTAACACTGAACCCTGTGGGAGTCTCACTGATTAACACTGAACCCTATGGGAGTCTCACTGATTAGCACTGAACCCTGTGGAAGTTACACTGATTAACAATAAACCTTATGGGAGTCTCACTGATTAACACTGAACCCTATGGGAATCTCACTGATTAACACTAAACCCTGTGGGAGTCTCAGTGATTAACACTGAACCCTGAGGGAGTCTCACTGATGAACACTGAACACTGTGGGAGTCTCACTGATTAACACTGAACACTGTGGGAGTCTCACTGATTAACACTGAACCCTGTGGGAGTCTCACTGATTAACACTGAACCCTATGGGAGTCTCACTGATTAACACTGAACACTGTGGGAGTCTCACTGATTAACACTGAACCCTGTGGGAGTCTCACTGATTAACACTGAACACTGTGGGAGTCTCACTGATTAACATTGAACACTATGGGAGCCTCACTGATTAACACTGAACCCTGTGGGAGTCTCACTGATTAACACTGAACCCTATGGGAGTCTCACTGATTAACACATGAACCCTGAGGGAGTATCACTGATTAACACTGAACCCTGTGGGAGTCTCACTGATTAACACTGAACCCTGTGGGAGTCTCACTGATTAACACTGAACCCTATGGGAGTCTCATTGATTAACACTGAACCCTGTGGGAGTCTCACTGATTAACACATGAACCCTGTGGGAGTCTCATTGATTTACACTGAACCCTATGGGAGTCTGACTGATTAACAATGAACCCTATGGGAGTCTCACTGATTAACACTGAACCCTGTGGGAGTCTCACTGATTTACACTGAACCCTATGGGAGTCTCACTGATTAACACTGAACCCTGTGGGAGTCTCAATGATTAACACTGAACCCTATGGGAGTCGCACTGATTAACACTGAACCCTGTGGGAGTCTCACTGATAAACACTGAACCCTATGGGAGTTTCACTGATTAACACTGAACCCTGTGGGAGTCTCACTGATTAACACTGAACCCTATGGGAGTCTCACTGATTAACACTGAACCCTGTGGAAGTTACACTGATTAACAATGAACCTTATGGGAGTCTCACTGATTAACACTGAACCCTATGGGAATCTCACTGATTAACACTGAACCCTGTGGGAGTCTCAGTGATTAACACTGAACCCTGAGGGAGTCTCACTGATGAACACTGAACACGGTGGGAGTCTTACTGATTAACACTGAACACTGTGGGAGTCTCACTGATTAACACTGAACCCTGTGGGAGTCTCACTGATTTACACTGAACCCTATTGGAGTCTCACTGATTAACACTGAACCCTATGGGGAGTCTCACTGATTAACACTGAACCCTGTGGGAGTCTCACTGATTAACACTGAATCCTATGGGAGTCTCACTGATTAACACTGAACCCTGTGGGAGTCTCACTGATAAACACTGAACCCTATGGGAGTTTCACTGATTAACACTGAACCCTGTGGGAGTCTCACTGATTAACACTGAACCCTATGGGAGTCTCACTGATTAGCACTGAACCCTGTGGAAGTTACACTGATTAACAATGAACCTTATGGGAGTCTCACTGATTAACACTGAACCGTATGGGAATCTCACTGATTAACACTGAACCCTGTGGGAGTCTCAGTGATGAACACTGAACCCTGAGCGAGTCTCACTGATGAACACTGAACACTGTGGGAGACTCACTGATTAACACTGAACACTGTGGGAGTCTCACTGATTAACACTGAACCCTGTGGGAGTCTCACTGATTAACACTGAACCCTATGGGAGTCTAACTGATTAACACTGAACACTGTGGGGTCTCCCTGATTAACATTGAACACTGTGGGAGTTTCACTGATTAACACTGAACCCTGTGGGACTCTCACTGATTAACACTGAAACCTATGGGAGTCTCACTGATTAACACATGAACCCTGAGGGAGTCTCACTGATTAACACTGAACCCTGTGGGAGTCTCACTGATTAACACTGAACACTGTGGGAGTCTCACTGATTAACATTGAACACTATGGGAGCCTCACTGATTAACACTGAACCCTGTGGGAGTCTCACTGATTAACACTGAACCCTATGGGAGTCTCACTGATTAACACATGAACCCTGAGGGAGTATCACTGATCAACACTGAACCCTGTGGGAGTCTCACTGATTAACACTGAACCCTGTGGGAGTCTCACTGATTAACACTGAACCCTATGGGAGTCTCATTGATTAACACTGAACCCTGTGGGAGTCTCACTGATTAACACATGAACCCTGTGGGAGTCTCACTGATTTACACTGAACCCTATGGGAGTCTCACTGATTAACACTGAACCCTATGGGAGTCTCACTGATTAACACTGAACCCTGTGGGAGTCTCACTGATTAACACTGAACCCTGTGGGAGTCTCACTGATTTACACTGAACCCTATGGGAGTCTCACTGATTAACACTGAACCCTATGGGATTCTCACTGATTAACACTGAACCCTGTGGGAGTCTCACTGATTTACACTGAACCCTATGGGAGTCTCACTGATTAGCACTGAACCCTATGGGAGTCTCACTGATTAACACTGAACCCTGTGGGAGTCTCACTGATTAACACTGAACCCTGTGGGAGTCTCAATGATTTACACTGAACCCTATGGGAGTCTCACTGATTAACACTGAACCCTATGGGAGTCTCACTGATTAACACTGAACCCTGTGGAAGTTACACTGATTAACAATGAACCTTATGGGAGTCTCACTGATTAACACTGAACCCTATGGGAATCTCACTGATTAACACTGAACCCTGTGGGAGTCTCAGTGATTAACACTGAACCCTGAGGGAGTCTCACTGATGAACACTGAACACTGTGGGAGTCTCAATGATTAACACTGAACACTGTGGGAGTCTCACTGATTAAAATTGAACCCTGTGGGAGTCTCACTGAATAACACTGAACCATGTGGGAGTCTCACAGATTAACGCTGAACCCTATGGGAGTCTCACTGATTAACAATGAACCCTATGGGAGTCTCACTGATTAACACTTAACCCTATGGGAGTCTCACTGATTAACACTGAACTCTATGGGATTCTCAATGATTAACACTGAACCCTATGGGAGTCTCACTGATTAACAATGAACCCTATGGGAGTCTCACTGATTAACACTTGACCCTATGGGAGTCTCACTGATTAACACTGAACTCTATGGGATTCTCAATGATTAACACTGAACCCTATGGGAGTCTCACTGATTAACACTGAACCCTGTGGGAGTCTCAGTGATTAACACTGAACCCTATGGGAGTCTCACTGATTAACACTGAACACTGTGGGAGTCTCACTGATTAACATTGAACCCTATGGGAGTCTCACTGATTAACACATGAACCCTGAGGGAGTCTCACTGATTAACACTGAACCCTGTGGGAGTCTCACTGATTAACACTAAACCCTATGGGAGTCTCACTGATTAACACTGAACACTGTGGGAGTCTCACTGATTAACACTGAACCCTGTGGGAGTCTCACTGATTAACAATGAACCCTATGGGAGTCTCACTGATTAACATATGAAACCTGAGGGAGTAACACTGATTAACACTGAACCCTGTGGGAGTCTCACTTATTAACACTGAACCCTGTGGGAGTCTCACTGATTAACACTGAACCCTATGGGAGTCTCACTGATTAACACTGAACCCTGTGGGAGTCTCACTGATTTACACTGAACCCTATGGGAGTCTCACTGATTAACACTGAACCCTATGGGATTCTCACTGATTAACACTGAACCCTGTGGGAGTCTCACTGATTTACACTGAACCCTATGGGAGTCTCACTGATTAGCACTGAACCCTATGGGAGTCTCACTGATTAACACTGAACCCTGTGGGAGTCTCACTGATTAACACTGAACCCTGTGGGAGTCTCAATGATTTACACTGAACCCTATGGGAGTCTCACTGATTAACACTGAACCCTATGGGAGTCTCACTGATTAACACTGAACCCTGTGGAAGTTACACTGATTAACAATGAACCTTATGGGAGTCTCACTGATTAACACTGAACCCTATGGGAATCTCACTGATTAACACTGAACCCTGTGGGAGTCTCAGTGATTAACACTGAACCCTGAGGGAGTCTCACTGATGAACACTGAACACTGTGGGAGTCTCAATGATTAACACTGAACACTGTGGGAGTCTCACTGATTAAAATTGAACCCTGTGGGAGTCTCACTGAATAACACTGAACCATGTGGGAGTCTCACAGATTAACGCTGAACCCTATGGGAGTCTCACTGATTAACAATGAACCCTATGGGAGTCTCACTGATTAACACTTAACCCTATGGGAGTCTCACTGATTAACACTGAACTCTATGGGATTCTCAATGATTAACACTGAACCCTATGGGAGTCTCACTGATTAACAATGAACCCTATGGGAGTCTCACTGATTAACACTTGACCCTATGGGAGTCTCACTGATTAACACTGAACTCTATGGGATTATCAATGATTAACACTGAACCCTATGGGAGTCTCACTGATTAACACTGAACCCTGTGGGAGTCTCAGTGATTAACACTGAACCCTATGGGAGTCTCACTGATTAACACTGAACACTGTGGGAGTCTCACTGATTAACATTGAACCCTATGGGAGTCTCACTGATTAACACATGAACCCTGAGGGAGTCTCACTGATTAACACTGAACCCTGTGGGAGTCTCACTGATTAACACTAAACCCTATGGGAGTCTCACTGATTAACACTGAACACTGTGGGAGTCTCACTGATTAACACTGAACCCTGTGGGAGTCTCACTGATTAACAATGAACCCTATGGGAGTCTCACTGATTAACATATGAAACCTGAGGGAGTATCACTGATTAACACTGAACCCTGTGGGAGTCTCACTTATTAACACTGAACCCTGTGGGAGTCTCACTGATTAACACTGAACCCTATGGGAGTCTCATTGATTAACACTGAACCCTGTGGGAGTCTCACTGATTAACACATGAACCCTGTGGGAGTCTCACTGATTTACACTGAACCCTATGGGAGTCTCACTGATTAACACTGAACCCTATGGGAGTCTCACTGATTAACACTGAACCCTGTGGGACTCTCACTGATTAACACTGAACCCTATGGGAGTCTCACTGATTAACACTGAACCCTGTGGGAGACTCACTGATTAACACTGAACCCTATGGTAGTTTCACTGTTTAACACTGAACCATGTGGGAGTCTCACTGATTAACACTGAACCCTGTGAGAGTCTCACTCATTAACACTGAACCATATGGGAGTCTCATTGATTAACACTGAACCCTATGGGAGTCTCAATGATTAACAATGAACCCTATGGGAGTCTCACTGATTAACACTTAACCCTATGGGAGTCTCACTGATTAACACTGAACTCTATGGGAATCTCACTGATTAACACTGAACCCTGTGGGAGTCTCAGTGATTAACACTGAACCCTGAGGGAGTCTCACTGATGAACACTGAACACTGTGGGAGTCTCAATGATTAACACTGAACACTGTGGGAGTCTCACTGATTAAAATTGAACCCTGTGGAAGTTACACTGATTAACAATGAACCTTATGGGAGTCTCACTGATTAACACTGAACCCTATGGGAATCTCACTGATTAACACTGAACCCTGTGGGAGTCTCAGTGATTAACACTGAACCCTGAGGGAGTCTCACTGATGAACACTGAACACGGTGGGAGTCTTACTGATTAACACTGAACACTGTGGGAGTCTCACTGATTAACACTGAACCCTGTGGGAGTCTCACTGATTTACACTGAACCCTATTGGAGTCTCACTGATTAACACTGAACCCTATGGGGAGTCTCACTGATTAACACTGAACCCTGTGGGAGTCTCACTGATTAACACTGAATCCTATGGGAGTCTCACTGATTAACACTGAACCCTGTGGGAGTCTCACTGATAAACACTGAACCCTATGGGAGTTTCACTGATTAACACTGAACCCTGTGGGAGTCTCACTGATTAACACTGAACCCTATGGGAGTCTCACTGATTAGCACTGAACCCTGTGGAAGTTACACTGATTAACAATGAACCTTATGGGAGTCTCACTGATTAACACTGAACCGTATGGGAATCTCACTGATTAACACTGAACCCTGTGGGAGTCTCAGTGATGAACACTGAACCCTGAGCGAGTCTCACTGATGAACACTGAACACTGTGGGAGACTCACTGATTAACACTGAACACTGTGGGAGTCTCACTGATTAACACTGAACCCTGTGGGAGTCTCACTGATTAACACTGAACCCTATGGGAGTCTAACTGATTAACACTGAACACTGTGGGGTCTCCCTGATTAACATTGAACACTGTGGGAGTTTCACTGATTAACACTGAACCCTGTGGGACTCTCACTGATTAACACTGAAACCTATGGGAGTCTCACTGATTAACACATGAACCCTGAGGGAGTCTCACTGATTAACACTGAACCCTGTGGGAGTCTCACTGATTAACACTGAACACTGTGGGAGTCTCACTGATTAACATTGAACACTATGGGAGCCTCACTGATTAACACTGAACCCTGTGGGAGTCTCACTGATTAACACTGAACCCTATGGGAGTCTCACTGATTAACACATGAACCCTGAGGGAGTATCACTGATCAACACTGAACCCTGTGGGAGTCTCACTGATTAACACTGAACCCTGTGGGAGTCTCACTGATTAACACTGAACCCTATGGGAGTCTCATTGATTAACACTGAACCCTGTGGGAGTCTCACTGATTAACACATGAACCCTGTGGGAGTCTCACTGATTTACACTGAACCCTATGGGAGTCTCACTGATTAACACTGAACCCTATGGGAGTCTCACTGATTAACACTGAACCCTGTGGGAGTCTCACTGATTAACACTGAACCCTGTGGGAGTCTCACTGATTTACACTGAACCCTATGGGAGTCTCACTGATTAACACTGAACCCTATGGGATTCTCACTGATTAACACTGAACCCTGTGGGAGTCTCACTGATTTACACTGAACCCTATGGGAGTCTCACTGATTAGCACTGAACCCTATGGGAGTCTCACTGATTAACACTGAACCCTGTGGGAGTCTCACTGATTAACACTGAACCCTGTGGGAGTCTCAATGATTTACACTGAACCCTATGGGAGTCTCACTGATTAACACTGAACCCTATGGGAGTCTCACTGATTAACACTGAACCCTGTGGAAGTTACACTGATTAACAATGAACCTTATGGGAGTCTCACTGATTAACACTGAACCCTATGGGAATCTCACTGATTAACACTGAACCCTGTGGGAGTCTCAGTGATTAACACTGAACCCTGAGGGAGTCTCACTGATGAACACTGAACACTGTGGGAGTCTCAATGATTAACACTGAACACTGTGGGAGTCTCACTGATTAAAATTGAACCCTGTGGGAGTCTCACTGAATAACACTGAACCATGTGGGAGTCTCACAGATTAACGCTGAACCCTATGGGAGTCTCACTGATTAACAATGAACCCTATGGGAGTCTCACTGATTAACACTTAACCCTATGGGAGTCTCACTGATTAACACTGAACTCTATGGGATTCTCAATGATTAACACTGAACCCTATGGGAGTCTCACTGATTAACAATGAACCCTATGGGAGTCTCACTGATTAACACTTGACCCTATGGGAGTCTCACTGATTAACACTGAACTCTATGGGATTCTCAATGATTAACACTGAACCCTATGGGAGTCTCACTGATTAACACTGAACCCTGTGGGAGTCTCAGTGATTAACACTGAACCCTATGGGAGTCTCACTGATTAACACTGAACACTGTGGGAGTCTCACTGATTAACATTGAACCCTATGGGAGTCTCACTGATTAACACATGAACCCTGAGGGAGTCTCACTGATTAACACTGAACCCTGTGGGAGTCTCACTGATTAACACTAAACCCTATGGGAGTCTCACTGATTAACACTGAACACTGTGGGAGTCTCACTGATTAACACTGAACCCTGTGGGAGTCTCACTGATTAACAATGAACCCTATGGGAGTCTCACTGATTAACATATGAAACCTGAGGGAGTAACACTGATTAACACTGAACCCTGTGGGAGTCTCACTTATTAACACTGAACCCTGTGGGAGTCTCACTGATTAACACTGAACCCTATGGGAGTCTCACTGATTAACACTGAACCCTGTGGGAGTCTCACTGATTTACACTGAACCCTATGGGAGTCTCACTGATTAACACTGAACCCTATGGGATTCTCACTGATTAACACTGAACCCTGTGGGAGTCTCACTGATTTACACTGAACCCTATGGGAGTCTCACTGATTAGCACTGAACCCTATGGGAGTCTCACTGATTAACACTGAACCCTGTGGGAGTCTCACTGATTAACACTGAACCCTGTGGGAGTCTCAATGATTTACACTGAACCCTATGGGAGTCTCACTGATTAACACTGAACCCTATGGGAGTCTCACTGATTAACACTGAACCCTGTGGAAGTTACACTGATTAACAATGAACCTTATGGGAGTCTCACTGATTAACACTGAACCCTATGGGAATCTCACTGATTAACACTGAACCCTGTGGGAGTCTCAGTGATTAACACTGAACCCTGAGGGAGTCTCACTGATGAACACTGAACACTGTGGGAGTCTCAATGATTAACACTGAACACTGTGGGAGTCTCACTGATTAAAATTGAACCCTGTGGGAGTCTCACTGAATAACACTGAACCATGTGGGAGTCTCACAGATTAACGCTGAACCCTATGGGAGTCTCACTGATTAACAATGAACCCTATGGGAGTCTCACTGATTAACACTTAACCCTATGGGAGTCTCACTGATTAACACTGAACTCTATGGGATTCTCAATGATTAACACTGAACCCTATGGGAGTCTCACTGATTAACAATGAACCCTATGGGAGTCTCACTGATTAACACTTGACCCTATGGGAGTCTCACTGATTAACACTGAACTCTATGGGATTATCAATGATTAACACTGAACCCTATGGGAGTCTCACTGATTAACACTGAACCCTGTGGGAGTCTCAGTGATTAACACTGAACCCTATGGGAGTCTCACTGATTAACACTGAACACTGTGGGAGTCTCACTGATTAACATTGAACCCTATGGGAGTCTCACTGATTAACACATGAACCCTGAGGGAGTCTCACTGATTAACACTGAACCCTGTGGGAGTCTCACTGATTAACACTAAACCCTATGGGAGTCTCACTGATTAACACTGAACACTGTGGGAGTCTCACTGATTAACACTGAACCCTGTGGGAGTCTCACTGATTAACAATGAACCCTATGGGAGTCTCACTGATTAACATATGAAACCTGAGGGAGTATCACTGATTAACACTGAACCCTGTGGGAGTCTCACTTATTAACACTGAACCCTGTGGGAGTCTCACTGATTAACACTGAACCCTATGGGAGTCTCATTGATTAACACTGAACCCTGTGGGAGTCTCACTGATTAACACATGAACCCTGTGGGAGTCTCACTGATTTACACTGAACCCTATGGGAGTCTCACTGATTAACACTGAACCCTATGGGAGTCTCACTGATTAACACTGAACCCTGTGGGACTCTCACTGATTAACACTGAACCCTATGGGAGTCTCACTGATTAACACTGAACCCTGTGGGAGACTCACTGATTAACACTGAACCCTATGGTAGTTTCACTGTTTAACACTGAACCATGTGGGAGTCTCACTGATTAACACTGAACCCTGTGAGAGTCTCACTCATTAACACTGAACCATATGGGAGTCTCATTGATTAACACTGAACCCTATGGGAGTCTCAATGATTAACAATGAACCCTATGGGAGTCTCACTGATTAACACTTAACCCTATGGGAGTCTCACTGATTAACACTGAACTCTATGGGAATCTCACTGATTAACACTGAACCCTGTGGGAGTCTCAGTGATTAACACTGAACCCTGAGGGAGTCTCACTGATGAACACTGAACACTGTGGGAGTCTCAATGATTAACACTGAACACTGTGGGAGTCTCACTGATTAAAATTGAACCCTGTGGGAGTCTCACTGAATAACACTGAACCATGTGGGAGTCTCACAGATTAACGCTGAACCCTATGGGAGTCTCACTGATTAACAATGAACCCTATGGGAGTCTCACTGATTAACACTTAACCCTATGGGAGTCTCACTGATTAACACTGAACTCTATGGGATTCTCAATGATTAACACTGAACCCTGTGGGAGTCTCAGTGATTAACACTGAACCCTATGGGAGTCTCACTGATTAACACTGAACACTGTGGGAGTCTCACTGATTAACATTGAACCCTATGGGAGTCTCACTGATTAACACATGAACCCTGAGGGAGTCTCACTGATTAACACTGAACCCTGTGGGAGTCTCACTGATTAACACTAAACCCTATGGGAGTCTCACTGATTAACACTGAACACTGTGGGAGTCTCACTGATTAACACTGAACCCTGTGGGAGTCTCACTGATTAACAATGAACCCTATGGGAGTCTCACTGATTAACATATGAAACCTGAGGGAGTATCACTGATTAACACTGAACCCTGTGGGAGTCTCACTTATTAACACTGAACCCTGTGGGAGTCTCACTGATTAACACTGAACCCTATGGGAGTCTCATTGATTAACACTGAACCCTGTGGGAGTCTCACTGATTAACACATGAACCCTGTGGGAGTCTCACTGATTTACACTGAACCCTATGGGAGTCTCACTGATTAACACTGAACCCTATGGGAGTCTCACTGATTAACACTGAACCCTGTGGGACTCTCACTGATTAACACTGAACCCTATGGGAGTCTCACTGATTAACACTGAACCCTGTGGGAGACTCACTGATTAACACTGAACCCTATGGGAGTTTCACTGTTTAACACTGAACCATGTGGGAGTCTCACTGATTAACACTGAACCCTGTGAGAGTCTCACTCATTAACACTGAACCATATGGGAGTCTCATTGATTAACACTGAACCCTATGGGAGTCTCAATGATTAACAATGAACCCTATGGGAGTCTCACTGATTAACACTTAACCCTATGGGAGTCTCACTGATTAACACTGAACTCTATGGGATTCTCAATGATTAACACTGAACCCTATGGGAGTCTCACTGATTAACACTGAACCCTGTGGGAGTCTCAGTGATTAACACTGAACCCTATGGGAGTCTCACTGATTAACACTGAACTCTGTGGGAGTCTCACTGATTAACATTGAACACTGTGGGAGTTTCACTGATTAACACTGAACCCTGTGGGAGTCTCACTGATTAACACTGAAACCTATGGGAGTCTCACTGATTAACACATGAACCCTGAGGGAGTCTCACTGATTAACACTGAAGCCTGTGGGAGTCTCACTGATTAACACTGAACACTTTGGGAGTCTCACTGATTAACATTGAACACTATGGGAGCCTCACCGATTAACACTGAACCCTGTGGGAGTCTCACTGATTAACACTGAACCCTATGGGAGTCTCACTGATTAACACATGAACCCTGAGGGAGTATCACTGATTAACACTGAACCCTGTGGGAGTCTCACTGATTAACACTGAACCCTGTGGGAGTCTCACTGATTAACACTGAACCCTACGGGAGTCTCATTGATTAACACTGAACCCTGTGGGAGTCTCACTGATTAACACATGAACCCTGTGGGAGTCTCATTGATTTACACTGAACCCTATGGGAGTCTCACTGATTAACACTGAACCCTATGGGAGTCTCACTGATTAACACTGAACCCTGTGGGAGTCTCACTGATTTACACTGAACCCTATGGGAGTCTCACTGATTAACACTGAACCCTGTGGGAGTCTCACTGATTAACACTGAACCCTATGGGAGTCTCACTGATTAACACTGAACCCTGTGGAAGTTACACTGATTAACAATGAACCTTATGGGAGTCTCACTGATTAACACTGAACACTGTGGGAGTCTCACTGATTAACACTGAACCCTATGGGAATCTCACTGATTAACACTGAACCCTGTGGGAGTCTCAGTGATTAACACTGAACGCTGAGGGAGTCTCACTGATGAACACTGAACACTGTGGGAGCCTCACTGATTAACACTGAACACTGTGGGAGTCTCACTGATTAACACTGAACCCTGTGGGAGTCTCACTGATTAACACTGAACCCTATGGGAGTCTCACTGATTAACACATGCACCCTGAGGGAGTCTCACTGATTAACACTGAACCCTGTGGGAGTCTCACTGATTAACACTGAACCCTGTGGAAGTCTCACTGATTAACACTGAACCCTATGGGAGTCTCACTGATTAACACTGAACACTATGGGAGTCTCACTGAATAACACTGAACACTGTGGGAGTCTCACTGATGAACATTGAACACTGTGGGAGTCTCACTGATTAACACTGAACCCTGTGGGAGTCTCACTGATTAACACTGAACCCTGTGGGAGTATCACTGATTAACAAATGAACCCTGAGGGAGTATCACTGATTAACACTGAACCCTGTGGGAGTCTCACTGATTAACACTGAACCCTGTGGGAGTCTCACTGATTAACACTGAACCCTATGGGAGTCTCATTGATTAACACTGAACCCTGTGGGAGTCTCACTGATTAACACATGAACCCTGTGGGAGTCTCACTGATTTACACTGAACCCTATGGGAGTCTCACTGATTAACACTGAACCCTATGGGAGTCTCACTGATTAACACTGAACCCTTTGGGAGACTCATTGGTTAACACTGAACCCTATGGGAGTCTCACTGATTAACACTGAACCCTGTAGGAGACTCACTGATTAACACTGAACCGTATGGGAGTTCCACTGTTTAATACTGAACAATGTGGGAGTCTCACTGATTAACACTGATCCCTGAGGGAGTCTCACTCATTAACATTGAACCATATGGGAGTCTCATTGATTAACGCTGAACCCTATGGGAGTCTCACTGATTAACAATGAACCCTATGGGAGTCTCACTGATTAACACTTAACCCTATGGGAGTCTCACTGATTAACACTGAACTCTATGGGATTCTCAATGATTAACACTGAACCCTATGGGAGTCTCACTGATTAACACTGAACCCTGTGGGAGTCTCAGTGATTAACACTGAACCCTATGGGAGTTTCACTGTTTAACACTGAACCATGTGGGAGTCTCACTGATTAACACTGAACCCTGTGAGAGTCTCACTCATTAACACTGAACCATATGGGAGTCTCATTGATTAACACTGAACCCTATGGGAGTCTCACTGATTAACATTGAACCCTATGGGAGTCTCACTGATTAACACTTAACCCTATGGGAGTCTCACTGATTAACACTGAACTCTATGGGATTCTCAATGATTAACACTGAACCCTATGGGAGTCTCACTGATTAACACTGAACCCTGTGGGAGTCTCAGTGATTAACACTGAACCCTATGGGAGTCTCACTGATTAAAACTGAACACTGTGGGAGTCTCACTGATTAACATTGAACACTGTGGGAGTTTCACTGATTAACACTGAACCCTGTGGGAGTCTCACTGATTAACACTGAAACCTATGGGAGTCTCACTGATTAACACATGAACCCTGAGGGAGTCTCACTGATTAACACTGAAGCCTGTGGGAGTCTCACTGATTAACACTGAACACTTTGGGAGTCTCACTGATTAACATTGAACATTATGGGAGCCTCACCGATTAACACTGAACCCTGTGGGAGTCTCACTGATTAACACTGAACCCTATGGGAGTCTCACTGATTAACACATGAACCCTGAGGGAGTATCACTGATTAACACTGAACCCTGTGGGAGTCTAACTGATTAACACTGAACCCTGTGGGAGTCTCACTGATTAACACTGAACCCTATGGGAGTCTCATTGATTAACACTGAACCCTGTGGGAGTCTCACTGATTAACACATGAACCCTGTGGGAGTCTCATTGATTTACACTGAACCCTATGGGAGTCTCACTGATTAACACTGAACCCTATGGGAGTCTCACTCATTAACATTGAACCCTGTGGGAGTCTCACTGATTTACACTGAACCCTATGGGAGTCTCACTGATTAACAATGAACCCTGTGGGAGTCTCACTGATTAACACTGAACCCTATGGGAGTCTCACTGATTAACACTGAACCCTGTGGAAGTTACATTGATTAACAATGAACCTTATGGGAGTCTCACTGATTAACACTGAACCCTATGGGAATCTCACTGATTAACACTGAACCCTGTGTGAGTCTCAGTGATTAACACTGAACCCTGAGGGAGTCTCACTGATGAACACTGAACACTGTGGGAGTCTCACTGATTAACACTGAACACTGTGGGAGTCTCACTGATTAACACTGAACCCTATGGGAATCTCACTGATTAACACTGAACCCTGTGGGAGTCTCAGTGATTAACACTGAACCCTGAGGGAGTCTCACTGATGAACACTGAACACTGTGGGAGTCTCAGTGATTAACACTGAACCCTGTGGGAGTCTCACTGATTAACACTGAACCCTGTGGAAGTATCACTGATTAACACATGAACCCTGAGGGAGTATCACTGATTAACACTGAACCCTGTGGGAGTCTCACTGATTAACACTGAACCCTGTGGGAGTCTCACTGATTAACACTGAACCCTATGGGAGTCTCATTGATTAACACTGAACCCTGTGGGAGTCTCACTGATTAACACATGAACCCTGTGGGAGTCTCACTGATTTACACTGAACCCTATGGGAGTCTCACTGATTAACACTGAACCCTATGGGAGTCTCACTGATTAACACTGAACCCTTTGGGAGTCTCACTGGTTAACACTGAACCCTATGGGAGTCTCACTGATTAACACTGAACCCTGTGGGAGACTCACTGATTAACACTGAACCCTATGGGAGTTTCACTGTTTAATACTGAACAATGTGGGAGTCTCACTGATTAACACTGAACCCTGAGGGAGTCTCACTCATTAACACTGAACCATATGGGAGTCTCATTGATTAACGCTGAACCCTATGGGAGTCTCACTGATTAACAATGAACCCTATGGGAGTCTCACTGATTAACACTTAACCCTATGGGAGTCTCACTGATTAACACTGAACTCTATGGGATTCTCAATGATTATCACTGAACAATATGGGAGTCTCACTGATTAACACTGAACCCTGTGGGAGTCTCAGTGATTAACACTGAACCCTATGGGAGTCTCACTGATTAACACTGAACACTGTGGGAGTCTCACTGATTAACATTGAACACTGTGGGAGTCTCACTGATTAACACTGAACTCTGTGGGAGTCTCACTGATTAACACTGAAACCTATGGGAATCTCACTGATTAACACATGAACCCTGAGGGAGTCTCACTGATTAACACTGAACCCTGTGGGAGTCTCACTGATTAACACTGAACCCTATGGGAGACTCACTGATTAACACTGAACACTGTGGGAGTCTCACTGATTAACATTGAACACTATGGGAGCCTCACTGATTAACACTGAACCCTATGGGAGTCTCACTGATTAACACATGAACCCTGAGGGAGTATCACTGATTAACACTGAACCCTGTGGGAGTCTCACTGATTAACACTGAACCCTATGGGAGTCTCATTGATTAACACTGAACCCTGTGGGAGTCTCACTGATTAACACATGAACCCTGTGGGAGTCTCACTGATTTACACTGAACCCTATGGGAGTCTCACTGATTAACACTGAACCCTATGGGAGTCTCACTGATTAACACTGAACCCTGTGGGAGTCTCACTGATTAACACTGAACCCTATGGGAGTCTCACTGATTAACACTGAACCCTATGGGAGTCCCACTGATTAACACTGAACCCTATGGGAGTCTCACTGATTAACACTGAACCCTGTGGGAGTCTCACTGATTAACACATGAACATTGTGGGAGTCTCACTGATTAACACTGAACCCTGTGGGAGTCTCACTGATTAACACTGAACCCTATGGGAGTCTCACTGATTAACACTGAACCCTGTGGGAGTCTCACTGATTAACACTGAACCCTGTGGGAGTCTCACTGATTAACACTGAACCCTGTGGGAGTCTCACTCATTAACACTGAACCATATGTGAGTCTCATTGATTAACACTGAACCCTATGGGAA
Organism: Petromyzon marinus; assembly: GCF_048934315.1. Lineage (NCBI taxonomy): Eukaryota > Metazoa > Chordata > Hyperoartia > Petromyzontiformes > Petromyzontidae > Petromyzon > Petromyzon marinus. Next base: position 928,420 of record NW_027423058.1, on the reverse strand, counting down.
ACTCACTGATTAACAATGAACCCTATGGGAGTCTCACTGATTAACACTTAACCCTATGGGAGTCTCACTGATTAACACTGAACTCTATGGGATTCTCAATGATTAACACTGAACCCTATGGGAGTCTCACTGATTAACACTGAACCCTGTGGGAGTCTCAGTGATTAACACTGAACCCTATGGGAGTCTCACTGATTAACACTGAACACTGTGGGAGTCTCACTGATTAACATTGAACACTGTGGGAGTCTCACTGATTAACACTGAACTCTGTGGGAGTCTCACTGATTAACACTGAACCCTGTGGGAGTCTCACTGATTAACACATGAACCCTGAGGGAGTATCACTGATTAACACTGAACCCTGTGGGAAGCTCACTGATTAACACTGAACCCTGTGGGAGTCTCACTGATTAACACTGAACCCTATGGGAGTCTCATTGATTAACACTGAACCCTGTGGGAGTCTCACTGATTAACACTGAACCCTATGGGAGTCTCACTGATTAACACTGAACCCTGTGGGAGTCTCACTGATTAACACTGAACCCTATGGGAGTTTCACTGATTAACACTGAACCCTGTGGGAGTCTCACTGATTAACACTGAACCCTGTGGGAGTCTCACTGATTAACACTGAACCCTATGGGAGTCTCACTGATTAACACTGAACCCTGTGGGAGTCTCACTGATTAACACTGAACCCTATGGGAGTTTCACTGATTAACACTGAACCCTGTGGGAGTCTCACTGATTAACACTGAACCCTATGGGAGTCTCACTGATTAACACTGAATCCTGTGGAAGTTACACTGATTAACAATGAACCTTATGGGAGTCCCACTGATTAACACTGAACCCTATGGGAATCTCACTGATTAACACTGAACCCTGTGGGAGTCTCAGTGATTAACACTGAACCCTGAGGGAGTCTCACTGATGAACACTGACCACTGTGGGAGTCTCACTGATTAACACTGAACACTGTGGGAGTCTCACTGATTAACACTGAACACCTGTGGGAGTCTCACTGATTAACACTGAACCCTGTGGGAGTCTCACTGATTAACACTGAACCCTATGGGAGTCTCACTGATTAACACTGAACCCTATGGGAGTCTCACTGATTAACACTGAACTCTATGGGATTCTCAATGATTAACACTGAACCCTATGGGAGTCTCCCTGATTAACACTGAACCCTGTGGGAGTCTCACTGATTAACACTGAACTCTATGGGATTCTCAATGATTAACACTGAACCCTATGGGAGTCTCACTGATTAACACTGAACCCTGTGGGAGTCTCAGTGATTAACACTGAACCCTATGGGAGTCTCACTGATTAACACTGAACACTGTGGGAGTCTCACTGATTAACATTGAACACTGTGGGAGTCTCACTGATTAACACTGAACTCTGTGGGAGTCTCACTGATTAACACTGAACCCTGTGGGAGTCTCACTGATTAACACATGAACCCTGAGGGAGTATCACTGATTAACACTGAACCCTGTGGGAGGCTCACTGATTAACACTGAACCCTGTGGGAGTCTCACTGATTAACACTGAACCCTATGGGAGTCTCATTGATTAACACTGAACCCTGTGGGAGTCTCACTGATTAACACTGAACCCTATGGGAGTCTCACTGATTAACACTGAACCCTGTGGGAGTCTCACTGATTAACACTGAACCCTATGGGAGTTTCACTGATTAACACTGAACCCTGTGTGAGTCTCACTGATTAACACTGAACCCTGTGGGAGTCTCACTGATTAACACTGAACCCTATGGGAGTCTCACTGATTAACACTGAACCCTGTGGGAGTCTCACTGATTAACACTGAACCCTATGGGAGTTTCACTGATTAACACTGAACCCTGTGGGAGTCTCACTGATTAACACTGAACCCTATGGGAGTCTCACTGATTAACACTGAATCCTGTAGAAGTTACACTGATTAACAATGAACCTTATGGGAGTCCCACTGATTAACACTGAACCCTATGGGAATCTCACTGATTAACACTGAACCCTGTGGGAGTCTCAGTGATTAACACTGAACCCTGAGGGAGTCTCACTGATGAACACTGACCACTGTGGGAGTCTCACTGATTAACACTGAACACTGTGGGAGTCTCACTGATTAACACTGAACACCTGTGGGAGTCTCACTGATTAACACTGAACCCTGTGGGAGTCTCACTGATTAACACTGAACCCTATGGGAGTCTCACTGATTAACACTGAACCCTGTGGGAGTCTCACTGATTAACACTGAACCCTATGGGAGTCTCACTGATTAACAGTGAACCCTGTGGGAGTCTCACTGATTAACACTGAACCCTGTGGGAGTCTGACTGATTAACACTGAACCCTATGGGAGTCTCATTGATTAACACTGAACCCTATGGGAGTCTCACTGATTAACACTGAACCCTGTGGGGGTCTCACTGATTAACACTGAACCCTATGGGAGTTTCACTGATTAACACTGAACCCTGTGGGAGTCTCACTGATTAACACTGAACCCTGTGGGAGTCTCACTGATTAACACTGAACCCTAAGGGAGTCTCACTGATTAACACTGAACCCTGTGGGAGTCTCACTGATTAACACTGAACCCTGTGGGAGTCTCACTCATTAACACTGAACCATATGTGAGTCTCATTGATTAACACTGAACCCTATGGGAAACTCACTGATTAACAATGAACCCTATGGGAGTCTCACTGATTAACACTTAACCCTATGGGAGTCTCACTGATTAACACTGAACCCTGTGGGAGTCTCAGTGATTAACACTGAACCCTATGGGAGTCTCACTGATTAACACTGAACACTGTGGGAGTCTCACTGATTAACATTGAACACTGTGGGAGTCTCACTGATTAACACTGAACTCTGTGGGAGTCTCACTGATTAACACTGAACCCTGTGGGAGTCTCACTGATTAACACATGAACCCTGAGGGAGTATCACTGATTAACACTGAACCCTGTGGGAGGCTCACTGATTAACACTGAACCCTGTGGGAGTCTCACTGATTAACACTGAACCCTATGGGAGTCTCATTGATTAACACTGAACCCTGTGGGAGTCTCACTGATTAACACTGAACCCTATGGGAGTCTCACTGATTAACACTGAACCCTGTGGGAGTCTCACTGATTAACACTGAACCCTATGGGAGTTTCACTGATTAACACTGAACCCTGTGGGAGTCTCACTGATTAACACTGAACCCTGTGGGAGTCTCACTGATTAACACTGAACCCTATGGGAGTCTCACTGATTAACACTGAACCCTGTGGGAGTCTCACTGATTAACACTGAACCCTATGGGAGTTTCACTGATTAACACTGAACCCTGTGGGAGTCTCACTGATTAACACTGAACCCTATGGGAGTCTCACTGATTAACACTGAATCCTGTGGAAGTTACACTGATTAACAATGAACCTTATGGGAGTCCCACTGATTAACACTGAACCCTATGGGAATCTCACTGATTAACACTGAACCCTGTGGGAGTCTCAGTGATTAACACTGAACCCTGAGGGAGTCTCACTGATGAACACTGACCACTGTGGGAGTCTCACTGATTAACACTGAACACTGTGGGAGTCTCACTGATTAACACTGAACACCTGTGGGAGTCTCACTGATTAACACTGAACCCTGTGGGAGTCTCACTGATTAACACTGAACCCTATGGGAGTCTCACTGATTAACACTGAACCCTGTGGGAGTCTCACTGATTAACACTGAACCCTATGGGAGTCTCACTGATTAACAGTGAACCCTGTGGGAGTCTCACTGATTAACACTGAACCCTGTGGGAGTCTGACTGATTAACACTGAACCCTATGGGAGTCTCATTGATTAACACTGAACCCTATGGGAGTCTCACTGATTAACACTGAACCCTGTGGGAGTCTCACTGATTAACACTGAACCCTATGGGAGTTTCACTGATTAACACTGAACCCTGTGGGAGTCTCACTGATTAACACTGAACCCTGTGGGAGTCTCACTGATTAACACTGAACCCTAAGGGAGTCTCACTGATTAACACTGAACCCTGTGGGAGTCTCACTGATTAACACTGAACCCTATGGGAGTTTCACTGATTAACACTGAACCCTGTGGGAGTCTCACTGATTAACACTGCACCCTATGGGAGTCTCACTGATTAACACTGAACCCTGTGGAAGTGACACTGATTAACAATGAACCTTATGGGAGTCCCACTGATTAACACTGAACCCTATGGGAATCTCACTGATTAACACTGAACCCTGTGGGAGTCTCAGTGATTAACACTGAACCCTGAGGGAGTCTCACTGATGAACACTGACCACTGTGGGAGTCTCACTGATTAACACTGAACACTGTGGGAGTCTCACTGATTAACACTGAACACCTGTGGGAGTCTCACTGATTAACACTGAACCCTGTGGGAGTCTCACTGATTAACACTGAACCCTATGGGAGTCTCACTGATTAACACTGAACCCTGTGGGAGTCTCACTGATTAACACTGAACCCTATGGGAGTCTCACTGATTAACAGTGAACCCTGTGGGAGTCTCACTGATTAACACTGAACCCTGTGGGAGTCTGACTGATTAACACTGAACCCTATGGGAGTCTCATTGATTAACACTGAACCCTATGGGAGTCTCACTGATTAACACTGAACCCTGTGGGAGTCTCACTGATTAACACTGAACCCTATGGGAGTCTCACTGATTAACACTGAACCCTTTGGGAGTCCCACTGATTAACAATGAACCCTATGGGAGTCTCACTGATTAACACTGAACCCTGTGGGAGTCTCACTGATTAACACATGGACATTGTGGGAGTCTCACTGATTAACACTGAACCCTGTGGGAGTCTCACTGATTAACACTGAACCCTATGGGAGTCTCACTGATTAACACTGAACCCTGTGGGAGTCTCACTGATTAACACTGAACCCTGTGGGAGTCTCACTGATTAACACTGAACCCTGTGGGAGTCTCACTCATTAACACTAAACCATATGTGAGTCTCATTGATTAACACTGAACACTATGGAAAACTCACTGATTAACAATGAACCCTGAGGGAGTCTCACTGATGAACACTGACCACTGTGGGAGTCTCACTGATTAACACTGAACACTGTGGGAGTCTCACTGATTAACACTGAACACCTGTGGGAGTCTCACTGATTAACACTGAACCCTGTGGGAGTCTCACTGATTAACACTGAACCCTATGGGAGTCTCACTGATTAACACTGAACCCTGTGGGAGTCTCACTGATTAACACTGAACCCTATGGGAGTCTCACTGATTAACAGTGAACCCTGTGGGAGTCTCACTGATTAACACTGAACCCTGTGGGAGTCTGACTGATTAACACTGAACCCTATGGGAGTCTCATTGATTAACACTGAACCCTATGGGAGTCTCACTGATTAACACTGAACCCTGTGGGAGTCTCACTGATTAACACTGAACCCTATGGGAGTCTCACTGATTAACACTGAACCCTTTGGGAGTCCCACTGATTAACAATGAACCCTATGGGAGTCTCACTGATTAACACTGAACCCTGTGGGAGTCTCACTGATTAACACATGGACATTGTGGGAGTCTCACTGATTAACACTGAACCCTGTGGGAGTCTCACTGATTAACACTGAACCCTATGGGAGTCTCACTGATTAACACTGAACCCTGTGGGAGTCTCACTGATTAACACTGAACCCTGTGGGAGTCTCACTGATTAACACTGAACCCTGTGGGAGTCTCACTCATTAACACTGAACCATATGTGAGTCTCATTGATTAACACTGAACACTATGGAAAACTCACTGATTAACAATGAACCCTATGGGAGTCTCACTGATTAACACTTAACCCTATGGGAGTCTCACTGATTAACACTGAACTCTATGGGATTCTCAATGATTAACACTGAACCCTATGGGAGTCTCACTGATTAACACTGAACCCTGTGGGAGTCTCAGTGATTAACACTGAACCCTATGGGAGTCTCACTGATTAACACTGAACACTGTGGGAGTCTCACTGATTAACATTGAACACTGTGGGAGTCTCACTGATTAACACTGAACTCTGTGGGAGTCTCACTGATTAACACTGAACCCTGTGGGAGTCTCAGTGATTAACACTGAACCCTGAGGGAGTCTCACTGATGAACACTGAACACTGTGGGAGTCTCACTGATTAACACTGAACACCTGTGGGAGTCTCACTGATTAACACTGAACCCTGTGGGAGTCTCACTGATTAACACTGAACCCTATGGGAGTCTCACTGATTAACACTGAACCCTGTGGGAGTCTCACTGATTAACACTGAACCCTGTGGAAGTGACACTGATTAACAATGAACCTTATGGGAGTCCCACTGATTAACACTGAACCCTATGGGAATCTCACTGATTAACACTGAACCCTGTGGGAGTCTCAGTGATTAACACTGAACCCTGAGGGAGTCTCACTGATGAACACTGACCACTGTGGGAGTCTCACTGATTAACACTGAACACTGTGGGAGTCTCACTGATTAACACTGAACACCTGTGGGAGTCTCACTGATTAACACTGAACCCTGTGGGAGTCTCACTGATTAACACTGAACCCTATGGGAGTCTCACTGATTAACACTGAACCCTGTGGGAGTCTCACTGATTAACACTGAACCCTATGGGAGTCTCACTGATTAACAGTGAACCCTGTGGGAGTCTCACTGATTAACACTGAACCCTGTGGGAGTCTGACTGATTAACACTGAACCCTATGGGAGTCTCATTGATTAACACTGAACCCTATGGGAGTCTCACTGATTAACACTGAACCCTGTGGGAGTCTCACTGATTAACACTGAACCCTATGGGAGTCTCACTGATTAACACTGAACCCTTTGGGAGTCCCACTGATTAACAATGAACCCTATGGGAGTCTCACTGATTAACACTGAACCCTGTGGGAGTCTCACTGATTAACACATGAACATTGTGGGAGTCTCACTGATTAACACCGAACCCTGTGGGAGTCTCACTGATTAACACTGAACCCTATGGGAGTCTCACTGATTAACACTGAACACTGTGGGAGTCTCACTGATTAACACTGAACACTGTGGGAGTCTCACTGATTAACATTGAACACTGTGGGAGTCTCACTGATTAACACTGAACTCTGTGGGAGTCTCACTGATTAACACTGAACCCTGTGGGAGTCTCACTGATTAACACTTAACCCTATGGGAGTCTCACTGATTAACACTGAACTCTATGGGATTCTCAATGATTAACACTGAACCCTATGGGAGTCTCACTGATTAACACTGAACCCTGTGGGAGTCTCAGTGATTAACACTGAACCCTATGGGAGTCTCACTGATTAACACTGAACACTGTGGGAGTCTCACTGATTAACATTGAACACTGTGGGAGTCTCACTGATTAACACTGAACTCTGTGGGAGTCTCACTGATTAACACTGAACCCTGTGGGAGTCTCAGTGATTAACACTGAACCCTGAGGGAGTCTCACTGATGAACACTGAACACTGTGGGAGTCTCACTGATTAACACTGAACACTGTGGGAGTCTCACTGATTAACACTGAACCCTGTGGGAGTCTCACTGATTAACACTGAACGCTGTGGAAGTCTCACTGATTAACACTGAACCCTATGGGAGTCTCACTGATTAACACTGAACCCTATGGGAGTCTCACTGATTAACACATGCACCCTGAGGGAGTCTCACTGATTAACACTGAACCCTGTGGGAGTCTCACTGATTAACACTGAACGCTGTGGAAGTCTCACTGATTAACACTGAACCCTATGGGAGTCTCACTGATTAACACTGAACACTATGGGAGTCTCACTGAATAACACTGAACACTGTGGGAGTCTCACTGATGAACATTGAACACTGTGGGAGTCTCACTGATTAACACTGAACCCTGTGGGAGTCTCACTGATTAACACTGAACCCTGTGGGAGTATCACTGATTAACACATGAACCCTGAGGGAGTATCACTGATTAACACTGAACCCTGTGGGAGTCTCACTGATTAACACTGAACCCTGTGGGAGTCTCACTGATTAACACTGAACCCTATGGGAGTCTCATTGATTAACACTGAACCCTGTGGGAGTCTCACTGATTAACACATGAACCCTGTGGGAGTCTCACTGATTTACACTGAACCCTATGGGAGTCTCACTGATTAACAGTGAACCCTATGGGAGTCTCACTGATTAACACTGAACCCTTTGGGAGTCTCACTGGTTAACACTGAACCCTATGGGAGTCTCACTGATTAACACTGAACCCTGTGGGAGACTCACTGATTAACACTGAACCCTATGGGAGTTTCACTGTTTAATACTGAACAATGTGGGAGTCTCACTGATTAACACTGAACCCTGAGGGAGTCTCACTCATTAACACTGAACCATATGGGAGTCTCATTGATTAACGCTGAACCCTATGGGAGTCTCACTGATTAACAATGAACCCTATGGGAGTCTCACTGATTAACACTTAACCCTATGGGAGTCTCACTGATTAACACTGAACTCTATGGGATTCTCAATGATTAACACTGAACCCTGTGGGAGTCTCACTCATTAACACTGAACTCTATGGGATTCTCAATGATTAACACTGAACCCTATGGGAGTCTCACTGATTAACACTGAACCCTGTGGGAGTCTCAGTGATTAACACTGAACCCTATGGGAGTCTCACTGATTAACACTGAACTCTGTGGGAGTCTCACTGATTAACATTGAACACTGTGGGAGTCTCACTGATTAACACATGAACCCTGAGGGAGTCTCACTGATTAACACTGAACCCTGTGGGAGTCTCACTGATTAACACTTAACCCTATGGGAGTCTCACTGATTAACACTGAACTCTATGGGATTCTCAATGATTAACACTGAACCCTATGGGAGCCTCACTGATTAACACTGAACCCTGTGGGAGTCTCACTGATTAACACTGAACCCTATGGGAGTCTCACTGATTAACACTGAACACTGTGGGAGTCTCACTGATTAACATTGAACACTGTGGGAGTCTCACTGATTAACACTGAACTCTGTGGGAGTCTCACTGATTAACACTGAACCCTGTGGGAGTCTCAGTGATTAACACTGAACCCTGAGGGAGTCTCACTGATGAACACTGAACCCTATGGGAGTCTCACTGATTAACACTGAACCCTATGGGAGTCTCACTGATTAACACTGAACCCTGTGGGAGTCTCACTGATTAACACTGAACGCTGTGGAAGTCTCACTGATTAACACTGAACCCTATGGGAGTCTCACTGATTAACACTGAACCCTGTGGGAGTCTCACTGATTAACACATGAACATTGTGGGAGTCTCACTGATTAACACTGAACCCTGTGGGAGTCTCACTGATTAACACTGAACCCTATGGGAGTCTCACTGATTAACACTGAACCCTATGGGAGTCTCACTGATTAACACTGAACACTATGGGAGTCTCACTGATTAACACTGAACCCTGTGGGAGTCTCACTGATGAACATTGAACACTGTGGGAGTCTCACTGATTAACACTGAACCCTGTGGGAGTCTCACTGATTAACACTGAACCCTGTGGGAGTATCACTGATTAACACATGAACCCTGAGGGAGTATCACTGATTAACACTGAACCCTGTGGGAGTCTCACTGATTAACACTGAACCCTATGGGAGTCTCACTGATTAACACTGAACCCTATGGGAGTCTCAGTGATTAACACTGAACCCTGTGGGAGTCTCACTGATTAACACTGAACACTGTGGGAGTCTCACTGATTTACACTGAACCCTATGGGAGTCTCACTGATTAACAGTGAACCCTATGGGAGTCTCACTGATTAACACTGAACCCTGTGGGAGTCTCAGTGATTAACACTGAACCCTGAGGGAGTCTCACTGATGAACACTGAACACTGTGGGAGTCTCACTGATTAACACTGAACACTGTGGGAGTCTCACTGATTAACACTGAACCCTGTGGGAGTGTCACTGATTAACACTGAACCCTATGGGAGTCTCACTGATTAACACATGCACCCTGAGGGAGTCTCACTGATTAACACTGAACCCTGTGGGAGTCTCACTGATTAACACTGAACGCTGTGGAAGTCTCACTGATTAACACTGAACCCGATGGGAGTCTCACTGATTAACACTGAACACTATGGGAGTCTCACTGAATAACACTGAACACTGTGGGAGTCTCACTGATGAACATTGAACACTGTGGGAGTCTCACTGATTAACACTGAACCCTGTGGGAGTCTCACTGATTAACACTGAACCCTGTGGGAGTATCACTGATTAACACATGAACCCTGAGGGAGTATCACTGATTAACACTGAACCCTGTGGGAGTCTCACTGATTAACACTGAACCCTGTGGGAGTCTCACTGATTAACACTGAACCCTATGGGAGTCTCATTGATTAACACTGAACCCTGTGGGAGTCTCACTGATTAACACATGAACCCTGTGGGAGACTCACTGATTAACACTGAACCCTATGGGAGTCTCACTGATTAACAGTGAACACTATGGGAGCCTCACTGATTAACACTGAACCCTGTGGGAGTCTCACTGATTAACACTGAACCCTATGGGAGTCTCACTGATTAACACTGAACCCTGTGGGAGCCTCACTGATTAACACTGAACCCTATGGGAGTTTCACTGTTTAATACTGAACAATGTGGGAGTCTCACTGATTAACACTGAACCCTGAGGGAGTCTCACTCATTAACACTGAACCATATGGGAGTCTCATTGATTAACGCTGAACCCTATGGGAGTCTCACTGATTAACAATGAACCCTATGGGAGTCTCACTGATTAACACATGAACCCTGAGGGAGTCTCACTGATTAACACTGAACCCTGTGGGAGTCTCACTGATTAACACTGAACCCTATGGGAGACTCACTGATTAACACTGAACACTGTGGGAGTCTCACTGATTAACATTGAACACTATGGGAGCCTCACTGATTAACACTGAACCCTGTGGGAGTCTCACTGATTAACACTGAACCCTATGGGAGTCTCACTGATTAACACATGAACCCTGAGGGAGTATCACTGATTAACACTGAACCCTGTGGGAGTCTCACTGATTAACACTGAACCCTATGGGAGTCTCATTGATTAACACTGAACCCTGTGGGAGTCTCACTGATTAACACATGAACCCTGTGGGAGTCTCACTGATTTACACTGAACCCTATGGGAGTCTCACTGATTAACAGTGAACCCTATGGGAGTCTCACTGATTAACACTGAACCCTTTGGGAGTCTCACTGGTTAACACTGAACCCTATGGGAGTCTCACTGATTAACACTGAACCCTGTGGGAGACTCACTGATTAACACTGAACCCTATGGGAGTTTCACTGTTTAATACTGAACAATGTGGGAGTCTCACTGATTAACACTGAACCCTGAGGGAGTCTCACTCATTAACACTGAACCATATGGGAGTCTCATTGATTAACGCTGGACCCTATGGGAGTCTCACTGATTAACAATGAACCCTATGGGAGTCTCACTGATTAACACTTAACCCTATGGGAGTCTCACTGATTAACACTGAACTCTATGGGATTCTCAATGATTAACACTGAACCCTATGGGAGTCTCACTGATTAACACTGAACCCTGTGGGAGTCTCAGTGATTAACACTGAACCCTATGGGAGTCTCACTGATTAACACTGAACACTGTGGGAGTCTCACTGATTAACATTGAACACTGTGGGAGTCTCACTGATTAACACTGAACTCTGTGGGAGTCTCACTGATTAACACTGAAACCTATGGGAGTCTCACTGATTAACACATGAACCCTGAGGGAGTCTCACTGATTAACACTGAACCCTGTGGGAGTCTCACTGATTAACACTGAACCCTATGGGAGACTCACTGATTAACACTGAACACTGTGGGAGTCTCACTGATTAACATTGAACACTATGGGAGCCTCACTGATTAACACTGAACCCTGTGGGAGTCTCACTGATTAACACTGAACCCTATGGGAGTCTCACTGATTAACACATGAACCCTGAGGGAGTATCACTGATTAACACTGAACCCTGTGGGAGTCTCACTGATTAACACTGAACCCTATGGGAGTCTCATTGATTAACACTGAACCCTGTGGGAGTCTCACTGATTAACACATGAACCCTGTGGGAGTCTCACTGATTTACACTGAACCCTATGGGAGTCTCACTGATTAACACTGAACCCTATGGGAGTCTCACTGATTAACACTGAACCCTGTGGGAGTCTCACTGATTAACACTGAACCCTATGGGAGTCCCACTGATTAACACTGAACCCTATGGGAGTCTCACTGATTAACACTGAACCCTGTGGGAGTCTCACTGATTAACACATGAACATTGTGGGAGTCTCACTGATTAACACTGAACCCTGTGGGAGTCTCACTGATTAACACTGAACCCTATGGGAGTCTCACTGATTAACACTGAACCCTGTGGGAGTCTCACTGATTAACACTGAACCCTGTGGGAGTCTCACTGATTAACACTGAACCCTGTGGGAGTCTCACTCATTAACACTGAACCATATGTGAGTCTCATTGATTAACACTGAACCCTATGGGAAACTCACTGATTAACAATGAACCCTATGGGAGTCTCACTGATTAACACTTAACCCTATGGGAGTCTCACTGATTAACACTGAACTCTATGGGATTCTCAATGATTAACACTGAACCCTATGGGAGTCTCACTGATTAACACTGAACCCTGTGGGAGTCTCAGTGATTAACACTGAACCCTATGGGAGTCTCACTGATTAAAACTGAACCCTGTGGGAGTATCACTGATTAACACATGAACCCTGAGGGAGTATCACTGATTAACACTGAACCCTGTGGGAGTCTCACTGATTAACACTGAACCCTGTGGGAGTCTCACTGATTAACACTGAACCCTATGGGAGTCTCATTGATTAACACTGAACCCTGTGGGAGTCTCACTGATTAACACATGAACCCTGTGGGAGTCTCACTGATTTACACTGAACCCTATGGGAGTCTCACTGATTAACAGTGAACCCTATGGGAGTCTCACTGATTAACACTGAACCCTTTGGGAGTCTCACTGGTTAACACTGAACCCTATGGGAGTCTCACTGATTAACACTGAACCCTGTGGGAGACTCACTGATTAACACTGAACCCTATGGGAGTTTCACTGTTTAATACTGAACAATGTGGGAGTCTCACTGATTAACACTGAACCCTGAGGGAGTCTCACTCATTAACACTGAACCATATGGGAGTCTCATTGATTAACGCTGAACCCTATGGGAGTCTCACTGATTAACAATGAACCCTATGGGAGTCTCACTGATTAACACTTAACCCTATGGGAGTCTCACTGATTAACACTGAACTCTATGGGATTCTCAATGATTAACACTGAACCCTATGGGAGTCTCACTGATTAACACTGAACCCTGTGGGAGTCTCAGTGATTAACACTGAACCCTATGGGAGTCTCACTGATTAACACTGAACACTGTGGGAGTCTCACTGATTAACATTGAACACTGTGGGAGTCTCACTGATTAACACTGAACTCTGTGGGAGTCTCACTGATTAACACTGAAACCTATGGGAGTCTCACTGATTAACACATGAACCCTGAGGGAGTCTCACTGATTAACACTGAACCCTGTGGGAGTCTCACTGATTAACACTGAACCCTATGGGAGACTCACTGATTAACACTGAACACTGTGGGAGTCTCACTGATTAACATTGAACACTATGGGAGCCTCACTGATTAACACTGAACCCTGTGGGAGTCTCACTGATTAACACTGAACCCTATGGGAGTCTCACTGATTAACACATGAACCCTGAGGGAGTATCACTGATTAACACTGAACCCTGTGGGAGTCTCACTGATTAACAATGAACCCTATGGGAGTCTCATTGATTAACACTGAACCCTGTGGGAGTCTCACTGATTAACACATGAACCCTGTGGGAGTCTCACTGATTTACACTGAACCCTATGGGAGTCTCACTGATTAACAGTGAACCCTATGGGAGTCTCACTGATTAACACTGAACCCTTTGGGAGTCTCACTGGTTAACACTGAACCCTATGGGAGTCTCACTGATTAACACTGAACCCTGTGGGAGACTCACTGATTAACACTGAACCCTATGGGAGTTTCACTGTTTAATACTGAACAATGTGGGAGTCTCACTGATTAACACTGAACCCTGAGGGAGTCTCACTCATTAACACTGAACCATATGGGAGTCTCATTGATTAACGCTGAACCCTATGGGAGTCTCACTGATTAACAATGAACCCTATGGGAGTCTCACTGATTAACACATGAACCCTGAGGGAGTCTCACTGATTAACACTGGACCCTGTGGGAGTCTCACTGATTAACACTGAACCCTATGGGAGTCTCACTGATTAACACATGAACCCTGAGGGAGTCTCACTGATTAACATTGAACACTGTGGGAGCCTCACTGATTAACACTGAACCCTGTGGGAGTCTCACTGATTAACACTGAACCCTATGGGAGTCTCACTGATTAACATATGAATCCTGAGGGAGTATCACTGATTAACACTGAACCCTGTGGGAGTCTCACTTATTAACACTGAACCCTGTGGGAGTCTCACTTATTAACACTGAACCCTGTGGGAGTCTCACTGATTAACACTGAACCCTGTGGGAGTCTCACTGATTAACACTGAACCCTATGGGAGTCTCATTGATTAACACTGAACCCTATGGGAGTCTCACTGATTAACACTGATCCCTGTGGGAGTCTCACTGATTAACACTGAACCCTGTGGGAGTCTCACTGATTAACACATGAACCCTGTGGGAGTCTCACTGATTAACACTGAACCCTATGGGAGTCTCACTGATTAACACTGAACCCTGTGGTAGTCTCACTGATTAACACTGAACCCTGTGGGAGTCTCACTGATTAACACTGAACCCTGTGGGAGTCTCACTGATTAACACTGAACCCTATGGGAGTCTCACTGATTAACACTGAACCCTGTGGGAGTCTCACTGATTAACACTGAACCCTATGGCAGTCTCACTGATTAACACTGAACCCTGTGGGAATCTCACTGATTAACACTGAACCCTGTGGGAGTCTCACTGATTAACACATGAACCCTGTGGGAGTCTCACTGATTAACACTGAACCCTATGGGAGTCTCACTGATTAAAACTGAACCCTGTGGGAGTCTCACTGATTAACACTGAACCCTATGGGAGTCTCACTGATTAACACTGAACCCTGTGGGAGTCTCACTGATTAACAATGAACCCTGTTGGAGTCTCACTGATTAACACTGAACCCTATGGAAGTCTCACTGATTAACACTGAACCCTATGGGAGTCTCACAAATTAACGCTGAACCCTATGAGAGACTCACTGATTAACAATGAACCCTATGGGAGTCTCACTGATTAACACTTAACCCTATGGGAGTCTCACTGATTAACACTGAACCCTATGGGAGTCTCACTGATTAACACTGAACCCTGTGGGAGTCTCACTGATTAACATTGAACACTGTGGGAGTCTCACTGATTAACACTGAACCCTGTGGGAGTCTCACTGATTAACACTGAACCCTGTGGGAGTCTCACTGATTAACACATGAACCCTGAGGGAGTCTCACTGATTAACACTGGACCCTGTGGGAGTCTCACTGATTAACACTGAACCCTATGGGAGTCTCACTGATTAACACATGAACCCTGAGGGAGTCTCACTGATTAACATTGAACACTGTGGGAGCCTCACTGATTAACACTGAACCCTGTGGGAGTCTCACTGATTAACACTGAACCCTATGGGAGTCTCACTGATTAATATATGAATCCTGAGGGAGTATCACTGATTAACACTGAACCCTGTGGGAGTCTCACTTATTAACACTGAACCCTGTGGGAGTCTCACTTATTAACACTGAACCCTGTGGGAGTCTCACTGATTAACACTGAACCCTGTGGGAGTCTCACTGATTAACACTGAACCCTATGGGAGTCTCATTGATTAACACTGAACCCTATGGGAGTCTCACTGATTAACACTGAACCCTGTGGGAGTCTCACTGATTAACACTGAACCCTGTGGGAGTCTCACTGATTAACACATGAACCCTGTGGGAGTCTCACTGATTAACACTGAACCCTATGGGAGTCTCACTGATTAACACTGAACCCTGTGGTAGTCTCACTGATTAACACTGAACCCTGTGGGAGTCTCACTGATTAACACTGAACCCTGTGGGAGTCTCACTGATTAACAATGAACCCTGTGGGAGTCTCACTGATTAACACTGAACCCTATGGAAGTCTCACTGATTAACACTGAACCCTATGGGAGTCTCACAGATTAACGCTGAACCCTATGGGAGACACACTGATTAACAATGAACCCTATGGGAGTCTCACTGATTAACACTTAACCCTATGGGAGTCTCAGTGATTAACACTGAACCCTATGGGAGTCTCACTGATTAACACTGAACACTGTGGGAGTCTCACTGATTAACATTGAACACTGTGGGAGTCTCACTGATTAACACTGAACCCTGTGGGAGTCTCACTGATTAACACTGAACCCTATGGGAGTCTCACTGATTAACATATGAATCCTGAGGGAGTATCACTGATTAACACTGAACCCTGTGGGAGTCTCACTTATTAACACCGAACCCTGTGGGAGTCTCACTTATTAACACTGAACCCTGTGGGAGTCTCACTGATTAACACTGAACCCTGTGGGAGTCTCACTGATTAACACTGAACCCTATGGGAGTCTCATTGATTAACACTGAACCCTATGGGAGTCTCACTGATTAACACTGAACCCTGTGGGAGTCTCACTGATTAACACTGAACCCTGTGGGAGTCTCACTGATTAACACATGAACCCTGTGGGAGTCTCACTGATTAACACTGAACCCTATGGGAGTCTCACTGATTAACACTGATCCCTGTGGTAGTCTCACTGATTAACACTGAACCCTGTGGGAGTCTCACTGATGAACACTGAACACTGTGGGAGTCTCACTGATTAACACTGAACACTGTGGGAGTCTCACTGATTAACACTGAACCCTTTGGGAGACTCACTGATTAACACTGAACCCTATGGGAGTCTCACTGATCAACACATGAACCCTGAGGGAGTGTCACTGATTAACACTGAACCCTGTGGGAGTCTCACTGATTAACACTGAACCCTATGGGAGTCTCATTGATTAACACTGAACCCTATGGGAGTCTCACTGATTAACACTGAACCCTGTGGGAGTCTCAGTGATTAACACTGAACCTTGTGGGAGTCTCACTGATTAACACATGAACCCTGTGGGAGTCTCACTGATTAACACTGAACCCTATGGGAGTCTCACTGATTAACACTGAACCCTGTGGGAGTCTCACTGATTAACACTGAACCCTATGGGAGTCTCACTGATTAACACTGAACCCTGTGGGAGTCTCACTGATTAACAATGAACCCTGTGGGAGTCTCACTGATTAACACTGTACCCTATGGAAGTCTCACTGATCAACACTGAACCCTATGGGAGTCTCACTGATTAACACTGAACCCTATGGGAGTCTCACTGATTAACACTGAACCCTGTGGGAGTCTCACTGATTAACATTGAACACTGTGGGAGTCTCACTGATTAACACATGAACGCTGAGGGAGTCTCTCTGATTAACACTGAACCCTGTAGGAGTCTCACTGATTAACACTGAACCCTATGGGAGTCTCACTGATTAACACATGAACCCTGAGGGAGTCTCACTGATTAACATTGAACACTGGGGAGCCTCACTGATTAACACTGAACCCTGTGGGAGTCTCACTGATTAACACTGAACCATATGGGAGTCTCACTGATTAACATATGAATCCTGAGGGAGTATCACTGATTAACACTGAACCCTTTGGGAGTCTCACTTATTAACACTGAACCCTGTGGGAGTCTCACTTATTAACACTGAACCCTGTGGGAGTCTCACTGATTAACACTGAACCCTGTGGGAGTCTCACTGATTAACACTGAACCCTATGGGAGTCTCATTGATTAACACTGAACCCTATGGGAGTCTCAATGATTAACACTGAACCCTGTGGGAGTCTCACTGATTAACACTGAACCCTGTGGGAGTCTCACTGATTAACACATGAACCCTGTGGGAGTCTCACTGATTAACACTGAACCCTATGGGAGTCTCACTGATTAACACTGAACCCTGTGGGAGTCTCACTGATTAACACTGAACCCTGTGGGAGTCTCACTGATTAACACTGAACCCTGTGGGAGTCTCACTGATTAACAATGCACCCTGTGGAAGTCTCACTGATTAACACTGAACCCTATGGAAGTCTCACTGATTAACACTGAACCCTATGGGAGTCTCACAGATTAACGCTGAACCCTATGGGAGACACACTGATTAACAATGAACCCTATGGGAGTCTCACTGATTAACACTTAACCCTATGGGAGTCTCAGTGATTAACACTGAACCCTATGGGAGTCTCACTGATTAACACTGAACACTGTGGGAGTCTCACTGATTAACATTGAACACTGTGGGAGTCTCACTGATTAACACTGAACCCTGTGGGAGTCTCACTGATTAACACTGAACCCTATGGGAGTCTCACTGATTAACACATGAACCCTGAGGGAGTCTCACTGATTAACACTGAACCCTGTGGGAGTCTCACTGATTAACACTGAACCCTATGGGAGTCTCACTGATTAACACATGAACCCTGAGGGAGTCTCACTGATTAACACTGAACCCTGTGGGAGTCTCACTGATTAACACTGAACCCTATGGGAGTCTCACTGATTAACACATGAACCCTGAGGGAGTCTCACTGATTAACATTGAACACTGTGGGAGTCTCACTGATTAACACATGAACCCTGAGGGAGTCTCACTGATTAACATTGAACACTGTGGGAGCCTCACTGATTAACACTGAACCCTGTGGGAGTCTCACTGATTAACATATGAACCCTGTGGGAGTCTCACTGATTAACACTGAACCCTATGGGAGTCTCACTGATTAACACTGAACCCTGTGGGAGTCTCACTGATTAACACTGAACCCTATGGCAGTCTCACTGATTAACACTGAACCCTGTGGGAGTCTCACTGATTAACACTGAACCCTGTGGGAGTCTCACTGATTAACACATGAACCCTGTGGGAGTCTCACTGATTAACACTGAACCCTATGGGAGTCTCACTGATTAACACTGAACCCTGTGGGAGTCTCACTGATTAACACTGAACCCTATGGGAGTCTCACTGATTAACACTGAACCCTGTGGGAGTTTCACTGATTAACAATGAACCCTGTTGGAGTCTCACTCATTAACACTGAACCCTATGGAAGTCTCACTGATTAACACTGAACCCTATGGGAGTCTCACAAATTAACGCTGAACCCTATGAGAGACTCACTGATTAACAATGAACCCTATGGGAGTCTCACTGATTAACACTTAACCCTATGGGAGTCTCACTGATTAACACTGAACCCTATGGGTGTCTCACTGATTAACACTGAACCCTGTGGGAGTCTCACTGATTAACATTGAACACTGTGGGAGTCTCACTGATTAACACTGAACCCTGTGGGAGTCTCACTGATTAACACTGAACCCTATGGGAGTCTCACTGATTAACACATGAACCCTGAGGGAGTCTCACTGATTAACACTGAACCCTGTGGGAGTCTCACTGATTAACACTGAACCCTATGGGAGTCTCACTGATTAACACATGAACCCTGAGGGAGTCTCACTGATTAACATTGAACACTGTGGGAGCCTCACTGATTAACACTGAACCCTGTGGGAGTCTCACTGATTAACACTGAACCCTATGGGAGTCTCACTGATTAACATCTGAATCCTGAGGGAGTATCACTGATTAACACTGAACCCTGTGGGAGTCTCACTTATTAACACTGAACCCTGTGGGAGTCTCACTTATCAACACTGAACCCTGTGGGAGTCTCACTGATTAACACTGAACCCTGTGGGAGTCTCACTGATTAACACTGAACCCTATGGGAGTCTCATTGATTAACACTGAACCCTATGGGAGTCTCACTGATTAACACTGAACCCTGTGGGAGTCTCACTGATTAACACTGAACCCTGTGGGAGTCTCACTGATTAACACATGAACCCTGTGGGAGTCTCACTGATTAACACTGAACCCTATGGGAGTCTCACTGATTAACACTGAACCCTGTGGTAGTCTCACTGATTAACACTGAACCCTGTGGGAGTCTCACTGATTAACACTGAACCCTGTGGGAGTCTCACTGATTAACAATGAACCCTGTGGGAGTCTCACTGATTAACACTGAACCCTATGGAAGTCTCACTGATTAACACTGAACCCTATGGGAGTCTCACAGATTAACGCTGAACCCTATGGGAGACACACTGATTAACACATGAACCCTGAGGGAGTCTCACTGATTAACATTGAACACTGTGGGAGTCTCACTGATTAACACATGAACCCTGAGGGAGTCTCACTGATTAACATTGAACACTGTGGGAGCCTCACTGATTAACACTGAACCCTGTGGGAGTCTCACTGATTAACACTGAACCCTATGGGAGTCTCACTGATTAACATATGAATCCTGAGGGAGTATCACTGATTAACACTGAACCCTGTGGGAGTCTCACTGATTAACACTGAACCCTGTGGGAGTCTCACTGATTAACATTGAACACTGTGGGAGTCTCACTGATTAACACTGAACCCTGTGGGAGTCTCACTGATTAACACTGAACCCTATGGGAGTCTCACTGATTAACACATGAACCCTGAGGGAGTCTCACTGATTAACACTGAACCCTGTGGGAGTCTCACTGATTAACACTGAACCCTATGGGAGTCTCACTGATTAACACATGAACCCTGAGGGAGTCTCACTGATTAACATTGAACACTGTGGGAGTCTCACTGATTAACACATGAACCCTGAGGGAGTCTCACTGATTAACATTGAACACTGTGGGAGCCTCACCGATTAACACTGAACCCTGTGGGAGTTTCACTGATTAACATATGAACCCTGTGGGAGTCTCACTGATTAACACTGAACCCTATGGGAGTCTCACTGATTAACACTGAACCCTGTGGGAGTCTCACTGATTAACACTGAACCCTATGGCAGTCTCACTGATTAACACTGAACCCTGTGGGAGTCTCACTGATTAACACTGAACCCTGTGGGAGTCTCACTGATTAACACATGAACCCTGTGGGAGTCTCACTGATTAACACTGAACCCTATGGGAGTCTCACTGATTAAAACTGAACCCTGTGGGAGTCTCACTGATTAACACTGAACCCTATGGGAGTCTCACTGATTAACACTGAACCCTGTGGGAGTCTCACTGATTAACAATGAACCCTGTTGGAGTCTCACTGATTAACACTGAACCCTATGGAAGTCTCACTGATTAACACTGAACCCTATGGGAGTCTCACAAATTAACGCTGAACCCTATGAGAGACTCACTGATTAACAATGAACCCTATGGGAGTCTCACTGATTAACACTTAACCCTATGGGAGTCTCACTGATTAACACTGAACCCTATGGGAGTCTCACTGATTAACACTGAACCCTGTGGGAGTCTCACTGATTAACATTGAACACTGTGGGAGTCTCACTGATTAACACTGAACCCTGTGGGAGTCTCACTGATTAACACTGAACCCTATGGGAGTCTCACTGATTAACACATGAACCCTGAGGGAGTCTCACTGATTAACACTGGACCCTGTGGGAGTCTCACTGATTAACACTGAACCCTATGGGAGTCTCACTGATTAACACATGAACCCTGAGGGAGTCTCACTGATTAACATTGAACACTGTGGGAGCCTCACTGATTAACACTGAACCCTGTGGGAGTCTCACTGATTAACACTGAACCCTATGGGAGTCTCACTGATTAACATATGAATCCTGAGGGAGTATCACTGATTAACACTGAACCCTGTGGGAGTCTCACTTATTAACACTGAACCCTGTGGGACTCTCACTTATTAACACTGAACCCTGTGGGAGTCTCACTGATTAACACTGAACCCTGTGGGAGTCTCACTGATTAACACTGAACCCTATGGGAGTCTCATTGATTAACACTGAACCCTATGGGAGTCTCACTGATTAACACTGAACCCTGTGGGAGTCTCACTGATTAACACTGAACCCTGTGGGAGTCTCACTGATTAACACATGAACCCTGTGGGAGTCTCACTGATTAACACTGAACCCTATGGGAGTCTCACTGATTAACACTGAACCCTGTGGTAGTCTCACTGATTAACACTGAACCCTGTGGGAGTCTCACTGATTAACACTGAACCCTGTGGGAGTCTCACTGATTAACAATGAACCCTGTGGGAGTCTCACTGATTAACACTGAACCCTATGGAAGTCTCACTGATTAACACTGAACCCTATGGGAGTCTCACAGATTAACGCTGAACCCTATGGGAGACACACTGATTAACAATGAACCCTATGGGAGTCTCACTGATTAACACTTAACCCTATGGGAGTCTCAGTGATTAACACTGAACCCTATGGGAGTCTCACTGATTAACACTGAACACTGTGGGAGTCTCACTGATTAACATTGAACACTGTGGGAGTCTCACTGATTAACACTGAACCCTGTGGGAGTCTCACTGATTAACACCGAACCCTATGGGAGTCTCACTGATTAACATATGAATCCTGAGGGAGTATCACTGATTAACACTGAACCCTGTGGGGAGTCTCACTTATTAACACTGAACCCTGTGGGAGTCTCACTTATTAACACTGAACCCTGTGGGAGTCTCACTGATTAACACTGAACCCTATGGGAGTCTCATTGATTAACACTGAACCCTATGGGAGTCTCACTGATTAACACTGAACCCTGTGGGAGTCTCACTGATTAACACTGAACCCTGTGGGAGTCTCACTGATTAACACATGAACCCTGTGGGAGTCTCACTGATTAACACTGAACCCTATGGGAGTCTCACTGATTAACACTGATCCCTGTGGTAGTCTCACTGATTAACACTGAACCCTGTGGGAGTCTCACTGATTAACACTGAACCCTGTGGGAGTCTCACTGATTAACAATGAACCCTGTGGGAGTCTCACTGATTAACACTGAACCCTATGGAAGTCTCACTGATTAACACTGAACCCTATGGGAGTCTCACAGATTAATGCTGAACCCTATGGGAGACACACTGATTAACAATGAACCCTATGGGAGTCTCACTGATTAACACTTAACCCTATGGGAGTCTCAGTGATTAACACTGAACCCTATGGGAGTCTCACTGATTAACACTGAACACTGTGGGAGTCTCACTGATTAACATTGAACACTGTGGGAGTCTCACTGATTAACACTGAACCCTGTAAGAGTCTCACTGATTAACACTGAACCTTATGGGAGTCTCACTGATTAACACATGAACCCTGAGGGAGTCTCACTGATTAACACTGAACCCTGTGGGAGTCTCACTGATTAACACTGAACCCTATGGGAGTCTCACTGATTAACACATGAACCCTGAGGGAGTCTCACTGATTAACATTGAACACTGTGGGAGTCTCACTGATTAACACATGAACCCTGAGGGAGTCTCACTGATTAACATTGAACACTGTGGGAGCCTCACTGATTAACACTGAACCCTGTGGGAGTCTCACTGATTAACACTGAACCCTATGGGAGTCTCACTGATTAACATATGAATCCTGAGGGAGTATCACTGATTAACACTGAACCCTGTGGGAGTCTCACTGATTAACACTGAACCCTGTGGGAGTCTCACTGATTAACACTGAACCCTATGGGAGTCTCACTGATTAACATATGAATCCTGAGGGAGTATCACTGATTAACACTGAACCCTGTGGGAGTCTCACTTATTAACACTGAACCCTGTGGGAGTCTCACTTATTAACACTGAACCCTGTGGGAGTCTCACTAATTAACACTGAACCCTGTGGGAGTCTCACTGATTAACACTGAACCCTATGGGAGTCTCATTGATTAACACTGAACCCTATGGGAGTCTCACTGATTAACACTGAACCCTGTGGGAGTCTCACTGATTAACACTGAACCCTGTGGGAGTCTCACTGATTAACACATGAACCCTGTGGGAGTGTCACTGATTAACACTGAACCCTATGGGAGTCTCACTGATTAACACTGATCCCTGTGGTAGTCTCACTGATTAACACTGAACCCTGTGGGAGTCTCACTGATTAACACTGAACCCTGTGGGAGTCTCACTGATTAACAATGAACCCTGTGGGAGTCTCACTGATTAACACTGAACCCTATGGAAATCTCACTGATTAACACTGAACCCTATGGGAGTCTCACAGATTAACGCTGAACCCTATGGGAGACACACTGATTAACAATGAACCCTATGGGAGTCTCACTGATTAACACTTAACCCTATGGGAGTCTCAGTGATTAACACTGAACCCTATGGGAGTCTCACTGATTAACACTGAACACTGTGGGAGTCTCACTGATTAACATTGAACACTGTGGGAGTCTCACTGATTAACACTGAACCCTGTAAGAGTCTCACTGATTAACACTGAACCTTATGGGAGTCTCACTGATTAACACATGAACCCTGAGGGAGTCTCACTGATTAACACTGAACCCTGTGGGAGTCTCACTGATTAACACTGAACCCTATGGGAGTCTCACTGATTAACACATGAACCCTGAGGGAGTCTCACTGATTAACATTGAACACTGTGGGAGTCTCACTGATTAACACATGAACCCTGAGGGAGTCTCACTGATTAACATTGAACACTGTGGGAGCCTCACTGATTAACACTGAACCCTGTGGGAGTCTCACTGATTAACACTGAACCCTATGGGAGTCTCACTGATTAACATATGAATCCTGAGGGAGTATCACTGATTAACACTGAACCCTGTGGGAGTCTCACTGATTAACACTGAACCCTGTGGGAGTCTCACTGATTAACATTGAACACTGTGGGAGTCTCACTGATTAACACTGAACCCTGTGGGAGTCTCACTGATTAACACTGAACCCTATGGGAGTCTCACTGATTAACACATGAACCCTGAGGGAGTCTCACTGATTAACACTGAACCCTGTGGGAGTCTCACTGATTAACACTGAACCCTATGGGAGTCTCACTGATTAACACATGAACCCTGAGGGAGTCTCACTGATTAACATTGAACACTGTGGGAGTCTCACTGATTAACACATGAACCCTGAGGGAGTCTCACTGATTAACATTGAACACTGTGGGAGCCTCACTGATTAACACTGAACCCTATGGGAGTCTCACTGATTAACACTGAACCCTGTGGGAGTCTCACTGATTAACACTGAACCCTGTGGGAGTCTCACTGATTAACACATGAACCCTGTGGGAGTCTCACTGATTAACACTGAACCCTATGGGAGTCTCACTGATTAACACTGAACCCTGTGGGAGTCTCACTGATTAACACTGAACCCTATGGAAATCTCACTGATTAACACTGAACCCTATGGGAGTCTCACAGATTAACGCTGAACCCTATGGGAGACACACTGATTAACAATGAACCCTATGGGAGTCTCACTGATTAACACTTAACCCTATGGGAGTCTCAGTGATTAACACTGAACCCTATGGGAGTCTCACTGATTAACACTGAACACTGTGGGAGTCTCACTGATTAACATTGAACACTGTGGGAGTCTCACTGATTAACACTGAACCCTGTAAGAGTCTCACTGATTAACACTGAACCTTATGGGAGTCTCACTGATTAACACATGAACCCTGAGGGAGTCTCACTGATTAACACTGAACCCTGTGGGAGTCTCACTGATTAACACTGAACCCTATGGGAGTCTCACTGATTAACACATGAACCCTGAGGGAGTCTCACTGATTAACATTGAACACTGTGGGAGTCTCACTGATTAACACATGAACCCTGAGGGAGTCTCACTGATTAACATTGAACACTGTGGGAGCCTCACTGATTAACACTGAACCCTGTGGGAGTCTCACTGATTAACACTGAACCCTATGGGAGTCTCACTGATTAACATATGAATCCTGAGGGAGTATCACTGATTAACACTGAACCCTGTGGGAGTCTCACTGATTAACACTGAACCCTGTGGGAGTCTCACTGATTAACATTGAACACTGTGGGAGTCTCACTGATTAACACTGAACCCTGTGGGAGTCTCACTGATTAACACTGAACCCTATGGGAGTCTCACTGATTAACACATGAACCCTGAGGGAGTCTCACTGATTAACACTGAACCCTGTGGGAGTCTCACTGATTAACACTGAACCCTATGGGAGTCTCACTGATTAACACATGAACCCTGAGGGAGTCTCACTGATTAACATTGAACACTGTGGGAGTCTCACTGATTAACACATGAACCCTGAGGGAGTCTCACTGATTAACATTGAACACTGTGGGAGCCTCACTGATTAACACTGAACCCTATGGGAGTCTCACTGATTAACACTGAACCCTGTGGGAGTCTCACTGATTAACACTGAACCCTGTGGGAGTCTCACTGATTAACACATGAACCCTGTGGGAGTCTCACTGATTAACACTGAACCCTATGGGAGTCTCACTGATTAACACTGAACCCTGTGGGAGTCTCACTGATTAACACTGAACCCTATGGGAGTCTCACTGATTAACATATTAACCCTGAGGGAGTATCACTGATTAACACTGAACCCTATGGGAGTCTCACTGATTAACACTGAACCCTGTGGGAGTCTCACTGATTAACAATGAACCCTGTGGGAGTCTCACTGATTAACACTGAACCTTATGGAAGTCTCACTGATTAACACTGAACCCTATGGGAGTCTCACAGATTAACGCTGAACCCTATGGGAGACTCACTGATTAACAATGAACCCTATGGGAGTCTCACTGATTAACACTTAACCCTATGGGAGTCTCAGTGATTAACACTGAACCCTATGGGAGTCTCACTGATTAACACTGAACCCAGTGGGAGTCTCACTGATTAACATTGAACACTGTGGGAGTCTCACTGATTAACACTGAACCCTGTGGGAGTGTCACTGATTAACACTGAACCCTATGGGAGTCTCACTGATTAACACATGAACCCTGAGGGAGTCTCACTGATTAACACTGAACCCTGTGGGAGTCTCACTGATTAACACTGAACCCTATGGGAGTCTCACAGATTAACGCTGAACCCTATGGGAGACACACTGATTAACAATGAACCCTATGGGAGTCTCATTGATTAACACTTAACCCTATGGGAGTCTCAGTGATTAACACTGAACCCTATGGGAGTCTCACTGATTAACACTGAACACTGAGGGAGTCTCACTGATTAACACTGAACCCTGTGGGAGTCTCACTGATTAACATTGAACCCTATGGGAGTCTCACTGATTAACACATGAACCCTGAGGGAGTCTCACTGATTAACAATGAACACTGTGGGAGTCTCATTGATTAACACATGAACCCTGAGGGAGTCTCACTGATTAACATTGAACACTGTGGGAGCCTCACTGATTAACACTGAACCCTGTGGGAGTCTCACTGATTAACACATGAACCCTGTGGGAGTCTCACTTATTAACACTGAACCCTGTGGGAGTCTCACTTATTAACACTGAACCCTGTGGGAGTCTCACTGATTAACACTGAACCCTGTGGGAGTCTCACTGATTAACACTAAACCCTATGGGAGTCTCATTGATTAACACTGAACCCTATGGGAATCTCACTGATTAACACTGAACCCTGTGGGAGTCTCACTGATTAACACTGAACCCTATGCGAGTCTCACTGATTAACACTGAACCCTGTGGGAGTCTCACTGATTAACACTGAACCCTGTGGGAGTCTCAATGATTAACACTGAACCCTGTGGGAGTCTCACTGATTAACACTGAACCCTATGGAAGTCTCACTGATTAACACTGAACCCTATGGGAGTCTCACAGATTAACGCTGAACCCTATGGGAGACACACTGATTAACAATGAACCCTATGGGAGTCTCACTGATTAACACTTAACCCTATGGGAGTCTCAGTGATTAACACTGAACCCTATGGGAGTCTCACTGATTAACACTGAACACTGTGGGAGTCTCACTGATTAACATTGAACACTGTGGGAGTCTCACTGATTAACACTGAACCCTGTGGGAGTCTCACTGATTAACACTGAACCTTATGGGAGTCTCACTGATTAACACATGAACCCTGAGGGAGTCTCACTGATTAACACTGAACCCTGTGGGAGTCTCACTGATTAACACTGAACCCTATGGGAGTCTCACTGATTAACACATGAACCCTGAGGGAGTCTCACTGATTAACATTGAACACTGTGGGAGCCTCACTGATTAACACTGAACCCTGTGGGAGTCTCACTGATTAACACTGAACCCTATGGAAGTCTCACTGATTAACATATGAATCCTGAGGGAGTATCACTGATTAACACTGAACCCTTTGGGAGTCTCACTTATTAACACTGAACCCTGTGGGAGTCTCACTGATTAACACTGAACCCTGTGGGAGTCTCACTGATTAACACTGAACCCTATGGGAGTCTCATTGATTAACACTGAACCCTATGGGAGTCTCACTGATTAACACTGAACCCTGTGGGAGTCTCACTGATTAACACTGAACCCTGTGGGAGTCTCACTGATTAACACATGAACCCTGTGGGAGTCTCACTGATTAACACTGAACCCTATGGGAGTCTCACTGATTAACACTGAACCCTGTGGTAGTCTCACTGATTAACACTGAACCCTGTGGGAGTCTCACTGATTAACACTGAACCCTGTGGGAGTCTCACTGATTAACAATGAACCCTGTGGGAGTCTCACTGATTAACACTGAACCCTATGGAAGTCTCACTGATTAACACTGAACCCTATGGGAGTCTCACAGATTAACGCTGAACCCTATGGGAGACACACTGATTAACAATGAACCCTATGGGAGTCTCACTGATTAACACTTAACCCTATGGGAGTCTCAGTGATTAACACTGAACCCTATGGGAGTCTCACTGATTAACACTGAACACTGTGGGAGTCTCACTGATTAACATTGAACACTGTGGGAGTCTCACTGATTAACACTGAACCCTGTGGGAGTCTCACTGATTAACACTGAACCCTATGGGAGTCTCACTGATTAACATATGAATCCTGAGGGAGTATCACTGATTAACACTGAACCCTGTGGGAGTCTCACTTATTAACACTGAACCCTGTGGGAGTCTCACTTATTAACACTGAACCCTGTGGGAGTCTCACTAATTAACACTGAACCCTGTGGGAGTCTCACTGATTAACACTGAACCCTATGGGAGTCTCATTGATTAACACTGAACCCTATGGGAGTCTCACTGATTAACACTGAACCCTGTGGGAGTCTCACTGATTAACACTGAACCCTGTGGGAGTCTCACTGATTAACACATGAACCCTGTGGGAGTCTCACTGATTAACACTGAACCCTATGGGAGTCTCACTGATTAACACTGATCCCTGTGGTAGTCTCACTGATTAACACTGAACCCTGTGGGAGTCTCACTGATTAACACTGAACCCTGTGGGAGTCTCACTGATTAACAATGAACCCTGTGGGAGTCTCACTGATTAACACTTAACCCTATGGGAGTCTCAGTGATTAACACTGAACCCTATGGGAGTCTCACTGATTAACACTGAACACTGTGGGAGTCTCACTGATTAACATTGAACACTGTGGGAGTCTCACTGATTAACACTGAACCCTGTAAGAGTCTCACTGATTAACACTGAACCTTATGGGAGTCTCACTGATTAACACATGAACCCTGAGGGAGTCTCACTGATTAACACTGAACCCTGTGGGAGTCTCACTGATTAACACTGAACCCTATGGGAGTCTCACTGATTAACACATGAACCCTGAGGGAGTCTCACTGATTAACATTGAACACTGTGGGAGTCTCACTGATTAACACATGAACCCTGAGGGAGTCTCACTGATTAACATTGAACACTGTGGGAGCCTCACTGATTAACACTGAACCCTGTGGGAGTCTCACTGATTAACACTGAACCCTATGGGAGTCTCACTGATTAACATATGAATCCTGAGGGAGTATCACTGATTAACACTGAACCCTGTGGGAGTCTCACTGATTAACACTGAACCCTGTGGGAGTCTCACTGATTAACACTGAACCCTATGGGAGTCTCACTGATTAACATATGAATCCTGAGGGAGTATCACTGATTAACACTGAACCCTGTGGGAGTCTCACTTATTAACACTGAACCCTGTGGGAGTCTCACTTATTAACACTGAACCCTGTGGGAGTCTCACTAATTAACACTGAACCCTGTGGGAGTCTCACTGATTAACACTGAACCCTATGGGAGTCTCATTGATTAACACTGAACCCTATGGGAGTCTCACTGATTAACACTGAACCCTGTGGGAGTCTCACTGATTAACACTGAACCCTGTGGGAGTCTCACTGATTAACACTGAACCCTGTGGGAGTCTCACTGATTAACACATGAACCCTGTGGGAGTGTCACTGATTAACACTGAACCCTATGGGAGTCTCACTGATTAACACTGATCCCTGTGGTAGTCTCACTGATTAACACTGAACCCTGTGGGAGTCTCACTGATTAACACTGAACCCTGTGGGAGTCTCACTGATTAACAATGAACCCTGTGGGAGTCTCACTGATTAACACTGAACCCTATGGAAATCTCACTGATTAACACTGAACCCTATGGGAGTCTCACAGATTAACGCTGAACCCTATGGGAGACACACTGATTAACAATGAACCCTATGGGAGTCTCACTGATTAACACTTAACCCTATGGGAGTCTCAGTGATTAACACTGAACCCTATGGGAGTCTCACTGATTAACACTGAACACTGTGGGAGTCTCACTGATTAACATTGAACACTGTGGGAGTCTCACTGATTAACACTGAACCCTGTAAGAGTCTCACTGATTAACACTGAACCTTATGGGAGTCTCACTGATTAACACATGAACCCTGAGGGAGTCTCACTGATTAACACTGAACCCTGTGGGAGTCTCACTGATTAACACTGAACCCTATGGGAGTCTCACTGATTAACACATGAACCCTGAGGGAGTCTCACTGATTAACATTGAACACTGTGGGAGTCTCACTGATTAACACATGAACCCTGAGGGAGTCTCACTGATTAACATTGAACACTGTGGGAGCCTCACTGATTAACACTGAACCCTGTGGGAGTCTCACTGATTAACACTGAACCCTATGGGAGTCTCACTGATTAACATATGAATCCTGAGGGAGTATCACTGATTAACACTGAACCCTGTGGGAGTCTCACTGATTAACACTGAACCCTGTGGGAGTCTCACTGATTAACATTGAACACTGTGGGAGTCTCACTGATTAACACTGAACCCTGTGGGAGTCTCACTGATTAACACTGAACCCTATGGGAGTCTCACTGATTAACACATGAACCCTGAGGGAGTCTCACTGATTAACACTGAACCCTGTGGGAGTCTCACTGATTAACACTGAACCCTATGGGAGTCTCACTGATTAACACATGAACCCTGAGGGAGTCTCACTGATTAACATTGAACACTGTGGGAGTCTCACTGATTAACACATGAACCCTGAGGGAGTCTCACTGATTAACATTGAACACTGTGGGAGCCTCACTGATTAACACTGAACCCTATGGGAGTCTCACTGATTAACACTGAACCCTGTGGGAGTCTCACTGATTAACACTGAACCCTGTGGGAGTCTCACTGATTAACACATGAACCCTGTGGGAGTCTCACTGATTAACACTGAACCCTATGGGAGTCTCACTGATTAACACTGAACCCTGTGGGAGTCTCACTGATTAACACTGAACCCTATGGGAGTCTCACTGATTAACATATTAACCCTGAGGGAGTATCACTGATTAACACTGAACCCTATGGGAGTCTCACTGATTAACACTGAACCCTGTGGGAGTCTCACTGATTAACAATGAACCCTGTGGGAGTCTCACTGATTAACACTGAACCTTATGGAAGTCTCACTGATTAACACTGAACCCTATGGGAGTCTCACAGATTAACGCTGAACCCTATGGGAGACTCACTGATTAACAATGAACCCTATGGGAGTCTCACTGATTAACACTTAACCCTATGGGAGTCTCAGTGATTAACACTGAACCCTATGGGAGTCTCACTGATTAACACTGAACCCAGTGGGAGTCTCACTGATTAACATTGAACACTGTGGGAGTCTCACTGATTAACACTGAACCCTGTGGGAGTGTCACTGATTAACACTGAACCCTATGGGAGTCTCACTGATTAACACATGAACCCTGAGGGAGTCTCACTGATTAACACTGAACCCTGTGGGAGTCTCACTGATTAACACTGAACCCTATGGGAGTCTCACAGATTAACGCTGAACCCTATGGGAGACACACTGATTAACAATGAACCCTATGGGAGTCTCATTGATTAACACTTAACCCTATGGGAGTCTCAGTGATTAACACTGAACCCTATGGGAGTCTCACTGATTAACACTGAACACTGAGGGAGTCTCACTGATTAACACTGAACCCTGTGGGAGTCTCACTGATTAACATTGAACCCTATGGGAGTCTCACTGATTAACACATGAACCCTGAGGGAGTCTCACTGATTAACATTGAACACTGTGGGAGTCTCACTGATTAACACATGAACCCTGAGGGAGTCTCACTGATTAACATTGAACACTGTGGGAGCCTCACTGATTAACACTGAACCCTGTGGGAGTCTCACTGATTAACACATGAACCCTGTGGGAGTCTCACTTATTAACACTGAACCCTGTGGGAGTCTCACTTATTAACACTGAACCCTGTGGGAGTCTCACTGATTAACACTGAACCCTGTGGGAGTCTCACTGATTAACACTAAACCCTATGGGAGTCTCATTGATTAACACTGAACCCTATGGGAGTCTCACTGATTAACACTGAACCCTGTGGGAGTCTCACTGATTAACACTGAACCCTATGGGAGTCTCACTGATTAACACTGAACCCTGTGGGAGTCTCACTGATTAACACTGAACCCTGTGGGAGTCTCAATGATTAACACTGAACCCTGTGGGAGTCTCACTGATTAACACTGAACCCTATGGAAGTCTCACTGATTAACACTGAACCCTATGGGAGTCTCACAGATTAACGCTGAACCCTATGGGAGACACACTGATTAACAATGAACCCTATGGGAGTCTCACTGATTAACACTTAACCCTATGGGAGTCTCAGTGATTAACACTGAACCCTATGGGAGTCTCACTGATTAACACTGAACACTGTGGGAGTCTCACTGATTAACATTGAACACTGTGGGAGTCTCACTGATTAACACTGAACCCTGTGGGAGTCTCACTGATTAACACTGAACCTTATGGGAGTCTCACTGATTAACACATGAACCCTGAGGGAGTCTCACTGATTAACACTGAACCCTGTGGGAGTCTCACTGATTAACACTGAACCCTATGGGAGTCTCACTGATTAACACATGAACCCTGAGGGAGTCTCACTGATTAACATTGAACACTGTGGGAGCCTCACTGATTAACACTGAACCCTGTGGGAGTCTCACTGATTAACACTGAACCCTATGGAAGTCTCACTGATTAACATATGAATCCTGAGGGAGTATCACTGATTAACACTGAACCCTTTGGGAGTCTCACTTATTAACACTGAACCCTGTGGGAGTCTCACTGATTAACACTGAACCCTGTGGGAGTCTCACTGATTAACACTGAACCCTATGGGAGTCTCATTGATTAACACTGAACCCTATGGGAGTCTCACTGATTAACACTGAACCCTGTGGGAGTCTCACTGATTAACACTGAACCCTGTGGGAGTCTCACTGATTAACACATGAACCCTGTGGGAGTCTCACTGATTAACACTGAACCCTATGGGAGTCTCACTGATTAACACTGAACCCTGTGGGAGTCTCACTGATTAACACTGAACCCTGTGGGAGTCTCACTGATTAACAATGAACCCTGTGGGAGTCTCACTGATGAACACTGAACCCTATGGAAGTCTCACTGATTAACACTGAACCCTATGGGAGTCTCACAGATTAACGCTGAACCCTATGGGAGTCTCACTGATTAACACTGAACCCTATGGGAGTCTCACTGATTAACACTGAACCCTATGGGAGTCTCACAGATTAACGCTGAACCCTATGGGAGACACACTGATTAACAATGAACCCTATGGGAGTCTCATTGATTAACACTTAACCCTATGGGAGTCTCAGTGATTAACACATGAACCCTGAGGGAGTCTCACTGATTAACACTGAACCCTGTGGGAGTCTCACTGATTAACACTGAACCCTATGGGAGTCTCACAGATTAACGCTGAACCCTATGGGAGACACACTGATTAACAATGAACCCTATGGGAGTCTCATTGATTAACACTTAACCCTATGGGAGTCTCAGTGATTAACACTGAACCCTATGGGAGTCTCACTGATTAACACTGAACACTGAGGGAGTCTCACTGATTAACACTGAACCCTGTGGGAGTCTCACTGATTAACATTGAACCCTATGGGAGTCTCACTGATTAACACATGAACCCTGAGGGAGTCTCACTGATTAACAATGAACACTGTGGGAGTCTCACTGATTAACACATGAACCCTGAGGGAGTCTCACTGATTAACATTGAACACTGTGGGAGCCTCACTGATTAACACTGAACCCTGTGGGAGTCTCACTGATTAACACATGAACCCTGTGGGAGTCTCACTTATTAACACTGAACCCTGTGGGAGTCTCACTTATTAACACTGAACCCTGTGGGAGTCTCACTGATTAACACTGAACCCTGTGGGAGTCTCACTGATTAACACTAAACCCTATGGGAGTCTCATTGATTAACACTGAACCCTATGGGAGTCTCACTGATTAACACTGAACCCTGTGGGAGTCTCACTGATTAACACTGAACCCTATGCGAGTCTCACTGATTAACACTGAACCCTGTGGGAGTCTCACTGATTAACACTGAACCCTGTGGGAGTCTCAATGATTAACACTGAACCCTGTGGGAGTCTCACTGATTAACACTGAACCCTATGGAAGTCTCACTGATTAACACTGAACCCTATGGGAGTCTCACAGATTAACGCTGAACCCTATGGGAGACACACTGATTAACAATGAACCCTATGGGAGTCTCACTGATTAACACTTAACCCTATGGGAGTCTCAGTGATTAACACTGAACCCTATGGGAGTCTCACTGATTAACACTGAACACTGTGGGAGTCTCACTGATTAACATTGAACACTGTGGGAGTCTCACTGATTAACACTGAACCCTGTGGGAGTCTCACTGATTAACACTGAACCTTATGGGAGTCTCACTGATTAACACATGAACCCTGAGGGAGTCTCACTGATTAACACTGAACCCTGTGGGAGTCTCACTGATTAACACTGAACCCTATGGGAGTCTCACTGATTAACACATGAACCCTGAGGGAGTCTCACTGATTAACATTGAACACTGTGGGAGCCTCACTGATTAACACTGAACCCTGTGGGAGTCTCACTGATTAACACTGAACCCTATGGAAGTCTCACTGATTAACATATGAATCCTGAGGGAGTATCACTGATTAACACTGAACCCTTTGGGAGTCTCACTTATTAACACTGAACCCTGTGGGAGTCTCACTGATTAACACTGAACCCTGTGGGAGTCTCACTGATTAACACTGAACCCTATGGGAGTCTCATTGATTAACACTGAACCCTATGGGAGTCTCACTGATTAACACTGAACCCTGTGGGAGTCTCACTGATTAACACTGAACCCTGTGGGAGTCTCACTGATTAACACATGAACCCTGTGGGAGTCTCACTGATTAACACTGAACCCTATGGGAGTCTCACTGATTAACACTGAACCCTGTGGTAGTCTCACTGATTAACACTGAACCCTGTGGGAGTCTCACTGATTAACACTGAACCCTGTGGGAGTCTCACTGATTAACAATGAACCCTGTGGGAGTCTCACTGATTAACACTGAACCCTATGGAAGTCTCACTGATTAACACTGAACCCTATGGGAGTCTCACAGATTAACGCTGAACCCTATGGGAGACACACTGATTAACAATGAACCCTATGGGAGTCTCACTGATTAACACTTAACCCTATGGGAGTCTCAGTGATTAACACTGAACCCTATGGGAGTCTCACTGATTAACACTGAACACTGTGGGAGTCTCACTGATTAACATTGAACACTGTGGGAGTCTCACTGATTAACACTGAACCCTGTGGGAGTCTCACTGATTAACACTGAACCCTATGGGAGTCTCACTGATTAACATATGAATCCTGAGGGAGTATCACTGATTAACACTGAACCCTGTGGGAGTCTCACTTATTAACACTGAACCCTGTGGGAGTCTCACTTATTAACACTGAACCCTGTGGGAGTCTCACTAATTAACACTGAACCCTGTGGGAGTCTCACTGATTAACACTGAACCCTATGGGAGTCTCATTGATTAACACTGAACCCTATGGGAGTCTCACTGATTAACACTGAACCCTGTGGGAGTCTCACTGATTAACACTGAACCCTGTGGGAGTCTCACTGATTAACACATGAACCCTGTGGGAGTCTCACTGATTAACACTGAACCCTATGGGAGTCTCACTGATTAACACTGATCCCTGTGGTAGTCTCACTGATTAACACTGAACCCTGTGGGAGTCTCACTGATTAACACTGAACCCTGTGGGAGTCTCACTGATTAACAATGAACCCTGTGGGAGTCTCACTGATTAACACTTAACCCTATGGGAGTCTCAGTGATTAACACTGAACCCTATGGGAGTCTCACTGATTAACACTGAACACTGTGGGAGTCTCACTGATTAACATTGAACACTGTGGGAGTCTCACTGATTAACACTGAACCCTGTAAGAGTCTCACTGATTAACACTGAACCTTATGGGAGTCTCACTGATTAACACATGAACCCTGAGGGAGTCTCACTGATTAACACTGAACCCTGTGGGAGTCTCACTGATTAACACTGAACCCTATGGGAGTCTCACTGATTAACACATGAACCCTGAGGGAGTCTCACTGATTAACATTGAACACTGTGGGAGTCTCACTGATTAACACATGAACCCTGAGGGAGTCTCACTGATTAACATTGAACACTGTGGGAGCCTCACTGATTAACACTGAACCCTGTGGGAGTCTCACTGATTAACACTGAACCCTATGGGAGTCTCACTGATTAACATATGAATCCTGAGGGAGTATCACTGATTAACACTGAACCCTGTGGGAGTCTCACTGATTAACACTGAACCCTGTGGGAGTCTCACTGATTAACACTGAACCCTATGGGAGTCTCACTGATTAACATATGAATCCTGAGGGAGTATCACTGATTAACACTGAACCCTGTGGGAGTCTCACTTATTAACACTGAACCCTGTGGGAGTCTCACTTATTAACACTGAACCCTGTGGGAGTCTCACTAATTAACACTGAACCCTGTGGGAGTCTCACTGATTAACACTGAACCCTATGGGAGTCTCATTGATTAACACTGAACCCTATGGGAGTCTCACTGATTAACACTGAACCCTGTGGGAGTCTCACTGATTAACACTGAACCCTGTGGGAGTCTCACTGATTAACACTGAACCCTGTGGGAGTCTCACTGATTAACACATGAACCCTGTGGGAGTGTCACTGATTAACACTGAACCCTATGGGAGTCTCACTGATTAACACTGATCCCTGTGGTAGTCTCACTGATTAACACTGAACCCTGTGGGAGTCTCACTGATTAACACTGAACCCTGTGGGAGTCTCACTGATTAACAATGAACCCTGTGGGAGTCTCACTGATTAACACTGAACCCTATGGAAATCTCACTGATTAACACTGAACCCTATGGGAGTCTCACAGATTAACGCTGAACCCTATGGGAGACACACTGATTAACAATGAACCCTATGGGAGTCTCACTGATTAACACTTAACCCTATGGGAGTCTCAGTGATTAACACTGAACCCTATGGGAGTCTCACTGATTAACACTGAACACTGTGGGAGTCTCACTGATTAACATTGAACACTGTGGGAGTCTCACTGATTAACACTGAACCCTGTAAGAGTCTCACTGATTAACACTGAACCTTATGGGAGTCTCACTGATTAACACATGAACCCTGAGGGAGTCTCACTGATTAACACTGAACCCTGTGGGAGTCTCACTGATTAACACTGAACCCTATGGGAGTCTCACTGATTAACACATGAACCCTGAGGGAGTCTCACTGATTAACATTGAACACTGTGGGAGTCTCACTGATTAACACATGAACCCTGAGGGAGTCTCACTGATTAACATTGAACACTGTGGGAGCCTCACTGATTAACACTGAACCCTGTGGGAGTCTCACTGATTAACACTGAACCCTATGGGAGTCTCACTGATTAACATATGAATCCTGAGGGAGTATCACTGATTAACACTGAACCCTGTGGGAGTCTCACTGATTAACACTGAACCCTGTGGGAGTCTCACTGATTAACATTGAACACTGTGGGAGTCTCACTGATTAACACTGAACCCTGTGGGAGTCTCACTGATTAACACTGAACCCTATGGGAGTCTCACTGATTAACACATGAACCCTGAGGGAGTCTCACTGATTAACACTGAACCCTGTGGGAGTCTCACTGATTAACACTGAACCCTATGGGAGTCTCACTGATTAACACATGAACCCTGAGGGAGTCTCACTGATTAATATTGAACACTGTGGGAGTCTCACTGATTAACACATGAACCCTGAGGGAGTCTCACTGATTAACATTGAACACTGTGGGAGCCTCACTGATTAACACTGAACCCTATGGGAGTCTCACTGATTAACACTGAACCCTGTGGGAGTCTCACTGATTAACACTGAACCCTGTGGGAGTCTCACTGATTAACACATGAACCCTGTGGGAGTCTCACTGATTAACACTGAACCCTATGGGAGTCTCACTGATTAACACTGAACCCTGTGGGAGTCTCACTGATTAACACTGAACCCTATGGGAGTCTCACTGATTAACATATTAACCCTGAGGGAGTATCACTGATTAACACTGAACCCTATGGGAGTCTCACTGATTAACACTGAACCCTGTGGGAGTCTCACTGATTAACAATGAACCCTGTGGGAGTCTCACTGATTAACACTGAACCTTATGGAAGTCTCACTGATTAACACTGAACCCTATGGGAGTCTCACAGATTAACGCTGAACCCTATGGGAGACTCACTGATTAACAATGAACCCTATGGGAGTCTCACTGATTAACACTTAACCCTATGGGAGTCTCAGTGATTAACACTGAACCCTATGGGAGTCTCACTGATTAACACTGAACCCAGTGGGAGTCTCACTGATTAACATTGAACACTGTGGGAGTCTCACTGATTAACACTGAACCCTGTGGGAGTGTCACTGATTAACACTGAACCCTATGGGAGTCTCACTGATTAACACATGAACCCTGAGGGAGTCTCACTGATTAACACTGAACCCTGTGGGAGTCTCACTGATTAACACTGAACCCTATGGGAGTCTCACAGATTAACGCTGAACCCTATGGGAGACACACTGATTAACAATGAACCCTATGGGAGTCTCATTGATTAACACTTAACCCTATGGGAGTCTCAGTGATTAACACTGAACCCTATGGGAGTCTCACTGATTAACACTGAACACTGAGGGAGTCTCACTGATTAACACTGAACCCTGTGGGAGTCTCACTGATTAACATTGAACCCTATGGGAGTCTCACTGATTAACACATGAACCCTGAGGGAGTCTCACTGATTAACATTGAACACTGTGGGAGTCTCACTGATTAACACATGAACCCTGAGGGAGTCTCACTGATTAACATTGAACACTGTGGGAGCCTCACTGATTAACACTGAACCCTGTGGGAGTCTCACTGATTAACACATGAACCCTGTGGGAGTCTCACTTATTAACACTGAACCCTGTGGGAGTCTCACTTATTAACACTGAACCCTGTGGGAGTCTCACTGATTAACACTGAACCCTGTGGGAGTCTCACTGATTAACACTAAACCCTATGGGAGTCTCATTGATTAACACTGAACCCTATGGGAGTCTCACTGATTAACACTGAACCCTGTGGGAGTCTCACTGATTAACACTGAACCCTATGGGAGTCTCACTGATTAACACTGAACCCTGTGGGAGTCTCACTGATTAACACTGAACCCTGTGGGAGTCTCAATGATTAACACTGAACCCTGTGGGAGTCTCACTGATTAACACTGAACCCTATGGAAGTCTCACTGATTAACACTGAACCCTATGGGAGTCTCACAGATTAACGCTGAACCCTATGGGAGACACACTGATTAACAATGAACCCTATGGGAGTCTCACTGATTAACACTTAACCCTATGGGAGTCTCAGTGATTAACACTGAACCCTATGGGAGTCTCACTGATTAACACTGAACACTGTGGGAGTCTCACTGATTAACATTGAACACTGTGGGAGTCTCACTGATTAACACTGAACCCTGTGGGAGTCTCACTGATTAACACTGAACCTTATGGGAGTCTCACTGATTAACACATGAACCCTGAGGGAGTCTCACTGATTAACACTGAACCCTGTGGGAGTCTCACTGATTAACACTGAACCCTATGGGAGTCTCACTGATTAACACATGAACCCTGAGGGAGTCTCACTGATTAACATTGAACACTGTGGGAGCCTCACTGATTAACACTGAACCCTGTGGGAGTCTCACTGATTAACACTGAACCCTATGGAAGTCTCACTGATTAACATATGAATCCTGAGGGAGTATCACTGATTAACACTGAACCCTTTGGGAGTCTCACTTATTAACACTGAACCCTGTGGGAGTCTCACTGATTAACACTGAACCCTGTGGGAGTCTCACTGATTAACACTGAACCCTATGGGAGTCTCATTGATTAACACTGAACCCTATGGGAGTCTCACTGATTAACACTGAACCCTGTGGGAGTCTCACTGATTAACACTGAACCCTGTGGGAGTCTCACTGATTAACACATGAACCCTGTGGGAGTCTCACTGATTAACACTGAACCCTATGGGAGTCTCACTGATTAACACTGAACCCTGTGGGAGTCTCACTGATTAACACTGAACCCTGTGGGAGTCTCACTGATTAACAATGAACCCTGTGGGAGTCTCACTGATGAACACTGAACCCTATGGAAGTCTCACTGATTAACACTGAACCCTATGGGAGTCTCACAGATTAACGCTGAACCCTATGGGAGTCTCACTGATTAACACTGAACCCTATGGGAGTCTCACTGATTAACACTGAACCCTATGGGAGTCTCACAGATTAACGCTGAACCCTATGGGAGACACACTGATTAACAATGAACCCTATGGGAGTCTCATTGATTAACACTTAACCCTATGGGAGTCTCAGTGATTAACACTGAACCCTATGGGAGTCTCACTGATTAACACTGAACACTGAGGGAGTCTCACTGATTAACACTGAACCCTGTGGGAGTCTCACTGATTAACATTGAACCCTATGGGAGTCTCATTTATTAACACTGAACCCTGTGGGAGTCTCACTTATTAACACTGAACCCTGTGGGAGTCTCACTGATTAACACTGAACCCTGTGGGAGTCTCACTGATTAACACTGAACCCTGTGGGAGTCTCACTGATTAACACTGAACCCTGTGGGAGTCTCACTGATTAACAATGAACCCTGTGGGAGTCTCACTGATGAACACTGAACCCTATGGAAGTCTCACTGATTAACACTGAACCCTATGGGAGTCTCACTTATTAACACTGAACCCTGTGGGAGTCTCAC
Source organism: Petromyzon marinus (assembly GCF_048934315.1). Lineage (NCBI taxonomy): Eukaryota > Metazoa > Chordata > Hyperoartia > Petromyzontiformes > Petromyzontidae > Petromyzon > Petromyzon marinus. The sequence continues at coordinate 886,028 of NW_027423058.1, read as the reverse complement.
TGATTAACACTGAACCCTATGGGAGTCTCACTGATTAACACTGAACCCTATGGGAGTCTCACAGATTAACGCTGAACCCTATGGGAGACACACTGATTAACAATGAACCCTATGGGAGTCTCATTGATTAACACTTAACCCTATGGGAGTCTCAGTGATTAACACTGAACCCTATGGGAGTCTCACTGATTAACACTGAACACTGAGGGAGTCTCACTGATTAACACTGAACCCTGTGGGAGTCTAACTGATTAACATTGAACCCTATGGGAGTCTCACTGATTAACACATGAACCCTGAGGGAGTCTCACTGATTAACATTGAACACTGTGGGAGTCTCACTGATTAACACATGAACCCTGAGGGAGTCTCACTGATTAACATGGAACACTGTGGGAGCCTCACTGATTAACACTGAACCCTGTGGGAGTCTCACTGATTAACACATGAACCCTGTGGGAGTCTCACTTATTAACACTGAACCCTGTGGGAGTCTCACTTATTAACACTGAACCCTGTGGGAGTCTCACTGATTAACACTGAACCCTGTGGGAGTCTCACTGATTAACACTGAACCCTATGGGAGTCTCATTGATTAACACTGAACCCTATGGGAGTCTCACTGATTAACACTGAACCCTGTGGGAGTCTCACTGATTAACACTGAACCCTGTGGGAGTCTCACTGATTAACACATGAACCCTGTGGGAGTCTCACTGATTAACACTGAACCCTATGGGAGTCTCACTGATTAACACTGAACCCTATGGGAGTCTCACTGATTAACACATGAACCCTGAGGGAGTCTCACTGATTAACATTGAACACTGTGGGAGCCTCACTGATTAACACTGAACCCTATGGGAGTCTCACTGATTAACACTGAACCCTGTGGGAGTCTCACTGATTAACACTGAACCCTATGGGAGTCTCACTGATTAACATATTAATCCTGAGGGAGTATCACTGATTAACACTGAACCCTTTGGGAGTCTCACTTATTAACACTGAACCCTGTGGGAGTCTCACTTATTAACACTGAACCCTGTGGGAGTCTCACTGATTAACACTGAACCCTGTGGGAGTCTCACTTATTAACACTGAACCCTGTGGGAGTCTCACTTATTAACACTGAACCCTGTGGGAGTCTCACTGATTAACACTGAACCCTGTGGGAGTCTCACTGATTAACACTGAACCCTATGGGAGTCTCATTGATTAACACTGAACCCTATGGGAGTCTCACTGATTAACACTGAACCCTGTGGGAGTCTCACTGATTAACACTGAACCCTGTGGGAGTCTCACTGATTAACACATGAACCCTGTGGGAGTCTCACTGATTAACACTGAACCCTATGGGAGTCTCACTGATTAACACTGAACCCTATGGGAGTCTCACTGATTAACACATGAACCCTGAGGGAGTCTCACTGATTAACATTGAACACTGTGGGAGCCTCACTGATTAACACTGAACCCTGTGGGAGTCTCACTGATTAACACTGAACCCTATGGGAGTCTCACTGATTAACATATGAATCCTGAGGGAGTATCACTGATTAACACTGAACCCTTTGGGAGTCTCACTTATTAACACTGAACCCTGTGGGAGTCTCACTTATTAACACTGAACCCTGTGGGAGTCTCACTGATTAACACTGAACCCTGTGGGAGTCTCACTGATTAACACTGAACCCTATGGGAGTCTCATTGATTAACACTGAACCCTATGGGAGTCTCACTGATTAACACTGAACACTGAGGGAGTCTCACTGATTAACACTGAACCCTGTGGGAGTCTCACTGATTAACATTGAACCCTATGGGAGTCTCACTTATTAACACTGAACCCTGTGGGAGTCTCACTTATTAACACTGAACCCTGTGGGAGTCTCACTGATTAACACTGAACCCTGTGGGAGTCTCACTGATTAACACTGAACCCTGTGGGAGTCTCACTGATTAACACTGAACCCTGTGGGAGTCTCACTGATTAACAATGAACCCTGTGGGAGTCTCACTGATGAACACTGAACCCTATGGAAGTCTCACTGATTAACACTGAACCCTATTGGAGTCTCACTTATTAACACTGAACCCTGTGGGAGTCTCACTGATTAACACTGAACCCTATGGGAGTCTCACTGATTAACACTGAACCCTATGGGAGTCTCACAGATTAACGCTGAACCCTATGGGAGACACACTGATTAACAATGAACCCTATGGGAGTCTCATTGATTAACACTTAACCCTATGGGAGTCTCAGTGATTAACACTGAACCCTATGGGAGTCTCACTGATTAACACTGAACACTGAGGGAGTCTCACTGATTAACACTGAACCCTGTGGGAGTCTCACTGATTAACATTGAACCATATGGGAGTCTCACTGATTAACACATGAACCCTGAGGGAGTCTCACTGATTAACATTGAACACTGTGGGAGTCTCACTGATTAACACATGAACCCTGAGGGAGTCTCACTGATTAACATGGAACACTGTGGGAGCCTCACTGATTAACACTGAACCCTGTGGGAGTCTCACTGATTAACACATGAACCCTGTGGGAGTCTCACTTATTAACACTGAACCCTGTGGGAGTCTCACTTATTAACACTGAACCCTGTGGGAGTCTCACTGATTAACACTGAACCCTGTGGGAGTCTCACTGATTAACACTGAACCCTATGGGAGTCTCATTGATTAACACTGAACCCTATGGGAGTCTCACTGATTAACACTGAACCCTGTGGGAGTCTCACTGATTAACACTGAACCCTGTGGGAGTCTCACTGATTAACACATGAACCCTGTGGGAGTCTCACTGATTAACACTGAACCCTATGGGAGTCTCACTGATTAACACTGAACCCTGTGGGAGTCTCACTGATTAACACTGAACCCTGTGGGAGTCTCACTGATTAACACTGAACCCTGTGGGAGTCTCACTGATTAACACTGAACCCTATGGAAGTCTCACTGATTAACACTGAACCCTATGGGAGTCTCACAGATTAACGCTGAACCCTATGGGAGACACATTGATTAACAATGAACCCTATGGGAGTCTCACTGATTAACACTTAACCCTATGGGAGTCTCAGTGATTAACACTGAACCCTATGGGAGTCTCACTGATTAACACTGAACACTGTGGGAGTCTCACTGATTAACATTGAACACTGTGGGAGTCTCACTGATTAACACTGAACCCTGTGGGAGTCTCACTGATTAACACTGAACCTTATGGGAGTCTCACTGATTAACACATGAACCCTGAGGGAGTCTCACTGATTAACACTGAACCCTGTGGGAGTCTCACTGATTAACACTGAACACTATGGGAGTCTCACTGATTAACACATGAACCCTGAGGGAGTCTCACTGATTAACATTGAACACTGTGGGAGCCTCACTGATTAACACTGAACCCTGTGGGAGTCTCACTGATTAACACTGAACCCTATGGGAGTCTCACTGATTAACATATGAATCCTGAGGGAGTATCACTGATTAACACTGAACCCTGTGGGAGTCTCACTTATTAACACTGAACCCTGTGGGAGTCTCACTTATTAACACTGAACCCTGTGGGAGTCTCACTGATTAACACTGAACCCTGTGGGAGTCTCACTGATTAACACTGAACCCTATGGGAGTCTCATTGATTAACACTGAACCCTATGGGAGTCTCACTGATTAACACTGAACCCTGTGGGAGTCTCACTGATTAACACTGAACCCTGTGGGAGTCTCACTGATTAACACATGAACCCTGTGGGAGTCTCACTGATTAACACTGAACCCTATGGGAGTCTCACTGATTAACACTGAACCCTGTGGGAGTCTCACTGATTAACACTGAACCCTGTGGGAGTCTCACTGATTAACACTGAACCCTGTGGGAGTCTCACTGATTAACAATGAACCCTGTGGGAGTCTCACTGATGAACACTGAACCCTATGGAAGTCTCACTGATTAACACTGAACCCTATGGGAGTCTCACAGATTAACGCTGAACCCTATGGGAGTCTCACTGATTAACACTGAACCCTATGGGAGTCTCACTGATTAACACTGAACCCTATGGGAGTCTCACTGATTAACACTGAACACTGAGGGAGTCTCACTGATTAACACTGAACCCTGTGGGAGTCTCACTGATTAACACTGAACCCTATGGGAGTCTCACTGATTAACACATGAACCCTGAGGGAGTCTCACTGATTAACACTTAACCCTATGGGAGTCTCAGTGATTAAAACTGAACCCTATGGGAGTCTCACTGATTAACACTGAACCCAGTGGGAGTCTCACTGATTAACATTGAACACTGTGGGAGTCTCACTGATTAACACTGAACCCTGTGGGAGTCTCACTGATTAACACTGAACCCTATGGGAGTCTCACTGATTAACACATGAACCCTGAGGGAGTCTCACTGATTAACACTGAACCCTGTGGGAGTCTCACTGATTAACACTGAACCCTATGGGAGTCTCACAGATTAACGCTGAACCCTATGGGAGACACACTGATTAACAATGAACCCTATGGGAGTCTCACTGATTAACACTTAACCCTATGGGAGTCTCATTGATTAACACTGAACCCTATGGGAGTCTCACTGATTAACACTGAACACTGAGGGAGTCTCACTGATTAACACTGAACCCTGTGGGAGTCTCACTGATTAACACTGAACCCTATGGGAGTCTCACTGATTAACACATGAACCCTGAGGGAGTCTCACTGATTAACATTGAACACTGTGGGAGTCTCACTGATTAACACATGAACCCTGAGGGAGTCTCACTGATTAACATTGAACACTGTGGGAGCCTCACTGATTAACACTGAACCCTGTGGGAGTCTCACTGATTAACACATGAACCCTGTGGGAGTCTTACTTATTAACACTGAACCCTGTGGGAGTCTCACTTATTAACACTGAACCCTGTGGGAGTCTCACTGATTAACACTGAACCCTGTGGGAGTCTCACTGATTAACACTGAACCCTATGGGAGTCTCATTGATTAACACTGAACCCTATGGGAGTCTCACTGATTAACACTGAACCCTGTGGGAGTCTCACTGATTAACACTGAACCCTGTGGGAGTCTCACTGATTAACACATGAACCCTGTGGGAGTCTCACTGATTAACACTGAACCCTATGGGAGTCTCACTGATTAACACTGAACCCTGTGGGAGTCTCACTGATTAACACTGAACCCTGTGGGAGTCTCACTGATTAACACTGAACCCTGTGGGAGTCTCACTGATTAACAATGAACCCTGTGGGAGTCTCACTGATTAACACTGAACCCTATGGAAGTCTCACTGATTAACACTGAACCCTATGGGAGTCTCACAGATTAACGCTGAACCCTATGGGAGACACACTGATTAACAATGAACCCTATGGGAGTCTCACTGATTAACACTTAACCCTATGGGAGTCTCAGTGATTAACACTGAACCCTATGGGAGTCTCACTGATTAACACTGAACACTGTGGGAGTCTCACTGATTAACATTGAACACTGTGGGAGTCTCACTGATTAACACTGAACCCTGTGGGAGTCTCACTGATTAACACTGAACCTTATGGGAGTCTCACTGATTAACACATGAACCCTGAGGGAGTCTCACTGATTAACACTGAACCCTGTGGGAGTCTCACTGATTAACACTGAACCCTATGGGAGTCTCACTGATTAACACATGAACCCTGAGGGAGTCTCACTGATTAACATTGAACACTGTGGGAGCCTCACTGATTAACACTGAACCCTGTGGGAGTCTCACTGATTAACACTGAACCCTATGGGAGTCTCACTGATTAACATATGAATCCTGAGGGAGTATCACTGATTAACACTGAACCCTGTGGGAGTCTCACTTATTAACACTGAACCCTGTGGGAGTCTCACTTATTAACACTGAACCCTGTGGGAGTCTCACTGATTAACACTGAACCCTGTGGGAGTCTCACTGATTAACACTGAACCCTATGGGAGTCTCATTGATTAACACTGAACCCTATGGGAGTCTCATTGATTAACACTGAACCCTGTGGGAGTCTCACTGATTAACACTGAACCCTATGGGAGTCTCACAGATTAACGCTGAACCCTATGGGAGACACACTGATTAACAATGAACCCTATGGGAGTCTCACTGATTAACACTTAACCCTATGGGAGTCTCAGTGATTAACACTGAACCCTATGTGAGTCTCACTGATTAACACTGAACACTGAGGGAGTCTCACTGATTAACACTGAACCCTGTGGGAGTCTCACTGATTAACACTGAACCCTATGGGAGTCTCACTGATTAACACATGAACCCTGAGGGAGTCTCACTGATTAACATTGAACACTGTGGGAGTCTCACTGATTAACACATGAACCCTGAGGGGGTCTCACTGATTAACATTGAACATTGTGGGAGCCTCACTGATTAACACTGAACCCTGTGGGAGTCTCACTTATTAACACTGAACCCTGTGGGAGTCTCACTTATTAACACTGAACCCTGTGGGAGTCTCACTGATTAACACTGAACCCTGTGGGAGTCTCACTGATTAACACTGAACCCTATGGGAGTCTCATTGATTAACACTGAACCCTATGGGAGTCTCACTGATTAACACTGAACCCTGTGGGAGTCTCACTGATTAACACTGAACCCTGTGGGAGTCTCACTGATTAACACATGAACCCTGTGGGAGTCTCACTGATTAACACTGAACCCTATGGGAGTCTCACTGATTAACACTGAACCCTGTGGGAGTCTCACTGATTAACACTGAATCCTGTGGGAGTCTCACTGATTAACACTGAACCCTGTGGGAGTCTCACTGATTAACAATGAACCCTGTGGGAGTCTCACTGATTAACACTGAACCCTAAGGAAGTCTCACTGATTAACACTGAACCCTATGGGAGTCTCACAGATTAACGCTGAACCCTATGGGAGACACACTGATTAACAATGAACCCTATGGGAGTCTCACTGATTAACACTTAACCCTATGGGAGTCTCAGTGATTAACACTGAACCCTATGGGAGTCTCACTGATTAACACTGAACACTGTGGGAGTCTCACTGATTAACATTGAACACTGTGGGAGTCTCACTGATTAACACTGAACCCTGTGGGAGTCTCACTGATTAACACTGAACCTTATGGGAGTCTCACTGATTAACACATGAACCCTGAGGGAGTCTCACTGATTAACACTGAACCCTGTGGGAGTCTCACTGATTAACACTGAACCCTATGGGAGTCTCACTGATTAACACATGAACCCTGAGGGAGTCTCACTGATTAACATTGAACACTGTGGGAGCCTCACTGATTAACACTGAACCCTGTGGGAGTCTCACTGATTAACACTGAACCCTATGGGAGTCTCACTGATTAACATATGAATCCTGAGGGAGTATCACTGATTAACACTGAACCCTGTGGGAGTCTCACTTATTAACACTGAACCCTGTGGGAGTCTCACTTATTAACACTGAACCCTGTGGGAGTCTCACTGATTAACACTGAACCCTGTGGGAGTCTCACTGATTAACACTGAACCCTATGGGAGTCTCATTGATTAACACTGAACCCTATGGGAGTCTCATTGATTAACACTGAACCCTGTGGGAGTCTCACTGATTAACACTGAACCCTATGGGAGTCTCACAGATTAACGCTGAACCCTATGGGAGACACACTGATTAACAATGAACCCTATGGGAGTCTCACTGATTAACACTTAACCCTATGGGAGTCTCAGTGATTAACACTGAACCCTATGTGAGTCTCACTGATTAACACTGAACACTGAGGGAGTCTCACTGATTAACACTGAACCCTGTGGGAGTCTCACTGATTAACACTGAACCCTATGGGAGTCTCACTGATTAACACATGAACCCTGAGGGAGTCTCACTGATTAACATTGAACACTGTGGGAGTCTCACTGATTAACACATGAACCCTGAGGGGGTCTCACTGATTAAAATTGAACATTGTGGGAGCCTCACTGATTAACACTGAACCCTGTGGGAGTCTCACTTATTAACACTGAACCCTGTGGGAGTCTCACTTATTAACACTGAACCCTGTGGGAGTCTCACTGATTAACACTGAACCCTGTGGGAGTCTCACTGATTAACACTGAACCCTATGGGAGTCTCATTGATTAACACTGAACCCTATGGGAGTCTCACTGATTAACACTGAACCCTGTGGGAGTCTCACTGATTAACACTGAACCCTGTGGGAGTCTCACTGATTAACACATGAACCCTGTGGGAGTCTCACTGATTAACACTGAACCCTATGGGAGTCTCACTGATTAACACTGAACCCTGTGGGAGTCTCACTGATTAACACTGAATCCTGTGGGAGTCTCACTGATTAACACTGAACCCTGTGGGAGTCTCACTGATTAACAATGAACCCTGTGGGAGTCTCACTGATTAACACTGAACCCTAAGGAAGTCTCACTGATTAACACTGAACCCTATGGGAGTCTCACAGATTAACGCTGAACCCTATGGGAGACACACTGATTAACAATGAACCCTATGGGAGTCTCACTGATTAACACTAAACCCTATGGGAGTCTCAGTGATTAACACTGAACCCTATGGGAGTCTCACTGATTAACACTGAACACTGTGGGAGTCTCACTGATTAACATTGAACACTGTGGGAGTCTCACTGATTAACACTGAACCCTGTGGGAGTCTCACTGATTAACACTGAACCCTATGGGAGTCTCATTGATTAACACTGAACCCTATGGGAGTCTCACTGATTAACACTGAACCCTGTGGGAGTCTCACTGATTAACACTGAACCCTGTGGGAGTCTCACTGATTAACACATGAACCCTGTGGGAGTCTCACTGATTAACACTGAACCCTATGGGAGTCTCACTGATTAACACTGAACCCTGTGGGAGTCTCACTGATTAACACTGAACCCTGTGGGAGTCTCACTGATTAACACTGAACCCTGTGGGAGTCTCACTGATTAACAATGAACCCTGTGGGAGTCTCACTGATTAACACTGAACCCTATGGAAGTCTCACTGATTAACACTGAACCCTATGGGAGTCTCACAGATTAACGCTGAACCCTATGGGAGACACACTGATTAACAATGAACCCTATGGGAGTCTCACTGATTAACACTTAACCCTATGGGAGTCTCAGTGATTAACACTGAACCCTATGGGAGTCTCACTGATTAACACTGAACACTGTGGGAGTCTCACTGATTAACATTGAACACTGTGGGAGTCTCACTGATTAACACTGAACCCTGTGGGAGTCTCACTGATTAACACTGAACCTTATGGGAGTCTCACTGATTAACACATGAACCCTGAGGGAGTCTCACTGATTAACACTGAACCCTGTGGGAGTCTCACTGATTAACACTGAACCCTATGGGAGTCTCACTGATTAACACATGAACCCTGAGGAAGTCTCACTGATTAACATTGAACACTGTGGGAGCCTCACTGATTAACACTGAACCCTGTGGGAGTCTCATTGATTAACACTGAACCCTATGGGAGTCTCACTGATTAACATATGAATCCTGAGGGAGTATCACTGATTAACACTGAACCCTGTGGGAGTCTCACTTATTAACACTGAACCCTGTGGGAGTCTCACTTATTAACACTGAACCCTGTGGGAGTCTCACTGATTAACACTGAACCCTGTGGGAGTCTCACTGATTAACACTGAACCCTATGGGAGTCTCATTGATTAACACTGAACCCTATGGGAGTCTCACTGATTAACACTGAACCCTGTGGGAGTCTCACTGATTAACACTGAACCCTGTGGGAGTCTCACTGATTAACACATGAACCCTGTGGGAGTCTCACTGATTAACACTGAACCCTATGGGAGACACACTGATTAACAATGAACCCTATGGGAGTCTCAGTGATTAACACTTAACCCTATGGGAGTCTCAGTGATTAACACTGAACCCTATGGGAGTCTCACTGATTAACACTGAACACTGTGGGAGTCTCACTGATTAACATTGAACACTGTGGGAGTCTCACTGATTAACACTGAACCCTGTGGGAGTCTCACTGATTAACACTGAACCCTATGGGAGCCTCACTGATTAACACTGAACCCTGTGGGAGTCTCACTGATTAACACATGAACCCTGTGGGAGTCTCACTTATTAACACTGAACCCTGTGGGAGTCTCATTGATTAACACTGAACCCTGTGGGAGTCTCACTGATTAACACTGAACCCTGTGGGAGTCTCACTGATTAACACTGAACCCTATGGGAGTCTCATTGATTAACACTGAACCCTATGGGAGTCTCACTGATTAACACTGAACCCTGTGGGAGTCTCACTGATTAACACTGAACCCTGTGGGAGTCTCACTGATTAACACATGAACCCTGTGGGAGTCTCACTGATTAACACTGAACCCTATGGGAGTCTCACTGATTAACACTGAACCCTGTGGGAGTCTCACTGATTAACACTGAACCCTGTGGGAGTCTCACTGATTAACACTTAACCCTGTGGGAGTCTCACTGATTAACAATGAACCCTGTGGGAGTCTCACTGATTAAGACTGAACCCTATGGAAGTCTCACTGATTAACACTGAACCCTATGGGAGTCTCACAGATTAACGCTGAACCCTATGGGAGACACACTGATTAACAATGAACCCTATGGGAGTCTCACTGATTAACACTAAACCCTATGGGAGTCTCAGTGATTAACACTGAACCCTATGGGAGTCTCACTGATTAACACTGAACACTGTGGGAGTCTCACTGATTAACATTGAACACTGTGGGAGTCTCACTGATTAACACTGAACCCTGTGGGAGTCTCACTGATTAACACTGAACCTTATGGGAGTCTCACTGATTAACACATGAACCCTGAGGGAGTCTCACTGATTAACACTGAACCCTGTGGGAGTCTCACTGATTAACACTGAACCCTATGGGAGTCTCACTGATTAACACTGAACCCTGTGGGAGTCTCACTGATTAACACATGAACGCTGTGGGAGTCTCACTTATTAACACTGAACCCTGTGGGAGTCTCACTTATTAACACTGAACCCTGTGGGAGTCTCACTGATTAACACTGAACCCTGTGGGAGTCTCACTGTTTAACACTGAACCCTATGGGAGTCTCATTGATTAACACTGAACCCTATGGGAGTCTCACTGATTAACACTGAACCCTGTGGGAGTCTCACTGATTAACACTGAACCCTGTGGGAGTCTCACTGATTAACACATGAACCCTGTGGGAGTCTCACTGATTAACACTGAACCCTATGGGAGTCTCACTGATTAACACTAAACCCTGTGGGAGTCTCACTGATTAACACTGAACCCTGTGGGAGTCTCACTGATTAACACTGAACCCTGTGGGAGTCTCACTGATTAACAATGAACCCTGTGGGAGTCTCACTGATTAACACTGAACCCTATGGAAGTCTCACTGATTAACACTGAACCCTATGGGAGCCTCACAGATTAACGCTGAACCCTATGGGAGACACACTGATTAACAATGAACCCTATGGGAGTCTCACTGATTAACACTTAACCCTATGGGAGTCTCAGTGATTAACACTGAACCCTATGGGAGTCTCACTGATTAACACTGAACACTGTGGGAGTCTCACTGATTAACACTGAACCTTATGGGAGTCTCACTGATTAACACATGAACCCTGAGGGAGTCTTACTGATTAACACTGAACCCTGTAGGAGTCTCACTGATTAACACTGAACCCTGTGGGAGTCTTACTGATTAACACTGAACCCTATGGAAGTCTCACTGATTAACACTGAACCCTATGGGAGTCTCACAGATTAAGGCTGAACCCTATGGGAGACACACTGATTAACAATGAACCCTATGGGAGTCTCAGTGATTAACACTGAACCCTATGGGAGTCTCACTGATTAACACTGAACACTGTGGGAGTCTCACTGATTAACATTGAACACTGTGGGAGTCTCACTGATTAACACTGAACCTTATGGGAGTCTCACTGATTAACACATGAACCCTGAGGGAGTCTCACTGATTAACACTGAACCCTGTGGGAGTCTCACTGATTAACACTGAACCCTATGGGAGTCTCACTGATTAACACATGAACCCTGAGGAAGTCTCACTGATTAACATTGAACACTGTGGGAGCCTCACTGATTAACACTGAACCCTGTGGGAGTCTCACTGATTAACACTGAACCCTATGGGAGTCTCACTGATTAACATATGAATCCTGAGGGAGTATCACTGATTAACACTGAACCCTGTGGGAGTCTCACTTATTAACACTGAACCCTGTGTGAGTCTCACTTATTAACACTGAACCCTGTGGGAGTCTCACTGATTAACACTGAACCCTGTGGGAGTCTCACTGATTAACACTGAACCCTATGGGAGTCTCATTGATTAACACTGAACCCTATGGGAGTCTCACTGATTAACACTGAACCCTGTGGGAGTCTCACTGATTAACACTGAACCCTGTGGGAGACTCACTGATTAACACATGAACCCTGAGGGAGTCTCACTGATTAACACTGAACCCTATGGGAGACACACTGATTAACAATGAACCCTATGGGAGTCTCACTGATTAACACTTAACCCTATGGGAGTCTCAGTGATTAACACTGAACCCTATGGGAGTCTCACTGATTAACACTGAACACTGTGGGAGTCTCACTGATTAACATTGAACACTGTGGGAGTCTCACTGATTAACACTGAACCCTGTGGGAGTCTCACTGATTAACACTGAACCCTATGGGAGCCTCACTGATTAACACTGAACCCTGTGGGAGTCTCACTGATTAACACATGAACCCTGTGGGAGTCTCACTTATTAACACTGAACCCTGTGGGAGTCTGATTGATTAACACTGAACCCTGTGGGAGTCTCACTGATTAACACTGAACCCTGTGGGAGTCTCACTGATTAACACTGAACCCTATGGGAGTCTCATTGATTAACACTGAACCCTATGGGAGTCTCACTGATTAACACTGAACCCTGTGGGAGTCTCACTGATTAACACTGAACCCTGTGGGAGTCTCACTGATTAACACATGAACCCTGTGGGAGTCTCACTGATTAACACTGAACCCTATGGGAGTCTCACTGATTAACACTGAACCCTGTGGGAGTCTCACTGATTAACACTGAACCCTGTGGGAGTCTCACTGATTAACACTGAACCCTGTGGGAGTCTCACTGATTAACAATGAACCCTGTGGGAGTCTCACTGATTAACACTGAACCCTATGGAAGTCTCACTGATTAACACTGAACCCTATGGGAGTCTCACAGATTAACGCTGAACCCTATGGGAGACACACTGATTAACAATGAACCCTAGGGGAGTCTCACTGATTAACACTTAACCCTATGGGAGTCTCAGTGATTAACACTGAACCCTATGGGAGTCTCACTGATTAACACTGAACACTGTGGGAGTCTCACTGATTAACATTGAACACTGTGGGAGTCTCACTGATTAACACTGAACCCTGTGGGAGTCTCACTGATTAACACTGAACCTTATGGGAGTCTCACTGATTAACACATGAACCCTGAGGGAGTCTCACTGATTAACACTGAACCCTGTGGGAGTCTCACTGATTAATACTGAACCCTATGGGAGTCTCACTGATTAACACATGAACCCTGAGGGAGTCTCACTGATTAACATTGAACACTGTGGGAGCCTCACTGATTAACACTGAACCCTGTGGGAGTCTCACTGATTAACACTGAACCCTATGGGAGTCTCACTGATTAACATATGAATCCTGAGGGAGTATCACTGATTAACACTGAACCCTGTGGGAGTCTCACTTATTAACACTGAACCCTGTGGGAGTCTCACTTATTAACACTGAACCCTGTGGGAGTCTCACTGATTAACACTGAACCCTGTGGGAGTCTCACTGATTAACACTGAACCCTATGGGAGTCTCATTGATTAACACTGAACCCTATGGGAGTCTCACTGATTAACACTGAACCCTGTGGGAGTCTCACTGATTAACACTGAACCCTGTGGGAGTCTCACTGATTAACACATGAACCCTGTGGGAGTCTCACTGATTAACACTGAACCCTATGGGAGACACACTGATTAACAATGAACCCTATGGGAGTCTCACTGATTAACACTGAACCCTATGGGAGTCTCAGTGATTAACACTGAACCCTATGGGAGTCTCACTGATTAACACTGAACACTGTGGGAGTCTCACTGATTAACATTGAACACTGTGGGAGTCACACTGATTAACACTGAACCCTGTGGGAGTCTCACTGATTAACACTGAACCCTATGGGAGCCTCACTGATTAACACTGAACCCTGTGGGAGTCTCACTGATTAACACTGAACCCTATGGGAGTCTCACTGATTAACATATTAACCCTGAGGGAGTATCACTGATTAACACTGAACCCTATGGGAGTCTCACTGATTAACACTGAACCCTATGGGAGTCTCACTGATTAACACTGAACCCTGTGGGAGTCTCACTGATTAACAATGAACCCTGTGGGAGTCTCACTTATTAACACTGAACCCTGTGGGAGTCTCACTGATTAACACTGAACACTATGGGAGTCTCACAGATTAACGCTGAACCCTATGGGAGACTCACTGATTAACAATGAACCCTGTGGGAGTCTCAGTGATTAACACTGAACCCTATGGGAGTCTCACTGATTAACACTGAACCCAGTGGGAGTCTCACTGATTAACATTGAACACTGTGGGAGTCTCACTGATTAACACTGAACCCTGTGGGAGTCTCACTGATTAACACTGAATGCTATGGGAGTCTCACTGATTAACACATGACCCCTGAGGTAGTCTCACTGATTAACACTGAACCCTGTGGGAGTCTCACTGATTAACACATGACCCCTGAGGTAGTCTCACTGATTAACACTGAACCCTGTGGGAGTCTCACTGATTAACACTGAACCCTGTGGGAGTCTCACTGATTAACACATGACCCCTGAGGTAGTCTCACTGATTAACACTGAACCCTGTGGGAGTCTCACTGATTAACACTGAACCCTGTGGGAGTCTCACTGATTAACACATGAACCCTGAGGGAGTCTCACTGATTAACACTGAACCTTATGGAAGTCTCACTGATTAACACTGAACCCTATGGGAGTCTCACAGATTAACGCTGAACTCTATGGGAGACTCACTGATTAACAATGAACCCTATGGGAGTCTCACTGATTAACACTTAACCCTATGGGAGTCTCAGTGATTAACACTGAACCCTATGGGAGTCTCACTGATTAACACTGAACCCAGTGGGAGTCTCACTGATTAACATTGAACACTGTGGGAGTCTCACTGATTAACACTGAACCCTGTGGGAGTCTCACTGATTAACACTGAACGCTATGGGAGTCTCACTGATTAACACATGACCCCTGAGGTAGTCTCACTGATTAACACTGAACCCTGTGGGAGTCTCACTGATTAACACATGACCCCTGAGGTAGTCTCACTGATTAACACTGAACCCTGTGGGAGTCTCACTGATTAACACTGAACCCTGTGGGAGTCTCACTGATTAACACATGAACCCTGAGGGAGTCTCACTGATTAACACTGAACCCTGTGGGAGTCTCACTGATTAACACTGAACCCTATGGGAGTCTCACAGATTAACGCTGAACCCTATGGGAGACACACTGATTAACAATGAACCCTATGGGAGTCTCACTGATTAACACTTAACCCTATGGGAGTCTCAGTGATTAACACTGAACCCTATGGGAGTCTCACTGATTAACACTGAACACTGAGGGAGTCTCACTGATTAACACTGAACCCTGTGGGAGTCTCACTGATTAACACTGAACCCTATGGGAGTCTCACTGATTAACACATGAACCCTGAGGGAGTCTCACTGATTAACACTGAACCCTGTGGGAGTCTCACTGATTAACACATGAACCCTGTGGGAGTCTCACTTATTAACACTGAACCCTGTGGGAGTCTCACTTATTAACACTGAACCCTGTGGGAGTCTCACTGATTAACACTTAACCCTATGGGAGTCTCAGTGATTAACACTGAACACTATGGGAGTCTCACTGATTAACACTGAACACTGTGGGAGTCTCACTGATTAACATTGAACACTGTGGGAGTCTTACTGATTAACACTGAACCCTGTGGGAGTCTCACTGATTAACACTGAACCCTATGGGAGTCTCACAGATTAACGCTGAACTCTATGGGAGACTCACTGATTAACAATGAACCCTATGGGAGTCTCACTGATTAACACTTAACCCTATGGGAGTCTCAGTGATTAACACTGAACAATATGGGAGTCTCACTGATTAACACTGAACCCAGTGGGAGTCTCACTGATTAACATTGAACACTGTGGGAGTCTCACTGATTAACACTGAACCCTGTGGGAGTCTCACTGATTAACACTGAACGCTATGGGAGTCTCACTGATTAACACATGACCCCTGAGGTAGTCTCACTGATTAACACTGAACCCTGTGGGAGTCTCACTGATTAACACATGACCCCTGAGGTAGTCTCACTGATTAACACTGAACCCTGTGGGAGTCTCACTGATTAACACTGAACCCTGTGGGAGTCTCACTGATTAACACATGACCCCTGAGGTAGTCTCACTGATTAACACTGAACCCTGTGGGAGTCTCACTGATTAACACTGAACCCTGTGGGAGTCTCACTGATTAACACATGAACCCTGAGGGAGTCTCACTGATTAACACTGAACCTTATGGAAGTCTCACTGATTAACACTGAACCCTATGGGAGTCTCACAGATTAACGCTGAACTCTATGGGAGACTCACTGATTAACAATGAACCCTATGGGAGTCTCACTGATTAACACTTAACCCTATGGGAGTCTCAGTGATTAACACTGAACCCTATGGGAGTCTCACTGATTAACACTGAACCCAGTGGGAGTCTCACTGATTAACATTGAACACTGTGGGAGTCTCACTGATTAACACTGAACCCTGTGGGAGTCTCACTGATTAACACTGAACGCTATGGGAGTCTCACTGATTAACACATGACCCCTGAGGTAGTCTCACTGATTAACACTGAACCCTGTGGGAGTCTCACTGATTAACACATGACCCCTGAGGTAGTCTCACTGATTAACACTGAACCCTGTGGGAGTCTCACTGATTAACACTGAACCCTGTGGGAGTCTCACTGATTAACACATGAACCCTGAGGGAGTCTCACTGATTAACACTGAACCCTGTGGGAGTCTCACTGATTAACACTGAACCCTATGGGAGTCTCACAGATTAACGCTGAACCCTATGGGAGACACACTGATTAACAATGAACCCTATGGGAGTCTCACTGATTAACACTTAACCCTATGGGAGTCTCAGTGATTAACACTGAACCCTATGGGAGTCTCACTGATTAACACTGAACACTGAGGGAGTCTCACTGATTAACACTGAACCCTGTGGGAGTCTCACTGATTAACACTGAACCCTATGGGAGTCTCACTGATTAACACATGAACCCTGAGGGAGTCTCACTGATTAACACTGAACCCTGTGGGAGTCTCACTGATTAACACATGAACCCTGTGGGAGTCTCACTTATTAACACTGAACCCTGTGGGAGTCTCACTTATTAACACTGAACCCTGTGGGAGTCTCACTGATTAACACTTAACCCTATGGGAGTCTCAGTGATTAACACTGAACACTATGGGAGTCTCACTGATTAACACTGAACACTGTGGGAGTCTCACTGATTAACATTGAACACTGTGGGAGTCTTACTGATTAACACTGAACCCTGTGGGAGTCTCACTGATTAACAATGAACCCTGTGGGAGTCTCACTGATTAACACTTAACCCTATGGGAGTCTCAGTGATTAACACTGAACCCTATGGGAGTCTCACTGATTAACACTGAACCCTGTGGGAGTCTCACTGATTAACGCTGAACCCTATGGGAGTCTCACTGATTAACACATGAACCCTGAGGGAGTCTCACTGATTAACATTGAACACTGAGGGAGCCTCACTGATTAACACTGAACCCTGTGGGAGTCTCACTGATTAACACTGAACCCTATGGGAGTCTCACTGATTAACATATTAACCCTGAGGGAGTATCACTGATTAACACTGCACCCTATGGGAGTCTCACTGATTAACACTGAACCCTGTGGGAGTCTCACTGATTAACAATGAACCCTGTGGGAGTCTCACTTATTAACACTGAACCCTGTGGGAGTCTCACTGATTAACACTGAACACTATGGGAGTCTCACAGATTAACGCTGAACCCTATGGGAGACTCACTGATTAACAATGAACCCTGTGGGAGTCTCACTGATTAACACTTAACCCTATGGGAGTCTCAGTGATTAACACTGAACCCTATGGGAGTCTCACTGATTAACACTGAACCCAGTGGGAGTCTCACTGATTAACATTGAACACTGTGGGAGTCTCACTGATTAACACTGAACCCTGTGGGAGTCTCACTGATTAACACTGAACCCTACGGGAGTCTCACTGATTAACACATGAACCCTGAGGGAGTCTCACTGATTAACACTGAACCCTGTGGGAGTCTCACTGATTAACACTGAACCCTATGGGAGTCTCACAGATTAACGCTGAACCCTATGGGAGACACACTGATTAACAATGAACCCTATGGGAGTCTCACTGATTAACACTGAACCCTATGGGAGTCTCACTGATTAACACTGAACACTGAGGGAGTCTCACTGATTAACACTGAACCCTGTGGGAGTCTCACTGATTAACACTGAACCCTATGGGAGTCTCACTGATTAACACATGAACCCTGAGGGAGTCTCACTGATTAACATTGAACACTGTGGGAGTCTCACTGATTAACACATGAACCCTGAGGGAGTCTCACTGATTAACATTGAACACTGTGGGAGCCTCACTGATTAACACTGAACCCTGTGGGAGTCTCACTGATTAACACATGAACCCTGTGGGAGTCTCACTTATTAACACTGAACCCTGTGGGAGTCTCACTTATTAACACTGAACCCTGTGGGAGTCTCACTGATTAACACTGAACCCTGTGGGAGTCTCACTGATTAACACTGAACGCTATGGGAGTCTCACTGATTAACACATGACCCCTGAGGTAGTCTCACTGATTAACACTGAACCCTGTGGGAGTCTCACTGATTAACACATGACCCCTGAGGTAGTCTCACTGATTAACACTGAACCCTGTGGGAGTCTCACTGATTAACACTGAACCCTGTGGGAGTCTCACTGATTAACACATGAACCCTGAGGGAGTCTCACTGATTAACACTGAACCCTGTGGGAGTCTCACTGATTAACACTGAACCCTATGGGAGTCTCACAGATTAACGCTGAACCCTATGGGAGACACACTGATTAACAATGAACCCTATGGGAGTCTCACTGATTAACACTTAACCCTATGGGAGTCTCAGTGATTAACACTGAACCCTATGGGAGTCTCACTGATTAACACTGAACACTGAGGGAGTCTCACTGATTAACACTGAACCCTGTGGGAGTCTCACTGATTAACACTGAACCCTATGGGAGTCTCACTGATTAACACATGAACCCTGAGGGAGTCTCACTGATTAACACTGAACCCTGTGGGAGTCTCACTGATTAACACATGAACCCTGTGGGAGTCTCACTTATTAACACTGAACCCTGTGGGAGTCTCACATATTAACACTGAACCCTGTGGGAGTCTCACTGATTAACACTTAACCCTATGGGAGTCTCAGTGATTAACACTGAACACTATGGGAGTCTCACTGATTAACACTGAACACTGTGGGAGTCTCACTGATTAACATTGAACACTGTGGGAGTCTTACTGATTAACACTGAACCCTGTGGGAGTCTCACTGATTAACACTGAACCCTATGGGAGTCTCACAGATTAACGCTGAACTCTATGGGAGACTCACTGATTAACAATGAACCCTATGGGAGTCTCACTGATTAACACTTAACCCTATGGGAGTCTCAGTGATTAACACTGAACAATATGGGAGTCTCACTGATTAACACTGAACCCAGTGGGAGTCTCACTGATTAACATTGAACACTGTGGGAGTCTCACTGATTAACACTGAACCCTGTGGGAGTCTCACTGATTAACACTGAACGCTATGGGAGTCTCACTGATTAACACATGACCCCTGAGGTAGTCTCACTGATTAACACTGAACCCTGTGGGAGTCTCACTGATTAACACATGACCCCTGAGGTAGTCTCACTGATTAACACTGAACCCTGTGGGAGTCTCACTGATTAACACTGAACCCTGTGGGAGTCTCACTGATTAACACATGACCCCTGAGGTAGTCTCACTGATTAACACTGAACCCTGTGGGAGTCTCACTGATTAACACTGAACCCTGTGGGAGTCTCACTGATTAACACATGAACCCTGAGGGAGTCTCACTGATTAACACTGAACCTTATGGAAGTCTCACTGATTAACACTGAACCCTATGGGAGTCTCACAGATTAACGCTGAACTCTATGGGAGACTCACTGATTAACAATGAACCCTATGGGAGTCTCACTGATTAACACTTAACCCTATGGGAGTCTCAGTGATTAACACTGAACCCTATGGGAGTCTCACTGATTAACACTGAACCCAGTGGGAGTCTCACTGATTAACATTGAACACTGTGGGAGTCTCACTGATTAACACTGAACCCTGTGGGAGTCTCACTGATTAACACTGAACGCTATGGGAGTCTCACTGATTAACACATGACCCCTGAGGTAGTCTCACTGATTAACACTGAACCCTGTGGGAGTCTCACTGATTAACACATGACCCCTGAGGTAGTCTCACTGATTAACACTGAACCCTGTGGGAGTCTCACTGATTAACACTGAACCCTGTGGGAGTCTCACTGATTAACACATGAACCCTGAGGGAGTCTCACTGATTAACACTGAACCCTGTGGGAGTCTCACTGATTAACACTGAACCCTATGGGAGTCTCACAGATTAACGCTGAACCCTATGGGAGACACACTGATTAACAATGAACCCTATGGGAGTCTCACTGATTAACACTTAACCCTATGGGAGTCTCAGTGATTAACACTGAACCCTATGGGAGTCTCACTGATTAACACTGAACACTGAGGGAGTCTCACTGATTAACACTGAACCCTGTGGGAGTCTCACTGATTAACACTGAACCCTATGGGAGTCTCACTGATTAACACATGAACCCTGAGGGAGTCTCACTGATTAACACTGAACCCTGTGGGAGTCTCACTGATTAACACATGAACCCTGTGGGAGTCTCACTTATTAACACTGAACCCTGTGGGAGTCTCACTTATTAACACTGAACCCTGTGGGAGTCTCACTGATTAACACTTAACCCTATGGGAGTCTCAGTGATTAACACTGAACACTATGGGAGTCTCACTGATTAACACTGAACACTGTGGGAGTCTCACTGATTAACATTGAACACTGTGGGAGTCTTACTGATTAACACTGAACCCTGTGGGAGTCTCACTGATTAACAATGAACCCTGTGGGAGTCTCACTGATTAACACTTAACCCTATGGGAGTCTCAGTGATTAACACTGAACCCTATGGGAGTCTCACTGATTAACACTGAACCCTGTGGGAGTCTCACTGATTAACGCTGAACCCTATGGGAGTCTCACTGATTAACACATGAACCCTGAGGGAGTCTCACTGATTAACATTGAACACTGAGGGAGCCTCACTGATTAACACTGAACCCTGTGGGAGTCTCACTGATTAACACTGAACCCTATGGGAGTCTCACTGATTAACATATTAACCCTGAGGGAGTATCACTGATTAACACTGCACCCTATGGGAGTCTCACTGATTAACACTGAACCCTGTGGGAGTCTCACTGATTAACAATGAACCCTGTGGGAGTCTCACTTATTAACACTGAACCCTGTGGGAGTCTCACTGATTAACACTGAACACTATGGGAGTCTCACAGATTAACGCTGAACCCTATGGGAGACTCACTGATTAACAATGAACCCTGTGGGAGTCTCACTGATTAACACTTAACCCTATGGGAGTCTCAGTGATTAACACTGAACCCTATGGGAGTCTCACTGATTAACACTGAACCCAGTGGGAGTCTCACTGATTAACATTGAACACTGTGGGAGTCTCACTGATTAACACTGAACCCTGTGGGAGTCTCACTGATTAACACTGAACCCTACGGGAGTCTCACTGATTAACACATGAACCCTGAGGGAGTCTCACTGATTAACACTGAACCCTGTGGGAGTCTCACTGATTAACACTGAACCCTATGGGAGTCTCACAGATTAACGCTGAACCCTATGGGAGACACACTGATTAACAATGAACCCTATGGGAGTCTCACTGATTAACACTGAACCCTATGGGAGTCTCACTGATTAACACTGAACACTGAGGGAGTCTCACTGATTAACACTGAACCCTGTGGGAGTCTCACTGATTAACACTGAACCCTATGGGAGTCTCACTGATTAACACATGAACCCTGAGGGAGTCTCACTGATTAACATTGAACACTGTGGGAGTCTCACTGATTAACACATGAACCCTGAGGGAGTCTCACTGATTAACATTGAACACTGTGGGAGCCTCACTGATTAACACTGAACCCTGTGGGAGTCTCACTGATTAACACATGAACCCTGTGGGAGTCTCACTTATTAACACTGAACCCTGTGGGAGTCTCACTTATTAACACTGAACCCTGTGGGAGTCTCACTGATTAACACTGAACCCTGTGGGAGTCTCACTGATTAACACTGAACCCTATGGGAGTCTCATTGATTAACACTGAACCCTATGGGAGTCTCACTGATTAACACTGAACCCTGTGGGAGTCTCACTGATTAACACTGAACCCTATGGGAGTCTCACAGATTAACGCTGAACCCTATGGGAGACACACTGATTAACAATGAACCCTATGGGAGTCTCACTGATTAACACTTAACCCTATGGGAGTCTCAGTGATTAACACTGAACCCTATGGGAGTCTCACTGATTAACACTGAACACTGAGGGAGTCTCACTGATTAACACTGAACCCTGTGGGAGTCTCACTGATTAACACTGAACCCTATGGGAGTCTCACTGATTAACACATGAACCCTGAGGGAGTCTCACTGATTAACATTGAACACTGTGGGAGTCTCACTGATTAACACATGAACCCTGAGGGAGTCTCACTGATTAACATTGAACACTGTGGGAGCCTCACTGATTAACACTGAACCCTGTGGGAGTCTCACTGATTAACACATGAACCCTGTGGGAGTCTCACTTATTAACACTGAACCCTGTGGGAGTCTCACTTATTAACACTGAACCCTGTGGGAGTCTCACTGATTAACACTTAACCCTATGGGAGTCTCAGTGATTAACACTGAACACTATGGGAGTCTCACTGATTAACACTGAACACTGTGGGAGTCTCACTGATTAACATTGAACACTGTGGGAGTCTCACTGATTAACACTTAACCCTATGGGAGTCTCAGTGATTAACACTGAACCCTATGGGAGTCTCACTGATTAACACTGAACCCTGTGGGAGTCTCACTGATTAACGCTGAACCCTATGGGAGTCTCACTGATTAACACATGAACCCTGAGGGAGTCTCACTGATTAACATTGAACACTGTGGGAGCCTCACTGATTAACACTGAACCCTGTGGGAGTCTCACTGATTAACACTGAACCCTATGGGAGTCTCACTGATTAACATATTAACCCTGAGGGAGTATCACTGATTAACACTGAACCCTATGGGAGTCTCACTGATTAACACTGAACCCTGTGGGAGTCTCACTGATTAACAATGAACCCTGTGGGAGTCTCACTTATTAACACTGAACCCTGTGGGAGTCTCACTGATTAACACTGAACACTATGGGAGTCTCACAGATTAACGCTGAACCCTATGGGAGACTCACTGATTAACAATGAACCCTATGGGAGTCTCACTGATTAACACTTAACCCTATGGGAGTCTCAGTGATTAACACTGAACCCTATGGGAGTCTCACTGATTAACACTGAACCCAGTGGGAGTCTCACTGATTAACATTGAACACTGTGGGAGTCTCACTGATTAACACTGAACCCTGTGGGAGTCTCACTGATTAACACTGAACCCTATGGGAGTCTCACTGATTAACACATGAACCCTGAGGGAGTCTCACTGATTAACACTGAACCCTGTGGGAGTCTCACTGATTAACACTGAACCCTATGGGAGTCTCACAGATTAACGCTGAACCCTATGGGAGACACACTGATTAACAATGAACCCTATGGGAGTCTCACTGATTAACACTTAACCCTATGGGAGTCTCAGTGATTAACACTGAACCCTATGGGAGTCTCACTGATTAACACTGAACACTGAGGGAGTCTCACTGATTAACACTGAACCCTGTGGGAGTCTCACTGATTAACACTGAACCCTATGGGAGTCTCACTGATTAACACATGAACCCTGAGGGAGTCTCACTGATTAACATTGAACACTGTGGGAGTCTCACTGATTAACACATGAACCCTGAGGGAGTCTCACTGATTAACATTGAACACTGTGGGAGCCTCACTGATTAACACTGAACCCTGTGGGAGTCTCACTGATTAACACATGAACCCTGTGGGAGTCTCACTTATTAACACTGAACCCTGTGGGAGTCTCACTTATTAACACTGAACCCTGTGGGAGTCTCACTGATTAACACTGAACCCTGTGGGAGTCTCACTGATTAACACTGAACCCTATGGGAGTCTCATTGATTAACACTGAACCCTATGGGAGTCTCACTGATTAACACTGAACCCTGTGGGAGTCTCACTGATTAACATTGAACCCTGTGGGAGTCTCACTGATTAACACATGCACCCTGTGGGAGTCTCACTGATTAACACTGAACCCTATGGGAGACTCACTGATTAACAATGAACCCTATGGGAGTCTCACTGATTAACACTTAACCCTATGGGAGTCTCAGTGATTAACACTGAACCCTATGGGAGTCTCACTGATTAACACTGAACCCAGTGGGAGTCTCACTGATTAACATTGAACACTGTGGGAGTCTCACTGATTAACACTGAACCCTGTGGGAGTCTCACTGATTAACACTGAACCCTATGGGAGTCTCACTGATTAACACATGAACCCTGAGGGAGTCTCACTGATTAATACTGAACCCTGTGGGAGTCTCACTGATTAATACTGAACCCTGTGGGAGTCTCACTGATTAACACTGAACCCTATGGGAGTCTCACAGATTAACGCTGAAACCTATGGGAGACACACTGATTAACAATGAACCCTATGGGAGTCTCACTGATTAACACTTAACCCTATGGGAGTCTCACTGATTAACACTTAACCCTATGGGAGTCTCAGTGATTAACACTGAACCCTATGGGAGTCTCACTGATTAACACTGAACACTATGGGAGTCTCACAGATTAACGCTGAACCCTATGGGAGACTCACTGATTAACAATGAACCCTATGGGAGTCTCACTGATTAACACTTAACCCTATGGGAGTCTCAGTGATTAACACTGAACCCTATGGGAGTCTCACTGATTAACACTGAACCCAGTGGGAGTCTCACTGATTAACATTGAACACTGTGGGAGTCTCACTGATTAACACTGAACCCTGTGGGAGTCTCACTGATTAACACTGAACCCTATGGGAGTCTCACTGATTAACACATGAACCCTGAGGGAGTCTCACTGATTAACACTGAACCCTGTGGGAGTCTCACTGATTAACACTGAACCCTATGGGAGTCTCACAGATTAACGCTGAACCCTATGGGAGACACACTGATTAACAATGAACCCTATGGGAGTCTCACTGATTAACACTTAACCCTATGGGAGTCTCAGTGATTAACACTGAACCCTATGGGAGTCTCACTGATTAACACTGAACCCTATGGGAGTCTCACTGATTAACACTGAACCCTGTGGGAGTCTCACTGATTAACGCTGAACCCTATGGGAGTCTCACTGATTAACACATGAACCCTGAGGGAGTCTCACTGATTAACATTGAACACTGTGGGAGCCTCACTGATTAACACTGAACCCTGTGGGAGTCTCACTGATTAACACTGAACCCTATGGGAGTCTCACTGATTAACATATTAACCCTGAGGGAGTATCACTGATTAACACTGAACCCTATGGGAGTCTCACTGATTAACACTGAACCCTGTGGGAGTCTCACTGATTAACAATGAACCCTGTGGGAGTCTCACTTATTAACACTGAACCCTGTGGGAGTCTCACTGATTAACACTGAACACTATGGGAGTCTCACAGATTAACGCTGAACCCTATGGGAGACTCACTGATTAACAATGAACCCTATGGGAGTCTCACTGATTAACACTTAACCCTATGGGAGTCTCAGTGATTAACACTGAACCCTATGGGAGTCTCACTGATTAACACTGAACCCAGTGGGAGTCTCACTGATTAACATTGAACACTGTGGGAGTCTCACTGATTAACACTGAACCCTGTGGGAGTCTCACTGATTAACACTGAACCCTATGGGAGTCTCACTGATTAACACATGAACCCTGAGGGAGTCTCACTGATGAACACTGAACCCTGTGGGAGTCTCACTGATTAACACTGAACCCTATGGGAGTCTCACAGATTAACGCTGAACCCTATGGGAGACACACTGATTAACAATGAACCCTATGGGAGTCTCACTGATTAACACTTAACCCTATGGGAGTCTCAGTGATTAACACTGAACCCTATGGGAGTCTCACTGATTAACACTGAACACTGAGGGAGTCTCACTGATTAACACTGAACCCTGTGGGAGTCTCACTGATTAACACTGAACCCTATGGGAGTCTCACTGATTAACACATGAACCCTGAGGGAGTCTCACTGATTAACATTGAACACTGTGGGAGTCTCACTGATTAACACATGAACCCTGAGGGAGTCTCACTGATTAACATTGAACACTGTGGGAGCCTCACTGATTAACACTGAACCTTGTGGGAGTCTCACTGATTAACACATGAACCCTGTGGGAGTCTCACTTATTAACACTGAACCCTGTGGGAGTCTCACTTATTAACACTGAACCCTGTGGGAGTCTCACTGATTAACACTGAACCCTGTGGGAGTCTCACTGATTAACACTGAACCCTATGGGAGTCTCATTGATTAACACTGAACCCTATGGGAGTCTCACTGATTAACACTGAACCCTGTGGGAGTCTCACTGATTAACATTGAACCCTGTGGGAGTCTCACTGATTAACACATGCACCCTGTGGGAGTCTCACTGATTAACACTGAACCCTATGGGAGACTCACTGATTAACAATGAACCCTATGGGAGTCTCACTGATTAACACTTAACCCTATGGGAGTCTCAGTGATTAACACTGAACCCTATGGGAGTCTCACTGATTAACACTGAACCCAGTGGGAGTCTCACTGATTAACATTGAACACTGTGGGAGTCTCACTGATTAACACTGAACCCTGTGGGAGTCTCACTGATTAACACTGAACCCTATGGGAGTCTCACTGATTAACACATGAACCCTGAGGGAGTCTCACTGATTAATACTGAACCCTGTGGGAGTCTCACTGATTAACACTGAACCCTATGGGAGTCTCACAGATTAACGCTGAAACCTATGGGAGACACACTGATTAACAATGAACCCTATGGGAGTCTCACTGATTAACACTTAACCCTATGGGAGTCTCACTGATTAACACTTAACCCTATGGGAGTCTCAGTGATTAACACTGAACCCTATGGGAGTCTCACTGATTAACACTGAACACTATGGGAGTCTCACAGATTAACGCTGAACCCTATGGGAGACTCACTGATTAACAATGAACCCTATGGGAGTCTCACTGATTAACACTTAACCCTATGGGAGTCTCAGTGATTAACACTGAACCCTATGGGAGTCTCACTGATTAACACTGAACCCAGTGGGAGTCTCACTGATTAACATTGAACACTGTGGGAGTCTCACTGATTAACACTGAACCCTATGGGAGTCTCACTGATTAACACATGAACCCTGAGGGAGTCTCACTGATTAACACTGAACCCTGTGGGAGTCTCACTGATTAACACTGAACCCTATGGGAGTCTCACAGATTAACGCTGAACCCTATGGGAGACACACTGATTAACAATGAACCCTATGGGAGTCTCACTGATTAACACTTAACCCTATGGGAGTCTCAGTGATTAACACTGAACCCTATGGGAGTCTCACTGATTAACACTGAACCCTATGGGAGTCTCACTGATTAACACATGAACCCTGAGGGAGTCTCACTGATTAACATTGAACACTGTGGGAGTCTCACTGATTAACACATGAACCCTGAGGGAGTCTCACTGATTAACATTGAACACTGTGGGAGCCTCACTGATTAACACTGAACCCTGTGGGAGTCTCACTGATTAACACATGAACCCTGTGGGAGTCTCACTTATTAACACTGAACCCTGTGGGAGTCTCACTTATTAACACTGAACCCTGTGGGAGTCTCACTGATTAACACTGAACCCTGTGGGAGTCTCACTGATTAACACTGAACCCTATGGGAGTCTCATTGATTAACACTGAACCCTATGGGAGTCTCACTGATTAACACTGAACCCTGTGGGAGTCTCACTGATTAACATTGAACCCTGTGGGAGTCTCACTGATTAACACATGAACCCTGTGGGAGTCTCACTGATTAACACTGAACCCTATGGGAGACTCACTGATTAACAATGAACCCTATGGGAGTCTCACTGATTAACACTTAACCCTATGGGAGTCTCAGTGATTAACACTGAACCCTATGGGAGTCTCACTGATTAACACTGAACCCAGTGGGAGTCTCACTGATTAACAATGAACACTGTGGGAGTCTCACTGATTAACACTGAACCCTGTGGGAGTCTCACTGATTAACACTGAACCCTGTGGGAGTCTCACTGATTAACACTGAACCCTATGGGAGTCTCACTGATTAACACATGAACCCTGAGGGAGTCTCACTGATTAACATTGAACACTGTGGGAGTCTCACTGATTAACACATGAACCCTGAGGGAATCTCACTGATTAACAATGAACACTGTGGGAGCCTCACTGATTAACACTGAACCCTGTGGGAGTCTCACTGATTAACACATGAACCCTGTGGGAGTCTCACTTATTAACACTGAACCCTGTGGGAGTCTCACTTATTAACACTGAACCCTGTGGGAGTCTCACTGATTAACACTGAACCCTGTGGGAGTCTCACTGATTAACACTGAACCCTATGGGAGTCTCAATGATTAACACTGAACCCTATGGGAGTCTCACTGATTAACACTGAACCCTGTGGGAGTCTCACTGATTAACACTGAACCCTGTGGGAGTCTCACTGATTAACACATGAACCCTGTGGGAGTCTCACTGATTAACACTGAACCCTATGGGAGTCTCACTGATTAACACTGAACCCTGTGGGAGTCTCACTGATTAACACTGAACCCTGTGGGAGTCTCACTGATTAACACTGAACCCTGTGGGAGTCTCACTGATTAACACTGAACCCTATGGAAGTCTCACTGATTAACACTGAACCCTATGGGAGTCTCACAGATTAACGCTGAACCCTATGGGAGACACACTGATTAACAATGAACCCTATGGGAGTCTCACTGATTAACACTTAACCCTATGGGAGTCTCAGTGATTAACACTGAACCCTATGGGAGTCTCACTGATTAACACTGAACACTGTGGGAGTCTCACTGATTAACATTGAACACTGTGGGAGTCTCACTGATTAACACTGAACCCTGTGGGAGTCTCACTGATTAACACTGAACCTTATGGGAGTCTCACTGATTAACACATGAACCCTGAGGGAGTCTCACTGATTAACACTGAACCCTGTGGGAGTCTCACTGATTGACACTGAACCCTATGGGAGTCTCACTGCTTAACACTTGAACCCTGAGGGAGTCTCACTGATTAACATTGAACACTGTGGGAGCCTCACTGATTAACACTGAACCCTATGGGAGTCTCACTGATTAACATATGAATCCTGAGGGAGTATCACTGATTAACACTGACCCCTGTGGGAGTCTCACTTATTAACACTGAACCCTGTGGGAGTCTCACTTATTAACACTGAACACTGTGGGAGTCTCACTGATTAACACTGAACCCTGTGGGAGTCTCACTGATTAACACTGAACCTTATGGGAGTCTCACTGATTAACACATGAACCCTGAGGGAGTCTCACTGATTAACACTGAACCCTGTGGGAGTCTCACTGATTGACACTGAACCCTATGGGAGTCTCACTGCTTAACACTTGAACCCTGAGGGAGTCTCACTGATTAACATTGAACACTGTGGGAGCCTCACTGATTAACACTGAACCCTGTGGGAGTCTCACTGATTAACACTGAACCCTATGGGAGTCTCACTGATTAACATATGAATCCTGAGGGAGTATCACTGATTAACACTGACCCCTGTGGGAGTCTCACTTATTAACACTGAACCCTGTGGGAGTCTCACTTATTAACACTGAACCCTGTGGGAGTCTCACTGATTAACACTGAACCCTATGGGAGTCTCATTGATTAACACTGAACCCTATGGGAGTCTCACTGATTAACACTGAACCCTGTGGGAGTCTCACTGATTAACACTGAACCCTGTGGGAGTCTCACTGATTAACACATGAACCCTGTGGGAGTCTCACTGATTAACACTGAACCCTATGGGAGTCTCAATGATTAACACTGAACCCTGTGGGAGTCTCACTGATTAACACTGAACCCTGTGGGAGTCTAAATGATTAACACTGAACCCTGTGGGAGTCTCACTGATTAACAATGAACCCTGTGGGAGTCTCACTGATGAACACTGAACCCTATGGAAGTCTCACTGATTAACACTGAACCCTATGGGAGTCTCACAGATTAACGCTGAACCCTATGGGAGACACACTGATTAACAATGAACCCTATGGGAGTCTCACTGATTAACACTTAACGCTATGGGAGTCTCAGTGATTAACACTGAACCCTATGGGAGTCTCACTGATTAACACTGAACACTGTGGGAGTCTCACTGATTAACATTGAACACTGTGGGAGTCTCACTGATTAACACTGAACCCTGTGGGAGTCTCACTGATTAACACATGAACCCTGTGGGAGTCTCACTTATTAACACTGAACCCTGTGGGAGTCTCACTTATTAACACTGAACCCTGTGGGAGTCTCACTGATTAACACTGAACCCTGTGGGAGTCTCACTGATTAACACTGAACCCTATGGGAGTCTCATTGATTAACACTGAACCCTATGGGAGTCTCACTGATTAACACTGAACCCTGTGGGAGTCTCACTGATTAACATTGAACCCTGTGGGAGTCTCACTGATTAACACATGAACCCTGTGGGAGTCTCACTGATTAACACTGAACCCTATGGGAGACTCACTGATTAACAATGAACCCTATGGGAGTCTCACTGATTAACACTTAACCCTATGGGAGTCTCAGTGATTAACACTGAACCCTATGGGAGTCTCACTGATTAACACTGAACCCAGTGGGAGTCTCACTGATTAACATTGAACACTGTGGGAGTCTCACTGATTAACACTGAACCCTGTGGGAGTCTCACTGATTAACACTGAACCCTATGGGAGTCTCACTGATTAACACATGAACCCTGAGGGAGTCTCACTGATTAATACTGAACCCTGTGGGAGTCTCACTGATTAACACTGAACCCTATGGGAGTCTCACAGATTAACGCTGAAACCTATGGGAGACACACTGATTAACAATGAACCCTATGGGAGTCTCACTGATTAACACTTAACCCTATGGGAGTCTCACTGATTAACACTTAACCCTATGGGAGTCTCAGTGATAACACTGAACCCTATGGGAGTCTCACTGATTAACACTGAACACTATGGGAGTCTCACAGATTAACGCTGAACCCTATGGGAGACTCACTGATTAACAATGAACCCTATGGGAGTCTCACTGATTAACACTTAACCCTATGGGAGTCTCAGTGATTAACACTGAACCCTATGGGAGTCTCACTGATTAACACTGAACCCAGTGGGAGTCTCACTGATTAACATTGAACACTGTGGGAGTCTCACTGATTAACACTGAACCCTGTGGGAGTCTCACTGATTAACACTGAACCCTATGGGAGTCTCACTGATTAACACATGAACCCTGAGGGAGTCTCACTGATTAACACTGAACCCTGTGGGAGTCTCACTGATTAACACTGAACCCTATGGGAGTCTCACAGATTAACGCTGAACCCTATGGGAGACACACTGAATAACAATGAACCCTATGGGAGTCTCACTGATTAACACTTAACCCTATGGAAGTCTCAGTGATTAACACTGAACCCTATGGGAGTCTCACTGATTAACACTGAACCCTATGGGAGTCTCACTGATTAACACATGAACCCTGAGGGAGTCTCACTGATTAACATTGAACACTGTGGGAGTCTCACTGATTAACACATGAACCCTGAGGGAGTCTCACTGATTAACATTGAACACTGTGAGAGCCTCACTGATTAACACTGAACCCTGTGGGAGTCTCACTGATTAACACATGAACCCTATGGGAGTCTCACTTATTAACACTGAACCCTGTGGGAGTCTCACTTATTAACACTGAACCCTGTGGGAGTCTCACTGATTAACACTGAACCCTGTGGGAGTCTCACTGATTAACACTGAACCCTATGGGAGTCTCATTGATTAACACTGAACCCTATGGGAGTCTCACTGATTAACACTGAACCCTGTGGGAGTCTCACTGATTAACATTGAACCCTGTGGGAGTCTCACTGATTAACACATGAACCCTGTGGGAGTCTCACCGATTAACACTGAACCCTATGGGAGACTCACTGATTAACAATGAACCCTATGGGAGTCTCACTGATTAACACTTAACCCTATGGGAGTCTCAGTGATTAACACTGAACCCTATGGGAGTCTCACTGATTAACACTGAACCCAGTGGGAGTCTCACTGATTAACAATGAACACTGTGGGAGTCTCACTGATTAACACTGAACCCTGTGGGAGTCTCACTGATTAACACTGAACCCTATGGGAGTCTCACTGATTAACACATGAACCCTGAGGGAGTCTCACTGATTAATACTGAACCCTGTGGGAGTCTCACTGATTAACACTGAACCCTATGGGAGTCTCACAGATTAACGCTGAACCCTATGGGAGACACACTGATTAACAATGAACCCTATGGGAGTCTCACTGATTAACACTTAACCCTATGGGAGTCTCAGTGATTAACACTGAACCCTATGGGAGTCTCACTGATTAACACTGAACACTGAGGGAGTCTCACTGATTAACACTGAACCCTGTGGGAGTCTCACTGATTAACACTGAACCCTATGGGAGTCTCACTGATTAACACATGAACCCTGAGGGAGTCTCACTGATTAACATTGAACACTGTGGGAGTCTCACTGATTAACACATGAACCCTGAGGGAATCTCACTGATTAACATTGAACACTGTGGGAGCCTCACTGATTAACACTGAACCCTGTGGGAGTCTCACTGATTAACACATGAACCCTGTGGGAGTCTCACTTATTAACACTGAACCCTGTGGGAGTCTCACTTATTAACACTGAACCCTGTGGGAGTCTCACTGATTAACACTGAACCCTGTGGGAGTCTCACTGATTAACACTGAACCCTATGGGAGTCTCAATGATTAACACTGAACCCTATGGGAGTCTCACTGATTAACACTGAACCCTATGGGAGTCTCACAGATTAACACTGAACCCTATGGGAGTCTCACTGATTAACATATTAACCCTGAGGGAGTATCACTGATTAACACTGAACCCTATGGGAGTCTCACTGATTAACACTGAACCCTGTGGGAGTCTCACTGATTAACAATAAACCCTGTGGTAGTCTCACTGATTAACACTGAACCCAATGGAAGTTTCACTGATTAACACTGAACCCTATGGGAGTCTCACAGATTAATGCTGAACCCTATGGGAGTCTCACTGATTAACACTGAACCCTGTGGGAGTCTCACTGATTAACATTGAACACTGTGGGAGTCTCACTGATTAACACTGAACCCTGTGGGAGTCTCACTGATTAACACTGAACCCTATGGGAGTCTCACTGATTAACACATGAACCCTGAGGGAGTCTCACTGATTAACACTGAACCCTGTGGGAGTCTCACTGATTAACACTGAACCCTATGGGAGTCTCACTGATTAACACATGAACCCTGAGGGAGTCTCACTGATTAACATTGAACACTGTGGGAGCCTCACTGATTAACACTGAACCCTGTGGGAGTCTCACTGATTAACACTGAACCCTATGGGAGTCTCACTGATTAACATATGAATCCTGAGGGAGTATCACTGATTAACACTGAACCCTGTGGGAGTCTCACTTATTAACACTGAACCCTGTTGGAGTCTCACTGATTAACACTGAACCCTGTGGGAGTCTCACTGATTAACACTGAACCCTATGGGAGTCTCATTGATTAACACTGAACCCTATGGGAGTCTCACTGATTAACACTGAACCCTGTGGGAGTCTCACTGATTAACATTGAACCCTGTGGGAGTCTCACTGATTAACACTGAACCCTGTGGGAGTCTCACTGATTAACACTGAACCCTATGGGAGTCTCATTGATTAACACTGAACCCTATGGGAGTCTCACTGATTAACACTTAACCCTATGGGAGTCTCACTGATTAACACTTAACCCTATGGGAGTCTCAGTGATAACACTGAACCCTATGGGAGTCTCACTGATTAACACTGAACACTATGGGAGTCTCACAGATTAACGCTGAACCCTATGGGAGACTCACTGATTAACAATGAACCCTATGGGAGTCTCACTGATTAACACTTAACCCTATGGGAGTCTCAGTGATTAACACTGAACCCTATGGGAGTCTCACTGATTAACACTGAACCCAGTGGGAGTCTCACTGATTAACATTGAACACTGTGGGAGTCTCACTGATTAACACTGAACCCTGTGGGAGTCTCACTGATTAACACTGAACCCTATGGGAGTCTCACTGATTAACACATGAACCCTGAGGGAGTCTCACTGATTAACACTGAACCCTGTGGGAGTCTCACTGATTAACACTGAACCCTATGGGAGTCTCACAGATTAACGCTGAACCCTATGGGAGACACACTGAATAACAATGAACCCTATGGGAGTCTCACTGATTAACACTTAACCCTATGGAAGTCTCAGTGATTAACACTGAACCCTATGGGAGTCTCACTGATTAACACTGA
Organism: Petromyzon marinus; assembly: GCF_048934315.1. Taxonomy (NCBI): domain Eukaryota; kingdom Metazoa; phylum Chordata; class Hyperoartia; order Petromyzontiformes; family Petromyzontidae; genus Petromyzon; species Petromyzon marinus. The sequence goes on along the minus strand of NW_027423058.1, from coordinate 850,368 downwards.
ACCCTATGGGAGTCTCACTGATTAACACATGAACCCTGAGGGAGTCTCACTGATTAACATTGAACACTGTGGGAGTCTCACTGATTAACACATGAACCCTGAGGGAGTCTCACTGATTAACATTGAACACTGTGGGAGCCTCACTGATTAACACTGAACCCTGTGGGAGTCTCACTGATTAACACATGAACCCTATGGGAGTCTCACTTATTAACACTGAACCCTGTGGGAGTCTCACTTATTAACACTGAACCCTGTGGGAGTCTCACTGATTAACACTGAACCCTGTGGGAGTCTCACTGATTAACACTGAACCCTATGGGAGTCTCATTGATTAACACTGAACCCTATGGGAGTCTCACTGATTAACACTGAACCCTGTGGGAGTCTCACTGATTAACATTGAACCCTGTGGGAGTCTCACTGATTAACACATGAACCCTGTGGGAGTCTCACCGATTAACACTGAACCCTATGGGAGACTCACTGATTAACAATGAACCCTATGGGAGTCTCACTGATTAACACTTAACCCTATGGGAGTCTCAGTGATTAACACTGAACCCTATGGGAGTCTCACTGATTAACACTGAACCCAGTGGGAGTCTCACTGATTAACAATGAACACTGTGGGAGTCTCACTGATTAACACTGAACCCTGTGGGAGTCTCACTGATTAACACTGAACCCTATGGGAGTCTCACTGATTAACACATGAACCCTGAGGGAGTCTCACTGATTAATACTGAACCCTGTGGGAGTCTCACTGATTAACACTGAACCCTATGGGAGTCTCACAGATTAACGCTGAACCCTATGGGAGACACACTGATTAACAATGAACCCTATGGGAGTCTCACTGATTAACACTTAACCCTATGGGAGTCTCAGTGATTAACACTGAACCCTATGGGAGTCTCACTGATTAACACTGAACACTGAGGGAGTCTCACTGATTAACACTGAACCCTGTGGGAGTCTCACTGATTAACACTGAACCCTATGGGAGTCTCACTGATTAACACATGAACCCTGAGGGAGTCTTACTGATTAACATTGAACACTGTGGGAGTCTCACTGATTAACACATGAACCCTGAGGGAATCTCACTGATTAACACTGAACCCTGTGGGAGTCTCACTGATTAACACTGAACCCTATGGGAGTCTCACAGATTAACGCTGAACCCTATGGGAGACACACTGAATAACAATGAACCCTATGGGAGTCTCACTGATTAACACTTAACCCTATGGAAGTCTCAGTGATTAACACTGAACCCTATGGGAGTCTCACTGATTAACACTGAACCCTATGGGAGTCTCACTGATTAACACATGAACCCTGAGGGAGTCTCACTGATTAACATTGAACACTGTGGGAGTCTCACTGATTAACACATGAACCCTGAGGGAGTCTCACTGATTAACATTGAACACTGTGGGAGCCTCACTGATTAACACTGAACCCTGTGGGAGTCTCACTGATTAACACATGAACCCTATGGGAGTCTCACTTATTAACACTGAACCCTGTGGGAGTCTCACTTATTAACACTGAACCCTGTGGGAGTCTCACTGATTAACACTGAACCCTGTGGGAGTCTCACTGATTAACACTGAACCCTATGGGAGTCTCATTGATTAACACTGAACCCTATGGGAGTCTCACTGATTAACACTGAACCCTGTGGGAGTCTCACTGATTAACATTGAACCCTGTGGGAGTCTCACTGATTAACACATGAACCCTGTGGGAGTCTCACCGATTAACACTGAACCCTATGGGAGACTCACTGATTAACAATGAACCCTATGGGAGTCTCACTGATTAACACTTAACCCTATGGGAGTCTCAGTGATTAACACTGAACCCTATGGGAGTCTCACTGATTAACACTGAACCCAGTGGGAGTCTCACTGATTAACAATGAACACTGTGGGAGTCTCACTGATTAACACTGAACCCTGTGGGAGTCTCACTGATTAACACTGAACCCTATGGGAGTCTCACTGATTAACACATGAACCCTGAGGGAGTCTCACTGATTAATACTGAACCCTGTGGGAGTCTCACTGATTAACACTGAACCCTATGGGAGTCTCACAGATTAACGCTGAACCCTATGGGAGACACACTGATTAACAATGAACCCTATGGGAGTCTCACTGATTAACACTTAACCCTATGGGAGTCTCAGTGATTAACACTGAACCCTATGGGAGTCTCACTGATTAACACTGAACACTGAGGGAGTCTCACTGATTAACACTGAACCCTGTGGGAGTCTCACTGATTAACACTGAACCCTATGGGAGTCTCACTGATTAACACATGAACCCTGAGGGAGTCTTACTGATTAACATTGAACACTGTGGGAGTCTCACTGATTAACACATGAACCCTGAGGGAATCTCACTGATTAACATTGAACACTGTGGGAGCCTCACTGATTAACACTGAACCCTGTGGGAGTCTCACTGATTAACACATGAACCCTGTGGGAGTCTCACTTATTAACACTGAACCCTGTGGGAGTCTCACTTATTAACACTGAACCCTGTGGGAGTCTCACTGATTAACACTGAACCCTGTGGGAGTCTCACTGATTAACACTGAACCCTATGGGAGTCTCAATGATTAACACTGAACCCTATGGGAGTCTCACTGATTAACACTGAACCCTATGGGAGTCTCACAGATTAACACTGAACCCTATGGGAGTCTCACTGATTAACATATTAACCCTGAGGGAGTATCACTGATTAACACTGAACCCTATGGGAGTCTCACTGATTAACACTGAACCCTGTGGGAGTCTCACTGATTAACAATAAACCCTGTGGTAGTCTCACTGATTAACACTGAACCCAATGGAAGTTTCACTGATTAACACTGAACCCTATGGGAGTCTCACAGATTAATGCTGAACCCTATGGGAGACTCACTGATTAACAATGAACCCTATGGGAGTCTCACTGATTAACACTTAACCCTATGGGAGTCTCAGTGATTAACACTGAACCCTATGGGAGTCTCACTGATTAACACTGAACCCTGTGGGAGTCTCACTGATTAACATTGAACACTGTGGGAGTCTCACTGATTAACACTGAACCCTGTGGGAGTCTCACTGATTAACACTGAACCCTATGGGAGTCTCACTGATTAACACATGAACCCTGAGGGAGTCTCACTGATTAACACTGAACCCTGTGGGAGTCTCACTGATTAACACTGAACCCTATGGGAGTCTCACTGATTAACACATGAACCCTGAGGGAGTCTCACTGATTAACATTGAACACTGTGGGAGCCTCACTGATTAACACTGAACCCTGTGGGAGTCTCACTGATTAACACTGAACCCTATGGGAGTCTCACTGATTAACATATGAATCCTGAGGGAGTATCACTGATTAACACTGAACCCTGTGGGAGTCTCACTTATTAACACTGAACCCTGTTGGAGTCTCACTGATTAACACTGAACCCTGTGGGAGTCTCACTGATTAACACTGAACCCTATGGGAGTCTCATTGATTAACACTGAACCCTATGGGAGTCTCACTGATTAACACTGAACCCTGTGGGAGTCTCACTGATTAACATTGAACCCTGTGGGAGTCTCACTGATTAACACATGAACCCTGTGGGAGTCTCACTGATTAACACTGAACCCTATGGGAGTCTCACTGATTAACACTGAACCCTGTGGGAGTCTCACTGATTAACACTGAACCGTATGGGAGTCTAACTGATTAACACTGAACCCTGTGGGAGTCTCACTGATTAACAATGAACCCTGTGGGAGTCTCACTGATTAACACTGAACCCTATGGAAGTCTCACTGATTAACACTGAACCCTATGGGAGTCTCACAGATTAACGCTGAATCCTATGGGAGACACACTTATTAACAATGAACCCTTTGGGAGTCTCACTGATTAACACTTAACCCTATGGGAGTCTCAGTGATTAACACTGAACACTATGGGAGTCTCACTGATTAACACTGAACACTGTGGGAGTCTCACTGATTAACATTGAACACTGTGGGAGTCTCACTGATTAACACTGAACCCTGTGGGAGTCTCACTGATTAACACTGAACCCTGTGGGAGTCTCACTGATGAACAATGAACCCTGTGGGAGTCTCACTGATTAACACTTAACCCTATGGGAGTCTCAGTGATTAACACTGAACCCTATGGGAGTCTCACTGATTAACACTGAACACTGTGGGGGTCTCACTGATTAACATTGAACACTGTGGGAGTCTCACTGATTAACACTGAACCATGTGGGAGTCTCACTGATTAACACTGAACCCTATGGGAGTCTCACTGATTAACACATGAACCCTGAGGGAGTCTCACTGATTAACACTGAACCATGTGGGAGTCTCACTGATTAACACTGAACCCTATGGGAGTCTCACTGATTAACACATGAACCCTGAGGGAGTCTCACTGATTAACATTGAACACTGTGGGAGCCTCACTGATTAACACTGAACCCTGTGGGAGTCTCACTGATTAACACTGAACCCTATGGGAGACTCACTGATTAACATTTTAACCCTGAGAGAGTATCACTGATTAACACTGAACCCTATGGGAGTCTCACTGATTAACACTGAACCCTGTGGGAGTCTCACTGATTAACAATGAACCCTGTGGGAGTCTCACTGATTAACACTGAACCCTATGGAAGTCTCACTGATTAACACTGAACCCTATGGGAGTCTCACAGATTAACGCTGAACCCTATGGGAGACTCACTGATTAACAATGAACCCTATGGGAGTCTCACTGATTAACACTTAACCCTATGGGAGTCTCAGTGATTAACACTGAACCCTATGGGAGTCTCACTGATTAAAACTGAACCCTGTGGGAGTCTCACTGATTAACATTGAACACTGTGGGAGTCTCACTGATTAACACTGAACCCTGTGGGAGTCTCACTGATTAACACTGAACCCTATGGGAGTCTCACTGATTAACACATGAACCCTGAGGGAGTCTCACTGATTAACACTGAACCCTGTGGGAGTCTCACTGATTAACACTGAACCCTATGGGAGTCTCACTGATTAACACATGAACCCTGAGGGAGTCTCACTGATTAACATTGAACACTGTGGGAGCCTCACTGATTAACACTGAACCCTGTGGGAGTCTCACTGATTAACACTGAACCCTATGGGAGTCTCACTGATTAACATATGAATCCTGAGGGAGTATCACTGATTAACACTGAACCCTGTGGGAGTCTCACTTATTAACACTGAACCCTGTGGGAGTCTCACTGATTAACACTGAACCCTGTGGGAGTCTCACTGATTAACACTGAACCCTATGGGAGTCTCATTGATTAACACTGAACTCTATGGGAGTCTCACTGATTAACACTGAACCCTGTGGGAGTCTCACTGATTAACACTGAACCCTGTGGGAGTCTCACTGATTAACACATGAACCCTGTGGGAGTCTCACTGATTAACACTGAACCCTATGGGAGTCTCACTGATTAACACTGAACCCTGTGGGAGTCTCACTGATTAACACTGAACCCTGTGGGAGTCTCACTGATTAACAATGAACCCTGTGGGAGTCTCACTGATTAACACTTAACCCTATGGGAGTCTCAGTGATTAACACTGAACCCTATGGGAGTCTCACTGATTAACACTGAACACTGTGGGAGTCTCACTGATTAACATTGAACACTGTGGGAGTCTCACTGATTAACACTGAACCCTGTGGGAGTCTCACTGATTAACATTGAACACTGTGGGAGCCTCACTGATTAACACTGAACCCTGTGGGAGTCTCACTGATTAACACTGAACCCTATGGGAGTCTCACTGATTAACATATTAACCCTGAGGGAGTATCACTGATTAACACTGAACCCTATGGGAGTCTCACTGATTAACACTGAACCCTGTGGGAGTCTCACTGATTAACAATGAACCCTGTGGGAGTCTCACTGATTAACACTGAACCCTATGGAAGTCTCACTGATTAACACTGAACCCTATGGGAGTCTCACAGATTAACGCTGAACCCTATGGGAGACTCACTGATTAACAATGAACCCTATGGGAGTCTCACTGATTAACACTTAACCCTATGGGAGTCTCAGTGATTAACACTGAACCCTATGGGAGTCTCACTGATTAACACTGAACCCTGTGGGAGTCTCACTGATTAACATTGAACACTGTGGGAGTCTCACTGATTAACACTGAACCCTGTGGGAGTCTCACTGATTAACACTGAACCCTATGGGAGTCTCAATGATTAACACATGAACCCTGAAGGAGTCTCACTGATTAACACTGAACCCTGTGGGAGTCTCACTGATTAACACTGAACCCTATGGGAGTCTCACTGATTAACACATGAACCCTGAGGGAGTCTCACTGATTAACATTGAACACTGTGGGAGCCTCACTGATTAACACTGAACCCTGTGGGAGTCTCACTGATTAACACTGAACCCTATGGGAGTCTCACTGATTAACATATGAATCCTGAGGGAGTTTCACTGATTAACACTGAACCCTGTGGGAGTCTCACTTATTAACACTGAACCCTGTGGGAGTCTCACTGATTAACACTGAACCCTGTGGGAGTCTCACTGATTAACACTGAACCCTATGGGAGTCTCATTGATTAACACTGAACCCTATGGGAGTCTCACTGATTAACACTGAACCCTGTGGGAGTCTCACTGATTAACATTGAACCCTCTGGGAGTCTCACTGATTAACACATGAACCCTGTGGGAGTCTCACTGATTAACACTGAACCCTATGGGAGTCTCACTGATTAACACTGAACCCTGTGGGAGTCTCACTGATTAACACTGAACCCTATGGGAGTCTCACTGATTAACACATGAACCCTGAGGGAGTCTCACTGATTAACATTGAACACTGTGGGAGCCTCACTGATTAACACTGTACCCTGTGGGAGTCTCACTGATTAACACTGAACCCTAAGGGAGTCTCACTCATTAACATATTAACCCTGAGGGAGTATCACTGATTAACACTGAACCCTATGGGAGTCTCACTGATTAACACTGAACCCTGTGGGAGTCTCACTGATTAACAATGAACCCTGTGGGAGTCTCACTGATTAACACTGAACCCTATGGAAGTCTCACTGATTAACACTGAACCCTATGGGAGTCTCACAGATTAACGCTGAACCCTATGGGAGACTCACTGATTAACAATTAACCCTATGGGAGTCTCACTGATTAACACTTAACCCTAAGGGAGTCTCAGTGATTAACACTGAACCTTATGGGAGTCTCACTGATTAAAACTGAACCCTGTGGGAGTCTCACTGATTAACATTGAACACTGTGGGAGTCTCACTGATTAACACTGAACCCTGTGGGAGTCTCACTGATTAACACTGAACCCTATGGGAGTCTCACTGATTAACACATGAACCCTGAGGGAGTCTCACTGATTAACACTGAACCCTGTGGGAGTCTCACTGATTAACACTGAACCCTATGGGAGTCTCACTGATTAACACATGAACCGTGAGGGAGTCTCACTGATTAACATTGAACACTGTGGGAGCCTCACTGATTAACACTGAACCCTGTGGGAGTCTCACTGATTAACACTGAACCCGATGGGAGTCTCACTGATTAACATATGAATCCTGAGGGAGTATCACTGATTAACACTGAACCCTGTGGGAGTCTCACTTATTAACACTGAACCCTGTGGGAGTCTCACTGATTAACACTGAACCCTGTGGGAGTCTCACTGATTAACACTGAACCCTATGGGAGTCTCATTGATTAACACTGAACTCTATGGGAGTCTCACTGATTAACACTGAACCCTGTGGGAGTCTCACTGATTAACACTGAACCCTGTGGGAGTCTCACTGATTAACACATGAACCCTGTGGGAGTCTCACTGATTAACACTGAACCCTATGGGAGTCTCACTGATTAACACTGAACCCTGTGGGAGTCTCACTGATTAACACTGAAGCCTATGGGAGTCTAAATGATTAACACTGAACCCTGTGGGAGTGTCACTGATTAACAATGAACCCTGTGGGAGTCTCACTGATTAACACTGAACCCTATGGAAGTCTCAATGATTAACACTGAACCCTATGGGAGTCTCACAGATTAACGCTGAACCCTATGGGAGACACGCTGATTAACAATGAACCCTATGGGAGTCTCACTGATTAACACTTAACCCTATGGGAGTCTCAGTGATTAACACTGAACCCTATGGGAGTCTCACTGATTAACACTTAACCCTATGGGAGTCTCAGTGATTAACACTGAACCCTATGGGAGTCTCACTGATTAACACTGAACACTGTGGGAGTCTCACTGATTAACATTGAACACTGTGGGAGTCTCACTGATTAACACTGAACCCTGTGGGAGTCTCACTGATTAACACTGAACCCTATGGGAGTCTCACTGATTAACACATGAACCCTGAGGGAGTCTCACTGATTAACACTGAACCCTGTGGGAGACTCACTGATTAACACTGAACCCTATGGGAGTCTCACTGATTAACACATGCACCCTGAGGGAGTCTCACTGATTAACATTGAACACTGTGGGAGTCTCACTGATTAACACATGAACCCTGAGGGAGTCTCACTGATTAACATTGAACACTGTGGGAGCCTCACTGATTAACACTGAACCCTGTGGGAGTCTCACTGATTAACACATGAACCCTGTGGGAGTCTCACTGATTATCACTGAACCCTATGGGAGTCTCACTGATTAACACTGAACCCTGTGGGAGTCTCACTGATTAACACTGAACCCTATAGGAGTCTCACTGATTAACACTGAACCCTGTGGGAGTCTCACTGATTAACAATGAACCCTGTGGGAGTCTCACTGATTAACACTGAACCCTATGGGAGTCTCACTGATTAACACTGAACCCTGTGGGAGTCTCACTGATTAACAATGAACCCTGTGGGAGTCTCACTGATTAACACTGAACCCTATGGAAGTCTCACTGATTAACACTGAACCCTATGGGAGTCTCACAGATTAACGCTGAACCCTATGGGAGACACGCTGATTAACAATGAACCCTATGGGAGTCTCACTGATTAACACTTAACCCTATGGGAGTCTCAGTGATTAACACTGAACCCTATGGGAGTCTCACTGATTAACACTTAACCCTATGGGAGTCTCAGTGATTAACACTGAACCCTATGGGAGTCTCACTGATTAACACTGAACACTGTGGGAGTCTCACTGATTAACATTGAACACTGTGGGAGTCTCACTGATTAACACTGAACCCTGTGGGAGTCTCACTGATTAACACTGAACCCTATGGGAGTCTCACTGATTAACACTGAACACTGTGGGAGTCTCACTGATTAACACTGAACCCTGTGGGAGTCTCACTGATTAACACTGAACCCTATGGGAGTCTCACTGATTAACACTGAACACTGTGGGAGTCTCACTGATTAACATTGAACACTGTGGGAGTCTCACTGATTAACACTGAACCCTGTGGGAGTCTCACTGATTAACTGTGAAACCTATGGGAGTCTCACTGATTAACACATGAACCCTGAGGGAGTCTCACTGATTAACACTGAACCCTGTGGGAGTCTCACTGATTAACATTGAACACTATAGGAGCCTCACTGATTAACACTGAACCCTGTGGGAGTATCACTGATTAACACTGAACCCTGTGGGAGTCTCACTGATTAACACTGAACCCTGTGGGAGTCTCAGTGATTAACACTGAACCCTGAGGGAGTCTCACTGATGAACACTGAACACTGTGGGAGTCTCACTGATTAACACTGAACACTGTGGGAGTCTCACTGATTAACACTGAACCCTGTGGGAGTCTCACTGATTAACACTGAACCCTATGGGAGTTTCACTGATTAACACATGAACCCTGAGGGAGTCTCACTGATTAACACTGAACCCTATGGAAGTCTCACTGCTTAACACGGAACCCTATGGGAGTCTCACAGATTAACGCTGAACCCTATGGGAGTCGCACTGATTAACAATGAACCCTATGGGAGTCTCACTGATTAACACTTAACCCTATGGGAGTCTCAGTGATTAACATTGAACCCTATGGGAGTCTCACTGATTAACACTGAACACTGTGGGAGTCTCACTGATTAACACTGAACCCTGTGGGAGTCTCACTGATTAACACTGAACCCTATGGGAGTCTCACTGATTAACATATGAACCCTGAGGGAGTCTCACTGATTAACACTGAACCCTGTGGGAGTCTCACTGATTAACACTGAACCCTATGGGAGTCTCACTGATTAACACATGAATCCTGAGGGAGTCTCACTGATTAACACTGAACCCTGTGGGAGTCTCACTGATTAACACTGAACCCTATGGGAGTCTCACTGATTAACACTGAACACTGTGGGAGTGTCACTGATTAACATTGAACACTGTGGGATCCTCACTGATTAACACTGAACCCGGTGGGAGTCTCACTGATTAACACTGAACCCTATGGGAGTCTCACTGATTAACATATGAACCCTGAGGGAGTATCACTGATTAACACTGAACCCTGTGGGAGTCTCACTTATTAACACTGAACCCTGTGGGAGTCTCACTGATTAACACTGAACCCTATGGGAGTCTCATTGATCAACACTGAACCCTGTGGGAGTCTCACTGATTAACACATGAACCCTGTGGGAGTCTCACTGATTTACACTGAACCCTATGGGAGTCTCACTGATTAACACTGAACCCTATGGGAGTCTCACTGATTAACACTGAACCCTGTGGGAGTCTCACTGATTAACACTGAACCCTATGGGAGTCTCACTGATTAACACTGAACCCTGTGGGAGACTCACTGATTAACACTGAACCCTATGGGAGTTTCACTGTTTAACACTGAACCATGTGGGAGTCTCACTGATTAACACTGAACCCTGTGGGAGTCTCACTCATTAACACTGAACCATATGGGAGTCTCATTGATTAACACTGACCCATATGGGACTCTCACTGATTAACAATGAACCCTATGGGAGTCTCACTGATTAACACTGAACTCTATGGGATTCTCAATGATTAACACTGAACCCTATGGGAGTCTCACTGATTAACACTGAACCCTGTGGGAGTCTCAGTGATTAACACTGAACCCTATGGGAGTCTCACTGATTAACACTGAACACTGTGGGAGTCTCACTGATTAACATTGAACACTGTGGGAGTCTCACTGATTAACACTGAACCCTATGGGAGTCTCACTGATTAACATATTAACCCTGAGGGAGTATCACTGATTAACACTGAACCCTATGGGAGTCTCACTGATTAACACTGAACCCTGTGGGAGTCTCACTGATTAACAATGAACCCTGTGGGAGTCTCACTGATTAACACTGAACCCTATGGAAGTCTCACTGATTAACACTGAACCCTATGGGAGTCTCACAGATTAACGCTGAACCCTATGGGAGACTCACTGATTAACAATGAACCCTATGGGAGTCTCCTGATTAACACTTAACCCTAAGGGAGTCTCAGTGATTAACACTGAACCCTATGGGAGTCTCACTGATTAAAACTGAACCCTGTGGGAGTCTCACTGATTAACATTGAACACTGTGGGAGTCTCACTGATTAACACTGAACCCTGTGGGAGTCTCACTGATTAACACTGAACCCTATGGGAGTCTCACTGATTAACACATGAACCCTGAGGGAGTCTCACTGATTAACACTGAACCCTGTGGGAGTCTCACTGATTAACACTGAACCCTATGGGAGTCTCACTGATTAACACATGAACCCTGAGGGAGTCTCACTGATTAACATTGAACACTGTGGGAGCCTCACTGATTAACAATGAACCCTGTGGGAGCCTCACTGATTAACACTGAACCCTATGGGAGTCTCACTGATTAACATATGAATCCTGAGGGAGTATCACTGATTAACACTGAACCCTGTGGGAGTCTCACTTATTAACACTGAACCCTGTGGGAGTCTCACTGATTAACACTGAACCATGTGGGAGTCTCACTGATTAACACTGAACCCTATGGGAGTCTCATTGATTAACACTGAACTCTATGGGAGTCTCACTGATTAACACTGAACCCTGTGGGAGTCTCACTGATTAACACTGAACCCTGTGGGAGTCTCACTGATTAAAACATGAACCCTGTGGGAGTCTCACTGATTAACACTGAACCCTATGGGAGTCTCACTGATTAACACTGAACCCTGTGGGAGTCTCACTGATTAACACTGAAGCCTATGGGAGTCTAACTGATTAACACTGAACCCTGTGGGAGTGTCACTGATTAACAATGAACCCTGTGGGAGTCTCACTGATTAACACTGAACCCTATGGAAGTCTCACTGATTAACACTGAACCCTATGGGAGTCTCACAGATTAACGCTGAACCCTATGGGAGACACACTGATTAACAATGAACCCTATGGGAGTCTCACTGATTAACACTTAACCCTATGGGAGTCTCAGTGATTAACACTGAACCCTATGGGAGTCTCACTGATTAACACTTAACCCTATGGGAGTCTCAGTGATTAACACTGAACCCTATGGGAGTCTCACTGATTAACACTGAACACTGTGGGAGTCTCACTGATTAACATTGAACACTGTGGGAGTCTCACTGATTAACACTGAACCCTGTGGGAGTCTCACTGATTAACACTGAACCCTATGGGAGTCTCACTGATTAACACATGAACCCTGAGGGAGTCTCACTGATTAACACTGAACCCTGTGGGAGACTCACTGATTAACACTGAACCCTATGGGAGTCTCACTGATTAACACATGCACCCTGAGGGAGTCTCACTGATTAACATTGAACACTGTGGGAGTCTCACTGATTAACACATGAACCCTGAGGGAGTCTCACTGATTAACATTGAACACTGTGGGAGCCTCACTGATTAACACTGAACCCTGTGGGAGTCTCACTGATTAACACATGAACCCTGTGGGAGTCTCACTGATTAACACTGAACCCTATGGGAGTCTCACTGATTAACACTGAACCCTGTGGGAGTCTCACTGATTAACACTGAACCCTATGGGAGTCTCACTGATTAACACTGAACCCTGTGGGAGTCTCACTGATTAACAATGAACCCTGTGGGAGTCTCACTGATTAACACTGAACCCTATGGAAGTCTCACTGATTAACACTGAACCCTATGGGAGTCTCACAGATTAACGCTGAACCCTATGGGAGACTCACTGATTAACAATGAACCCTATGGGAGTCTCACTGATTAACACTTAACCCTATGGGAGTCTCAGTGATTAACACTGAACCCTATGGGAGTCTCACTGATTAACACTGAACACTGTGGGAGTCTCACTGATTAACATTGAACACTGTGGGAGTCTCACTGATTAACACTGAACCCTGTGGGAGTCTCACTGATTAACACTGAACCCTATGGGAGTCTCACTGATTAACACATGAACCCTGAGGGAGTCTCACTGATTAACACTGAACCCTGTGGGAGTCTCACTGATTCACACTGAACCCTATGGGAGTCTCACTGATTAACACTGAACACTGTGGGAGTCTCACTGATTAACATTGAACACTGTAGGAGTCTCACTGATTAACACTGAACCCTGTGGGAGTCTCACTGATTAACACTGAACCCTATGGGAGTCTCACTGATTAACACATGAACCCTGAGGGAGTCTCACTGATTAACATTGAACACTGTGGGAGCCTCACTGATTAACACTGAACCCTGTGGGAGTCTCACTGATTAACACTGAACCCTATGGAAGTCTCACTGATTAACATATTAACCCTGAGGGAGTATCACTGATTAACACTGAACCCTGTGGGAGTCTCACTTATTAACACTGAACCCTGTGGCAGTCTCACTGATTAACACTGAACCCTATGGGAGTCTCATTGATTAACACTGAACCCTGTGGGAGTCTCACTGATTAACACATGAACCCTGTGGGAGTCTCACTGATTTACACTGAACCCTATGGGAGTCTCACTGATTAACACTGAACCCTATGGGAGTCTCACTGATTAACACTGAACCCTGTGGGAGTCTCACTGATTAACACTGAACCCTATGGGAGTCTCACTGATTAACACTGAACCCTGTGGGAGACTCACTGATTAACACTGAACCCTATGGGAGTTTCACTGTTTAACACTGAACCATGTGGGAGTCTCACTGATTAACACTGCACCCTGTGGGAGTCTCACTGATTAACACTGAACCCTGTGGGAGTCTCAGTGATTAACACTGAACCCTATGGGAGTCTCACTGATTAACACTGAACACTGTGGGAGTCTCACTGATTAACATTGAACACTGTGGGAGTCTCACTGATTAACACTGAACCCTGTGGGAGTCTCACTGATTAACACTGAACCCTATGGGAGTCTCACTGATTAACACATGAACCCTGAGGGAGTCTCACTGATTAACACTGAACCCTGTGGGAGTCTCACTGATTCACACTGAACCCTATGGGAGTCTCACTGATTAACACTGAACACTGTGGGAGTCTCACTGATTAACATTGAACACTGTAGGAGTCTCACTGATTAACACTGAACCCTGTGGGAGTCTCACTGATTAACACTGAACCCTATGGGAGTCTCACTGATTAACACATGAACCCTGAGGGAGTCTCACTGATTAACATTGAACACTGTGGGAGCCTCACTGATTAACACTGAACCCTGTGGGAGTCTCACTGATTAACACTGAACCCTATGGGAGTCTCACTGATTAACATATTAACCCTGAGGGAGTATCACTGATTAACACTGAACCCTGTGGGAGTCTCACTTATTAACACTGAACCCTGTGGCAGTCTCACTGATTAACACTGAACCCTATGGGAGTCTCATTGATTAACACTGAACCCTGTGGGAGTCTCACTGATTAACACATGAACCCTGTGGGAGTCTCACTGATTTACACTGAACCCTATGGGAGTCTCACTGATTAACACTGAACCCTATGGGAGTCTCACTGATTAACACTGAACCCTGTGGGAGTCTCACTGATTAACACTGAAGCCTATGGGAGTCTAACTGATTAACACTGAACCCTGTGGGAGTGTCACTGATTAACAATGAACCCTGTGGGAGTCTCACTGATTAACACTGAACCCTATGGAAGTCTCACTGATTAACACTGAACCCTATGGGAGTCTCACAGATTAACGCTGAACCCTATGGGAGACACACTGATTAACAATGAACCCTATGGGAGTCTCACTGATTAACACTTAACCCTATGGGAGTCTCAGTGATTAACACTGAACCCTATGGGAGTCTCACTGATTAACACTTAACCCTATGGGAGTCTCAGTGATTAACACTGAACCCTATGGGAGTCTCACTGATTAACACTGAACACTGTGGGAGTCTCACTGATTAACATTGAACACTGTGGGAGTCTCACTGATTAACACTGAACCCTGTGGGAGTCTCACTGATTAACACTGAACCCTATGGGAGTCTCACTGATTAACACATGAACCCTGAGGGAGTCTCACTGATTAACACTGAACCCTGTGGGAGACTCACTGATTAACACTGAACCCTATGGGAGTCTCACTGATTAACACATGCACCCTGAGGGAGTCTCACTGATTAACATTGAACACTGTGGGAGTCTCACTGATTAACACATGAACCCTGAGGGAGTCTCACTGATTAACATTGAACACTGTGGGAGCCTCACTGATTAACACTGAACCCTGTGGGAGTCTCACTGATTAACACATGAACCCTGTGGGAGTCTCACTGATTAACACTGAACCCTATGGGAGTCTCACTGATTAACACTGAACCCTGTGGGAGTCTCACTGATTAACACTGAACCCTATGGGAGTCTCACTGATTAACACTGAACCCTGTGGGAGTCTCACTGATTAACAATGAACCCTGTGGGAGTCTCACTGATTAACACTGAACCCTATGGAAGTCTCACTGATTAACACTGAACCCTATGGGAGTCTCACAGATTAACGCTGAACCCTATGGGAGACTCACTGATTAACAATGAACCCTATGGGAGTCTCACTGATTAACACTTAACCCTATGGGAGTCTCAGTGATTAACACTGAACCCTATGGGAGTCTCACTGATTAACACTGAACACTGTGGGAGTCTCACTGATTAACATTGAACACTGTGGGAGTCTCACTGATTAACACTGAACCCTGTGGGAGTCTCACTGATTAACACTGAACCCTATGGGAGTCTCACTGATTAACACATGAACCCTGAGGGAGTCTCACTGATTAACACTGAACCCTGTGGGAGTCTCACTGATTCACACTGAACCCTATGGGAGTCTCACTGATTAACACTGAACACTGTGGGAGTCTCACTGATTAACATTGAACACTGTAGGAGTCTCACTGATTAACACTGAACCCTGTGGGAGTCTCACTGATTAACACTGAACCCTATGGGAGTCTCACTGATTAACACATGAACCCTGAGGGAGTCTCACTGATTAACATTGAACACTGTGGGAGCCTCACTGATTAACACTGAACCCTGTGGGAGTCTCACTGATTAACACTGAACCCTATGGAAGTCTCACTGATTAACATATTAACCCTGAGGGAGTATCACTGATTAACACTGAACCCTGTGGGAGTCTCACTTATTAACACTGAACCCTGTGGCAGTCTCACTGATTAACACTGAACCCTATGGGAGTCTCATTGATTAACACTGAACCCTGTGGGAGTCTCACTGATTAACACATGAACCCTGTGGGAGTCTCACTGATTTACACTGAACCCTATGGGAGTCTCACTGATTAACACTGAACCCTATGGGAGTCTCACTGATTAACACTGAACCCTGTGGGAGTCTCACTGATTAACACTGAACCCTATGGGAGTCTCACTGATTAACACTGAACCCTGTGGGAGACTCACTGATTAACACTGAACCCTATGGGAGTTTCACTGTTTAACACTGAACCATGTGGGAGTCTCACTGATTAACACTGCACCCTGTGGGAGTCTCACTGATTAACACTGAACCCTGTGGGAGTCTCAGTGATTAACACTGAACCCTATGGGAGTCTCACTGATTAACACTGAACACTGTGGGAGTCTCACTGATTAACATTGAACACTGTGGGAGTCTCACTGATTAACACTGAACCCTGTGGGAGTCTCACTGATTAACACTGAACCCTATGGGAGTCTCACTGATTAACACATGAACCCTGAGGGAGTCTCACTGATTAACACTGAACCCTGTGGGAGTCTCACTGATTCACACTGAACCCTATGGGAGTCTCACTGATTAACACTGAACACTGTGGGAGTCTCACTGATTAACATTGAACACTGTAGGAGTCTCACTGATTAACACTGAACCCTGTGGGAGTCTCACTGATTAACACTGAACCCTATGGGAGTCTCACTGATTAACACATGAACCCTGAGGGAGTCTCACTGATTAACATTGAACACTGTGGGAGCCTCACTGATTAACACTGAACCCTGTGGGAGTCTCACTGATTAACACTGAACCCTATGGGAGTCTCACTGATTAACATATTAACCCTGAGGGAGTATCACTGATTAACACTGAACCCTGTGGGAGTCTCACTTATTAACACTGAACCCTGTGGCAGTCTCACTGATTAACACTGAACCCTATGGGAGTCTCATTGATTAACACTGAACCCTGTGGGAGTCTCACTGATTAACACATGAACCCTGTGGGAGTCTCACTGATTTACACTGAACCCTATGGGAGTCTCACTGATTAACACTGAACCCTATGGGAGTCTCACTGATTAACACTGAACCCTGTGGGAGTCTCACTGATTAACACTGAACCCTATGGGAGTCTCACTGATTAACACTGAACCCTGTGGGAGACTCACTGATTAACACTGAACCCTATGGGAGTTTCACTGTTTAACACTGAACCATGTGGGAGTCTCACTGATTAACACTGCACCCTGTGGGAGTCTCACTGATTAACACTGAACCCTGTGGGAGTCTCAGTGATTAACACTGAACCCTATGGGAGTCTCACTGATTAACACTGAACACTGTGGGAGTCTCACTGATTAACATTGAACACTGTGGGAGTCTCACTGATTAACACTGAACCCTGTGGGAGTCTCACTGATTAACACTGAAACCTATGGGAGTCTCACTGATTAACACATGCACCCTGAGGGAGTCTCACTGATTAACACTGAACCCTGTGGGAGTCTCACTGATTAACACTGAACACTGTGGGAGCCTCACTGATTAAAACTGAACCCTGTGGGACTCTCACTGATTAACACTGAACCCTATGGGAGTATCACTGATTAACACTGAACCCTGTGGGAGTCTCACTGATTAACACTGAACACTGTGGGAGTCTCACTGATTAACACTGAACCCTATGGGAGTCTCATTGATTAACACTGAACCCTGTGGGAGTCTCACTGATTAACACATGAACCCTGTGGGAGTCTCATTGATTTACACTGAACCCTATGGGAGTCTCACTGATTAACACTGAACCCTATGGGAGTCTCACTGATTAACACTGAACCCTGTGGGAGTCTCACTGATTAACACTGAACCCTATGGGAGTCTCACTGATTAACACTGAACCCTGTGGGAGTATCACTGATTAACACTGAACCCTATGGGAGTCTCAATGATTAACACATGAACCCTGAGGGAGTATCACTGATTAACACTGAACCCTGTGGGAGTCTCACTGATTAACACTGAACACTGTGGGAGTCTCACTGATTAACACTGAACCCTATGGGAGTCTCATTGATTAACACTGAACCCTGTGGGAGTCTCACTGATTAACACATGAACCCTGGGGGAGTCTCATTGATTTACACTGAACCCTATGGGAGTCTCACTGATTAACACTGAACCCTATGGGAGTCTCACTGATTAACACTGAACCCTGTGGGAGTCTCACTGATTAACACTGAACCCTATGGGAGTCTCACTGATTAACACTGAACCCTGTGGGAGTCTCACTGATAAACACTGAACCCTATGGGAGTTTCACTGATTAACACTGAACCCTGTGGGAGTCTCACTGATTAACACTGAACCCTATGGGAGTCTCACTGATTAACACTGAACACTGTGGGAGTTACACTGATTAACAATGAACCTTATGGGAGTCTCACTGATTAACACTGAACCCTATGGGAATCTCACTGATTAACACTGAACCCTGTGGGATTCTCAGTGATTAACACTGAACCCTGAGGGAGTCTCACTGATGAACACTGAACACTGTGGGAGTCTCACTGATTAACACTGAACACTGTGGGAGTCTCACTGATTAACACTGAACCCTGTGGGAGTCTCACTGATTAACACTGAACCCTATGGGAGTCTCACTGATTAACACTGAACACTGTGGGAGTCTCACTGATTAACATTGAACACTGTGGGAGTCTCACTGATTAACACTGAACCCTGTGGGAGTCTCACTGATTAACTGTGAAACCTATGGGAGTCTCACTGATTAACACATGAACCCTGAGGGAGTCTCACTGATTAACACTGAACCCTGTGGGAGTCTCACTGATTAACATTGAACACTATAGGAGCCTCACTGATTAACACTGAACCCTGTGGGAGTCTCACTGATTAACACTGAAACCTATGGGAGTCTCACTGATTAACACATGCACCCTGAGGGAGTCTCACTGATTAACACTGAACCCTGTGGGAGTCTCACTGATTAACACTGAACACTGTGGGAGCCTCACTGATTAAAACTGAACCCTGTGGGACTCTCACTGATTAACACTGAACCCTATGGGAGTCTCACTGATTAACTCATGAACCCTGAGGGAGTATCACTGATTAACACTGAACCCTGTGGGAGTCTCACTGATTAACACTGAACACTGTGGGAGTCTCACTGATTAACACTGAACCCTATGGGAGTCTCATTGATTAACACTGAACCCTGTGGGAGTCTCACTGATTAACACATGAACCCTGTGGGAGTCTCATTGATTTACACTGAACCCTATGGGAGTCTCACTGATTAACACTGAACCCTATGGGAGTCTCACTGATTAACACTGAACCCTGTGGGAGTCTCACTGATTAACACTGAACCCTATGGGAGTCTCACTGATTAACACTGAACCCTGTGGGAGTATCACTGATTAACACTGAACCCTATGGGAGTCTCAATGATTAACACATGAACCCTGAGGGAGTATCACTGATTAACACTGAACCCTGTGGGAGTCTCACTGATTAACACTGAACACTGTGGGAGTCTCACTGATTAACACTGAACCCTATGGGAGTCTCATTGATTAACACTGAACCCTGTGGGAGTCTCACTGATTAACACATGAACCCTGGGTGAGTCTCATTGATTTACACTGAACCCTATGGGAGTCTCACTGATTAACACTGAACCCTATGGGAGTCTCACTGATTAACACTGAACCCTGTGGGAGTCTCACTGATTAACACTGAACCCTATGGGAGTCTCACAGATTAACACTGAACCCTGTGGGAGTCTCACTGATAAACACTGAACCCTATGGGAGTTTCACTGATTAACACTGAACCCTGTGGGAGTCTCACTGATTAACACTGAACCCTATGGGAGTCTCACTGATTAACACTGAACACTGTGGGAGTTACACTGATTAACAATGAACCTTATGGGAGTCTCACTGATTAACACTGAACCCTATGGGAATCTCACTGATTAACACTGAACCCTGTGGGATTCTCAGTGATTAACACTGAACCCTGAGGGAGTCTCACTGATGAACACTGAACACTGTGGGAGTCTCACTGATTAACACTGAACACTGTGGGAGTCTCACTGATTAACACTGAACCCTGTGGGAGTCTCACTGATTAACACTGAACCCTATGGGAGTCTCACTGATTAACACTGAACACTGTGGGAGTCTCACTGATTAACATTGAACACTGTGGGAGTCTCACTGATTAACACTGAACCCTGTGGGAGTCTCACTGATTAACTGTGAAACCTATGGGAGTCTCACTGATTAACACATGAACCCTGAGGGAGTCTCACTGATTAACACTGAACCCTGTGGGAGTCTCACTGATTAACATTGAACACTATAGGAGCCTCACTGATTAACACTGAACCCTGTGGGAGTCTCACTGATTAACACTGAACCCTATGGGAGTCTCACTGATTAACACTGAACACTGTGGGAGTTACACTGATTAACAATGAACCTTATGGGAGTCTCACTGATTAACACTGAACCCTATGGGAATCTCACTGATTAACACTGAACCCTGTGGGATTCTCAGTGATTAACACTGAACCCTGAGGGAGTCTCACTGATGAACACTGAACACTGTGGGAGTCTCACTGATTAACACTGAACACTGTGGGAGTCTCACTGATTAACACTGAACCCTGTGGGAGTCTCACTGATTAACACTGAACCCTATGGGAGTCTCACTGATTAACACTGAACACTGTGGGAGTCTCACTGATTAACATTGAACACTGTGGGAGTCTCACTGATTAACACTGAACCCTGTGGGAGTCTCACTGATTAACTGTGAAACCTATGGGAGTCTCACTGATTAACACATGAACCCTGAGGGAGTCTCACTGATTAACACTGAACCCTGTGGGAGTCTCACTGATTAACATTGAACACTATAGGAGCCTCACTGATTAACACTGAACCCTGTGGGAGTCTCACTGATTAACACTGAAACCTATGGGAGTCTCACTGATTAACACATGCACCCTGAGGGAGTCTCACTGATTAACACTGAACCCTGTGGGAGTCTCACTGATTAACACTGAACACTGTGGGAGCCTCACTGATTAAAACTGAACCCTGTGGGACTCTCACTGATTAACACTGAACCCTATGGGAGTCTCACTGATTAACTCATGAACCCTGAGGGAGTATCACTGATTAACACTGAACCCTGTGGGAGTCTCACTGATTAACACTGAACACTGTGGGAGTCTCACTGATTAACACTGAACCCTATGGGAGTCTCATTGATTAACACTGAACCCTGTGGGAGTCTCACTGATTAACACATGAACCCTGTGGGAGTCTCATTGATTTACACTGAACCCTATGGGAGTCTCACTGATTAACACTGAACCCTATGGGAGTCTCACTGATTAACACTGAACCCTGTGGGAGTCTCACTGATTAACACTGAACCCTATGGGAGTCTCACTGATTAACACTGAACCCTGTGGGAGTATCACTGATTAACACTGAACCCTATGGGAGTCTCAATGATTAACACATGAACCCTGAGGGAGTATCACTGATTAACACTGAACCCTGTGGGAGTCTCACTGATTAACACTGAACACTGTGGGAGTCTCACTGATTAACACTGAACCCTATGGGAGTCTCATTGATTAACACTGAACCCTGTGGGAGTCTCACTGATTAACACATGAACCCTGGGTGAGTCTCATTGATTTACACTGAACCCTATGGGAGTCTCACTGATTAACACTGAACCCTATGGGAGTCTCACTGATTAACACTGAACCCTGTGGGAGTCTCACTGATTAACACTGAACCCTATGGGAGTCTCACAGATTAACACTGAACCCTGTGGGAGTCTCACTGATAAACACTGAACCCTATGGGAGTTTCACTGATTAACACTGAACCCTGTGGGAGTCTCACTGATTAACACTGAACCCTATGGGAGTCTCACTGATTAACACTGAACACTGTGGGAGTTACACTGATTAACAATGAACCTTATGGGAGTCTCACTGATTAACACTGAACCCTATGGGAATCTCACTGATTAACACTGAACCCTGTGGGATTCTCAGTGATTAACACTGAACCCTGAGGGAGTCTCACTGATGAACACTGAACACTGTGGGAGTCTCACTGATTAACACTGAACACTGTGGGAGTCTCACTGATTAACACTGAACCCTGTGGGAGTCTCACTGATTAACACTGAACCCTATGGGAGTCTCACTGATTAACACTGAACACTGTGGGAGTCTCACTGATTAACATTGAACACTGTGGGAGTCTCACTGATTAACACTGAACCCTGTGGGAGTCTCACTGATTAACTGTGAAACCTATGGGAGTCTCACTGATTAACACATGAACCCTGAGGGAGTCTCACTGATTAACACTGAACCCTGTGGGAGTCTCACTGATTAACATTGAACACTATAGGAGCCTCACTGATTAACACTGAACCCTGTGGGAGTCTCACTGATTAACACTGAACCCTATGGGAGTCTCACTGATTAACACATGAACCCTGAGGGAGTATCACTGATTAACACTGAACCCTGTGGGAGTCTCACTGATTAACACTGAACCCTGTGGGAGTCTCAGTGATTAACACTGAACCCTGAGGGAGTCTCACTGATGAACACTGAACACTGTGGGAGTCTCACTGATTAACACTGAACACTGTGGGAGTCTCACTGATTAACACTGAACCCTGTGGGAGTCTCACTGATTAACACTGAACCCTATGGGAGTTTCACTGATTAACACATGAACCCTGAGGGAGTCTCACTGATTAACACTGAACCCTATGGAAGTCTCACTGATTAACACGGAACCCTATGGGAGTCTCACAGATTAACGCTGAACCCTATGGGAGTCGCACTGATTAACAATGAACCCTATGGGAGTCTCACTGATTAACACTTAACCCTATGGGAGTCTCAGTGATTAACACTGAACCCTATGGGAGTCTCACTGATTAACACTGAACACTGTGGGAGTCTCACTGATTAACACTGAACCCTGTGGGAGTCTCACTGATTAACACTGAACCCTATGGGAGTCTCACTGATTAACACATGAACCCTGAGGGAGTCTCACTGATTAACACTGAACCCTGTGGGAGTCTCACTGATTAACACTGAACCCTATGGGAGTCTCACTGATTAACACATGAATCCTGAGGGAGTCTCACTGATTAACACTGAACCCTGTGGGAGTCTCACTGATTAACACTGAACCCTATGGGAGTCTCACTGATTAACACTGAACACTGTGGGAGTGTCACTGATTAACATTGAACACTGTGGGAGCCTCACTGATTAACTCTGAACCCGGTGGGAGTCTCACTGATTAACACTGAACCCTATGGGAGTCTCACTGATTAACATATGAACCCTGAGGGAGTATCACTGATTAACACTGAACCCTGTGGGAGTCTCACTTCATTAACACTGAACCCTGTGGGAGTCTCACTGATTAACACTGAACCCTATGGGAGTCTCATTGATTAACACTGAACCCTGTGGGAGTCTCACTGATTAACACATGAACCCTGTGGGAGTCTCACTGATTTACACTGAACCCTATGGGAGTCTCACTGATTAACACTGAACGCTATGGGAGTCTCACTGATTAACACTGAACCCTGTGGGAGTCTCACTGATTAACACTGAACCCTATGGGAGTCTCACTGATTAACACTGAACCCTGTGGGAGACTCACTGATTAACACTGAACCCTATGGGAGTTTCACTGTTTAACACTGAACCATGTGGGAGTCTCACTGATTAACACTGAACCCTGTGGGAGTCTCACTCATTAACACTGAACCATATGGGAGTCTCATTGATTAACACTGACCCATATGGGACTCTCACTGATTAACAATGAACCCTATGGGAGTCTCACTGATTAACACTTAACCCTATGGGAGTCTCACTGATTAACACTGAACACTGTGGGAGTCTCACTGATTAACACTGAACCCTATGGGAGTCTCACTGATTAACACATGAACCCTGGGGGAGTCTCATTGATTTACACTGAACCCTATGGGAGTCTCACTGATTAACACTGAACCCTATGGGAGTCTCACTGATTAACACTGAACCCTGTGGGAGTCTCACTGATTAACACTGAACCCTATGGGAGTCTCACTGATTAACACTGAACCCTGTGGGAGTCTCACTGATAAACACTGAACCCTATGGGAGTTTCACTGATTAACACTGAACCCTGTGGGAGTCTCACTGATTAACACTGAACCCTATGGGAGTCTCACTGATTAACACTGAACACTGTGGGAGTTACACTGATTAACAATGAACCTTATGGGAGTCTCACTGATTAACACTGAACCCTATGGGAATCTCACTGATTAACACTGAACCCTGTGGGATTCTCAGTGATTAACACTGAACCCTGAGGGAGTCTCACTGATGAACACTGAACACTGTGGGAGTCTCACTGATTAACACTGAACACTGTGGGAGTCTCACTGATTAACACTGAACCCTGTGGGAGTCTCACTGATTAACACTGAACCCTATGGGAGTCTCACTGATTAACACTGAACACTGTGGGAGTCTCACTGATTAACATTGAACACTGTGGGAGTCTCACTGATTAACACTGAACCCTGTGGGAGTCTCACTGATTAACTGTGAAACCTATGGGAGTCTCACTGATTAACACATGAACCCTGAGGGAGTCTCACTGATTAACACTGAACCCTGTGGGAGTCTCACTGATTAACATTGAACACTATAGGAGCCTCACTGATTAACACTGAACCCTGTGGGAGTCTCACTGATTAACACTGAACCCTATGGGAGTCTCACTGATTAACACATGAACCCTGAGGGAGTATCACTGATTAACACTGAACCCTGTGGGAGTCTCACTGATTAACACTGAACCCTGTGGGAGTCTCAGTGATTAACACTGAACCCTGAGGGAGTCTCACTGATGAACACTGAACACTGTGGGAGTCTCACTGATTAACACTGAACACTGTGGGAGTCTCACTGATTAACACTGAACCCTGTGGGAGTCTCACTGATTAACACTGAACCCTATGGGAGTTTCACTGATTAACACATGAACCCTGAGGGAGTCTCACTGATTAACACTGAACCCTATGGAAGTCTCACTGATTAACACGGAACCCTATGGGAGTCTCACAGATTAACGCTGAACCCTATGGGAGTCGCACTGATTAACAATGAACCCTATGGGAGTCTCACTGATTAACACTTAACCCTATGGGAGTCTCAGTGATTAACACTGAACCCTATGGGAGTCTCACTGATTAACACTGAACACTGTGGGAGTCTCACTGATTAACACTGAACCCTGTGGGAGTCTCACTGATTAACACTGAACCCTATGGGAGTCTCACTGATTAACACATGAACCCTGAGGGAGTCTCACTGATTAACACTGAACCCTGTGGGAGTCTCACTGATTAACACTGAACCCTATGGGAGTCTCACTGATTAACACATGAATCCTGAGGGAGTCTCACTGATTAACACTGAACCCTGTGGGAGTCTCACTGATTAACACTGAACCCTATGGGAGTCTCACTGATTAACACTGAACACTGTGGGAGTGTCACTGATTAACATTGAACACTGTGGGAGCCTCACTGATTAACTCTGAACCCGGTGGGAGTCTCACTGATTAACACTGAACCCTATGGGAGTCTCACTGATTAACATATGAACCCTGAGGGAGTATCACTAATTAACACTGAACCCTGTGGGAGTCTCACTTCATTAACACTGAACCCTGTGGGAGTCTCACTGATTTACACTGAACCCTATGGGAGTCTCACTGATTAACACTGAACGCTATGGGAGTCTCACTGATTAACACTGAACCCTGTGGGAGTCTCACTGATTAACACTGAACCCTATGGGAGTCTCACTGATTAACACTGAACCCTGTGGGAGACTCACTGATTAACACTGAACCCTATGGGAGTTTCACTGTTTAACACTGAACCATGTGGGAGTCTCACTGATTAACACTGAACCCTGTGGGAGTCTCACTCATTAACACTGAACCATATGGGAGTCTCATTGATTAACACTGACCCATATGGGACTCTCACTGATTAACAATGAACCCTATGGGAGTCTCACTGATTAACACTTAACCCTATGGGAGTCTCACTGATTAACACTGAACTCTATGGGATTCTCAATGATTAACACTGAACCCTATGGGAGTCTCACTGATTAACATTGAACACTGTGGGAGTCTCACTGATTAACACTGAACCCTGTGGGAGTCTCACTGATTAACACTGAAACTTATGGGAGTCTCACTGATTAACACATGAACCCTGAGGGAGTCTCACTGATTAACACTGAACACTGTGGGAGTCTCACTGATTAACACTGAACCCTATGGGAGTCTCACTGATTAACACATGAACCCTGAGGGAGTATCACTGATTAACACTGAACCCTGTGGGAGTCTCACTGATTAACACTGAACCCTGTGGGAGTCTCACTGATTAACACTGAACCCTATGGGAGTCTCATTGATTAACACTGAACCCTGTGGGAGTCTCACTGATTAACACATGAACCCTGTGGGAGTCTCATTGATTTACACTGAACCCTATGGGAGTCTCACTGATTAACACTGAACCCTATGGGAGTCTCACTGATTAACACTGAACCCTGTGGGAGTCTCACTGATTAACACTGAACCCTATGGGAGTCTCACTGATTAACACTGAACCCTGTGGGAGTCTCACTGATAAACACTGAACCCTATGGGAGTTTCACTGATTAACACTGAACCCTGTGGGAGTCTCACTGATTAACACTGAACCCTATGGGAGTCTCACTGATTAACACTGAACACTGTGGGAGTTACACTGATTAACAATGAACCTTATGGGAGTCTCACTGATTAACACTGAACCCTATGGGAATCTCACTGATTAACACTGAACCCTGTGGGAGTCTCAGTGATTAACACTGAACCCTGAGGGAGTCTCACCGATGAACACTGAACACTGTGGGAGTCTCACTGATTAACACTGAACACTGTGGGAGTCTCACTGATTAACACTGAACCCTGTGGGAGTCTCACTGATTAACACTGAACCCTATGGGAGTCTCACTGATTAACACTGAACACTGTGGGAGTCTCACTGATTAACATTGAACACTGTGGGAGTCTCACTGATTAATACTGAACCCTGTGGGAGTCTCACTGATTAACACTGAACCCTATGGGAGTCTCACTGATTAACACTGAACACTGTGGGAGTGTCACTGATTAACATTGAACACTGTGGGAGCCTCACTGATTAACACTGAACCCGGTGGGAGTCTCACTGATTAACACTGAACCCTATGGGAGTCTCACTGATTAACATATGAACCCTGAGGGAGTATCACTGATTAACACTGAACCTGTGGGAGTCTCACTTATTAACACTGAACCCTGTGGGAGTCTCACTGATTAACACTGAACCCTATGGGAGTCTCATTGATTAACACTGAACCCTGTGGGAGTCTCACTGATTAACACATGAACCCTGTGGGAGACTCACTGATTAACACTGAACCCTATGGGAGTCTCACTGATTAACACTGAACCATGTGGGAGTCTCACTGATTAACACTGAACCCTGTGGGAGACTCACTGATTAACACTGAACCCTATGGGAGTTTCACTGTTTAACACTCAACCATGTGGGAGTCTCACTGATTAACACTGAACCCTGTGGGAGTCTCACTCATTAACACTGAACCATATGGGAGTCTCATTGATTAACACTGACCCATATGGGACTCTCACTGATTAACAATGAACCCTATGGGAGTCTCACTGATTAACACTTAACCCTATGGGAGTCTCACTGATTAACACTGAACTCTATGGGATTCTCAATGATTAACACTGAACCCTATGGGAGTCTCACTGATTAACACTGAACCCTGTGGGAGTCTCAGTGATGAACACTGAACCCTATGGGAGTCTCACTGATTAACACTGAACACTGTGGGAGTCTCACTGATTAACATTGAACACTGTGGGAGTCTCACTGATTAACACTGAACCCTGTGGGAGTCTCACTGATTAACACTGAAACTTATGGGAGTCTCACTGATTAACACATGAACCCTGAGGGAGTCTCACTGATTAACACTGAACCCTGTGGGAGTCTCACTGATTAACACTGAACCCTATGGGAGTCTCACTGATTAACACATGAACCCTGAGGGAGTATCACTGATTAACACTGAACCCTGTGGGAGTCTCACTGATTAACACTGAACCCTGTGGGAGTCTAATTGATTAACACTGAACCCTGTGGGAGTCTCACTGATTAACACATGAACCCTGTGGGAGTCTCATTGATTTACACTGAACCCTATGGGAGTCTCACTGATTAACACTGAACCCTATGGGAGTCTCACTGATTAACACTGAACCCTGTGGGAGTCTCACTGATTAACACTGAACCCTATGGGAGTCTCACTGATTAACACTGAACCCTGTGGGAGTCTCACTGATAAACACTGAACCCTATGGGAGTTTCACTGATTAACACTGAACCCTGTGGGAGTCTCACTGATTAACACTGAACCCTATGGGAGTCTCACTGATTAACACTGAACACTGTGGGAGTTACACTGATTAACAATGAACCTTATGGGAGTCTCACTGATTAACACTGAACCCTATGGGAATCTCACTGATTAACACTGAACCCTGTGGGAGTCTCAGTGATTAACACTGAACCCTGAGGGAGTCTCACCGATGAACACTGAACACTGTGGGAGTCTCACTGATTAACACTGAACACTGTGGGAGTCTCACTGATTAACACTGAACCCTGTGGGAGTCTCACTGATTAACACTGAACCCTTTGGGAGTCTCACTGATTAACACTGAACACTGTGGGAGTCTCACTGATTAACATTGAACACTGTGGGAGTCTCACTGATTAATACTGAACCCTGTGGGAGTCTCACTGATTAACACTGAACCCTATGGGAGTCTCACTGATTAACACTGAACACTGTGGGAGTGTCACTGATTAACATTGAACACTGTGGGAGCCTCACTGATTAACACTGAACCCGGTGGGAGTCTCACTGATTAACACTGAACCCTATGGGAGTCTCACTGATTAACATATGAACCCTGAGGGAGTATCACTGATTAACACTGAACCCTGTGGGAGTCTCACTTATTAACACTGAACCCTGTGGGAGTCTCACTGATTAACACTGAACCCTATGGGAGTCTCATTGATTAACACTGAACCCTGTGGGAGTCTCACTGATTAACACATGAACCCTGTGGGAGACTCACTGATTAACACTGAACCCTATGGGAGTTTCACTGTTTAACACTGAACCATGTGGGAGTCTCACTGATTAACACTGCACCCTGTGGGAGTCTAACTCATTAACACTGAACCATATGGGAGTCTCATTGATTAACACTGACCCATATGGGACTCTCACTGATTAACAATGAACCCTATGGGAGTCTCACTGATTAACACTTAACCCTATGGGAGTCTCACTGATTAACACTGAACTCTATGGGATTCTCAATGATTAACACTGAACCCTATGGGAGTCTCACTGATTAACACTGAACCCTGTGGGAGTCTCAGTGATTAACACTGAACCCTATGGGAGTCTCACTGATTAACACTGAACACTGTGGGAGTCTCACTGATTAACATTGAACACTGTGGGAGTCTCACTGATTAACACTGAACCCTGTGGGAGTCTCACTGATTAACACTGAACTCTATGGGATTCTCAATGATTAACACTGAACCCTATGGGAGTCTCACTGATTAACACTGAACCCTGTGGGAGTCTCAGTGATTAACACTGAACCCTATGGGAGTCTCACTGATTAACACTGAACACTGTGGGAGTCTCACTGATTAACATTGAACACTGTGGGAGTCTCACTGATTAACACTGAACCCTGTGGGAGTCTCACTGATTAACACTGAAACTTATGGGAGTCTCACTGATTAACACATGAACCCTGAGGGAGTCTCACTGATTAACACTGAACCCTGTGGGAGTCTCACTGATTAACACTGAACCCTATGGGAGTCTCACTGATTAACACTGACCCATATGGGACTCTCACTGATTAACAATGAACCCTATGGGAGTCTCACTGATTAACACTTAACCCTATGGGAGTCTCACTGATTAACACTGAACTCTATGGGATTCTCAATGATTAACACTGAACCCTATGGGAGTCTCACTGATTAACACTGAACCCTGTGGGAGTCTCAGTGATTAACACTGAACCCTGAGGGAGTCTCACCGATGAACACTGAACACTGTGGGAGTCTCACTGATTAACACTGAACACTGTGGGAGTCTCACTGATTAACACTGAACCCTATGGGAGTCTCATTGATTAACACTGAACCCTGTGGGAGTCTCACTGATTAACACATGAACCCTGTGGGAGTCTCATTGATTTACACTGAACCCTATGGGAGTCTCACTGATTAACACTGAACCCTATGGGAGTCTCACTGATTAACACTGAACCCTGTGGGAGTCTCACTGATTAACACTGAACCCTATGGGAGTCTCACTGATTAACACTGAACCCTGTGGGAGTCTCACTGATAAACACTGAACCCTATGGGAGTTTCACTGATTAACACTGAACCCTGTGGGAGTCTGACTGATTAACACTGAACCCTATGGGAGTCTCACTGATTAACACTGAACACTGTGGGAATTACACTGATTAACAATGAACCTTATGGGAGTCTCACTGATTAACACTGAACCCTATGGGAATCTCACTGATTAACACTGAACCCTGTGGGAGTCTCAGTGATTAACACTGAACCCTGAGGGAGTCTCACCGATGAACACTGAACACTGTGGGAGTCTCACTGATTAACACTGAACACTGTGGGAGTCTCACTGATTAACACTGAACCCTGTGGGAGTCTCACTGATTAACACTGAACCCTATGGGAGTCTCACTGATTAACAGTGAACACTGTGGGAGTCTCACTGATTAACATTGAACACTGTGGGAGTCTCACTGATTAACACTGAACCCTGTGGGAGTCTCACTGATTAACACTGAACCCTATGGGAGTCTCACTGATTAACACTGAACACTGTGGGAGTGTCACTGATTAACATTGAACACTGTGGGAGCCTCACTGATTAACACTGAACCCGGTGGGAGTCTCACTGATTAACACTGAACCCTATGGGAGTCTCACTGATTAACATATGAACCCTGAGGGAGTATCACTGATTAACACTGAACCCTGTGGGAGTCTCACTTATTAACACTGAACCCTGTGGGAGTCTCACTGATTAACACTGAACCCTATGGGAGTCTCATTGATTAACACTGAACCCTGTGGGAGTCTCACTGATTAACACATGAACCCTGTGGGAGTCTCACTGATTTACACTGAACCCTATGGGAGTCTCACTGATTAACACTGAACCCTATGGGAGTCTCACTGATTAACACTGAACCCTGTGGGAGTCTCACTGATTAACACTGAACCCTATGGGAGTCTCACTGATTAACACTGAACCCTGTGGGAGACTCACTGATTAACACTGAACCCTATGGGAGTTTCACTGTTTAACACTGAACCATGTGGGAGTCTCACTGATTAACACTGAACCCTGTGGGAGTCTCACTCATTAACACTGAACCATATGGGAGTCTCATTGATTAACACTGACCCATATGGGACTCTCACTGATTAACAATTAACCCTATGGGAGTCTCACTGATTAACACTTAACCCTATGGGAGTCTCACTGATTAACACTGAACTCTATGGGATTCTCAATGATTAACACTGAACCCTATGGGAGTCTCACTGATTAACACTGAACCCTGTGGGAGTCTTAGTGATTAACACTGAACCCTATGGGAGTCTCACTGATTAACACTGAACACTGTGGGAGTCTCACTGATTAACATTGAACACTGTGGGAGTCTCACTGATTAACACTGAACCCTGCGGGAGTCTCACTGATTAACACTGAAACTTATGGGAGTCTCACTGATTAACACATGAACCCTGAGGGAGTCTCACTGATTAACACTGAACCCTGTGGGAGTCTCACTGATTAACACTGAACCCTATGGGAGTCTCACTGATTAACACATGAACCCTGAGGGAGTATCACTGATTAACACTGAACCCTGTGGGAGTCTCACTGATTAACACTGAACCCTGTGGGAGTCTCACTGATTAACACTGAACCCTATGGGAGTCTCATTGATTAACACTGAACCCTGTGGGAGTCTCACTGATTAACACATGAACCCTGTGGGAGTCTCATTGATTTACACTGAACCCTATGGGAGTCTCACTGATTAACACTGAACCCTATGGGAGTCTCACTAATTAACACTGAACCCTATGGGAGTCTCACTGATTAACACTGAACCCTGTGGGAGTCTCACTGATTAAGACTGAACCCTATGGGAGTCTCACTGATTAACACTGAACCCTGTGGGAGTCTCACTGATTAAGACTGAACCCTATGGGAGACTCACTGATTAACACTGAACCCTGTGGGAGTCTCACTGATTAAGACTGAACCCTATGGGAGTCTCACTGATTAACACTGAACCCTGTGGGAGTCTCACTGATAAACACTGAACCCTATGGGAGTTTCACTGATTAACACTGAACCCTGTGGGAGTCTCACTGATTAACACTGAACCCTATGGGAGTCTCACTGATTAACACTGAACACTGTGGGAATTACACTGATTAACAATGAACCTTATGGGAGTCTCACTGATTAACACTGAACCCTATGGGAATCTCACTGATTAACACTGAACCCTGTGGGAGTCTCAGTGATTAACACTGAACCCTGAGGGAGTCTCACCGATGAACACTGAACACTGTGGGAGTCTCACTGATTAACACTGAACACTGTGGGAGTCTCACTGATTAACACTGAACCCTGTGGGAGTCTCACTGATTAACACTGAACCCTATGGGAGTCTCACTGATTAACAGTGAACACTGTGGGAGTCTCACTGATTAACATTGAACACTGTGGGAGTCTCACTGATTAACACTGAACCCTGTGGGAGTCTCACTGATTAACACTGAACCCTATGGGAGTCTCACTGATTAACACTGAACACTGTGGGAGTGTCACTGATTAACATTGAACACTGTGGGAGCCTCACTGATTAACACTGAACCCGGTGGGAGTCTCACTGATTAACACTGAACCTTATGGGAGTCTCACTGATTAACATATGAACCCTGAGGGAGTATCACTGATTAACACTGAACCCTGTGGGAGTCTCACTTATTAACACTGAACCCTGTGGGAGTCTCACTGATTAACACTGAACCCTATGGGAGTCTCATTGATTAACACTGAACCCTGTGGGAGTCTCACTGATTAACACATGAACCCTGTGGGAGTCTCACTGATTTACACTGAACCCTATGGGAGTCTCACTGATTAACACTGAACCCTATGGGAGTCTCACTGATTAACACTGAACCCTGTGGGAGTCTCACTGATTAACACTGAACCCTATGGGAGTCTCACTGATTAACACTGAACCCTGTGGGAGACTCACTGATTAACACTGAACCCTATGGGAGTTTCACTGTTTAACACTGAACCATGTGGGAGTCTCACTGATTAACACTGAACCCTGTGGGAGTCTCACTCATTAACACTGAACCATATGGGAGTCTCATTGATTAACACTGACCCATATGGGACTCTCACTGATTAACAATGAACCCTATGGGAGTCTCACTGATTAACACTTAACCCTATGGGAGTCTCACTGATTAACACTGAACTCTATGGGATTCTCAATGATTAACACTGAACCCTATGGGAGTCTCACTGATTAACACTGAACCCTGTGGGAGTCTTAGTGATTAACACTGAACCCTATGGGAGTCTCACTGATTAACACTGAACACTGTGGGAGTCTCACTGATTAACATTGAACACTGTGGGAGTCTCACTGATTAACACTGAACCCTGCGGGAGTCTCACTGATTAACACTGAAACTTATGGGAGTCTCACTGATTAACACATGAACCCTGAGGGAGTCTCACTGATTAACACTGAACCCTGTGGGAGTCTCACTGATTAACACTGAACCCTATGGGAGTCTCACTGATTAACACATGAACCCTGAGGGAGTATCACTGATTAACACTGAACCCTGTGGGAGTCTCACTGATTAACACTGAACCCTGTGGGAGTCTCACTGATAAACACTGAACCCTATGGGAGTTTCACTGATTAACACTGAACCCTGTGGGAGTCTCACTGATTAACACTGAACCCTATGGGAGTCTCACTGATTAACACTGAACACTGTGGGAGTTACACTGATTAACAATGAACCTTATGGGAGTCTCACTGATTAAGACTGAACCCTATGGGAATCTCACTGATTAACACTGAACCCTGTGGGAGTCTCAGTGATTAACACTGAACCCTGTGGGAGTCTCACTGATTAACACTGAACCCTGAGGGAGTCTCACTGATTAACACTGAACCCTATGGGAGTCTCACTGATTAACACTGAACACTGTGGGAGTCTCACTGATTAACATTGAACACTGTGGGAGTCTCACTGATTAAGACTGAAACCTATGGGAGTCTCACTGATTAACACATGAACCCTGAGGGAGTCTCACTGATTAACACTGAACCCTGTGGGAGTCTCAGTGATTAACACTGAACCCTGAGGGAGTCTCACTGATGCACACTGAACACTGTGGGAGTCTCACTGATTAACACTGAACACTGTGGGAGTCTCACTGATTAACACTGAACCCTGTGGGAGTCTCACTGATTAACACTGAACCCTATGGGAGTCTCACTGATTAACATATGAACCCTGAGGGAGTCTCACTGATTAACACTGAACCCTGTGGGAGTCTCACTGATTAACACTGAACCCTATGGGAGTCTCACTGATTAACACATGAATCCTGAGGGAGTCTCACTGATTAACACTGAACCCTGTGGGAGTCTCACTGATTAACACTGAACCCTATGGGAGTCTCACTGATTAACACTGAACACTGTGGGAGTGTCACTGATTAACATTGAACACTGTGGGAGCCTCACTGATTAACACTGAACCCGGTGGGAGTCTCACTGATTAACACTGAACCCTATGGGAGTCTCACTGATTAACATATGAACCCTGAGGGAGTATCACTGATTAACACTGAACCCTGTGGGAGTCTCACTTATTAACACTGAACCCTGTGGGAGTCTCACTGATTAACACTGAACCCTATGGGAGTCTCATTGATTAACACTGAACCCTGTGGGAGTCTCACTGATTAACACATGAACCCTGTGGGAGTCTCACTGATTTACACTGAACCCTATGGGAGTCTCACTGATTAACACTGAACCCTATGGGAGTCTCACTGATTAACACTGAACCCTGTGGGAGTCTCAGTGATTAACACTGAACCCTGTGGGAGTCTCACTGATTAACACTGAACCCTATGGGAGTCTCACTGATTAACACATGAACCCTGAGGGAGTATCACTGATTAACACTGAACCCTGTGGGAGTCTCACTGATTAACACTGAACCCTGTGGGAGTCTCACTGATTAACACTGAACCCTATGGGAGTCTCATTGATTAACACTGAACCCTGTGGGAGTCTCACTGATTAACACATGAACCCTGTGGGAGTCTCATTGATTTACACTGAACCCTATGGGAGTCTCACTGATTAACACTGAACCCTATGGGAGTCTCACTAATTAACACTGAACCCTGTGGGAGTCTCACTGATTAACACTGAACCCTATGGGAGTCTCACTGATTAACACTGAACCCTGTGGGAGTCTCACTGATAAACACTGAACCCTATGGGAGTTTCACTGATTAACACTGAACCCTGTGGGAGTCTCACTGATTAACACTGAACCCTATGGGAGTCTCACTGATTAACACTGAACACTGTGGGAGTTACACTGATTAACAATGAACCTTATGGGAGTCTCACTGATTAAGACTGAACCCTATGGGAATCTCACTGATTAACACTGAACCCTGTGGGAGTCTCAGTGATTAACACTGAACCCTGTGGGAGTCTCACTGATTAACACTGAACCCTGAGGGAGTCTCACTGATTAACACTGAACCCTATGGGAGTCTCACTGATTAACACTGAACACTGTGGGAGTCTCACTGATTAACATTGAACACTGTGGGAGTCTCACTGATTAACACTGAAACCTATGGGAGTCTCACTGATTAACACATGAACCCTGAGGGAGTCTCACTGATTAACACTGAACCCTGTGGGAGTCTCAGTGATTAACACTGAACCCTGAGGGAGTCTCACTGATGCACACTGAACACTGTGGGAGTCTCACTGATTAACACTGAACACTGTGGGAGTCTCACTGATTAACACTGAACCCTGTGGGAGTCTCACTGATTAACACTGAACCCTATGGGAGTCTCACTGATTAACACTGAACACTGTGGGAGTCTCACTGATTAACACTGAACACTGTGGGAGTCTCACTGATTAACACTGAAACTTATGGGAGTCTCACTGATTAACACATGAACCCTAAGGGAGTTTCACTGATTAACACTGAACACTGTGGGAGTCTTACTGATTAACATTGAACACTATGGGAGCCTCACTGATTAACACTGAACCCTGTGGGAGTCTCACTGATTAACACTGAACCCTATGGGAGTCTCACTGATTAACACATGAACCCTGAGGGAGTATCACTGATTAACACTGAACCCTGTGGGAGTCTCACTGATTAACACTGAACCCTGTGGGAGTCTCAGTGATTAACACTGAACCCTGAGGGAGTCTCACTGATGAACACTGAACACTGTGGGAGTCTCACTGATTAACACTGAACACTGTGGGAGTCTCACTGATTAACACTGAACCCTGTGGGAGTCTCACTGATTAACACTGAACCCTACAGGAGTCTCACTGATTAACACATGAACCCTGAGGGAGTCTCACTGATTAACACTGAACCCTGTGGGAGTCTCACTGATTAACACTGAACCCTGTGGGAGTCTCATAGATTAACACTGAACCCTATGGGAGTCTCACTGATTAACACTGAACCCTGTGGGAGTCTCACTGATTAACACTGAACACTGTGGGAGTCTCACTGATTAACATTGAACACTATGGGAGCCTCACTGATTAACACTGAACCCTGTGGGAGTCTCACTGATTAACACTGAACCCTATGGGAGTCTCACTGATTAACACATGAACCCTGAGGGAGTATCACTGATTAACACTGAACCCTGTGGGAGTCTCACTGATTAACACTGAACCCTGTGGGAGTCTCAGTGATTAACACTGAACCCTGAGGGAGTCTCACTGATGAACACTGAACACTGTGGGAGTCTCACTGATTAACACTGAACACTGTGGGAGTCTCACTGATTAACACTGAACCCTGTGGGAGTCTCACTGATTAACACTGAACCCTACGGGAGTCTCACTGATTAACACATGAACCCTGAGGGAGTCTCACTGATTAACACTGAACCCTGTGGGAGTCTCACTGATTAACACTGAACCCTATGGGAGTCTCACTGATTAACACTGAACCCTGTGGGAGTCTCACTGATTAACACTGAACCCTGTGGGAGTCTCACTGATTAACACTGAACCCTATGGGAGTCTCACTGATTAACACTGAACCCTGAGGGAGTCTCACTGATTTACACTGAACCCTATGGGAGTCTCACTGATTAACACTGAACCCTATGGGAGTCTCACTGATTAAAACTGAACCCTGTGGGAGTCTCACTGATTAACACTGAACCCTATGGGAGTCTCACTGATTAACACTGAACCCTGTGGGAGACTCACTGATTAACACTGAACCCTATGGGAGTTTCACTGTTTAACACTGAACCATGTGGGAGTCTCACTGATTAACACTGAACCCTGTGGGAGTCTCACTTATTAACACTGAACCATATGGGAGTCTCATTGATTAACACTGACCCCTATGGGACTCTCACTGATTAACAATGAACCCTATGGGAGTCTCACTGATTAACACTTAACCCTATGGGAGTATCACTGATTAACACTGAACTCTATGGGATTCTCAATGATTAACACTGAACCATATGGGAGTCTCACTGATTAACACTGAACCCTGTGGGAGTCTCAGTGATTAACACTGAACCCTATGGGAGTCTCACTGATTAACACTGAACACTGTGGGAGTCTCACTGATTAACATTGAACACTGTGGGAGTCTCACTGATTAACACTGAACCCTGTGGGAGTCTCACTGATTAACACTGAAACTTATGGGAGTCTCACTGATTAACACATGAACCCTGAGGGAGTCTCACTGATTAACACTGAACCCTGTGGGAGTCTCACTGATTAACACTGAACACTGTGGGAGTCTCACTGATTAACATTGAACACTATGGGAGCCTCACTGATTAACACTGAACCCTGTGGGAGTCTCACTGATTAACACTGAACCCTATGGGAGTCTCACTGATTAACACATGAACCCTGAGGGAGTATCACTGATTAACACTGAACCCTGTGGGAGTCTCACTGATTAACACTGAACCCTATGGGAGTCTCATTGATTAACACTGAACCCTGTGGGAGTCTCACTGATTAACACATGAACCCTGTGGGAGTCTCATTGATTTACACTGAACCCTATGGGAGTCTCACTGATTAACACTGAACCCTATGGGAGTCTCACTGATTAACACTGAACCCTGTGGGAGTCTCACTGATTAACACTGAACCCTATGGGAGTCTCACTGATTAACACTGAACCCTGTGGGAGTCTCACTGATAAACACTGAACCCTATGGGAGTTTCACTGATTAACACTGAACCCTGTGGGAGTCTCACTGATTAACACTGAACCCTATGGGAGTCTCACTGATTAACACTGAACACTGTGGGAGTTACACTGATTAACAATGAACCTTATGGGAGTGTCACTGATTAACACTGAACCCTATGGGAATCTCACTGATTAACACTGAACCCTGTGGGAGTCTCAGTGATTAACACTGAACCCTGAGGGAGTCTCACTGATGAACACTGAACACTGTGGGAGTCTCACTGATTAACACTGAACACTGTGGGAGTCTCACTGATTAACACTGAACCCTGTGGGAGTCTCACTGATTAACACTGAACCCTATGGGAGTCTCACTGATTAACACTGAACACTGTGGGAGTCTCACTGATTAACATTGAACACTGTGGGAGTCTCACTGATTAACACTGAAACCTATGGGAGTCTAACTGATTAACACATGAACCCTGAAGGAGTCTCACTGATTAACACTGAACCCTGTGGGAGTCTCAGTGATTAACACTGAACCCTGAGGGAGTCTCACTGATGAACACTGAACACTGTGGGAGTCTCACTGATTAACACTGAACACTGTGGGAGTCTCACTGATTAACACTGAACCCTGTGGGAGTCTCACTGATTAACACTGAACCCTATGGGAGTCTCACTGATTAACACTGAACACTGTGGGAGTCTCACTGATTAACACTGAACCCTGTGGGAGTCTCACTGATTAAAACTGAACCCTACGGGAGTCTCACTGATTAACACATGAACCCTGAGGGAGTCTCACTGATTAACACTGAACCCTGTGGGAGTCTCACTGATTAACACTGAACCCTATGGGAGTCTCACTGATTAACACTGAACCCTGTGGGAGTCTCACTGATTAACACTGAACCCTGTAGGAGTCTCACTGATTAACACATGAACCCTGTGGGAGTCTCACTGATTAACACTGAACCCTATGGGAGTCTCACTGATTAACACTGAACCCTGTGGGAGTCTCACTGATTAACACTGAACCCTATGGGAGTCTCACTGATTAACACTGAACCCTGAGGGAGTCTCACTGATTTACACTGAACCCTATGGGAGTCTCACTGATTAACACTGAACCCTATGGGAGTCTCACTGATTAAAACTGAACCCTGTGGGAGTCTCACTGATTAACACTGAACCCTATGGGAGTCTCACTGATTAACACTGAACCCTGTGGGAGACTCACTGATTAACACTGAACCCTATGGGAGTTTCACTGTTTAACACTGAACCATGTGGGAGTCTCACTGATTAACACTGAACCCTGTGGGAGTCTCACTTATTAACACTGAACCATATGGGAGTCTCATTGATTAACACTGACCCCTATGGGACTCTCACTGATTAACAATGAACCCTATGGGAGTCTCACTGATTAACACTTAACCCTATGGGAGTATCACTGATTAACACTGAACTCTATGGGATGCTCAATGATTAACACTGAACCCTATGGGAGTCTCACTGATTAACACTGAACCCTGTGGGAGTCTCAGTGATTAACACTGAACCCTATGGGAGTCTCACTGATTAACACTGAACACTGTGGGAGTCTCACTGATTAACATTGAACACTGTGGGAGTCTCACTGATTAACACTGAACCCTGTGGGAGTCTCACTGATTAACACTGAAACTTATGGGAGTCTCACTGATTAACACATGAACCCTGAGGGAGTCTCACTGATTAACACTGAACCCTGTGGGAGTCTCACTGATTAACACTGAACACTGTGGGAGTCTCACTGATTAACATTGAACACTATGGGAGCCTCACTGATTAACACTGAACCCTGTGGGAGTCTCACTGATTAACACTGAACCCTATGGGAGTCTCACTGATTAACACATGAACCCTGAGGGAGTATCACTGATTAACACTGAACCCTGTGGGAGTCTCACTGATTAACACTGAACCCTATGGGAGTCTCATTGATTAACACTGAACCCTGTGGGAGTCTCACTGATTAACACATGAACCCTGTGGGAGTCTCATTGATTTACACTGAACCCTATGGGAGTCTCACTGATTAACACTGAACTTTATGGGAGTCTCACTGATTAACACTGAACCCTGTGGGAGTCTCACTGATTAACACTGAACCCTATGGGAGTCTCACTGATTAACACTGAACCCTGTGGGAGTCTCACTGATAAACACTGAACCCTATGGGAGTTTCACTGATTAACGCTGAAAATATGGGAGTCTCACTGATTAACACTGAACCCTGTGGGAGTCTCACTGATTAACACTGAACCCTATGGGAGTCTCACTGATTAACACTGAACCCGGTGGGAGTCTCACTGATAAACACTGAACCATATGGGAGTTTCACTGATTAAAACTGAACCCTGTGGGAGTCTCACTGATTAACACTGAGCCCTATGGGAATCTCACTGATTAACACTGAACCCTATGGGAGTCTCACTGATTAACACTGAACCCTGTGGGAGGCTCACTGATAAGCACTGAACCCTATGGGAGTTTCACTGATTAACACTGAACCCTGTGGGAGTAACACTGATTAACAATGAACCTTATGGGAGTCTCACTGATTAACACTGAACCCTATGGGAATCTCACTGATTAACACTGAACCCTGTGGGAGTCTCAGTGATTAACACTGCACCCTGAGGGAGTCTCACTGATTAACACTGAACACTGTGGGAGTCTCACTGATTAACATTGAACACTGTGGGAGTCTCACTGATTAACACTGAACCCTGTGGGAGTCTCACTGATTA
Organism: Petromyzon marinus; assembly: GCF_048934315.1. Lineage (NCBI taxonomy): Eukaryota > Metazoa > Chordata > Hyperoartia > Petromyzontiformes > Petromyzontidae > Petromyzon > Petromyzon marinus. Next base: position 807,817 of record NW_027423058.1, on the reverse strand, counting down.
ACACTGAAACCTATGGGAGTCTCACTGATTAACACATGAACCCTGAGGGAGTCTCACTGATTAACACTGAACCCTGTGGGAGTCTTACTGATTAACACTGAACACTGTGGGAGTCTCACTGATTAACATTGAACACTATGGGAGACTCACTGATTAACACTGAACCCTGTGGGAGTCTCACTGATTAACACTGAACCCTATGGGAGTCTCACTGATTAACACATGAACCCTGAGGGAGTATCACTGATTAACACTGAACCCTGTGGGAGTCTCACTGATTAACACTGAACCCTGTGGGAGTCTCACTGATTAACACTGAACCCTATGGGAGTCTCATTGATTAACACTGAACCCTGTGGGAGTCTCACTGATTAACACATGAACCCTGTGGGAGTCTCATTGATTTACACTGAACCCTATGGGAGTCTCACTGATTAACACTGAACCCTATGGGAGTCTCACTGATTAACACTGAACCCTGTGGGAGTCTCACTGATTTACACTGAGCCCTATGGGAGTCTCACTGATTAACACTGAACCCTATGGGAGTCTCACTGATTAACACTGAACCCTGTGGGAGTCTCACTGATTAACACTGAACCCTATGGGAGTCTCACTGATTAACACTGAACCCGGTGGGAGTCTCACTGATAAACACTGAACCCTATGGGAGTTTCACTGATTAAAACTGAACCCTGTGGGAGTCTCACTGATTAACACTGAACCCTATGGGAGTCTCACTGATTAACACTGAACCCTGTGGAAGTTACACTGATTAACATTGAACCTTATGGGAGTCTCACTGATTAACACTGAACCCTATGGGAATCTCACTGATTAACACTGAACCCTGTGGGAGTCTCAGTGATTAACACTGAACCATGAGGGAGTCTCACTGATGAACACTGAACACTGTGGGAGTCTCACTGATTAACACTGAACACTGTGGGAGTCTCACTGATTAACACTGAACCCTGTGGGAGTCTCACTGATTAACACTGAACCCTGTGGGAGTCTCACTGATTAACACTGAACCCTATGGGAGTCTCACTGATTAACACTGAACACTATGGGAGTCTCCCTGAATAACACTGAACACTGTGGGAGTCTCACTGATTAACATTGAACACTGTGGGAGTCTCACTGATTAACACTGAACCCTGTGGGAGTCTCACTGATTAACACTGAAACCTATGGGAGTCTCACTGATTAACACATGAACCCTGAGGGAGTCTCACTGATTAACACTGAACCCTGTGGGAGTCTCACTGATTAACACTGAACACTGTGGGAGTCTCACTGATTAACATTGAACACTATGGGAGGCTCACTGATTAACACTGAACCCTGTGGGAGTCTCACTGATTAACACTGAACCCTATGGGAGTCTCACTGATTAACACATGAACCCTGAGGGAGTCTCACTGATTAACACTGAACCCTGTGGGAGTCTCACTGATTAACACTGAACCCTGTGGGAGTCTCACTGATTAACACTGAACCCTGTGGGAGTCTCACTGATTAACACTGAACCCTATGGGAGTCTCATTGATTAACACTGAACCCTGTGGGAGTCTCACTGATTAACACATGAACCCTGTGTGAGTCTCATTGATTTACACTGAACCCTATGGGAGTCTCACTGATTAACACTGAACCCTATGGGAGTCTCACTGATTAACACTGAACCCTGTGGGAGTCTCACTGATTTACACTGAGCCCTATGGGAGTCTCACTGATTAACACTGAACCCTATGGGAGTCTCACTGATTAACACTGAACCCTGTGGGAGTGTCACTGATTAACACTGAACCCTATGGGAGTCTCACTGATTAACACTGAACCCGGTGGGAGTCTCACTGATAAACACTGAACCCTATGGGAGTTTCACTGATTAAAACTGAACCCTGTGGGAGTCTCACTGATTAACACTGAACCCTATGGGAGTCTCACTGATTAACACTGAACCCTGTGGAAGTTACACTGATTAACATTGAACCTTATGGGAGTCTCACTGATTAACACTGAACCCTATGGGAATCTCACTGATTAACACTGAACCCTGTGGGAGTCTCAGTGATTAACACTGAACCCTGAGGGAGTCTCACTGATGAACACTGAACACTGTGGGAGTCTCACTGATTAACACTGAACACTGTGGGAGTCTCACTGATTAACACTGAACCCTGTGGGAGTCTCACTGATTAACACTGAACCCTATGGGAGTCTCACTGATTAACACATGAACCCTGAGGGAGTCTCACTGATTAACACTGAACCCTGTGGGAGTCTCACTGATTAACACTGAACCCTGTGGGAGTCTCACTGATTAACACTGAACCCTATGGGAGTCTCACTGATTAACACTGAACACTATGGGAGTCTCACTGAATAACACTGAACACTGTGGGAGTCTCAGTGATTAACACTGAACCATGAGGGAGTCTCACTGATGAACACTGAACACTGTGGGAGTCTCACTGATTAACACTGAACACTGTGGGAGTCTCACTGATTAACACTGAAACCTATGGGAGTCTCACTGATTAACACATGAACCCTGAGGGAGTCTCACTGATTAACACTGAACCCTGTGGGAGTCTCACTGATTAACACTGAACACTGTGGGAGTCTCACTGATTAACATTGAACACTATGGGAGGCTCACTGATTAACACTGAACCCTGTGGGAGTCTCACTGATTAACACTGAACCCTATGGGAGTCTCACTGATTAACACATGAACCCTGAGGGAGTCTCACTGATTAACACTGAACCCTGTGGGAGTCTCACTGATTAACACTGAACCCTGTGGGAGTCTCACTGATTAACACTGAACCCTGTGGGAGTCTCACTGATTAACACTGAACCCTATGGGAGTCTCATTGATTAACACTGAACCCTGTGGGAGTCTCACTGATTAACACATGAACCCTGTGTGAGTCTCATTGATTTACACTGAACCCTATGGGAGTCTCACTGATTAACACTGAACCCTATGGGAGTCTCACTGATTAACACTGAACCCTGTGGGAGTCTCACTGATTTACACTGAGCCCTATGGGAGTCTCACTGATTAACACTGAACCCTATGGGAGTCTCACTGATTAACACTGAACCCTGTGGGAGTGTCACTGATTAACACTGAACCCTATGGGAGTCTCACTGATTAACACTGAACCCGGTGGGAGTCTCACTGATAAACACTGAACCCTATGGGAGTTTCACTGATTAAAACTGAACCCTGTGGGAGTCTCACTGATTAACACTGAACCCTATGGGAGTCTCACTGATTAACACTGAACCCTGTGGAAGTTACACTGATTAACATTGAACCTTATGGGAGTCTCACTGATTAACACTGAACCCTATGGGAATCTCACTGATTAACACTGAACCCTGTGGGAGTCTCAGTGATTAACACTGAACCCTGAGGGAGTCTCACTGATGAACACTGAACACTGTGGGAGTCTCACTGATTAACACTGAACACTGTGGGAGTCTCACTGATTAACACTGAACCCTGTGGGAGTCTCACTGATTAACACTGAACCCTATGGGAGTCTCACTGATTAACACATGAACCCTGAGGGAGTCTCACTGATTAACACTGAACCCTGTGGGAGTCTCACTGATTAACACTGAACCCTGTGGGAGTCTCACTGATTAACACTGAACCCTATGGGAGTCTCACTGATTAACACTGAACACTATGGGAGTCTCACTGAATAACACTGAACACTGTGGGAGTCTCAGTGATTAACACTGAACCATGAGGGAGTCTCACTGATGAACACTGAACACTGTGGGAGTCTCACTGATTAACACTGAACACTGTGGGAGTCTCACTGATTAACCCTGAACCCTGTGGGAGTCTCACTGATTAACACTGAACCCTGTGGGAGTCTCACTGATTAACACTGAACCCTATGGGAGTCTCACTGATTAACACTGAACACTATGGGAGTCTCACTGAATAACACTGAACACTGTGGGAGTCTCACTGATTAACATTGAACACTGTGGGAGTCTCACTGATTAACACTGAAACCTATGGGAGTCTCACTGATTAACACATGAACCCTGAGGGAGTCTCACTGATTAACACTGAACACTGTGGGAGTCTCACTGATTAACACTGAACACTGTGGGAGTCTCACTGATTAACATTGAACACTATGGGAGTCTCACTGATTAACACTGAAACCTATGGGAGTCTCACTGATTAACACATGAACCCTGAGGGAGTCTCACTGATTAACACTGAACCCTGTGGGAGTCTTACTGATTAACACTGAACACTGTGGGAGTCTCACTGATTAACATTGAACACTATGGGAGACTCACTGATTAACACTGAACCCTGTGGGAGTCTCACTGATTAACACTGAACCCTATGGGAGTCTCACTGATTAACACATGAACCCTGAGGGAGTATCACTGATTAACACTGAACCCTGTGGGAGTCTCACTGATCAACACTGAACCCTGTGGGAGTCTCACTGATTAACACTGAACCCTATGGGAGTCTCATTGATTAACACTGAACCCTGTGGGAGTCTCACTGATTAACACTGAACCCTATGGGAGTCTCACTGATTAACACTGAACCCTGTGGGAGTCTCACTGATTTACACTGAGCCCTATGGGAGTCTCACTGATTAACACTGAACCCTATGGGAGTCTCACTGATTAACACTGAACCCTGTGGGAGTCTCACTGATTAACACTGAAACCTATGGGAGTCTCACTGATTAACACTGAACCCGGTGGGAGTCTCACTGATAAACACTGAACCCTATGGGAGTTTCACTGATTAAAACTGAACCCTGTGGGAGTCTCACTGATTAACACTGAACCCTATGGGAGTCTCACTGATTAACACTGAACCCTGTGGAAGTTACACTGATTAACATTGAACCTTATGGGAGTCTCACTGATTAACACTGAACCCTATGGGAATCTCACTGATTAACACTGAACCCTGTGGGAGTCTCAGTGATTAACACTGAACCCTGTGGGAGTCTCACTGATTAACACTGAAACCTGTGGGAGTCTCACTGATTAACACTGAACCCTGTGGGAGTCTCACTGATTAACACTGAACACTGTGGGAGTCTCACTGATTAACACTGAAACCTGTGGGAGTCTCACTGATTAACACTGAACCCTGTGGGAGTCTCACTGATTAACACTGAACCCTATGGGAGTCTCACTGATTAACACTGAACACTATGGGAGTCTCACTGAATAACACTGAACACTGTGGGAGTCTCACTGATTAACATTGAACACTGTGGGAGTCTCACTGATTAACACTGAAACCTATGGGAGTCTCACTGATTAACACATGAACCCTGAGGGAGTCTCACTGATTAACACTGAACCCTGTGGGAGTCTCACTGATTAACACTGAACACTGTGGGAGTCTCACTGATTAACATTGAACACTATGGGAGACTCACTGATTAACACTGAACCCTGTGGGAGTCTCACTGATTAACACTGAACCCTATGGGAGTCTCACTGATTAACACATGAACCCTGAGGGAGTCTCACTGATTAACACTGAACCTTGTGGGAGTCTCACTGATTAACACTGAACCCTGTGGGAGTCTCACTGATTAACACTGAACCCTGTGGGAGTCTCACTGATTAACACTGAACCCTATGGAAGTCTCATTGATTAACACTGAACCCTGTGGGAGTCTCACTGATTAACACATGAACCCTGTGGGAGTCTCATTGATTTACACTGAACCCTATGGGAGTCTCACTGATTAACACTGAACCCTATGGGAGTCTCACTGATTAACACTGAACCCTGTGGGAGTCTCACTGATTTACACTGAGCCCTATGGGAGTCTCACTGATTAACACTGAACCCTATGGGAGTCTCACTGATTAACACTGAACCCTGTGGGAGTCTCACTGATTAACACTGAACCCTATGGGAGTCTCACTGATTAACACTGAACCCGGTGGGAGTCTCACTGATAAACACTGAACCCTATGGGAGTTTCACTGATTAAAACTGAACCCTGTGGGAGTCTCACTGATTAACACTGAGCCCTATGGGAGTCTCACTGATTAACACTGAACCCTATGGGAGTCTCACTGATTAACACTGAACCCTGTGGGAGGCTCACTGATAAGCACTGAACCCTATGGGAGTTTCACTGATTAACACTGAACCCTGTGGGAGTAACACTGATTAACAATGAACCTTATGGGAGTCTCACTGATTAACACTGAACCCTATGGGAATCTCACTGATTAACACTGAACCCTGTGGGAGTCTCAGTGATTAACACTGCACCCTGAGGGAGTCTCACTGATTAACACTGAACACTGTGGGAGTCTCACTGATTAACATTGAACACTGTGGGAGTCTCACTGATTAACACTGAACCCTGTGGGAGTCTCACTGATTAACACTGAACCCTATGAGAGTCTCACTGATTAACACTGAACCCGGTGGGAGTCTCACTGATAAACACTGAACCCTATGGGAGTTTCACTGATTAAAACTGAACCCTGTGGGAGTCTCACTGATTAACACTGAGCCCTATGGGAGTCTAACTGATTAACACTGAACCCTATGGGAGTCTCACTGATTAACACTGAACCCTGTGGGAGGCTCACTGATAAGCACTGAACCCTATGGGAGTTTCACTGATTAACACTGAACCCTGTGGGAGTAACACTGATTAACAATGAACCTTATGGGAGTCTCACTGATTAACACTGAACCCTATGGGAATCTCACTGATTAACACTGAACCCTGTGGGAGTCTCAGTGATTAACACTGCACCCTGAGGGAGTCTCACTGATTAACACTGAACACTGTGGGAGTCTCACTGATTAACATTGAACACTGTGGGAGTCTCACTGATTAACACTGAACCCTGTGGGAGTCTCACTGATTAACACTGAAACCTATGGGAGTCTCACTGATTAACACATGAACCCTGAGGGAGTCTCACTGATTAACACTGAACCCTGTGGGAGTCTTACTGATTAACACTGAACACTGTGGGAGTCTCACTGATTAACATTGAACACTATGGGAGACTCACTGATTAACACTGAACCCTGTGGGAGTCTCACTGATTAACACTGAACCCTATGGGAGTCTCACTGATTAACACATGAACCCTGAGGGAGTATCACTGATTAACACTGAACCCTGTGGGAGTCTCACTGATTAACACTGAACCCTGTGGGAGTCTCACTGATTAACACTGAACCCTATGGGAGTCTCATTGATTAACACTGAACCCTGTGGGAGTCTCACTGATTAACACATGAACCCTGTGGGAGTCTCATTGATTTACACTGAACCCTATGGGAGTCTCACTGATTAACACTGAACCCTATGGGAGTCTCACTGATTAACACTGAACCCTGTGGGGGTCTCACTGATTTACACTGAGCCCTATGGGAGTCTCACTGATTAACACTGAACCCTATGGGAGTCTCACTGATTAACACTGAACCCTGTGGGAGTCTCACTGATTAACACTGAACCCTATGGGAGTCTCACTGATTAACACTGAACCCGGTGGGAGTCTCACTGATAAACACTGAACCCTATGGGAGTTTCACTGATTAAAACTGAACCCTGTGGGAGTCTCACTGATTAACACTGAACCCTATGGGAGTCTCACTGATTAACACTGAACCCTGTGGAAGTTACACTTATTAACATTGAACCTTATGGGAGTCTCACTGATTAACACTGAACCCTATGGGAATCTCACTGATTAACACTGAACCCTGTGGGAGTCTCAGTGATTAACACTGAACCATGAGGGAGTCTCACTGATGAACACTGAACACTGTGGGAGTCTCACTGATTAACACTGAACACTGTGGGAGTCTCACTGATTAACACTGAACCCTGTGGGAGTCTCACTGATTAACACTGAACCCTGTGGGAGTCTCACTGATTAACACTGAACCCTATGGGAGTCTCACTGATTAACACTGAACACTATGGGAGTCTCACTGAATAACACTGAACACTGTGGGAGTCTCACTGATTAACATTGAACACTGTGGGAGTCTCACTGATTAACACTGAACCCTGTGGGAGTCTCACTGATTAACACTGAAACCTATGGGAGTCTCACTGATTAACACATGAACCCTGAGGGAGTCTCACTGATTAACACTGAACCCTGTGGGAGTCTCACTGATTAAAACTGAACACTGTGGGAGTCTCACTGATTAACATTGAACACTATGGGAGACTCACTGATTAACACTGAACCCTGTGGGAGTCTCACTGATTAACACTGAACCCTATGGGAGTCTCACTGATTAACACATGAACCCTGAGGGAGTCTCACTGATTAACACTGAACCCTGTGGGAGTCTCACTGATTAACACTGAACCCTGTGGGAGTCTCACTGATTAACACTGAACCCTGTGGGAGTCTCACTGATTAACACTGAACCCTATGGGAGTCTCATTGATTAACACTGAACCCTGTGGGAGTCTCACTGATTAACACATGGACCCTGTGTGAGTCTCATTGATTAACACTGAACCCTATGGGAGTCTCACTGATTAACACTGAACCCTATGGGAGGCTCACTGATTAACACTGAACCCTGTGGGAGTCTCACTGATTTACACTGAGCCCTATGGGAGTCTCACTGATTAACACTGAACCCTATGGGAGTCTCACTGATTAACACTGAACCCTGTGGGAGTGTCACTGATTAACACTGAACCCTATGGGAGTCTCACTGATTAACACTGAACCCGGTGGGAGTCTCACTGATAAACACTGAACCCTATGGGAGTTTCACTGATTAAAACTGAACCCTGTGGGAGTCTCACTGATTAACACTGAACCCTATGGGAGTCTCACTGATTAACACTGAACCCTGTGGAAGTTACACTGATTAACACTGAACCCTGTGGTAGTCTCACTGATTAACACTGAACCCTATGGGAGTCTCACTGATTAACACATGAACCCTGAGGGAGTCTCACTGATTAACACTGAACCCTGTGGGAGTGTCACTGATTAACACTGAACCCTGTGGGAGTCTCACTGATTAACACTGAACACTGTGGGAGTCTCACTGATTAACACTGAACACTATGGGAGTCTCACTGAAAAACACTGAACACTGTGGGAGTATCACTGATTAACACTGAACCCTGTGGGAGTCTCACTGATTAACACTGAACCCTGTGGGAGTCTCACTGATTAACACTGAACCCTATGGGAGTCTCATTGATTAACACTGAACCCTGTGGGAGTCTCACTGATTAACACATGAAACCTGTGGGAGTCTCACTGATTTACACTGAACCCTGTGGGAGTCTCACTGATTAACACTGAACCCTGTGGGAGTCTCACTGATTAACACTGAACCCTATGGGAGTCTCACTGATTAACACATGAACCCTGAGGGAGTATCACTGATTAACACTGAACCCTGTGGGAGTCTCAATGATTAACACTGAACCCTGTGGGAGTCTCACTGATTAACACTGAACCCTATGGGAGTCTCATTGATTAACACTGAACCCTGTGGGAGTCTCACTGATTAACACATGAACCCTGTGGGAGTCTCATTGATTTACACTGAACCCTATGGGAGTCTCACTGATTAACACTGAACCCTATGGGAGTCTCACTGATTAACACTGAACCCTGTGGGAGTCTCACTGATTTACACTGAGCCCTATGGGAGTCTCACTGATTAACACTGAACCCTATGGGAGTCTCACTGATTAACACTGAACCCTGTGGGAGTCTCACTGATTAACACTGAACCCTATGGGAGTCTCACTGATTAACACTGAACCTGGTGGGAGTCTCACTGATAAACACTGAACCCTATGGGAGTTTCACTGATTAACACTGAACCCTGTGGGAGTCTCACTGATTAACACTGAACCCTATGGGAGTCTCACTGATTAGCACTGAACCCTGTGGAAGTTACACTGATTAACATTGAACCTTATGGGAGTCTCACTGATTAACACTGAACCCTATGGGAATCTCACTGATTAACACTGAACCTTGTGGGAGTCTCAGTGATTAACACTGAACCCTGAGGGAGTCTCACTGATGAACACTGAACACTGTGGGAGTCTCACTGATTAACACTGAACACTGTGGGAGTCTCACTGATTAACACTGAACCCTGTGGTAGTCTCACTGATTAACACTGAACCCTATGGGAGACTCACTGATTAACACATGAACCCTGAGGGAGTCTCACTGATTAACACTGAACCCTGTGGGAGTGTCACTGATTAACACTGAACCCTGTGGGAGTCTCACTGATTAACACTGAACCCTATGGGAGTCTCACTGATTAACACTGAACACTATGGGAGTCTCACTGAAAAACACTGAACACTGTGGGAGTATCACTGATTAACACTGAACCCTGTGGGAGTCTCACTGATTAACACTGAACCCTGTGGGAGTCTCACTGATTAACACTGAACCCTATGGGAGTCTCATTGATTAACACTGAACCCTGTGGGAGTCTCACTGATTAACACATGAAACCTGTGGGAGTCTCACTGATTTACACTGAACCCTATGGGAGTCTCACTGATTAACACTGAACCCTATGGGAGTCTCACTGATTAACACTGAACCCTGTGGGAGTCTCACTGATTAACACTGAACCCTATGGGAGTCTCACTGATTAACACTGAACCCTGTGGGAGACTCACTGATTAACACTGAACCCTATGGGAGTTTCACTGTTTAACACTGAACCATGTGGGAGTCTCACTGATTAACACTGAACCCTGTGGGAGTCTCACTGATTAACAATGAACCATGTGGGAGTCTCACTGATTAACACTGAACCCTATGAAGTCTCACTGATTAACACTGAACCCTATGGGAGTCTCACAGATTAACGCTGAACCCTATGGGAGGCTCACTGATTAACAATGAACCCTATGGGAGTCTCACTGATTAACACTTAACCCTATGGGAGTCTCACTGATTAACACTGAACTCTATGGGATTCTCAATGATTAACACTGAACCCTATGGGAGTCTCACTGATTAACACTGAACCCTGTGGGAGTCTCAGTGATTAACACTGAACCCTATGGGAGTCTCACTGATTAACACTGAACCCTATGGGAGTCTCACTGATTAACACATGAACCCTGAGGGAGTCTCACTGATTAACACTGAACCCTGTGGGAGTCTCATTGATTAACACTGAACCCTATGGGAGTCTCACTGATTAACACTGAACACTGTGGGAGTCTCACTGATTAACATTGAACACTGTGGGAGCCTCACTGATTAACACTGAACCCTGTGGGAGTCTCACTGATTAACACTGAACCCTATGGGAGTCTCACTGATTAACATATGAACCCTGAGGGAGTATCACTGATTAACACTGAACCCTGTGGGAGTCTCACTTATTAACACTGAACCCTGTGGGAGTCTCACTGATTAACACTGAACCCTATGGGAGTCTCACTGATTAACACTGAACCCTATGGGAGTATCACTGATTAACACTGAACCCTGTGGGAGTCTCACTGATTAACACTGAACCCTATGGGAGTCTCACTGATTAACACTGAACCCTGTGGGAGACTCACTGATTAACACTGAACCCTATGGGAGTTTCACTGTTTAACACTGAACCATGTGGGAGTCTCACTGATTAACACTGAACCCTGTGGGAGTCTCACTCATTAACACTGAACCATATGGGAGTCTCATTGATTAACACTGAACCCTATGGGACTCTCACTGATTAACAATGAACCCTATGGGAGTCTCACTGATTAACACTTAACCTAATGGGAGTCTCACTGATTAACACTGAACTCTATGGGATTCTCAATGATTAACACTGAACCCTATGGGAGTCTCACTGATTAACACTGAACCCTGTGGGAGTCTCAGTGATTAACACTGAACCCTATGGGAGTCTCACTGATTAACACTGAACCCTGTGGGAGTCTCACTGATTAACACTGAAACCTATGGGAGTCTCACTGATTAACACATGAACCCTGAGGGAGTCTCACTGATTAACACTGAACCCTGTGGGAGTCTCACTGATTAACACTGAACCCTGTGGGAGTCTCACTGATTAACACTGAACCCTGTGGGAGTCTCACTGATTAACACTGAAACCTATGGGAGTCTCACTGATTAACACATGAACCCTGAGGGAGTCTCACTGATTAACACTGAACCCTGTGGGAGTCTCACTGATTAACACTGAACACTGTGGGAGTCTCACTGATTAACATTGAACACTATGGGAGCCTCACTGATTAACACTGAACCCTGTGGGAGTCTCACTGATTAACACTGAACCCTATGGGAGTCTCACTGATTAACACATGAACCCTGAGGGAGTATCACTGATTAACACTGAACCCTGTGGGAGTCCCACTGATTAACACTGAACCCTGTGGGAGTCTCACTGATTAACACTGAACCCTATGGGAGTCTCATTGATTAACACTGAACCCTGTGGGAGTCTAACTGATTAACACATGAACCCTGTGGGAGTCTCATTGATTTACACTGAACCCTATGGGAGTCTCACTGATTAACACTGAACCCTATGGGAGACTCACTGATTAACACTGAACCCTGTGGGAGTCTCACTGATTAACACTGAACCCTATGGGAGTCTCACTGATTAACACTGAACCCTGTGGGAGTCTCACTGATAAACACTGAACCCTATGGGAGTTTCACTGATTAACACTGAACCCTGTGGGAGTGTCACTGATTAACACTGAAACCTATGGGAGTCTCACTGATTAACACTGAACACTGTGGGAGTTACACTGATTAACAATGAACCTTATGGGAGTCTCACTGATTAACACTGAACCCTATGGGAATCTCACTGATTAACACTGAACCCTGTGGGAGTCTCAGTGATTAACACTGAACCCTATGGGAGTCTCACTGATTAACACTGAACACTGTGGGAGTCTCACTGATTAACATTGAACACTGTGGGAGTCTCACTGATTAACACTGAACTCTATGGGATTCTCAATGATTAACACTGAACCCTATGGGAGTCTCACTGATTAACACTGAACCCTGTGGGAGTCTCAGTGATTAACACTGAACCCTATGGGAGTCTCACTGATTAACACTGAACACTGTGGGAGTCTCACTGATTAACATTGAACACTGTGGGAGTCTCACTGATTAACACTGAACCCTGTGGGAGTCTCACTGATTAACACTGAAACCTATGGGAGTCTCACTGATTAACACATGAACCCTGAGGGAGTCTCACTGATTAACACTGAACCCTGTGGGAGTCTCACTGATTAACACTGAACCCTGTGGGAGTCTCACTGATTAACACTGAACCCTGTGGGAGTCTCACTGATTAACACTGAAACCTATGGGAGTCTCACTGATTAACACATGAACCCTGAGGGAGTCTCACTGATTAACACTGAACCCTGTGGGAGTCTCACTGATTAACACTGAACACTGTGGGAGTCTCACTGATTAACATTGAACACTATGGGAGCCTCACTGATTAACACTGAACCCTGTGGGAGTCTCACTGATTAACACTGAACCCTATGGGAGTCTCACTGATTAACACATGAACCCTGAGGGAGTATCACTGATTAACACTGAACCCTGTGGGAGTCCCACTGATTAACACTGAACCCTGTGGGAGTCTCACTGATTAACACTGAACCCTATGGGAGTCTCATTGATTAACACTGAACCCTGTGGGAGTCTAACTGATTAACACATGAACCCTGTGGGAGTCTCATTGATTTACACTGAACCCTATGGGAGTCTCACTGATTAACACTGAACCCTATGGGAGACTCACTGATTAACACTGAACCCTGTGGGAGTCTCACTGATTAACACTGAACCCTATGGGAGTCTCACTGATTAACACTGAACCCTGTGGGAGTCTCACTGATAAACACTGAACCCTATGGGAGTTTCACTGATTAACACTGAACCCTGTGGGAGTGTCACTGATTAACACTGAAACCTATGGGAGTCTCACTGATTAACACTGAACACTGTGGGAGTTACACTGATTAACAATGAACCTTATGGGAGTCTCACTGATTAACACTGAACCCTATGGGAATCTCACTGATTAACACTGAACCCTGTGGGAGTCTCAGTGATTAACACTGAACCCTATGGGAGTCTCACTGATTAACACTGAACACTGTGGGAGTCTCACTGATTAACATTGAACACTGTGGGAGTCTCACTGATTAACACTGAACCCTGTGGGAGTCTCACTGATTAACACTGAAACCTATGGGAGTCTCACTGATTAACACATGAACCCTGAGGGAGTCTCACTGATTAACACTGAACCCTGTGGGAGCCTCACTGATTAACACTGAACACTGTGGGAGTCTCACTGATTAACATTGAACACTATGGGAGCCTCACTGATTAACACTGAACCCTGTGGGAGTCTCACTGATTAACACTGAACCCTATGGGAGTCTCACTGATTAACACTGAACCCGGTGGGAGTCTCACTGATAAACACTGAACCCTGTGGGAGTCTCACTGATTAACACTGAACCCTGTGGGAGTCTCAGTGATTAACACTGAACCCTATGGGAGTCTCACTGATTAACACTGAACACTGTGGGAGTCTCACTGATTAACATTGAACACTGTGGGAGTCTCACTGATTAACACTGAACCCTGTGGGAGTCTCACTGATTAACACTGAAACCTATGGGAGTCTCACTGATTAACACATGAACCCTGAGGGAGTCTCACTGATTAACACTGAACCCTGTGGGAGTCTCACTGATTAACACTGAACCCTGTGGGAGTCTCACTGATTAACACTGAACCCTGTGGGAGTCTCAGTGATTAACACTGAAACCTATGGGAGTCTCACTGATTAACACATGAACCCTGAGGGAGTCTCACTGATTAACACTGAACCCTGTGGGAGTCTCACTGATTAACACTGAACACTGTGGGAGTCTCACTGATTAACATTGAACACTATGGGAGCCTCACTGATTAACACTGAACCCTGTGGGAGTCTCACTGATTAACACTGAACACTATGGGAGTCTCACTGACTAACACATGAACCCTGAGGGAGTATCACTGATTAACACTGAACCCTGTGGGAGTCCCACTGATTAACACTGAACCCTGTGGGAGTCTCACTGATTAACACTGAACCCTATGGGAGTCTCATTGATTAACACTGAACCCTGTGGGAGTCTAACTGATTAACACTGAACCCTGTGGGAGTCTCACTGATTAACACTGAACACTGTGGGAGTCTCACTGATTAACATTGAACACTATGGGAGCCTCACTGATTAACACTGAACCCTGTGGGAGTCTCACTGATTAACACTGAACCCTATGGGAGTCTCACTGATTAACACTGAACCCGGTGGGAGTCTCACTGATAAACACTGAACCCTATGGGAGTTTCACTGATTAAAACTGAACCCTGTGGGAGTCTCACTGATTAACACTGAACCCTATGGGAGTCTCACTGATTAACACTGAACCCTGTAGAAGTTACACTGATTAACATTGAACCTTATGGGAGTCTCACTGATTAACACTGAACCCTATGGGAATCTCACTGATTAACACTGAACCCTGTGGGAGTCTCAGTGATTAACACTGAACCCTGAGGGAGTCTCACTGATGAACACTGAACACTGTGGGAGTCTCACTGATTAACACTGAACACTGTGGGAGTCTCACTGATTAACACTGAACCCTGTGGAAGTCTCACTGATTAACACTGAACCCTATGGGAGTCTCACTGATTAACACATGAACCCTGAGGGAGTCTCACTGATTAACACTGAACCCTGTGGGAGTCTCACTGATTAACACTGAACCCTGTGGGAGTCTCACTGATTAACACTGAACCCTATGGGAGTCTCACTGATTAACACTGAACACTATGGGAGTCTCACTGAATAACACTGAACACTGTGGGAGTCTCACTGATTAACATTGAACACTGTGGGAGTCTCACTGATTAACACTGAACCCTGTGGGAGTCTCACTGATTAACACTGAAACCTATGGGAGTCTCACTGATTAACACATGAACCCTGAGGGAGTCTCACTGATTAACACTGAACCCTGTGGGAGTCTCACTGATTAACACTGAACCCTATGGGAGACTCACTGATTAACACTGAACCCTGTGGGAGTCTCACTGATTAACACTGAACCCTATGGGAGTCTCACTGATTAACACTGAACCCTGTGGGAGTCTCACTGATAAACACTGAACCCTATGGGAGTTTCACTGATTAACACTGAACCCTGTGGGAGTGTCACTGATTAACACTGAAACCTATGGGAGTCTCACTGATTAACACTGAACACTGTGGGAGTTACACTGATTAACAATGAACCTTATGGGAGTCTCACTGATTAACACTGAACCCTATGGGAATCTCACTGATTAACACTGAACCCTGTGGGAGTCTCAGTGATTAACACTGAACCCTATGGGAGTCTCACTGATTAACACTGAACACTGTGGGAGTCTCACTGATTAACATTGAACACTGTGGGAGTCTCACTGATTAACACTGAACCCTGTGGGAGTCTCACTGATTAACACTGAAACCTATGGGAGTCTCACTGATTAACACATGAACCCTGAGGGAGTCTCACTGATTAACACTGAACCCTGTGGGAGCCTCACTGATTAACACTGAACACTGTGGGAGTCTCACTGATTAACATTGAACACTATGGGAGCCTCACTGATTAACACTGAACCCTGTGGGAGTCTCACTGATTAACACTGAACCCTATGGGAGTCTCACTGATTAACACTGAACCCGGTGGGAGTCTCACTGATAAACACTGAACCCTATGGGAGTTTCACTGATTAAAACTGAACCCTGTGGGAGTCTCACTGATTAACACTGAACCCTATGGGAGTCTCACTGATTAACACTGAACCCTGTAGAAGTTACACTGATTAACATTGAACCTTATGGGAGTCTCACTGATTAACACTGAACCCTATGGGAATCTCACTGATTAACACTGAACCCTGTGGGAGTCTCAGTGATTAACACTGAACCCTGAGGGAGTCTCACTGATGAACACTGAACACTGTGGGAGTCTCACTGATTAACACTGAACACTGTGGGAGTCTCACTGATTAACACTGAACCCTGTGGAAGTCTCACTGATTAACACTGAACCCTATGGGAGTCTCACTGATTAACACATGAACCCTGAGGGAGTCTCACTGATTAACACTGAACCCTGTGGGAGTCTCACTGATTAACACTGAACCCTGTGGGAGTCTCACTGATTAACACTGAACCCTATGGGAGTCTCACTGATTAACACTGAACACTATGGGAGTCTCACTGAATAACACTGAACACTGTGGGAGTCTCACTGATTAACATTGACCACTGTGGGAGTCTCACTGATTAACACTGAACCCTGTGGGAGTCTCACTGATTAACACTGAAACCTATGGGAGTCTCACTGATTAACACATGAACCCTGAGGGAGTCTCACTGATTAACACTGAACCCTGTGGGAGTCTCACTGATTAACACTGAACACTGTGGGAGTCTCACTGATTAATATTGAACACTATGGGAGACTCACTGATTAACACTGAACCCTGTGGGAGTCTCACTGATTAACACTGAACCCTATGGGAGTCTCACTGATTAACACATGAACCCTGAGGGAGTATCACTGATTAACACTGAACCCTGTGGGAGTCTCACTGATTAACACTGAACCCTGTGGGAGTCTGACTGATTGACAATGAACCCTATGGGAGTCTCATTGATTAACACTGAACCCTGTGGGAGTCTCACTGATTAACACATGAACCCTGTGGGAGTCTCATTGATTTACACTGAACCCTATGGGAGTCTCACTGATTAACACTGAACCCTATGGGAGTCTCACTGATTAACACTGAACCCTGTGGGAGTCTCACTGATTTACACTGAGCCCTATGGGAGTCTCACTGATTAACACTGAACCCTATGGGAGTCTCACTGATTAACACTGAACCCTGTGGGAGTCTCACTGATTAACACTGAACCCTATGGGAGTCTCACTGATTAACACTGAACCCGGTGGGAGTCTCACTGATAAACACTGAACCCTATGGGAGTTTCACTGATTAACACTGAACCCTGTGGGAGTCTCACTGATTAACACTGAACCCTATGGGAGTCTCACTGATTAGCACTGAACCCTGTGGAAGTTACACTTATTAACATTGAACCTTATGGGAGTCTCACTGATTAACACTGAACCCTATGGGAATCTCACTGATTAACACTGAACCCTGTGGGAGTCTCACTGATTAACACTGAACCCTATGGGAGTCTCACTGATTAACACATGAACCCTGAGGGAGTCTCACTGATTAACACTGAACCCTGTGGGAGTCTCACTGATTAACACTGAACCCTATGGGAGTCTCACTGATTAACACTGAACACTATGGGAGTCTCACTGATTAACACTGAACCCTGTGGGAGTCTCACTGATTTACACTGAGCCCTATGGGAGTCTCACTGATTAACACTGAACCCTATGGGAGTCTCACTGATTAACACTGAACCCTGTGGGAGTCTCACTGATTAACACTGAACCCTATGGGAGTCTCACTGATTAACACTGAACCCGGTGGGAGTCTCACTGATAAACACTGAACCCTATGGGAGTTTCACTGATTAACACTGAACCCTGTGGGAGTCTCACTGATTAACACTGAACCCTATGGGAGTCTCACTGATTAGCCCTGAACCCTGTGGAAGTTACACTGATTAACATTGAACCTTATGGGAGTCTCACTGATTAACACTGAACCCTATGGGAGTCTCATTGATTAACACTGAACCCTGTGGGAGTCTCACTGATTAACACTGAACCCTGTGGGAGTCTCACTGATTTACACTGAGCCCTATGGGAGTCTCACTGATTAACACTGAACCCTATGGGAGTCTCACTGATTAACACTGAACCCTGTGGGAGTCTCACTGATTAACACTGAAACCTATGGGAGTCTCACTGATTAACACTGAACCCGGTGGGAGTCTCACTGATAAACACTGAACCCTATGGGAGTTTCACTGATTAAAACTGAACCCTGTGGGAGTCTCACTGATTAACACTGAACCCTATGGGAGTCTCACTGATTAACACTGAACCCTGTGGAAGTTACACTGATTAACATTGAACCTTATGGGAGTCTCACTGATTAACACTGAACCCTATGGGAATCTCACTGATTAACACTGAACCCTGTGGGAGTCTCAGTGATTAACACTGAACCATGAGGGAGTCTCACTGATGAACACTGAACACTGTGGGAGTCTCACTGATTAACACTGAACACTGTGGGAGTCTCACTGATTAACACTGAACCCTGTGGGAGTCTCACTGATTAACACTGAACCCTGTGGGAATCTCACTGATTAACACTGAACCCTATGGGAGTCTCACTGATTAACACTGAACACTATGGGAGTCTCACTGAATAACACTGAACACTGTGGGAGTCTCACTGATTAACATTGAACACTGTGGGAGTCTCACTGATTAACACTGAAACCTATGGGAGTCTCACTGATTAACACATGAACCCTGAGGGAGTCTCACTGATTAACACTGAACCCACTGATTAACACTGAACCCTGTGGGAGTCTCACTGATTAACACTGAACACTGTGGGAGTCTCACTGATTAACATTGAACACTATGGGAGACTCACTGATTAACACTGAACCCTGTGGGAGTCTCACTGATTAACACTGAACCCTATGGGAGTCTCACTGATTAACACATGAACCCTGAGGGAGTCTCACTGATTAACACTGAACCCTGTGGGAGTCTCACTGATTAACACTGAACCCTGTGGGAGTCTCACTGATTAACACTGAACCCTGTGGGAGTCTC
Source organism: Petromyzon marinus (assembly GCF_048934315.1). Taxonomy (NCBI): domain Eukaryota; kingdom Metazoa; phylum Chordata; class Hyperoartia; order Petromyzontiformes; family Petromyzontidae; genus Petromyzon; species Petromyzon marinus. The sequence goes on along the minus strand of NW_027423058.1, from coordinate 787,852 downwards.
ACTGATTAACACTGAACCCTATGGGAGTCTCATTGATTAACACTGAACCCTGTGGGAGTCTCACTGATTAACACATGAACCCTGTGGGAGTCTCATTGATTTACACTGAACCCTATGGGAGTCTCACTGATTAACACTGAACCCTATGGGAGTCTCACTGATTAACACTGAACCCTGTGGGAGTCTCACTGATTTACACTGAGCCCTATGGGAGTCTCACTGATTAACACTGAACCCTATGGGAGTCTCACTGATTAACACTGAACCCTGTGGGAGTCTCACTGATTAACACTGAACCCTATGGGAGTCTCACTGATTAACACTGAGCCCTATGGGAGTCTCACTGATTAACACTGAACCCTGTGGGAGGCTCACTGATAAGCACTGAACCCTATGGGAGTTTCACTGATTAACACTGAACCCTGTGGGAGTAACACTGATTAACAATGAACCTTATGGGAGTCTCACTGATTAACACTGAACCCTATGGGAATCTCACTGATTAACACTGAACCCTATGGGAATCTCACTGATTAACACTGCACCCTGAGGGAGTCTCACTGATTAACACTGAACACTGAGGGAGTCTCACTGATGAACACTGAACACTGTGGGAGTCTCACTGATTAACACTGAACACTGTGGGAGTCTCACTGATTAACACTGAACCCTGTGGGAGTCTCACTGATTAACACTGAACCCTATGGGAGTCTCACTGATTAACACATGAACCCTGAGGGAGTCTCACTGATTAACACTGAACCCTGTGGGAGTCTCACTGATTAACACTGAACCCTGTGGGAGTCTCACTGATTAACACTGAACCCTATGGGAGTCTCACTGATTAACACTGAACACTATGGGAGTCTCACTGAATAACACTGAACACTGTGGGAGTCTCACTGATTAACATTGAACACTGTGGGAGTCTCACTGATTAACACTGAACCCTGTGGGAGTCTCACTGATTAACACTGAAACCTATGGAAGTCTCACTGATTAACACATGAACCCTGAGGGAGTCTCACTGATTAACACTGAACCCTGTGGGAGTCTCACTGATTAACACTGAACACTGTGGGAGTCTCACTGATTAACATTGAACACTATGGGAGACTCACTGATTAACACTGAACCCTGTGGGAGTCTCACTGATTAACACTGAACCCTATGGGAGTCTCACTGATTAACACATGAACCCTGAGGGAGTATCACTGATTAACACTGAACCCTGTGGGAGTCTCACTGATTAACACTGAACCCTGTGGGAGTCTCACTGATTAACACTGAACCCTATGGGAGTCTCATTGATTAACACTGAACCCTGTGGGAGTCTCACTGATTAACACATGAACCCTGTGGGAGTCTCATTGATTTACACTGAACCCTATGGGAGTCTCACTGATTAACACTGAACCCTATGGGAGTCTCACTGATTAACACTGAACCCTGTGGGAGTCTCACTGATTTACACTGAGCCCTATGGGAGTCTCACTGATTAACACTGAACCCTATGGGAGTCTCACTGATTAACACTGAACCCTGTGGGAGTCTCACTGATTAACACTGAACCCTATGGGAGTCTCAATGATTAGCACTGAACCCTGTGGAAGTTACACTGATTAACATTGAACCTTATGGGAGTCTCACTGATTAACACTGAACCCTATGGGAATCTCACTGATTAACACTGAACCCTGTGGGAGTCTCAGTGATTAACACTGAACCCTGAGGGAGTCTCACTGATGAACACTGAACACTGTGGGAGTCTCACTGATTAACACTGAACACTGTGGGAGTCTCACTGATTAACACTGAACCCTGTGGTAGTCTCACTGATTAACACTGAACCCTATGGGAGTCTCACTGATTAACACATGAACCCTGAGGGAGTCTCACTGATTAACACTGAACCCTGTGGGAGTGTCACTGATTAACACTGAACCCTGTGGGAGTCTCACTGATTAACACTGAACCCTATGGGATTCTCACTGATTAACACTGAACACTATGGGAGTCTCACTGAATAACACTGAACACTGTGGGAGTATCACTGATTAACACTGAACCCTGTGGGAGTCTCACTGATTAACACTGAACCCTGTGGGAGTCTCACTGATTAACACTGAACCCTATGGGAGTCTCATTGATTAACACTGAACCCTGTGGGAGTCTCACTGATTAACACATGAAACCTGTGGGAGTCTCACTGATTTACACTGAACCCTATGGGAGTCTCACTGATTAACACTGAACACTATGGGAGTCTCACTGAATAACACTGAACACTGTGGGAGTATCACTGATTAACACTGAACCCTGTGGGAGTCTCACTGATTAACACTGAACCCTGTGGGAGTCTCACTGATTAACACTGAACCCTATGGGAGTCTCATTGATTAACACTGAACCCTGTGGGAGTCTCACTGATTAACACATGAAACCTGTGGGAGTCTCACTGATTTACACTGAACCCTATGGGAGTCTCACTGATTAACACTGAACCCTATGGGAGTCTCACTGATTAACACTGAACCCTGTGGGAGTCTCACTGATTAACACTGAACCCTATGGGAGTCTCACTGATTAACACTGAACCCTGTGGGAGACTCACTGATTAACACTGAACCCTATGGGAGTTTCACTGTTTAACACTGAACCATGTGGGAGTCTCACTGATTAACACTGAACCCTGTGGGAGTCTCACTGATTAACAATGAACCATGTGGGAGTCTAACTGATTAACACTGAACCCTATGAAGTCTCACTGATTAACACTGAACCCTATGGGAGTCTCACAGATTAACGCTGAACCCTATGGGAGGCTCACTGATTAACAATGAACCCTATGGGAGTCTCACTGATTAACACTTAACCCTATGGGAGTCTCACTGATTAACACTGAACTCTATGGGATTCTCAATGATTAACACTGAACCCTATGGGAGTCTCACTGATTAACACTGAACCCTGTGGGAGTCTCAGTGATTAACACTGAACCCTATGGGAGTCTCACTGATTAACATTGAACACTGTGGGAGTCTCACTGATTAACATTGAACACTGTGGGAGTCTCACTGATTAACACTGAACCCTGTGGGAGTCTCACTGATTAACACTGAACCCTATGGGAGTCTCACTGATTAACACATGAACCCTGAGGGAGTCTCACTGATTAACACTGAACCCTGTGGGAGTCTCACTGATTAACACTGAACCCTATGGGAGTCTCACTGATTAACACTGAACACTGTGGGAGTCTCACTGATTAACATTGAACACTGTGGGAGCCTCACTGATTAACACTGAACCCTGTGGGAGTCTCACTGATTAACACTGAACCCTATGGGAGTCTCACTGATTAACATATGAACCCTGAGGGAGTATCACTGATTAACACTGAACCCTGTGGGAGTCTCACTTATTAACACTGAACCCTGTGGGAGTCTCACTGATTAACACTGAACCCTATGGGAGTCTCACTGATTAACACTGAACCCTATGGGAGTATCACTGATTAACACTGAACCCTGTGGGAGTCTCACTGATTAACACTGAACCCTATGGGAGTCTCACTGATTAACACTGAACCCTGTGGGAGACTCACTGATTAACACTGAACCCTATGGGAGTTTCACTGTTTAACACTGAACCATGTGGGAGTCTCACTGATTAACACTGAACCCTGTGGGAGTCTCACTCATTAACACTGAACCATATGGGAGTCTCATTGATTAACACTGAACCCTATGGGACTCTCACTGATTAACAATGAACCCTATGGGAGTCTCACTGATTAACACTTAACCTAATGGGAGTCTCACTGATTAACACTGAACTCTATGGGATTCTCAATGATTTACACTGAACCCTATGGGAGTCTCACTGATTAACACTGAACCCTGTGGGAGTCTCAGTGATTAACACTGAACCCTATGGGAGTCTCACTGATTAACACTGAACACTGTGGGAGTCTCACTGATTAACATTGAACACTGTGGGAGTCTCACTGATTAACACTGAACCCTGTGGGAGTCTCACTGATTAACACTGAAACCTATGGGAGTCTCACTGATTAACACATGAACCCTGAGGGAGTCTCACTGATTAACACTGAACCCTGTGGGAGTCTCACTGATTAACACTGAACCCTGTGGGAGTCTCACTGATTAACACTGAACCCTGTGGGAGTCTCACTGATTAACACTGAAACCTATGGGAGTCTCACTGATTAACACATGAACCCTGAGGGAGTCTCACTGATTAACACTGAACCCTGTGGGAGTCTCACTGATTAACACTGAACACTGTGGGAGTCTCACTGATTAACATTGAACACTATGGGAGCCTCACTGATTAACACTGAACCCTGTGGGAGTCTCACTGATTAACACTGAACCCTATGGGAGTCTCACTGATTAACACATGAACCCTGAGGGAGTATCACTGATTAACACTGAACCCTGTGGGAGTCCTACTGATTAACACTGAACCCTGTGGGAGTCTCACTGATTAACACTGAACCCTATGGGAGTCTCATTGATTAACACTGAACCCTGTGGGAGTCTCACTTATTAACACTGAACCCTGTGGGAGTCTCACTGATTAACACTGAACCCTATGGGAGTCTCACTGATTAACACTGAACCCTATGGGAGTATCACTGATTAACACTGAACCCTGTGGGAGTCTCACTGATTAACACTGAACCCTATGGGAGTCTCACTGATTAACACTGAACCCTGTGGGAGACTCACTGATTAACACTGAACCCTATGGGAGTTTCACTGTTTAACACTGAACCATGTGGGAGTCTCACTGATTAACACTGAACCCTGTGGGAGTCTCACTCATTAACACTGAACCATATGGGAGTCTCATTGATTAACACTGAACCCTATGGGACTCTCACTGATTAACAATGAACCCTATGGGAGTCTCACTGATTAACACTTAACCTAATGGGAGTCTCACTGATTAACACTGAACTCTATGGGATTCTCAATGATTTACACTGAACCCTATGGGAGTCTCACTGATTAACACTGAACCCTGTGGGAGTCTCAGTGATTAACACTGAACCCTATGGGAGTCTCACTGATTAACACTGAACACTGTGGGAGTCTCACTGATTAACATTGAACACTGTGGGAGTCTCACTGATTAACACTGAACCCTGTGGGAGTCTCACTGATTAACACTGAAACCTATGGGAGTCTCACTGATTAACACATGAACCCTGAGGGAGTCTCACTGATTAACACTGAACCCTGTGGGAGTCTCACTGATTAACACTGAACCCTGTGGGAGTCTCACTGATTAACACTGAACCCTGTGGGAGTCTCACTGATTAACACTGAAACCTATGGGAGTCTCACTGATTAACACATGAACCCTGAGGGAGTCTCACTGATTAACACTGAACCCTGTGGGAGTCTCACTGATTAACACTGAACACTGTGGGAGTCTCACTGATTAACATTGAACACTATGGGAGCCTCACTGATTAACACTGAACCCTGTGGGAGTCTCACTGATTAACACTGAACCCTATGAGAGTCTCACTGATTAACACATGAACCCTGAGGGAGTATCACTGATTAACACTGAACCCTGTGGGAGTCCTACTGATTAACACTGAACCCTGTGGGAGTCTCACTGATTAACACTGAACCCTATGGGAGTCTCATTGATTAACACTGAACCCTGTGGGAGTCTAACTGATTAACACATGAACCCTGTGGGAGTCTCATTGATTTACACTGAACCCTATGGGAGTCTCACTGATTAACACTGAACCCTATGGGAGACTCACTGATTAACACTGAACCCTGTGGGAGTCTCACTGATTAACACTGAACCCTATGGGAGTCTCACTGATTAACACTGAACCCTGTGGGAGTCTCACTGATAAACACTGAACCCTATGGGAGTTTCACTGATTAAAACTGAACCCTGTGGGAGTGTCACTGATTAACACTGAAGCCTATGGGAGTCTCACTGATTAACACTGAACACTGTGGGAGTTACACTGATTAACAATGAACCTTATGGGAGTCTCACTGATTAACACTGAACCCTATGGGAATCTCACTGATTAACACTGAACCCTGTGGGAGTCTCAGTGATTAACACTGAACCCTATGGGAGTCTCACTGATTAACACTGAACACTGTGGGAGTCTCACTGATTAACATTGAACACTGTGGGAGTCTCACTGATTAACACTGAACCCTGTGGGAGTCTCACTGATTAACACTGAAACCTATGGGAGTCTCACTGATTAACACATGAACCCTGAGGGAGTCTCACTGATTAACACTGAACCCTGTGGGAGCCTCACTGATTAACACTGAACACTGTGGGAGTCTCACTGATTAACATTGAACACTATGGGAGCCTCACTGATTAACACTGAACCCTGTGGGAGTCTCACTGATTAACACTGAACCCTATGGGAGTCTCACTGATTAACACTGAACCCGGTGGGAGTCTCACTGATAAACACTGAACCCTATGGGAGTTTCACTGATTAAAACTGAACCCTGTGGGAGTCTCACTGATTAACACTGAACCCTATGGGAGTCTCACTGATTAACACTGAACCCTGTGGAAGTTACACTGATTAACATTGAACCTTATGGGAGTCTCACTGATTAACACTGAACCCTATGGGAATCTCACTGATTAACACTGAACCCTGTGGGAGTCTCAGTGATTAACACTGAACCCTGAGGGAGTCTCACTGATGAACACTGAACACTGTGGGAGTCTCACTGATTAACACTGAACACTGTGGGAGTCTCACTGATTAACACTGAACCCTGTGGAAGTCTCACTGATTAACACTGAACCCTATGGGAGTCTCACTGATTAACACATGAACCCTGAGGGAGTCTCACTGATTAACACTGAACCCTGTGGGAGTCTCACTGATTAACACTGAACCCTGTGGGAGTCTCACTGATTAACACTGAACCCTATGGGAGTCTCACTGATTAACACTGAACACTATGGGAGTCTCACTGAATAACACTGAACACTGTGGGAGTCTCACTGATTAACATTGAACACTGTGGGAGTCTCACTGATTAACACTGAACCCTGTGGGAGTCTCACTGATTAACACTGAAACCTATGGGAGTCTCACTGATTAACACATGAACCCTGAGGGAGTCTCATTGATTAACACTGAACCCTGTGGGAGTCTCACTGATTAACACTGAACACTGTGGGAGTCTCACTGATAAACATTGAACACTATGGGAGACTCACTGATTAACACTGAACCCTGTGGGAGTCTCACTGATTAACACTGAACCCTATGGGAGTCTCACTGATTAACACATGAACCCTGAGGGAGTATCACTGATTAACACTGAACCCTGTGGGAGTCTCACTGATTAACACTGAACCCTGTGGGAGTCTCACTGATTGACACTGAACCCTATGGGAGTCTCATTGATTAACACTGAACCCTGTGGGAGTCTCACTGATTAACACATGGACCCTGTGGGAGTCTCATTGATTTACACTGAACCCTATGGGAGTCTCACTGATTAACACTGAACCCTATGGGAGTCTCACTGATTAACACTGAACCCTGTGGGAGTCTCACTGATTTACACTGAGCCCTATGGGAGTCTCACTGATTAATACTGAACCATGTGGGAGTCTCACTGATTAACACTGAACCCTGTGGGAGTCTCACTCATTAACACTGAACCATATGGGAGTCTCATTGATTAACACTGAACCCTATGGGACTCTCACTGATTAACAATGAACCCTATGGGAGTCTCACTGATTAACACTTAACCTAATGGGAGTCTCACTGATTAACACTGAACTCTATGGGATTCTCAATGATTTACACTGAACCCTATGGGAGTCTCACTGATTAACACTGAACCCTGTGGGAGTCTCAGTGATTAACACTGAACCCTATGGGAGTCTCACTGATTAACACTGAACACTGTGGGAGTCTCACTGATTAACATTGAACACTGTGGGAGTCTCACTGATTAACACTGAACCCTGTGGGAGTCTCACTGATTAACACTGAAACCTATGGGAGTCTCACTGATTAACACATGAACCCTGAGGGAGTCTCACTGATTAACACTGAACCCTGTGGGAGTCTCACTGATTAACACTGAACCCTGTGGGAGTCTCACTGATTAACACTGAACCCTGTGGGAGTCTCACTGATTAACACTGAAACCTATGGGAGTCTCACTGATTAACACATGAACCCTGAGGGAGTCTCACTGATTAACACTGAACCCTGTGGGAGTCTCACTGATTAACACTGAACACTGTGGGAGTCTCACTGATTAACATTGAACACTATGGGAGCCTCACTGATTAACACTGAACCCTGTGGGAGTCTCACTGATTAACACTGAACCCTATGGGAGTCTCACTGATTAACACATGAACCCTGAGGGAGTATCACTGATTAACACTGAACCCTGTGGGAGTCCTACTGATTAACACTGAACCCTGTGGGAGTCTCACTGATTAACACTGAACCCTATGGGAGTCTCATTGATTAACACTGAACCCTGTGGGAGTCTAACTGATTAACACATGAACCCTGTGGGAGTCTCATTGATTTACACTGAACCCTATGGGAGTCTCACTGATTAACACTGAACCCTATGGGAGACTCACTGATTAACACTGAACCCTGTGGGAGTCTCACTGATTAACACTGAACCCTATGGGAGTCTCACTGATTAACACTGAACCCTGTGGGAGTCTCACTGATAAACACTGAACCCTATGGGAGTTTCACTGATTAAAACTGAACCCTGTGGGAGTGTCACTGATTAACACTGAAACCTATGGGAGTCTCACTGATTAACACTGAACACTGTGGGAGTTACACTGATTAACAATGAACCTTATGGGAGTCTCACTGATTAACACTGAACCCTATGGGAATCTCACTGATTAACACTGAACCCTGTGGGAGTCTCAGTGATTAACACTGAACCCTATGGGAGTCTCACTGATTAACACTGAACACTGTGGGAGTCTCACTGATTAACATTGAACACTGTGGGAGTCTCACTGATTAACACTGAACCCTGTGGGAGTCTCACTGATTAACACTGAAACCTATGGGAGTCTCACTGATTAACACATGAACCCTGAGGGAGTCTCACTGATTAACACTGAACCCTGTGGGAGCCTCACTGATTAACACTGAACACTGTGGGAGTCTCACTGATTAACATTGAACACTATGGGAGCCTCACTGATTAACACTGAACCCTGTGGGAGTCTCACTGATTAACACTGAACCCTATGGGAGTCTCACTGATTAACACTGAACCCGGTGGGAGTCTCACTGATAAACACTGAACCCTATGGGAGTTTCACTGATTAAAACTGAACCCTGTGGGAGTCTCACTGATTAACACTGAACCCTATGGGAGTCTCACTGATTAACACTGAACCCTATGGGAATCTCACTGATTAACACTGAACCCTGTGGGAGTCTCAGTGATTAACACTGAACCCTGAGGGAGTCTCACTGATGAACACTGAACACTGTGGGAGTCTCACTGATTAACACTGAACACTGTGGGAGTCTCACTGATTAACACTGAACCCTGTGGAAGTCTCACTGATTAACACTGAACCCTATGGGAGTCTCACTGATTAACACATGAACCCTGAGGGAGTCTCACTGATTAACACTGAACCCTGTGGGAGTCTCACTGATTAACACTGAACCCTGTGGGAGTCTCACTGATTAACACTGAACCCTATGGGAGTCTCACTGATTAACACTGAACACTATGGGAGTCTCACTGAATAACACTGAACACTGTGGGAGTCTCACTGATTAACATTGAACACTGTGGGAGTCTCACTGATTAACACTGAACCCTGTGGGAGTCTCACTGATTAACACTGAAACCTATGGGAGTCTCACTGATTAACACATGAACCCTGAGGGAGTCTCATTGATTAACACTGAACCCTGTGGGAGTCTCACTGATTAACACTGAACACTGTGGGAGTCTCACTGATTAACATTGAACACTATGGGAGACTCACTGATTAACACTGAACCCTGTGGGAGTCTCACTGATTAACACTGAACCCTATGGGAGTCTCACTGATTAACACATGAACCCTGAGGGAGTATCACTGATTAACACTGAACCCTGTGGGAGTCTCACTGATTAACACTGAACCCTGTGGGAGTCTCACTGATTGACACTGAACCCTATGGGAGTCTCATTGATTAACACTGAACCCTGTGGGAGTCTCACTGATTAACACATGAACCCTGTGGGAGTCTCACTGATTAACACTGAACCCTATGGGAGTCTCACTGATTAACACTGAACCCTGTGGGAGTCTCACTGATTTACACTGAGCCCTATGGGAGTCTCACTGATTAACACTGAACCCTATGGGAGTCTCACTGATTAACACTGAACCCTGTGGGAGTCTCACTGATTAACACTGAACCCTGTGGGAGTCTCACTGATTAACACTGAACCCTGTGGGAGTCTCACTGATTAACACTGAAACCTATGGGAGTCTCACTGATTAACACATGAACCCTGAGGGAGTCTCACTGATTAACACTGAACCCTGTGGGAGTCTCACTGATTAACACTGAACACTGTGGGAGTCTCACTGATTAACATTGAACACTATGGGAGCCTCACTGATTAACACTGAACCCTGTGGGAGTCTCACTGATTAACACTGAACCCTATGGGAGTCTCACTGATTAACACATGAACCCTGAGGGAGTATCACTGATTAACACTGAACCCTGTGGGAGTCCTACTGATTAACACTGAACCCTGTGGGAGTCTCACTGATTAACACTGAACCCTATGGGAGTCTCATTGATTAACACTGAACCCTGTGGGAGTCTAACTGATTAACACATGAACCCTGTGGGAGTCTCATTGATTTACACTGAACCCTATGGGAGTCTCACTGATTAACACTGAACCCTATGGGAGACTCACTGATTAACACTGAACCCTGTGGGAGTCTCACTGATTAACACTGAACCCTATGGGAGTCTCACTGATTAACACTGAACCCTGTGGGAGTCTCACTGATAAACACTGAACCCTATGGGAGTTTCACTGATTAAAACTGAACCCTGTGGGAGTGTCACTGATTAACACTGAAACCTATGGGAGTCTCACTGATTAACACTGAACACTGTGGGAGTTACACTGATTAACAATGAACCTTATGGGAGTCTCACTGATTAACACTGAACCCTATGGGAATCTCACTGATTAACACTGAACCCTGTGGGAGTCTCAGTGATTAACACTGAACCCTATGGGAGTCTCACTGATTAACACTGAACACTGTGGGAGTCTCACTGATTAACATTGAACACTGTGGGAGTCTCACTGATTAACACTGAACCCTGTGGGAGTCTCACTGATTAACACTGAAACCTATGGGAGTCTCACTGATTAACACATGAACCCTGAGGGAGTCTCACTGATTAACACTGAACCCTGTGGGAGCCTCACTGATTAACACTGAACACTGTGGGAGTCTCACTGATTAACATTGAACACTATGGGAGCCTCACTGATTAACACTGAACCCTGTGGGAGTCTCACTGATTAACACTGAACCCTATGGGAGTCTCACTGATTAACACTGAACCCGGTGGGAGTCTCACTGATAAACACTGAACCCTATGGGAGTTTCACTGATTAAAACTGAACCCTGTGGGAGTCTCACTGATTAACACTGAACCCTATGGGAGTCTCACTGATTAACACTGAACCCTATGGGAATCTCACTGATTAACACTGAACCCTGTGGGAGTCTCAGTGATTAACACTGAACCCTGAGGGAGTCTCACTGATGAACACTGAACACTGTGGGAGTCTCACTGATTAACACTGAACACTGTGGGAGTCTCACTGATTAACACTGAACCCTGTGGAAGTCTCACTGATTAACACTGAACCCTATGGGAGTCTCACTGATTAACACATGAACCCTGAGGGAGTCTCACTGATTAACACTGAACCCTGTGGGAGTCTCACTGATTAACACTGAACCCTGTGGGAGTCTCACTGATTAACACTGAACCCTATGGGAGTCTCACTGATTAACACTGAACACTATGGGAGTCTCACTGAATAACACTGAACACTGTGGGAGTCTCACTGATTAACATTGAACACTGTGGGAGTCTCACTGATTAACACTGAACCCTGTGGGAGTCTCACTGATTAACACTGAAACCTATGGGAGTCTCACTGATTAACACATGAACCCTGAGGGAGTCTCATTGATTAACACTGAACCCTGTGGGAGTCTCACTGATTAACACTGAACACTGTGGGAGTCTCACTGATTAACATTGAACACTATGGGAGACTCACTGATTAACACTGAACCCTGTGGGAGTCTCACTGATTAACACTGAACCCTATGGGAGTCTCACTGATTAACACATGAACCCTGAGGGAGTATCACTGATTAACACTGAACCCTGTGGGAGTCTCACTGATTAACACTGAACCCTGTGGGAGTCTCACTGATTGACACTGAACCCTATGGGAGTCTCATTGATTAACACTGAACCCTGTGGGAGTCTCACTGATTAACACATGAACCCTGTGGGAGTCTCATTGATTTACACTGAACCCTATGGGAGTCTCACTGATTAACACTGAACCCTATGGGAGTCTCACTGATTAACACTGAACCCTGTGGGAGTCTCACTGATTTACACTGAGCCCTATGGGAGTCTCACTGATTAACACTGAACCCTATGGGAGTCTCACTGATTAACACTGAACCCTGTGGGAGTCTCACTGATTAACACTGAACCCTATGGGAGTCTCACTGATTAACACTGAACCCAGTGGGAGTCTCACTGATAAACACTGAACCCTATGGGAGTTTCACTGATTAACACTGAACCCTGTGGGAGTCTCACTGATTAACACTGAACCCTATGGGAGTCTCACTGATTAGCACTGCACCCTGTGGAAGTTACACTGATTAACATTGAACCTTATGGGAGTCTCACTGATTAACACTGAACCCTATGGGAATCTCACTGATTAACACTGAACCCTGTGGGAGTCTCAGTGATTAACACTGAACCCTGAGGGAGTCTCACTGATGAACACTGAACACTGTGGGAATCTCACTGATTAACACTGAACACTGTGGGAGTCTCACTGATTAACACTGAACCCTGTGGTAGTCTCACTGATTAACACTGAACCCTATGGGAGTCTCACTGATTAACACATGAACCCTGAGGGAGTCTCACTGATTAACACTGAACCCTGTGGGAGTGTCACTGATTAACACTGAACCCTGTGGGAGTCTCACTGATTAACACTGAACCCTATGGGAGTCTCACTGATTAACACTGAACACTATGGGAGTCTCACTGAATAACACTGAACCCTGTGGGAGTCTCACTGATTAACACTGAACCCTGTGGGAGTCTCACTGATTAACACTGAACCCTATGGGAGTCTCATTGATTAACACTGAACCCTGTGGGAGTCTCACTGATTAACACATGAAACCTGTGGGAGTCTCACTGATTTACACTGAACCCTATGGGAGTCTCACTGATTAACACTGAACCCTATGGGAGTCTCACTGATTAACACTGAACCCTGTGGGAGTCTCACTGATTAACACTGAACCCTATGGGAGTCTCACTGATTAACACTGAACCCTGTGGGAGACTCACTGATTAACACTGAACCCTATGGGAGTTTCACTGTTTAACACTGAACCATGTGGGAGTCTCACTGATTAACACTGAACCCTGTGGGAGTCTCACTGATTAACAATGAACCATGTGGGAGTCTCACTGATTAACACTGAACCCTATGAAGTCTCACTGATTAACACTGAACCCTATGGGAGTCTCACAGATTAACGCTGAACCCTATGGGAGGCTCACTGATTAACAATGAACCCTATGGGAGTCTCACTGATTAACACTTAACCCTATGGGAGTCTCACTGATTAACACTGAACTCTATGGGATTCTCAATGATTAACACTGAACCCTATGGGAGTCTCACTGATTAACACTGAACCCTGTGGGAGTCTCAGTGATTAACACTGAACCCTATGGGAGTCTCACTGATTAACATTAAACACTGTGGGAGTCTCACTGATTAACATTGAACACTGTGGGAGTCTCACTGATTAACACTGAACCCTGTGGGAGTCTCACTGATTAACACTGAACCCTATGGGAGTCTCACTGATTAACACATGAACCCTGAGGGAGTCTCACTGATTAACACTGAACCCTGTGGGAGTCTCACTGATTAACACTGAACCCTATGGGAGTCTCACTGATTAACACACAAACACTGTGGGAGTCTCACTGATTAACATTGAACACTGTGGGAGCCTCACTGATTAACACTGAACCCTGTGGGAGTCTCACTGATTAACACTGAACCCTATGGGAGTCTCACTGATTAACATATGAACCCTGAGGGAGTATCACTGATTAACACTGAACCCTGTGGGAGTCTCACTGATTAACACTGAACACTGTGGGAGTCTCACTGATTAACATTGAACACTATGGGAGACTCACTGATTAACACTGAACCCTGTGGGAGTCTCACTGATTAACACTGAACCCTATGGGAGTCTCACTGATTAACACATGAACCCTGAGGGAGTATCACTGATTAACACTGAACCCTGTGGGAGTCTCACTGATTAACACTGAACCCTGTGGGAGTCTCACTGATTGACACTGAACCCTATGGGAGTCTCATTGATTAACACTGAACCCTGTGGGAGTCTCACTGATTAACACATGAACCCTGTGGGAGTCTCATTGATTTACACTGAACCCTATGGGAGTCTCACTGATTAACACTGAACCCTATGGGAGTCTCACTGATTAACACTGAACCCTGTGGGAGTCTCACTGATTTACACTGAGCCCTATGGGAGTCTCACTGATTAACACTGAACCCTATGGGAGTCTCACTGATTAACACTGAACCCTGTGGGAGTCTCACTGATTAACACTGAACCCTATGGGAGTCTCACTGATTAACACTGAACCCAGTGGGAGTCTCACTGATAAACACTGAACCCTATGGGAGTTTCACTGATTAACACTGAACCCTGTGGGAGTCTCACTGATTAACACTGAACCCTATGGGAGTCTCACTGATTAGCACTGAACCCTGTGGAAGTTACACTGATTAACATTGAACCTTATGGGAGTCTCACTGATTAACACTGAACCCTATGGGAATCTCACTGATTAACACTGAACCCTGTGGGAGTCTCAGTGATTAACACTGAACCCTGAGGGAGTCTCACTGATGAACACTGAACACTGTGGGAGTCTCACTGATTAACACTGAACACTGTGGGAGTCTCACTGATTAACACTGAACCCTGTGGTAGTCTCACTGATTAACACTGAACCCTATGGGAGTCTCACTGATTAACACATGAACCCTGAGGGAGTCTCACTGATTAACACTGAACCCTGTGGGAGTGTCACTGATTAACACTGAACCCTGTGGGAGTCTCACTGATTAACACTGAACCCTATGGGAGTCTCACTGATTAACACTGAACACTATGGGAGTCTCACTGAATAACACTGAACCCTGTGGGAGTCTCACTGATTAACACTGAACCCTGTGGGAGTCTCACTGATTAACACTGAACCCTATGGGAGTCTCATTGATTAACACTGAACCCTGTGGGAGTCTCACTGATTAACACATGAAACCTGTGGGAGTCTCACTGATTTACACTGAACCCTATGGGAGTCTCACTGATTAACACTGAACCCTATGGGAGTCTCACTGATTAACACTGAACCCTGTGGGAGTCTCACTGATTAACACTGAACCCTATGGGAGTCTCACTGATTAACACTGAACCCTGTGGGAGACTCACTGATTAACACTGAACCCTATGGGAGTTTCACTGTTTAACACTGAACCATGTGGGAGTCTCACTGATTAACACTGAACCCTGTGGGAGTCTCACTGATTAACAATGAACCATGTGGGAGTCTCACTGATTAACACTGAACCCTATGAAGTCTCACTGATTAACACTGAACCCTATGGGAGTCTCACAGATTAACGCTGAACCCTATGGGAGGCTCACTGATTAACAATGAACCCTATGGGAGTCTCACTGATTAACACTTAACCCTATGGGAGTCTCACTGATTAACACTGAACTCTATGGGATTCTCAATGATTAACACTGAACCCTATGGGAGTCTCACTGATTAACACTGAACCCTGTGGGAGTCTCAGTGATTAACACTGAACCCTATGGGAGTCTCACTGATTAACATTAAACACTGTGGGAGTCTCACTGATTAACATTGAACACTGTGGGAGTCTCACTGATTAACACTGAACCCTGTGGGAGTCTCACTGATTAACACTGAACCCTATGGGAGTCTCACTGATTAACACATGAACCCTGAGGGAGTCTCACTGATTAACACTGAACCCTGTGGGAGTCTCACTGATTAACACTGAACCCTATGGGAGTCTCACTGATTAACACACGAACACTGTGGGAGTCTCACTGATTAACATTGAACACTGTGGGAGCCTCACTGATTAACACTGAACCCTGTGGGAGTCTCACTGATTAACACTGAACCCTATGGGAGTCTCACTGATTAACATATGAACCCTGAGGGAGTATCACTGATTAACACTGAACCCTGTGGGAGTCTCACTTATTAACACTGAAACCTGTGGGAGTCTCACTGATTAACACTGAACCCTATGGGAGTCTCACTGATTAACACTGAACCCTATGGGAGTCTCACTGATTAACACTGAACCCTGTGGGAGTCTCACTGATTAACACTGAACCCTATGGGAGTCTCACTGATTAACACTGAACCCTGTGGGAGACTCACTCATTAACACTGCACCCTATGGGAGTTTCACTGTTTAACACTGAACCATGTGGGAGTCTCACTGATTAACACTGAACCCTGTGGGAGTCTCACTCATTAACACTGAACCATATGGGAGTCTCATTGATTAACACTGAACCCTATGGGACTCTCACTGATTAACAATGAACCCTATGGGAGTCTCACTGATTAACACTTAACCTAATGGGAGTCTCACTGATTAACACTGAACTCTATGGGATTCTCAATGATTAACACTGAACCCTATGGGAGTTTCACTGATTAACACTGAACCCTGTGGGAGTCTCACTGATTAACACATGAACCCTGAGGGAGTCTCACTGATTAACACTGAACCCTGTGGGAGTCTCACTGATTAACACTGAACCCTATGGGAGTCTCACTGATTAACACTGAACACTGTGGGAGTCTCACTGATTAACATTGAACACTGTGGGAGTCTCACTGATTAACACTGAACCCTGTGGGAGTCTCACTGATTAACACTGAAACCTATGGGAGTCTCACTGATTAACACATGAACCCTGAGGGAGTCTCACTGATTAACACTGAACCCTGTGGGAGTCTCACTGATTAACACTGAACACTGTGGGAATCTCACTGATTAACATTGAACACTATGGGAGCCTCACTGATTAACACTGAACCCTGTGGGAGTTTCACTGATTAACACTGAACCCTATGGGAGTCTCACTGATTAACACATGAACCCTGAGGGAGTATCACTGATTAACACTGAACCCTGTGGGAGTCCCACTGATTAACACTGAACCCTGTGGGAGTCTCACTGATTAACACTGAACCCTATGGGAGTCTCATTGATTAACACTGAACCCTGTGGGAGTCTAACTGATTAACACATGAACCCTGTGGGAGTCTCATTGATTTACACTGAACCCTATGGGAGTCTCACTGATTAACACTGAACCCTATGGGAGACTCACTGATTAACACTGAACCCTGTGGGAGTCTCACTGATTAACACTGAACCCTATGGGAGTCTCACTGATTAACACTGAACCCTGTGGGAGTCTCACTGATAAACACTGAACCCTATGGGAGTTTCACTGATTAACACTGAACCCTGTGGGAGTGTCACTGATTAACACTGAAACCTATGGGAGTCTCACTGATTAACACTGAACACTGTGGGAGTTACACTGATTAACAATGAACCTTATGGGAGTCTCACTGATTAACACTGAACCCTATGGGAATCTCACTGATTAACACTGAACCCTGTGGGAGTCTCAGTGATTAACACTGAACCCTATGGGAGTCTCACTGATTAACACTGAACACTGTGGGAGTCTCACTGATTAACATTGAACACTGTGGGAGTCTCACTGATTAACACTGAACCCTGTGGGAGTCTCACTGATTAACACTGAAACCTATGGGAGTCTCACTGATTAACACATGAACCCTGAGGGAGTCTCACTGATTAACACTGAACCCTGTGGGAGCCTCACTGATTAACACTGAACACTGTGGGAGTCTCACTGATTAACATTGAACACTATGGGAGCCTCACTGATTAACACTGAACCCTGTGGGAGTCTCACTGATTAACACTGAACCCTATGGGAGTCTCACTGATTAACACATGAACCCTGAGGGAGTATCACTGATTAACACTGAACCCTGTGGGAGTCCCACTGATTAACACTGAACCCTGTGGGAGTCTCACTGATTAACAATGAACCCTATGGGATTCTCAATGATTAACACTGAACCCTATGGGAGTTTCACTGATTAACACTGAACCCTGTGGGAGTCTCAGTGATTAACACTGAACCCTGTGGGAGTCTCACTGATTAACACTGAACTCTATGGGATTCTCAATGATTAACACTGAACCCTATGGGAGTTTCACTGATTAACACTGAACCCTGTGGGAGTCTCAGTGATTAACACTGAACCCTATGGGAGTCTCACTGATTAACACTGAACACTGTGGGAGTCTCACTGATTAACATTGAACACTGTGGGAGTCTCACTGATTAACACTGAACCCTGTGGGAGTCTCACTGATTAACACTGAAACCTATGGGAGTCTCACTGATTAACACATGAACCCTGAGGGAGTCTCACTGATTAACACTGAACCCTGTGGGAGTCTCACTGATTAACACTGAACACTGTGGGAGTCTCACTGATTAACATTGAACACTATGGGAGCCTCACTGATTA
This sequence comes from Petromyzon marinus, assembly GCF_048934315.1. Lineage (NCBI taxonomy): Eukaryota > Metazoa > Chordata > Hyperoartia > Petromyzontiformes > Petromyzontidae > Petromyzon > Petromyzon marinus. The sequence continues at coordinate 768,693 of NW_027423058.1, read as the reverse complement.
ACACTGAACCCTGTGGGAGTCTCACTGATTAACACTGAACCCTATGGGAGTCTCACTGATTAACACATGAACCCTGAGGGAGTATCACTGATTAACACTGAACCCTGTGGGAGTCCCACTGATTAACACTGAACCCTGTGGGAGTCTCACTGATTAACACTGAACCCTATGGGAGTCTCATTGATTAACACTGAACCCTGTGGGAGTCTAACTGATTAACACATGAACCCTGTGGGAGTCTCATTGATTTACACTGAACCCTATGGGAGTCTCACTGATTAACACTGAACCCTATGGGAGACTCACTGATTAACACTGAACCCTGTGGGAGTCTCACTGATTAACACTGAACCCTATGGGAGTCTCACTGATTAACACTGAACCCTGTGGGAGTCTCACTGATAAACACTGAACCCTATGGGAGTTTCACTGATTAACACTGAACCCTGTGGGAGTGTCACTGATTAACACTGAAACCTATGGGAGTCTCACTGATTAACACTGAACACTGTGGGAGTTACACTGATTAACAATTAACCTTATGGGAGTCTCACTGATTAACACTGAACCCTATGGGAATCTCACTGATTAACACTGAACCCTGTGGGAGTCTCAGTGATTAACACTGAACCCTGAGGGAGTCTCACTGATGAACACTGAACACTGTGGGAGTCTCACTGATTAACACTGAACACTGTGGGAGTCTCACTGATTAACACTGAACCCTGTGGGAGTCTCACTGATTAACACTGAACCCTATGGGAGTCTCACTGATTAACACTGAACACTGTGGGAGTCTCACTGATTAACATTGAACACTGTGGGAGTCTCACTGATTAACACTGAACCCTGTGGGAGTCTCACTGATTAACACTGAAACCTATGGGAGTCTCACTGATTAACACATGAACCCTGAGGGAATCTCACTGATTAACACTGAACCCTGTGGGAGTCTCACTGATTAACACTGAACACTGTGGGAGTCTCACTGATTAACATGGAACACTATGGGAGCCTCACTGATTAACACTGAACCCTGTGGGAGTCTCACTGATTAACACTGAACCCTATGGGAGTCTCACTGATTAACACATGAACCCTGAGGGAGTATCACTGATTAACACTGAACCCTGTGGGAGTCTCACTGATTAACACTGAACCCTGTGGGAGTCTCACTGATTAACACTGAACCCTATGGGAGTCTCATTGATTAACACTGAACCCTGTGGGAGTCTCACTGATTAACACATGAACCCTGTGGGAGTCTCATTGATTTACACTGAACCCTATGGGAGTCTCACTGATTAACACTGAACCCTATGGGAGTCTCACTGATTAACACTGAACCCTGTGGGAGTCTCACTGATTTACACTGAGCCCTATGGGAGTCTCACTGATTAACACTGAACCCTATGGGAGTCTCACTGATTAACACTGAACCCTGTGGGAGTCTCACTGATTAACACTGAACCCTATGGGAGTCTCACTGATTAACACTGAACCCGGTGGGAGTCTCACTGATAAACACTGAACCCTATGGGAGTTTCACTGATTAACACTGAACCCTGTGGGAGTCTCACTGATTAACACTGAACCCTATGGGAGTCTCACTGATTAACACTGAACCCTGTGGAAGTTACACTGATTAACATTGAACCTTATGGGAGTCTCACTGATTAACACTGAACCCTATGGGAATCTCACTGATTAACACTGAACCCTGTGGGAGTCTCAGTGATTAACATTGAACCCTGAGGGAGTCTCACTGATGAACACTGACCACTGTGGGAGTCTCACTGATTAACACTGAACACTGTGGGAGTCTCACTGATTAACACTGAACCCTGTGGGAGTCTCACTGATTAACACTGAAACCTATGGGAGTCTCACTGATTAACACATGAACCCTGAGGGAGTCTCACTGATTAACACTGAACCCTGTGGGAGTCTCACTGATTAACACTGAACCCTGTGGGAGTCTCCCTGATTAACACTGAACCCTATGGGAGTCTCACTGATTAACACTGAACACTATGGGAATCTCACTGAATAACACTGAACACTGTGGGAGTCTCACTGATTAACATTGAACACTGTGGGAGTCTCACTGATTAACACTGAACCCTGTGGGAGTCTCACTGATTAACACTGAACCCTGTGGGAGTCTCACCGGTTAACACTGAACCCTGTGGGAGTCTCACTGATTAACACTGAACCCTATGGGAGTCTCATTGATTAACACTGAACCCTGTGGGAGTCTCACTGATTAACACATGAAACCTGTGGGAGTCTCACTGATTTACACTGAACCCTATGGGAGTCTCACTGATTAACACTGAACCCTGTGGGAGTCTCACTGATTTACACTGAGCCCTATGGGAGTCTCACTGATTAACACTGAACCCTATGGGAGTTTCACTGATTAACACTGAACCCTGTGGGAGTCTCACTGATTAACACTGAACCCTATGGGAGTCTCACTGATTAACACTGAACCCGGTGGGAGTCACACTGATAAACACTGAACCCTATGGGAGTTTCACTGATTAACACTGAACCCTGTGGGAGTCTCACTGATTAACACTGAACCCTATGGGAGTCTCACTGATTAACACTGAACCCTGTGGAAGTTACACTGATTAACATTGAACCTTATGGGAGTCTCACTGATTAACACTGAACCCTATGGGAATCTCACTGATTAACACTGAACCCTGTGGGAGTCTCAGTGATTAACACTGAACCCTGAGGGAGTCTCACTGATTAACACTGAACACTGTGGGAGTCTCACTGATTAACACTGAACACTGTGGGAGTCTCACTGATTAACACTGAACCCTGTGGGAGTCTCACTGATTAACACTGAAACCTATGGGAGTCTCACTGATTAACACATGAACCCTGAGGGAGTCTCACTGATTAACACTGAACCCTGTGGGAGTCTCACTGATTAACACTGAACCCTGTGGGAGTCTCCCTGATTAACACTGAACCCTATGGGAGTCTCACTGATTAACACTGAACACTATGGGAGTCTCACTGAACAACACTGAACACTGTGGGAGTCTCACTGATTAACATTGAACACTGTGGGAGTCTCACTGATTAACACTGAACCCTGTGGGAGTATCACTGATTAACACATGAACCCTGAGGGAGTATCACTGATTAACACTGAACCCTATGGGAATCTCACTGATTAACACTGAACCCTGTGGGAGTCTCAGTGATTAACACTGAACCCTGAGGGAGTCTCACTGATTAACACTGAACACTGTGGGAGTCTCACTGATTAACACTGAACACTGTGGGAGTCTCACTGATTAACACTGAACCCTGTGGGAGTCTCACTGATTAACACTGAAACCTATGGGAGTCTCACTGATTAACACATGAACCCTGAGGGAGTCTCACTGATTAACACTGAACCCTGTGGGAGTCTCACTGATTAACACTGAACCCTGTGGGAGTCTCACTGATTAACACTGAAACCTATGGGAGTCTCACTGATTAACACATGAACCCTGAGGGAGTCTCACTGATTAACACTGAACCCTGTGGGAGTCTCACTGATTAACACTGAACCCTGTGGGAGTATCACTGATTAACACATGAACCCTGAGGGAGTATCACTGATTAACACTGAACCCTATGGGAATCTCACTGATTAACACTGAACCCTGTGGGAGTCTCAGTGATTAACACTGAACCCTGAGGGAGTCTCACTGATTAACACTGAACACTGTGGGAGTCTCACTGATTAACACTGAACACTGTGGGAGTCTCACTGATTAACACTGAACCCTGTGGGAGTCTCACTGATTAACACTGAAACCTATGGGAGTCTCACTGATTAACACATGAACCCTGAGGGAGTCTCACTGATTAACACTGAACCCTGTGGGAGTCTCACTGATTAACACTGAACCCTGTGGGAGTCTCCCTGATTAACACACGAACCCTATGGGAGTCTCACTGATTAACACTGAACACTATGGGAGTCTCACTGAACAACACTGAACACTGTGGGAGTCTCACTGATTAACATTGAACACTGTGGGAGTCTCACTGATTAACACTGAACCCTGTGGGAGTCTCACTGATTAACACTGAACCCTGTGGGAGTCTCACTGATTAACACTGAACCCTATGGGAGTCTCATTGATTAACACTGAACCCTGTGGGAGTCTCACTGATTAACACTGAACCCTGTGGGAGTCTCACTGATTAACACTGAACCCTATGGGAGTCTCATTGATTAACACTGAACCCTGTGGGAGTCTCACTGATTAACACATGAAACCTGTGGGAGTCTCACTGATTTACACTGAACCCTATGGGAGTCTCACTGATTAACACTGAATCCTATGGGAGTCTCACTGATTAACACTGAACCCTGTGGGAGTCTCACTGATTAACACTGAACCCTATGGGAGTCTCACTGATTAACACTGAACCCTGTGGGAGACTCACTGATTAACACTGAACCCTATGGGAGTTTCACTGTTTAACACTGAACCATGTGGGAGTCTCACTGATTAACACTGAACCCTGTGGGAGTCTCACTGATTAACACTGAACCCTGAGGGAGTCTCACTGATGAACACTGAACACTGTGGGAGTCTCACTGATTAACACTGAACACTGTGGGAGTCTCACTGATTAACACTGAACCCTGTGGGAGTCTCACTGATTAACACTGAACCCTATGGGAGTCTCACTGATTAACACTGAACACTGTGGGAGTCTCACTGATTAACATTGAACACTGTGGGAGTCTCACTGATTAACACTGAACCCTGTGGGAGTCTCACTGATTAACACTGAAACCTATGGGAGTCTCACTGATTAACACATGAACACTGAGGGAGTCTCACTGATTAACACTGAACCCTGTGGGAGTCTCACTGATTAACAATGAACACTGTGGGAGTCTCACTGATTAACATTGAACACTATGGGAGCCTCACTGATTAACACTGAAACCTGTGGGAGTCTCACTGATTAACACTGAACCCTATGGGAGTCTCACTGATTAACACATGAACCCTGAGGGAGTATCACTGATTAACACTGAACCCTGTGGGAGTCTCACTGATTAACACTGAACCCTGTGGGAGTCTCACTGATTAACACTGAACCCTATGGGAGTCTCATTGATTAACACTGAACCCTGTGGGAGTCTCACTGATTAACACATGAACCCTGTGGGAGTCTCACTGATTTACACTGAGCCCTATGGGAGTCTCACTGATTAACACTGAACCCTATGGGAGTCTCACTGATTAACACATGAAACCTGTGGGAGTCTCACTGATTTACACTGAACCCTATGGGAGTCTCACTGATTAACACTGAACCCGGTGGGAGTCTCACTGATAAACACTGAACCCTATGGGAGTTTCACTGATTAACACTGAACCCTGTGGGAGTCTCACTGATTAACACTGAACCCTATGGGAGTCTCACTGATTAACACTGAACCCTGTGGAAGTTACACTGATTAACATTGAACCTTATGGGAGTCTCACTGATTAACACTGAACCCTATGGGAATCTCACTGATTAACACTGAACCCTGTGGGAGTCTCAGTGATTAACACTGAACCCTGAGGGAGTCTCACTGATGAACACTGACCACTGTGGGAGTCTCAATGATTAACACTGAACACTGTGGGAGTCTCACTGATTAACACTGAACCCTGTGGGAGTCTCACTGATTAACACTGAACCCTATGGGAGTCTCACTGATTAACACTGAACACTGTGGGAGTCTCACTGATTAACATTGAACACTGTGGGAGCCTCACTGATTAACACTGAACCCTGTGGGAGTCTCACTGATTAACACTGAACCCTGTGGGAGTATCACTGATTAACACATGAACCCTGAGGAAGTATCACTGATTAACACTGAACCCTGTGGGAGTCTCACTGATTAACACTGAACCCTGTGGGAGTCTCACTGATTAACACTGAACCCTATGGGAGTCTCATTGATTAACACTGAACCATGTGGGAGTCTCACTGATTAACACATGAAACCTGTGGGAGTTCCACTAATTTACACTGAACCCTATGGGAGTCTCACTGATTAACACTGAACCCTGTGGGAGTCTCACTGATTTACACTGAGCCCTATGGGAGTCTCACTGATTAACACTGAACCCTATGGGAGTCTCATTGATTAACACTGAACCCTGTGGGAGTCTCACTGATTAACACATGAAACCTGTGGGAGTCTCACTGATTTACACTGAACCCTATGGGAGTCTCACTGATTAACACTGAACTCTGTGGGAGTCTCACTGATTTACACTGAGCCCTATGGGAGTCTCACTGATTAACACTGAACCCTATGGGAGTTTCACTGATTAACACTGAACCCTGTGGGAGTCTCATTGATTAACACTGAACCCTATGGGAGTCTCACTGATTAACACTGAACCCGGTGGGAGTCTCACTGATGAACACTGAACACTGTGGGAGTCTCACTGATTAACACTGAACACTGTGGGAGTCTCACTGATTAACACTGAACCCTGTGGGAGTCTCACTGATTAACACTGAACCCTATGGGAGTCTCACTGATTAACACTGAACACTGTGGGAGTCTCACTGATTAACATTGAACACTGTGGGAGCCTCACTGATTAACACTGAACCCTGTGGGAGTCTCACTGATTAACACTGAACCCTATGGGAGTCTCACTGATTAACACATGAACCCTGAGGGAGTATCACTGATTAACACTGAACCCTGTGGGAGTCTCACTGATTAACACTGAACCCTGTGGGAGTCTCACTGATTAACACTGAACCCTATGGGAGTCTCATTGATTAACACTGAACCCTGTGGGAGTCTCACTGATTAACACATGAACCCTGTGGGAGTCTCACTGATTTACACTGAGCCCTATGGGAGTCTCACTGATTAACACTGAACCCTATGGGAGTCTCACTGATTAACACATGAAACCTGTGGGAGTCTCACTGATTTACACTGAACCCTATGGGAGTCTCACTGATTAACACTGAACCCGGTGGGAGTCTCACTGATAAACACTGAACCCTATGGGAGTTTCACTGATTAACACTGAACCCTGTGGGAGTCTCACTGATTAACACTGAACCCTATGGGAGTCTCACTGATTAACACTGAACCCTGTGGAAGTTACACTGATTAACATTGAACCTTATGGGAGTCTCACTGATTAACACTGAACCCTATGGGAATCTCACTGATTAACACTGAACCCTGTGGGAGTCTCAGTGATTAACACTGAACCCTGAGGGAGTCTCACTGATGAACACTGACCACTGTGGGAGTCTCAATGATTAACACTGAACACTGTGGGAGTCTCACTGATTAACACTGAACCCTGTGGGAGTCTCACTGATTAACACTGAACCCTATGGGAGTCTCACTGATTAACACTGAACACTGTGGGAGTCTCACTGATTAACATTGAACACTGTGGGAGCCTCACTGATTAACACTGAACCCTGTGGGAGTCTCACTGATTAACACTGAACCCTGTGGGAGTATCACTGATTAACACATGAACCCTGAGGAAGTATCACTGATTAACACTGAACCCTGTGGGAGTCTCACTGATTAACACTGAACCCTGTGGGAGTCTCACTGATTAACACTGAACCCTATGGGAGTCTCATTGATTAACACTGAACCATGTGGGAGTCTCACTGATTAACACATGAAACCTGTGGGAGTTCCACTAATTTACACTGAACCCTATGGGAGTCTCACTGATTAACACTGAACCCTGTGGGAGTCTCACTGATTTACACTGAGCCCTATGGGAGTCTCACTGATTAACACTGAACCCTATGGGAGTCTCATTGATTAACACTGAACCCTGTGGGAGTCTCACTGATTAACACATGAAACCTGTGGGAGTCTCACTGATTTACACTGAACCCTATGGGAGTCTCACTGATTAACACTGAACTCTGTGGGAGTCTCACTGATTTACACTGAGCCCTATGGGAGTCTCACTGATTAACACTGAACCCTATGGGAGTTTCACTGATTAACACTGAACCCTGTGGGAGTCTCATTGATTAACACTGAACCCTATGGGAGTCTCACTGATTAACACTGAACCCGGTGGGAGTCTCACTGATGAACACTGAACACTGTGGGAGTCTCACTGATTAACACTGAACACTGTGGGAGTCTCACTGATTAACACTGAACCCTGTGGGAGTCTCACTGATTAACACTGAACCCTATGGGAGTCTCACTGATTAACACTGAACACTGTGGGAGTCTCACTGATTAACATTGAACACTGTGGGAGTCTCACTGATTAACACTGAACCCTGTGGGAGTCTCACTGATTAACACTGAACCCTATGGGAGTCTCACTGATTAACACTGAACACTGTGGGAGTCTCACTGATTAACATTGAACACTGTGGGAGCCTCACTGATTAACACTGAACCCTGTGGGAGTCTCACTGATTAACACTGAACCCTGTGGGAGTATCACTGATTAACACATGAACCCTGAGGAAGTATCACTGATTAACACTGAACCCTGTGGGAGTCTCACTGATTAACACTGAACCCTGTGGGAGTCTCACTGATTAACACTGAACCCTATGGGAGTCTCATTGATTAACACTGAACCATGTGGGAGTCTCACTGATTAACACATGAAACCTGTGGGAGTTCCACTAATTTACACTGAACCCTATGGGAGTCTCACTGATTAACACTGAACCCTGTGGGAGTCTCACTGATTTACACTGAGCCCTATGGGAGTCTCACTGATTAACACTGAACCCTATGGGAGTCTCATTGATTAACACTGAACCCTGTGGGAGTCTCACTGATTAACACATGAAACCTGTGGGAGTCTCACTGATTTACACTGAACCCTATGGGAGTCTCACTGATTAACACTGAACTCTGTGGGAGTCTCACTGATTTACACTGAGCCCTATGGGAGTCTCACTGATTAACACTGAACCCTATGGGAGTTTCACTGATTAACACTGAACCCTGTGGGAGTCTCATTGATTAACACTGAACCCTATGGGAGTCTCACTGATTAACACTGAACCCGGTGGGAGTCTCACTGATGAACACTGAACACTGTGGGAGTCTCACTGATTAACACTGAACACTGTGGGAGTCTCACTGATTAACACTGAACCCTGTGGGAGTCTCACTGATTAACACTGAACCCTATGGGAGTCTCACTGATTAACACTGAACACTGTGGGAGTCTCACTGATTAACATTGAACACTGTGGGAGTCTCACTGATTAACACTGAACCCTGTGGGAGTCTCACTGATTAACACTGAAACCTATGGGAGTCTCACTGATTAACACATGAACCCTGAGGGAGTCTCACTGATTAACACTGAACCCTGTGGGAGTCTCACTGATTAACAATGAACACTGTGGGAGTCTCACTGATTAACATTGAACACTATGGGAGCCTCACTGATTAACACTGAACCCTGTGGGAGTCTCACTGATTAACACTGAACCCTATGGGAGTCTCACTGATTAACACATGAACCCTGAGGGAGTATCACTGATTAACACTGAACCCTGTGGGAGTCTCACTGATTAACACTGAACCCTGTGGGAGTCTCACTGATTAACACTGAACCCTATGGGAGTCTCATTGATTAACACTGAACCCTGTGGGAGTCTCACTGATTAACACATGAACCCTGTGGGAGTCTCACTGATTTACACTGAGCCCTATGGGAGTCTCACTGATTAACACTGAACCCTATGGGAGTCTCACTGATTAACACATGAAACCTGTGGGAGTCTCACTGATTTACACTGAACCCTATAGGAGTCTCACTGATTAACACTGAACCCGGTGGGAGTCTCACTGATAAACACTGAACCCTATGGGAGTTTCACTGATTAACACTGAACCCTGTGGGAGTCTCACTGATTAACACTGAACCCTATGGGATTCTCACTGATTAACACTGAACCCTGTGGAAGTTACACTGATTATCATTGAACCTTATGGGAGTCTCACTGATTAACACTGAACCCGGTGGGAGTCTCACTGATGAACACTGAACACTGTGGGAGTCTCACTGATTAACACTGCACACTGTGGGAGTCTCACTGATTAACACTGAACCCTGTGGGAGTCTCACTGATTAACACTGAACCCTATGGGAGTCTCACTGATTAACACTGAACACTGTGGGAGTCTCACTGATTAACATTGAACACTGTGGGAGTCTCACTGATTAACACTGAACCCTGTGGGAGTCTCACTGATTAACACTGAAACCTATGGGAGTCTCACTGATTAACACATGAACCCTGAGGGAGTCTCACTGATTAACACTGAACCCTGTGGGAGTCTCACTGATTAACAATGAACACTGTGGGAGTCTCACTGATTAACATTGAACACTATGGGAGCCTCACTGATTAACACTGAACCCTGTGGGAGTCTCACTGATTAACACTGAACCCTATGGGAGTCTCACTGATTAACACATGAACCCTGAGGGAGTATCACTGATTAACACTGAACCCTGTGGGAGTCTCACTGATTAACACTGAACCCTGTTGGAGCCTCACTGATTAACACCGAACCCTATGGGAGTCTCATTGATTAACACTGAACCCTGTGGGAGTCTCACTGATTAACACATGAACCCTGTGGGAGTCTCACTGATTTACACTGAGCCCTATGGGAGTCTCACTGATTAACACTGAACCCTATGGGAGTCTCACTGATTAACACATGAAACCTGTGGGAGTCTCACTGATTTACACTGAACCCTATGGGAGTCTCACTGATTAACACTGAACCCGGTGGGAGTCTCACTGATAAACACTGAACCCTATGGGAGTTTCACTGATTAACACTGAACCCTGTGGGAGTCTCACTGATTAACACTGAACCCTATGGGAGTCTCACTGATTAACACTGAACCCTGTGGGAGTCTCACTGATTTACACTGAGCCCTATGGGAGTCTCACTGATTAACACTGAACCCTATGGGAGTTTCACTGATTAACACTGAACCCTTCGGGAGTCTCACTGATTAACACTGAACCCTATGGGAGTCTCACTGATTAACACTGAACCCGGTGGGAGTCTCACTGATAAACACTGAACCCTATGGGAGTTTCACTGATTAACACTGAACCCTGTGGGAGTCTCACTGATTAACACTGAACCCTATGGGAGTCTCACTGATTAACACTGAACCCTGTGGAAGTTACACTGATTAACATTGAACCTTATGGGAGTCTCACTGATTAACACTGAACCCTATGGGAATCTCACTGATTAACACTGAACCCTGTGGGAGTCTCATTGATTAACACTGAACCCTGTGGGAGTCTCACTGATTAACACATGAACCCTGTGGGAGTCTCACTGATTTACACTGAGCCCTATGGGAGTCTCACTGATTAACACTGAACCCTATGGGAGTCTCACTGATTAACACATGAAACCTGTGGGAGTCTCACTGATTAACACTGAACCCTATGGGAGTCTCACTGATTAACACTGAACCCGGTGGGAGTCTCACTGATAAACACTGAACCCTATGGGAGTTTCACTGATTAACACTGAACCCTGTGGGAGTCTCACTGATTAACACTGAACCCTGTGGAAGTTACACTGATTAACATTGAACCTTATGGGAGTCTCACTGATTAACACTGAACCCTATGGGAATCTCACTGATTAACACTGAACCCTGTGGGAGTCTCAGTGATTAACACTGAACCCTGAGGGAGTCTCACTGATGAACACTGAACACTGTGGGAGTCTCACTGATTAACACTGAACACTGTGGGAGTCTCACTGATTAACACTGAACCCTGTGGGAGTCTCACTGATTAACACTGAACCCTATGGGAGTCTCACTGATTAACACTGAACACTGTGGGAGTCTCACTGATTAACATTGAACACTGTGGGAGCCTCACTGATTAACACTGAACCCTGTGGGAGTCTCACTGATTAACACTGAACCCTGTGGGAGTATCACTGATTAACACATGAACCCTGAGGGAGTATCACTGATTAACACTGAACCCTGTGGGAGTCTCACTGATTAACACTGAACCCTGTGGGAGTCTCACTGATTAACACTGAACCCTGTGGGAGTCTCACTGATTAACACTGAACCCTATGGGAGTCTCATTGATTAACACTGAACCCTGTGGGAGTCTCACTGATTAACACATGAAACCTGTGGGAGTCTCACTGATTTACACTGAACCCTATGGGAGTCTCACTGATTAACACTGAACCCTGTGGGAGTCTCACTGATTTACACTGAGCCCTATGGGAGTCTCACTGATTAACACTGAACCCTATGGGAGTCTCATTGATTAACACTGAACCCTGTGGGAGTCTCACTGATTAACACATGAAACCTGTGGGAGTCTCACTGATTTACACTGAACCCTATGGGAGTCTCACTGATTAACACTGAACCCTGTGGGAGTCTCACTGATTTACACTGAGCCCTATGGGAGTCTCACTGATTAACACTGAACCCTATGGGAGTTTCACTGATTAACACTGAACCCTGTGGGAGTCTCACTGATTAACACTGAACCCTATGGGAGTCTCACTGATTAACACTGAACCCGGTGTGAGTCTCACTGATAAACACTGAACCCTATGGGAGTTTCACTGATTAACACTGAACCCTGTGGGAGTCTCACTGATTAACACTGAACCCTATGGGAGTCTCACTGATTAACACTGAACCCTGTGGAAGTTACACTGATTAACATTGAACCTTATGGGAGTCTCACTGATTAACACTGAACCCTATGGGAGTCTCACTGATTAACACTGAACCCGGTGGGAGTCTCACTGATAAACACTGAACCCTATGGGAGTTTCACTGATTAACACTGAACACTGTGGGAGTCTCACTGATTAACACTGAACCCTGTGGAAGTTACACTGATTAACATTGAACCTTATGGGAGTCTCACTGATTAACACTGAACCCTATGGGAATCTCACTGATTAACACTGAACCCTGTGGGAGTCTCAGTGATTAACACTGAACCCTGAGGGAGTCTCACTGATGAACACTGAACACTGTGGGAGTCTCACTGATTAACACTGAACACTGTGGGAGTCTCACTGATTAACACTGAACCCTGTGGGAGTCTCACTGATTAACACTGAACCCTATGGGAGTCTCACTGATTAACACTGAACACTGTGGGAGTCTCACTGATTAACATTGAACACTGTGGGAGCCTCACTGATTAACACTGAACCCTGTGGGAGTCTCACTGATTAACACTGAACCCTGTGGGAGTATCACTGATTAACACATGAACCCTGAGGGAGTATCACTGATTAACACTGAACCCTGTGGGAGTCTCACTGATTAACACTGAACCCTGTGGGAGTCTCACTGATTAACACTGAACCCTGTGGGAGTCTCACTGATTAACACTGAACCCTATGGGAGTCTCATTGATTAACACTGAACCCTGTGGGAGTCTCACTGATTAACACATGAAACCTGTGGGAGTCTCACTGATTTACACTGAACCCTATGGGAGTCTCACTGATTAACACTGAACCCTGTGGGAGTCTCACTGATTTACACTGAGCCCTATGGGAGTCTCACTGATTAACACTGAACCCTATGGGAGTCTCATTGATTAACACTGAACCCTGTGGGAGTCTCACTGATTAACACATGAAACCTGTGGGAGTCTCACTGATTTACACTGAACCCTATGGGAGTCTCACTGATTAACACTGAACCCTGTGGGAGTCTCACTGATTTACACTGAGCCCTATGGGAGTCTCACTGATTAACACTGAACCCTATGGGAGTTTCACTGATTAACACTGAACCCTGTGGGAGTCTCACTGATTAACACTGAACCCTATGGGAGTCTCACTGATTAACACTGAACCCGGTGTGAGTCTCACTGATAAACACTGAACCCTATGGGAGTTTCACTGATTAACACTGAACCCTGTGGGAGTCTCACTGATTAACACTGAACCCTATGGGAGTCTCACTGATTAACACTGAACCCTGTGGAAGTTACACTGATTAACATTGAACCTTATGGGAGTCTCACTGATTAACACTGAACCCTATGGGAATCTCACTGATTAACACTGAACCCTGTGGGAGTCTCAGTGATTAACACTGAACCCTGAGGGAGTCTCACTGATTAACACTGAACACTGTGGGAGTCTCAATGATTAACACTGAACCCTGAGGGAGTCTCACTGATGAACACTGAACACTGTGGGAGTCTCACTGATTAACACTGAACACTGTGGGAGTCTCACTGATTAACACTGAACCCTGTTGGAGTCTCACTGATTTACACTGAACCCTATGGGAGTCTCACTGATTAACACTGAACCCTATGGGAGTCTCATTGATTAACACTGAACCCTGTGGGAGTCTCACTGATTAACACATGAAACCTGTGGGAGTCTCACTGATTTACACTGAACCCTATGGGAGTCTCACTGATTAACACTGAACCCTGTGGGAGTCTCACTGATTTACACTGAGCCCTATGGGAGTCTCACTGATTAACACTGAACCCTATGGGAGTCTCATTGATTAACACTGAACCCTGTGGGAGTCTCACTGATTAACACATGAAACCTGTGGGAGTCTCACTGATTTACACTGAACCCTATGGGAGTCTCACTGATTAACACTGAACCCTGTGGGAGTCTCACTGATTTACACTGAGCCCTATGGGAGTCTCACTGATTAACACTGAACCCTATGGGAGTTTCACTGATTAACACTGAACCCTGTGGGAGTCTCACTGATTAACACTGAACCCTATGGGAGTCTCACTGATTAACACTGAACCCGGTGTGAGTCTCACTGATAAACACTGAACCCTATGGGAGTTTCACTGATTAACACTGAACCCTGTGGGAGTCTCACTGATTAACACTGAACCCTATGGGAGTCTCACTGATTAACACTGAACCCTGTGGAAGTTACACTGATTAACATTGAACCTTATGGGAGTCTCACTGATTAACACTGAACCCTATGGGAGTCTCACTGATTAACACTGAACCCGGTGGGAGTCTCACTGATAAACACTGAACCCTATGGGAGTTTCACTGATTAACACTGAACACTGTGGGAGTCTCACTGATTAACACTGAACCCTGTGGAAGTTACACTGATTAACATTGAACCTTATGGGAGTCTCACTGATTAACACTGAACCCTATGGGAATCTCACTGATTAACACTGAACCCTGTGGGAGTCTCAGTGATTAACACTGAACCCTGAGGGAGTCTCACTGATGAACACTGAACACTGTGGGAGTCTCACTGATTAACACTGAACACTGTGGGAGTCTCACTGATTAACACTGAACCCTGTGGGAGTCTCACTGATTAACACTGAACCCTATGGGAGTCTCACTGATTAACACTGAACACTGTGGGAGTCTCACTGATTAACATTGAACACTGTGGGAGCCTCACTGATTAACACTGAACCCTGTGGGAGTCTCACTGATTAACACTGAACCCTGTGGGAGTATCACTGATTAACACATGAACCCTGAGGGAGTATCACTGATTAACACTGAACCCTGTGGGAGTCTCACTGATTAACACTGAACCCTGTGGGAGTCTCACTGATTAACACTGAACCCTGTGAGAGTCTCACTGATTAACACTGAACCCTATGGGAGTCTCATTGATTAACACTGAACCCTGTGGGAGTCTCACTGATTAACACATGAAACCTGTGGGAGTCTCACTGATTTACACTGAACCCTATGGGAGTCTCACTGATTAACACTGAACCCTGTGGGAGTCTCACTGATTTACACTGAGCCCTATGGGAGTCTCACTGATTAACACTGAACCCTATGGGAGTCTCATTGATTAACACTGAACCCTGTGGGAGTCTCACTGATTAACACATGAAACCTGTGGGAGTCTCACTGATTTACACTGAACCCTATGGGAGTCTCACTGATTAACACTGAACCCTGTGGGAGTCTCACTGATTTACACTGAGCCCTATGGGAGTCTCACTGATTAACACTGAACCCTATGGGAGTTTCACTGATTAACACTGAACCCTGTGGGAGTCTCACTGATTAACACTGAACCCTATGGGAGTCTCACTGATTAACACTGAACCCGGTGTGAGTCTCACTGATAAACACTGAACCCTATGGGAGTTTCACTGATTAACACTGAACCCTGTGGGAGTCTCACTGATTAACACTGAACCCTATGGGAGTCTCACTGATTAACACTGAACCCTGTGGAAGTTACACTGATTAACATTGAACCTTATGGGAGTCTCACTGATTAACACTGAACCCTATGGGAATCTCACTGATTAACACTGAACCCTGTGGGAGTCTCAGTGATTAACACTGAACCCTGAGGGAGTCTCACTGATTAACACTGAACACTGTGGGAGTCTCAATGATTAACACTGAACCCTGAGGGAGTCTCACTGATGAACACTGAACACTGTGGGAGTCTCACTGATTAACACTGAACACTGTGGGAGTCTCACTGATTAACACTGAACCCTGTGGGAGTCTCACTGATTTACACTGAACCCTATGGGAGTCTCACTGATTAACACTGAACCCTGTGGGAGTCTCACTGATTTACACTGAGCCCTATGGGAGTCTCACTGATTAACACTGAACCCTATGGGAGTCTCATTGATTAACACTGAACCCTGTGGGAGTCTCACTGATTAACACATGAAACCTGTGGGAGTCTCACTGATTTACACTGAACCCTATGGGAGTCTCACTGATTAACACTGAACCCTGTGGGAGTCTCACTGATTTACACTGAGCCCTATGGGAGTCTCACTGATTAACACTGAACCCTATGGGAGTTTCACTGATTAACACTGAACCCTTCGGGAGTCTCACTGATTAACACTGAACCCTATGGGAGTCTCACTGATTAACACTGAACCCGGTGGGAGTCTCACTGATAAACACTGAACCCTATGGGAGTTTCACTGATTAACACTGAACCCTGTGGGAGTCTCACTGATTAACACTGAACCCTATGGGAGTCTCACTGATTAACACTGAACCCTGTGGAAGTTACACTGATTAACATTGAACCTTATGGGAGTCTCACTGATTAACACTGAACCCTATGGGAATCTCACTGATTAACACTGAACCCTGTGGGAGTCTCATTGATTAACACTGAACCCTGTGGGAGTCTCACTGATTAACACATGAACCCTGTGGGAGTCTCACTGATTTACACTGAGCCCTATGGGAGTCTCACTGATTAACACTGAACCCGGTGGGAGGCTCACTGATAAACACTGAACCCTATGGGAGTTTCACTGATTAACACTGAACCCTGTGGGAGTCTCACTGATTAACACTGAACCCTGTGGAAGTTACACTGATTAACATTGAACCTTATGGGAGTCTCACTGATTAACACTGAACCCTATGGGAATCTCACTGATTAACACTGAACCCTGTGGGAGTCTCAGTGATTAACACTGAACCCTGAGGGAGTCTCACTGATGAACACTGAACACTGTGGGAGTCTCACTGATTAACACTGAACACTGTGGGAATCTCACTGATTAACACTGAACCCTGTGGGAGTCTCACTGATTAACACTGAACCCTATGGGAGTCTCACTGATTAACACTGAACACTGTGGGAGTCTCACTGATTAACATTGAACACTGTGGGAGCCTCACTGATTAACACTGAACCCTGTGGGAGTCTCACTGATTAACACTGAACCCTGTGGGAGTATCACTGATTAACACATGAACCCTGAGGGAGTATCACTGATTAACACTGAACCCTGTGGGAGTCTCACTGATTAACACTGAACCCTGTGGGAGTCTCACTGATTAACACTGAACCCTATGGGACTCTCATTGATTAACACTGAACCCTATGGGAGTCTCACTGATTAACACTGAACCCTGTGGGAGTCTCACTGATTTACACTGAGCCCTATGGGAGTCTCACTGATTAACACTGAACCCTATGGGAGTCTCATTGATTAACACTGAACCCTGTGGGAGTCTCACTGATTAACACATGAAACCTGTGGGAGTCTCACTGATTTACACTGAACCCTATGGGAGTCTCACTGATTAACACTGAACCCTGTGGGAGTCTCACTGATTTACACTGAGCCCTATGGGAGTCTCACTGATTAACACTGAACACTGTGGGAGTCTCACTGATTAACATTGAACACTGTGGGAGCCTCACTGATTAACACTGAACCCTGTGGGAGTCTCACTGATTAACACTGAACCCTGTGGGAGTATCACTGATTAACACATGAACCCTGAGGGAGTATCACTGATTAACACTGAACCCTGTGGGAGTCTCACTGATTAACACTGAACCCTGTGGGAGTCTCACTGATTAACACTGAACCCTATGGGAGTCTCATTGATTAACACTGAACCCTATGGGAATCTCACTGATTAACACTGAACCCTGTGGGAGTCTCACTGATTTACACTGAGCCCTATGGGAGTCTCACTGATTAACACTGAACCCTATGGGAGTCTCATTGATTAACACTGAACCCTGTGGGAGTCTCACTGATTAACACATGAAACCTGTGGGAGTCTCACTGATTTACACTGAACCCTATGGGAGTCTCACTGATTAACACTGAACCCTGTGGGAGTCTCACTGATTTACACTGAGCCCTATGGGAGTCTCACTGATTAACACTGAACCCTATGGGAGTTTCACTGATTAACACTGAACCCTGTGGGAGTCTCACTGATTAACACTGAACCCTATGGGAGTCTCACTGATTAACACTGAACCCGGTGGGAGTCTCACTGATAAACACTGAACCCTATGGGAGTTTCACTGATTAACACTGAACCCTGTGGGAGTCTCACTGATTAACACTGAACCCTATGGGAGTCTCACTGATTAACACTGAACCCTGTGGAAGTTACACTGATTAACATTGAACCTTATGGGAGTCTCACTGATTAACACTGAACCCTATGGGAATCTCACTGATTAACACTGAACCCTGTGGGAGTCTCAGTGATTAACACTGAACCCTGAGGGAGTCTCACTGATTAACACTGAACACTGTGGGAGTCTCAATGATTAACACTGAACACTGTGGGAGTCTCACTGATTAACACTGAACCCTGTGGGAGTCTCACTGATTAACACTGAAACCTATGGGAGTCTCACTGATTAACACATGAACCCTGAGGGAGTCTCACTGATTAACACTGAACCCTGTGGGAGTCTCACTGATTAACACTGAACCCTGTGGGAGTCTCCCTGATTAACACATGAACCCTGAGGGAGTCTCACTGATTAACACTGAACCCTGTGGGAGTCTCACTGATTAACACTGAACCCTGTGGGAGGCTCCCTGATTAACACTGAACCCTATGGGAGTCTCACTGATTAACACTGAACACTATGGGAGTCTCACTGAATAACACTGAACACTGTGGGAGTCTCACTGATTAACATTGAACACTGTGGGAGTCTCACTGATTAACACTGAACCCTGTGGGAGTCTCACTGATTAACACTGAACCCTGACCCTGTGGGAGTCTCACTGATTAACACTGAACCCTATGGGAGTCTCATTGATTAACACTGAACCCTGTGGGAGTCTCACTGATTAACACTGAACCCTGTGGGAGTCTCACTGATTAACACTGAACCCTATGGGAGTCTCATTGATTAACACTGAACCCTGTGGGAGTCTCACTGATTAACACATGAAACCTGTGGGAGTCTCACTGATTTACACTGAACCCTATGGGAGTCTCACTGATTAACACTGAACCCTATGGGAGTCTCACTGATTAACACTGAACCCTGTGGGAGTCTCACTGATTAACACTGATCCCTATGGGAGTCTCACTGATTAACACTGAACCCTGTGGGAGACTCACTGATTAACACTGAACCCTATGGGAGTTTCACTGTTTAACACTGAACCATGTGGGAGTCTCACTGATTAACACTGAACCCTGTGGGAGTCTCACTGATTAACACTGAACCCTGAGGCACTCTCACTGATGAACACTGAACACTGTGGGAGTCTCACTGATTAACACTGAACACTGTGGGAGTCTCACTGATTAACACTGAACCCTGTGGGAGTCTCACTGATTAACACTGAACCCTATGGGAGTCTCACTGATTAACACTGAACACTGTGGGAGTCTCACTGATTAACATTGAACACTGTGGGAGTCTCACTGATTAACACTGAACCCTGTGGGAGTCTCACTGATTAACACTGAAACCTATGGGAGTCTCACTGATTAACACATGAACCCTGAGGGAGTCTCACTGATTAACACTGAACCCTGTGGGAGTCTCACTGATTAACAATGAACACTGTGGGAGTCTCACTGATTAACATTGAACAATATGGGAGCCTCACTGATTAACACTGAACCCTGTGGGAGTCTCACTGATTAACACTGAACCCTATGGGAGTCTCACTGATTAACACATGAACCCTGAGGGAGTATCACTGATTAACACTGAACCCTGTGGGAGTCTCACTGATTAACACTGAACCCTGTGGGAGTCTCACTGATTAACACTGAACCCTATGGGAGTCTCATTGATTAACACTGAACCCTGTGGGAGCCTCACTGATTAACACTGAACCCTGTGGGAGTCTCACTGATTAACACTGAACCCTGTGGGAGTATCACTGATTAACACATGAACCCTGAGGGAGTATCACTGATTAACACTGAACCCTGTGGGAGTCTCACTGATTAACACTGAACCCTGTGGGAGTCTCACTGATTAACACTGAACCCTATGGGAGTCTCATTGATTAACACTGAACCCTGTGGGAGTCTCACTGATTAACACATGAAACCTGTGGGAGTCTCACTGATTTACACTGAACCCTATGGGAGTCTCACTGATTAACACTGAACCCTGTGGGAGTCTCACTGATTTACACTGAGCCCTATGGGAGTCTCACTGATTAACACTGAACCCTATGGGAGTCTCATTGATTAACACTGAACCCTGTGGGAGTCTCACTGATTAACACATGAAACCTGTGGGAGTCTCACTGATTTACACTGAACCCTATGGGAGTCTCACTGATTAACACTGAACCCTGTGGGAGTCTCACTGATTTACACTGAGCCCTATGGGAGTCTCACTGATTAACACTGAACCCTATGGGAGTTTCACTGATTAACACTGAACCCTGTGGGAGTCTCACTGATTAACACTGAACCCTATGGGAGTCTCACTGATTAACACTGAACCCGGTGGGAGTCTCACTGATAAACACTGAACCCTATGGGAGTTTCACTGATTAACACTGAACCCTGTGGGAGTCTCACTGATTAACACTGAACCCTACGGGAGTCTCACTGATTAACACTGAACCCTGTGGAAGTTACACTGATTAACATTGAACCTTATGGGAGTCTCACTGATTAACACTGAACCCTATGGGAATCTCACTGATTAACACTGAACCCTGTGGGAGTCTCAGTGATTAACACTGAACCCTGAGGGAGTCTCACTGATTAACACAGAACACTGTGGGAGTCTCAATGATTAACACTGAACACTGTGGGAGTCTCACTGATTAACACTGAACCCTGTGGGAGTCTCACTGATTAACACTGAAACCTATGGGAGTCTCACTGATTAACACATGAACCCTGAGGGAGTCTCACTGATTAACACTGAACCCTGTGGGAGTCTCACTGATTAACACTGAACCCTGTGGGAGTCTCCCTGATTAACACATGAACCCTGAGGGAGTCTCACTGATTAACACTGAACCCTGTGGGAGTCTCACTGATTAACACTGAACCCTGTGGGAGTCTCCCTGATTAACACTGAACCCTATGGGAGTCTCACTGATTAACACTGAACACTATGGGAGTCTCACTGAATAACACTGAACACTGTGGGAGTCTCACTGATTAACATTGAACACTGTGGGAGTCTCACTGATTAACACTGAACCCTGTGGGAGTCTCACTGATTAACACTGAACCCTGTGGGAGTCTCACTGATTAACACTGAACCCTATGGGAGTCTAATTGATTAACACTGAATCCTGTGGGAGTCTCACTGATTAACACTGAACCCTGTGGGAGTCTCACTGATTAACACTGAACCCTATGGGAGTCTCATTGATTAACACTGAACCCTGTGGGAGTCTCACTGATTAACACATGAAACCTGTGGGAGTCTCACTGATTTACACTGAACCCTATGGGAGTCTCACTGATTAACACTGAACCCTATGGGAGTCTCACTGATTAACACTGAACCCTGTGGGAGTCTCACTGATTAACACTGAACCCTATGGGAGTCTCACTGATTAACACTGAACCCTGTGGGAGACTCACTGATTAACACTGAACCCTATGGGAGTTTCACTGTTTAACACTGAACCATGTGGGAGTCTCACTGATTAACACTGAACCCTGTGGGAGTCTCACTGATTAACACTGAACCCTGAGGGACTCTCACTGATGAACACTGAACACTGTGGGAGTCTCACTGATTAACACTGAACACTGTGGGAGTCTCACTGATTAACACTGAACCCTGTGGGAGTCTCACTGATTAACACTGAACCCTATGGGAGTCTCACTGATTAACACTGAACACTGTGGGAGTCTCACTGATTAACATTGAACACTGTGGGAGTCTCACTGATTAACACTGAACCCTGTGGGAGTCTCACTGATTAACACTGAAACCTATGGGAGTCTCACTGATTAACACATGAACCCTGAGGGAGTCTCACTGATTAACACTGAACCCTGTGGGAGTCTCACTGATTAACAATGAACACTGTGGGAGTCTCACTGATTAACATTGAACACTATGGGAGCCTCACTGATTAACACTGAACCCTGTGGGAGTCTCACTGATTAACACTGAACCCTATGGGAGTCTCACTGATTAACACATGAACCCTGAGGGAGTATCACTGATTAACACTGAACCCTGTGGGAGTCTCACTGATTAACACTGAACCCTGTGGGAGTCTCACTGATTAACACTGAACCCTATGGGAGTCTCATTGATTAACACTGAACCCTGTGGGAGTCTCACTGATTAACACATGAACCCTGTGGGAGTCTCACTGATTTACACTGAGCCCTATGGGAGTCTCACTGATTAACACTGAACCCTATGGGAGTCTCACTGATTAACACATGAAACCTGTGGGAGTCTCACTGATTTACACTGAACCCTATGGGAGTCTCACTGATTAACACTGAACCCGGTGGGAGTCTCACTGATAAACACTGAACCCTATGGGAGTTTCACTGATTAACACTGAACCCTGTGGGAGTCTCACTGATTAACACTGAACCCTATGGGAGTCTCACTGATTAACACTGAACCCTGTGGAAGTTACACTGATTAACATTGAACCTTATGGGAGTTTCACTGATTAACACTGAACCCTATGGGAATCTCACTGATTAACACTGAACCCTGTGGGAGTCTCAGTGATTAACACTGAACCCTGAGGGAGTCTCACTGATGAACACTGAACACTGTGGGAGTCTCACTGATTAACACTGAACACTGTGGGAGTCTCACTGATTAACACTGAACCCTGTGGGAGTCTCACTGATTAACACTGAACCTTATGGGAGTCTCACTGATTAACACTGAACACTGTGGGAGTCTCACTGATTAACATTGAACACTGTGGGAGCCTCACTGATTAACACTGAACCCTGTGGGAGTCTCACTGATTAACACTGAACCCTGTGGGAGTATCACTGATTAACACATGAACCCTGAGGGAGTATCACTGATTAACACTGAACCCTGTGGGAGTCTCACTGATTAACACTGAACCCTGTGGGAGTCTCACTGATTAACACTGAACCCTATGGGAGTCTCATTGATTAACACTGAACCCTGTGGGAGTCTCACTGATTAACACATGAAACCTGTGGGAGTCTCACTGATTTACACTGAACCCTATGGGAGTCTCACTGATTAACACATGAAACCTGTGGGAGTCTCATTGATTAACACTGAACCCTGTGGGAGTCTCACTGATTAACACATGAAACCTGTGGGAGTCTCACTGAATTACACTGAGCCCTATGGGAGTCTCACTGATTAACACTGAACACTGTGGGAGTCTCACTGATTAACACTGAACCCTGTGGGAGTCTCACTGATTAACACTGAACCCTATGGGAGTCTCACTGATTAACACTGAACACTGTGGGAGTCTCACTGATTAACATTGAACACTGTGGGAGCCTCACTGATTAACACTGAACCCTGTGGGAGTCTCACTGATTAACACTGAACCCTGTGGGAGTATCACTGATTAACACATGAACCCTGAGGGAGTATCACTGATTAACACTGAACCCTGTGGGAGTCTCACTGATTAACACTGAACCCTGTGGGAGTCTCACTGATTAACACTGAACCCTATGGGAGTCTCATTGATTAACACTGAACCCTGTGGGAGTCTCACTGATTAACACATGAAACCTGTGGGAGTCTCACTGATTTACACTGAACCCTATGGGAGTCTCACTGATTAACACATGAAACCTGTGGGAGTCTCATTGATTAACACTGAACCCTGTGGGAGTCTCACTGATTAACATATGAAACCTGTGGGAGTCTCACTGATTTACACTGAGCCCTATTGGAGTCTCACTGATTAACACTGAACCCTATGGGAGTCTCACTGATTAACACTGAACCCTGTGGGAGTCTCACTGATTAACACTGAACCCTATGGGAGTCTCACTGATTAACACTGAACCCGGTGGGAGTCTCACTGATAAACACTGAACCCTATGGGAGTTTCACTGATTAACACTGAACCCTGTGGGAGTCTCACTGATTAACACTGAACCCTATGGGAGTCTCACTGATTAACACTGAACCCTGTGGAAGTTACACTGATTAACATTGAACCTTATGGGAGTCTCACTGATTAACACTGAACCCTATGGGAATCTCACTGATTAACACTGAACCCTGTGGGAGTCTCAGTGATTAACACTGAACCCTGAGGGAGTCTCACTGATTAACACTGAACACTGTGGGAGTCTCACTGATTAACACTGAACACTGTGGGAGTCTCACTGATTAACACTGAACCCTGTGGGAGTCTCACTGATTAACACATGAAACCTGTGGGAGTCTCACTGATTTACACTGAACCCTATGGGAGTCTCACTGATTAACACTGAACCCGGTGGGAGTCTCACTGATAAACACTGAACCCTATGGGAGTTTCACTGATTAACACTGAACCCTGTGGGAGTCTCACTGATTAACACTGAACCCTATGGGAGTCTCACTGATTAACACTGAACCCTGTGGAAGTTACACTGATTAACATTGAACCTTATGGGAGTTTCACTGATTAACACTGAACCCTATGGGAATCTCACTGATTAACACTGAACCCTGTGGGAGTCTCAGTGATTAACACTGAACCCTGAGGGAGTCTCACTGATGAACACTGAACACTGTGGGAGTCTCACTGATTAACACTGAACACTGTGGGAGTCTCACTGATTAACACTGAACCCTGTGGGAGTCTCACTGATTAACACTGAACCTTATGGGAGTCTCACTGATTAACACTGAACACTGTGGGAGTCTCACTGATTAACATTGAACACTGTGGGAGCCTCACTGATTAACACTGAACCCTGTGGGAGTCTCACTGATTAACACTGAACCCTGTGGGAGTATCACTGATTAACACATGAACCCTGAGGGAGTATCACTGATTAACACTGAACCCTGTGGGAGTCTCACTGATTAACACTGAACCCTGTGGGAGTCTCACTGATTAACACTGAACCCTATGGGAGTCTCATTGATTAACACTGAACCCTGTGGGAGTCTCACTGATTAACACATGAAACCTGTGGGAGTCTCACTGATTTACACTGAACCCTATGGGAGTCTCACTGATTAACACATGAAACCTGTGGGAGTCTCATTGATTAACACTGAACCCTGTGGGAGTCTCACTGATTAACACATGAAACCTGTGGGAGTCTCACTGAATTACACTGAGCCCTATGGGAGTCTCACTGATTAACACTGAACACTGTGGGAGTCTCACTGATTAACACTGAACCCTGTGGGAGTCTCACTGATTAACACTGAACCCTATGGGAGTCTCACTGATTAACACTGAACACTGTGGGAGTCTCACTGATTAACATTGAACACTGTGGGAGCCTCACTGATTAACACTGAACCCTGTGGGAGTCTCACTGATTAACACTGAACCCTGTGGGAGTATCACTGATTAACACATGAACCCTGAGGGAGTATCACTGATTAACACTGAACCCTGTGGGAGTCTCACTGATTAACACTGAACCCTGTGGGAGTCTCACTGATTAACACTGAACCCTATGGGAGTCTCATTGATTAACACTGAACCCTGTGGGAGTCTCACTGATTAACACATGAAACCTGTGGGAGTCTCACTGATTTACACTGAACCCTATGGGAGTCTCACTGATTAACACATGAAACCTGTGGGAGTCTCATTGATTAACACTGAACCCTGTGGGAGTCTCACTGATTAACATATGAAACCTGTGGGAGTCTCACTGATTTACACTGAGCCCTATTGGAGTCTCACTGATTAACACTGAACCCTATGGGAGTCTCACTGATTAACACTGAACCCTGTGGGAGTCTCACTGATTAACACTGAACCCTATGGGAGTCTCACTGATTAACACTGAACCCGGTGGGAGTCTCACTGATAAACACTGAACCCTATGGGAGTTTCACTGATTAACACTGAACCCTGTGGGAGTCTCACTGATTAACACTGAACCCTATGGGAGTCTCACTGATTAACACTGAACCCTGTGGAAGTTACACTGATTAACATTGAACCTTATGGGAGTCTCACTGATTAACACTGAACCCTATGGGAATCTCACTGATTAACACTGAACCCTGTGGGAGTCTCAGTGATTAACACTGAACCCTGAGGGAGTCTCACTGATTAACACTGAACACTGTGGGAGTCTCACTGATTAACACTGAACACTGTGGGAGTCTCACTGATTAACACTGAACCCTGTGGGAGTCTCACTGATTAACACTGAAACCTATGGGAGTCTCACTGATTAACACATGAACCCTGAGGGAGTCTCACTGATTAACACTGAACCCTGTGGGAGTCTCACTGATTAACACTGAACCCTGTGGGAGTCTCCCTGATTAACACTGAACCCTATGGGAGTCTCACTGATTAACACTGAACACTATGGGAGTCTCACTGAATAACACTGAACACTGTGGGAGTCTCACTGATTAACATTGAACACTGTGGGAGTCTCACTGATTAACACTGAACCCTGTGGGAGTCTCACTGATTAACACTGAACCCTGTGGGAGTCTCACTGATTAACACTGAATCCTATGGGAGTCTCATTGATTAACACTGAACCCTGTGGGAGTCTCACTGATTAACACTGAACCCTGTGGGAGTCTCACTGATTAACACTGAACCCTATGGGAGTCTCATTGATTAACATTGAACCCTGTGGGAGTCTCACTGATTAACACATGAAACCTGGGGGAGTCTCACTGATTTACACTGAACCCTATGGGAGTCTCACTGATTAACACTGAACGCTATGGGAGTCTCACTGATTAACACTGAACCCTGTGGAAGTCTCACTGATTAACACCGAACCCTATGGGAGTCTCACTGATTAACACTGAACCCTGTGGGAGACTCACTGATTAACACTGAACCCTATGGGAGTTTCACTGTTTAACACTGAACCATGTGGGAGTCTCACTGATTAACACTGAACCCTGTGGGAGTCTCACTGATTAACACTGAACCCTGAGGGAGTCTCACTGATGAACACTGAACACTGTGGGAGTCTCACTGATTAACACTGAACCCTGTGGGATTCTCACTGATTAACACTGAACCCTATGGGAGTCTCACTGATTAACACTGAACACTGTGGGAGTCTCACTGATTAACATTGAACACTGTGGGAGCCTCACTGATTAACACTGAACCCTGTGGGAGTCTCACTGATTAACACTGAACCCTGTGGGAGTATCACTGATTAACACATGAACCCTGAGGGAGTATCACTGATTAACACTGAACCCTGTGGGAGTCTCACTGATTAACACTGAACCCTGTGGGAGTCTCACTGATTAACACTGAACCCTATGGGACTCTCATTGATTAACACTGAACCCTATGGGAGTCTCACTGATTAACACTGAACCCTGTGGGAGTCTCACTGATTTACACTGAGCCCTATGGGAGTCTCACTGATTAACACTGAACCCTATGGGAGTCTCATTGATTAACACTGAACCCTGTGGGAGTCTCACTGATTAACACATGAAACCTGTGGGAGTCTCACTGATTTACACTGAACCCTATGGGAGTCTCACTGATTAACACTGAACCCTGTGGGAGTCTCACTGATTTACACTGAGCCCTATGGGAGTCTCACTGATTAACACTGAACACTGTGGGAGTCTCACTGATTAACATTGAACACTGTGGGAGCCTCACTGATTAACACTGAACCCTGTGGGAGTCTCACTGATTAACACTGAACCCTGTGGGAGTATCACTGATTAACACATGAACCCTGAGGGAGTATCACTGATTAACACTGAACCCTGTGGGAGTCTCACTGATTAACACTGAACCCTGTGGGAGTCTCACTGATTAACACTGAACCCTATGGGAGTCTCATTGATTAACACTGAACCCTATGGGAGTCTCACTGATTAACACTGAACCCTGTGGGAGTCTCACTGATTTACACTGAGCCCTATGGGAGTCTCACTGATTAACACTGAACCCTATGGGAGTCTCATTGATTAACACTGAACCCTGTGGGAGTCTCACTGATTAACACATGAAACCTGTGGGAGTCTCACTGATTTACACTGAACCCTATGGGAGTCTCACTGATTAACACTGAACCCTGTGGGAGTCTCACTGATTTACACTGAGCCCTATGGGAGTCTCACTGATTAACACTGAACCCTATGGGAGTTTCACTGATTAACACTGAACCCTGTGGGAGTCTCACTGATTAACACTGAACCCTATGGGAGTCTCACTGATTAACACTGAACCCGGTGGGAGTCTCACTGATAAACACTGAACCCTATGGGAGTTTCACTGATTAACACTGAACCCTGTGGGAGTCTCACTGATTAACACTGAACCCTATGGGAGTCTCACTGATTAACACTGAACCCTGTGGAAGTTACACTGATTAACATTGAACCTTATGGGAGTCTCACTGATTAACACTGAACCCTATGGGAATCTCACTGATTAACACTGAACCCTGTGGGAGTCTCAGTGATTAACACTGAACCCTGAGGGAGTCTCACTGATTAACACTGAACACTGTGGGAGTCTCAATGATTAACACTGAACACTGTGGGAGTCTCACTGATTAACACTGAACCCTGTGGGAGTCTCACTGATTAACACTGAAACCTATGGGAGTCTCACTGATTAACACATGAACCCTGAGGGAGTCTCACTGATTAACACTGAACCCTGTGGGAGTCTCACTGATTAACACTGAACCCTGTGGGAGTCTCCCTGATTAACACATGAACCCTGAGGGAGTCTCACTGATTAACACTGAACCCTGTGGGAGTCTCACTGATTAACACTGAACCCTGTGGGAGGCTCCCTGATTAACACTGAACCCTATGGGAGTCTCACTGATTAACACTGAACACTATGGGAGTCTCACTGAATAACACTGAACACTGTGGGAGTCTCACTGATTAACATTGAACACTGTGGGAGTCTCACTGATTAACACTGAACCCTGTGGGAGTCTCACTGATTAACACTGAACCCTGTGGGAGTCTCACTGATTAACACTGAACCCTATGGGAGTCTCATTGATTAACACTGAACCCTGTGGGAGTCTCACTGATTAACACTGAACCCTGTGGGAGTCTCACTGATTAACACTGAACCCTATGGGAGTCTCATTGATTAACACTGAACCCTGTGGGAGTCTCACTGATTAACACATGAAACCTGTGGGAGTCTCACTGATTTACACTGAACCCTATGGGAGTCTCACTGATTAACACTGAACCCTATGGGAGTCTCACTGATTAACACTGAACCCTGTGGGAGTCTCACTGATTAACACTGATCCCTATGGGAGTCTCACTGATTAACACTGAACCCTGTGGGAGACTCACTGATTAACACTGAACCCTATGGGAGTTTCACTGTTTAACACTGAACCATGTGGGAGTCTCACTGATTAACACTGAACCCTGTGGGAGTCTCACTGATTAACACTGAACCCTGAGGCACTCTCACTGATGAACACTGAACACTGTGGGAGTCTCACTGATTAACACTGAACACTGTGGGAGTCTCACTGATTAACACTGAACCCTGTGGGAGTCTCACTGATTAACACTGAACCCTATGGGAGTCTCACTGATTAACACTGAACACTGTGGGAGTCTCACTGATTAACATTGAACACTGTGGGAGTCTCACTGATTAACACTGAACCCTGTGGGAGTCTCACTGATTAACACTGAAACCTATGGGAGTCTCACTGATTAACACATGAACCCTGAGGGAGTCTCACTGATTAACACTGAACCCTGTGGGAGTCTCACTGATTAACAATGAACACTGTGGGAGTCTCACTGATTAACATTGAACACTATGGGAGCCTCACTGATTAACACTGAACCCTGTGGGAGTCTCACTGATTAACACTGAACCCTATGGGAGTCTCACTGATTAACACATGAACCCTGAGGGAGTATCACTGATTAACACTGAACCCTGTGGGAGTCTCACTGATTAACACTGAACCCTGTGGGAGTCTCACTGATTAACACTGAACCCTATGGGAGTCTCATTGATTAACACTGAACCCTGTGGGAGCCTCACTGATTAACACTGAACCCTGTGGGAGTCTCACTGATTAACACTGAACCCTGTGGGAGTATCACTGATTAACACATGAACCCTGAGGGAGTATCACTGATTAACACTGAACCCTGTGGGAGTCTCACTGATTAACACTGAACCCTGTGGGAGTCTCACTGATTAACACTGAACCCTATGGGAGTCTCATTGATTAACACTGAACCCTGTGGGAGTCTCACTGATTAACACATGAAACCTGTGGGAGTCTCACTGATTTACACTGAACCCTATGGGAGTCTCACTGATTAACACTGAACCCTGTGGGAGTCTCACTGATTTACACTGAGCCCTATGGGAGTCTCACTGATTAACACTGAACCCTATGGGAGTCTCATTGATTAACACTGAACCCTGTGGGAGTCTCACTGATTAACACATGAAACCTGTGGGAGTCTCACTGATTTACACTGAACCCTATGGGAGTCTCACTGATTAACACTGAACCCTGTGGGAGTCTCACTGATTTACACTGAGCCCTATGGGAGTCTCACTGATTAACACTGAACCCTATGGGAGTTTCACTGATTAACACTGAACCCTGTGGGAGTCTCACTGATTAACACTGAACCCTATGGGAGTCTCACTGATTAACACTGAACCCGGTGGGAGTCTCACTGATAAACACTGAACCCTATGGGAGTTTCACTGATTAACACTGAACCCTGTGGGAGTCTCACTGATTAACACTGAACCCTACGGGAGTCTCACTGATTAACACTGAACCCTGTGGAAGTTACACTGATTAACATTGAACCTTATGGGAGTCTCACTGATTAACACTGAACCCTATGGGAATCTCACTGATTAACACTGAACCCTGTGGGAGTCTCAGTGATTAACACTGAACCCTGAGGGAGTCTCACTGATTAACACTGAACACTGTGGGCGTCTCAATGATTAACACTGAACACTGTGGGAGTCTCACTGATTAACACTGAACCCTGTGGGAGTCTCACTGATTAACACTGAAACCTATGGGAGTCTCACTGATTAACACATGAACCCTGAGGGAGTCTCACTGATTAACACTGAACCCTGTGGGAGTCTCACTGATTAACACTGAACCCTGTGGGAGTCTCCCTGATTAACACATGAACCCTGAGGGAGTCTCACTGATTAACACTGAACCCTGTGGGAGTCTCACTGATTAACACTGAACCCTGTGGGAGTCTCCCTGATTAACACTGAACCCTATGGGAGTCTCACTGATTAACACTGAACACTATGGGAGTCTCACTGAATAACACTGAACACTGTGGGAGTCTCACTGATTAACATTGAACACTGTGGGAGTCTCACTGATTAACACTGAACCCTGTGGGAGTCTCACTGATTAACACTGAACCCTGTGGGAGTCTCACTGATTAACACTGAACCCTATGGGAGTCTAATTGATTAACACTGAATCCTGTGGGAGTCTCACTGATTAACACTGAACCCTGTGGGAGTCTCACTGATTAACACTGAACCCTATGGGAGTCTCATTGATTAACACTGAACCCTGTGGGAGTCTCACTGATTAACACATGAAACCTGTGGGAGTCTCACTGATTTACACTGAACCCTATGGGAGTCTCACTGATTAACACTGAACCCTATGGGAGTCTCACTGATTAACACTGAACCCTGTGGGAGTCTCACTGATTAACACTGAACCCTATGGGAGTCTCACTGATTAACACTGAACCCTGTGGGAGACTCACTGATTAACACTGAACCCTATGGGAGTTTCACTGTTTAACACTGAACCATGTGGGAGTCTCACTGATTAACACTGAACCCTGTGGGAGTCTCACTGATTAACACTGAACCCTGAGGGACTCTCACTGATGAACACTGAACACTGTGGGAGTCTCACTGATTAACACTGAACACTGTGGGAGTCTCACTGATTAACACTGAACCCTGTGGGAGTCTCACTGATTAACACTGAACCCTATGGGAGTCTCACTGATTAACACTGAACACTGTGGGAGTCTCACTGATTAACATTGAACACTGTGGGAGTCTCACTGATTAACACTGAACCCTGTGGGAGTCTCACTGATTAACACTGAAACCTATGGGAGTCTCACTGATTAACACATGAACCCTGAGGGAGTCTCACTGATTAACACTGAACCCTGTGGGAGTCTCACTGATTAACAATGAACACTGTGGGAGTCTCACTGATTAACATTGAACACTATGGGAGCCTCACTGATTAACACTGAACCCTGTGGGAGTCTCACTGATTAACACTGAACCCTATGGGAGTCTCACTGATTAACACATGAACCCTGAGGGAGTATCACTGATTAACACTGAACCCTGTGGGAGTCTCACTGATTAACACTGAACCCTGTGGGAGTCTCACTGATTAACACTGAACCCTATGGGAGTCTCATTGATTAACACTGAACCCTGTGGGAGTCTCACTGATTAACACATGAACCCTGTGGGAGTCTCACTGATTTACACTGAGCCCTATGGGAGTCTCACTGATTAACACTGAACCCTATGGGAGTCTCACTGATTAACACATGAAACCTGTGGGAGTCTCACTGATTTACACTGAACCCTATGGGAGTCTCACTGATTAACACTGAACCCGGTGGGAGTCTCACTGATAAACACTGAACCCTATGGGAGTTTCACTGATTAACACTGAACCCTGTGGGAGTCTCACTGATTAACACTGAACCCTATGGGAGTCTCACTGATTAACACTGAACCCTGTGGAAGTTACACTGATTAACATTGAACCTTATGGGAGTTTCACTGATTAACACTGAACCCTATGGGAATCTCACTGATTAACACTGAACCCTGTGGGAGTCTCAGTGATTAACACTGAACCCTGAGGGAGTCTCACTGATGAACACTGAACACTGTGGGAGTCTCACTGATTAACACTGAACACTGTGGGAGTCTCACTGATTAACACTGAACCCTGTGGGAGTCTCACTGATTAACACTGAACCTTATGGGAGTCTCACTGATTAACACTGAACACTGTGGGAGTCTCACTGATTAACATTGAACACTGTGGGAGCCTCACTGATTAACACTGAACCCTGTGGGAGTCTCACTGATTAACACTGAACCCTGTGGGAGTATCACTGATTAACACATGAACCCTGAGGGAGTATCACTGATTAACACTGAACCCTGTGGGAGTCTCACTGATTAACACTGAACCCTGTGGGAGTCTCACTGATTAACACTGAACCCTATGGGAGTCTCATTGATTAACACTGAACCCTGTGGGAGTCTCACTGATTAACACATGAAACCTGTGGGAGTCTCACTGATTTACACTGAACCCTATGGGAGTCTCACTGATTAACACATGAAACCTGTGGGAGTCTCATTGATTAACACTGAACCCTGTGGGAGTCTCACTGATTAACACATGAAACCTGTGGGAGTCTCACTGAATTACACTGAGCCCTATGGGAGTCTCACTGATTAACACTGAACACTGTGGGAGTCTCACTGATTAACACTGAACCCTGTGGGAGTCTCACTGATTAACACTGAACCCTATGGGAGTCTCACTGATTAACACTGAACACTGTGGGAGTCTCACTGATTAACATTGAACACTGTGGGAGCCTCACTGATTAACACTGAACCCTGTGGGAGTCTCACTGATTAACACTGAACCCTGTGGGAGTATCACTGATTAACACATGAACCCTGAGGGAGTATCACTGATTAACACTGAACCCTGTGGGAGTCTCACTGATTAACACTGAACCCTGTGGGAGTCTCACTGATTAACACTGAACCCTATGGGAGTCTCATTGATTAACACTGAACCCTGTGGGAGTCTCACTGATTAACACATGAAACCTGTGGGAGTCTCACTGATTTACACTGAACCCTATGGGAGTCTCACTGATTAACACATGAAACCTGTGGGAGTCTCATTGATTAACACTGAACCCTGTGGGAGTCTCACTGATTAACATATGAAACCTGTGGGAGTCTCACTGATTTACACTGAGCCCTATTGGAGTCTCACTGATTAACACTGAACCCTATGGGAGTCTCACTGATTAACACTGAACCCTGTGGGAGTCTCACTGATTAACACTGAACCCTATGGGAGTCTCACTGATTAACACTGAACCCGGTGGGAGTCTCACTGATTAACACTGAACCCTGTAGGAGTCTCACTGATTAACAATGAAACCTATGGGAGTCTCACTGATTAACACATGAACCCTGAGGGAGTCTCACTGATTAACACTGAACCCTGTGGGAGTCTCACTGATTAACACTGAACCCTGTGGGAGTCTCACTGATAAACACTGAACCCTATGGGAGTCTCATTGATTAACACTGAACCCTGTGGGAGTCTCACTGATTAACACATGAACCCTGTGGGAGTCTCATTGATTTACACTGAGCCCTATGGGAGTCTCACTGATTAACACTGAACCCTATGGGAGTCTCACTGATTAACACATGAAACCTGTGGGAGTCTCACTGATTTACACTGAACCCTATGGGAGTCTCACTGATTAACACTGAACCCGGTGGGAGTCTCACTGATAAACACTGAACCCTATGGGAGTCTCACTGATTAATACTGAACCCTGTGGAAGTTACACTGATTAACATTGAACCTTATGGGAGTCTCACTGATTAACACTGAACCCTATGGGAATCTCACTGATTAACACTGAACCCTGTGGGAGTCTCAGTGATTAACACTGAACCCTGAGGGAGTCTCACTGATGAACACTGAACACTGTGGGAGTCTCACTGATTAACACTGAACACTGTGGGAGTCTCACTGATTAACACTGAACCCTGTGGGAGTCTCACTGATTAACACTGAACCCTATGGGAGTCTCACTGATTAACACTGACCACTGTGGGAATCTCACTGATTAACATTGAACACTGTGGGAGCCTCACTGATTAACACTGAACCCTGTGGGAGTCTCACTGATTAACACTGAACCCTATGGGAGTCTCACTGATTAACATATGAACCCTGAGGGAGTATCACTGATTAACACTGAACCCTGTGGGAGTCTCACTTATTAACACTGAACCCTGTGGGAGTCTCACTCATTAACATTGAACCTTATGGGAGTCTCACTGATTAACACTGAACCCTATGGGAATCTCACTGATTAACACTGAACCCTGTGGGAGTCTCAGTGATTAACACTGAACCCTGAGGGAGTCTCACTGATGAACACTGAACACTGTGGGAGTCTCACTGATTAACACTGAACACTGTGGGAGTCTCACTGATTAACACTGAACCCTGTGGGAGTCTCACTGATTAACACTGAACCCTATGGGAGTCTCACTGATTAACACTGACCACTGTGGGAGTCTCACTGATTAACACTGAACCCTGAGGGAGTCTCACTGATGAACACTGAACACTGTGGGAGTCTCACTGATTAACACTGAACACTGTGGGAGTCTCACTGATTAACACTGAACCCTGTGGGAGTCTCACTGATTAACACTGAACCCTATGGGAGTCTCACTGATTAACACTGAACACTGTGGGAGTCTCACTGATTAACATTGAACACTGTGGGAGTCTCACTGATTAACACTGAACCCTGTAGGAGTCTCACTGATTAACAATGAAACCTATGGGAGTCTCACTGATTAACACATGAACCCTGAGGGAGTCTCACTGATTAACACTGAACCCTGTGGGAGTCTCACTGATTAACACTGAACCCTGTGGGAGTCTCACTGATAAACACTGAACCCTATGGGAGTCTCATTGATTAACACTGAACCCTGTGGGAGTCTCACTGATTAACACATGAACCCTGTGGGAGTCTCATTGATTTACACTGAGCCCTATGGGAGTCTCACTGATTAACACTGAACCCTATGGGAGTCTCACTGATTAACACATGAAACCTGTGGGAGTCTCACTGATTTACACTGAACCCTATGGGAGTCTCACTGATTAACACTGAACCCGGTGGGAGTCTCACTGATAAACACTGAACCCTATGGGAGTCTCACTGATTAACACTGAACCCTGTGGAAGTTACACTGATTAACATTGAACCTTATGGGAGTCTCACTGATTAACACTGAACCCTATGGGAATCTCACTGATTAACACTGAACCCTGTGGGAGTCTCAGTGATTAACACTGAACCCTGAGGGAGTCTCACTGATTAACACTGAACACTGTGGGAGTCTCACTGATTAACACTGAACACTGTGGGAGTCTCACTGATTAACACTGAACCCTGTGGGAGTCTCACTGATTAACACTGAAACCTATGGGAGTCTCACTGATTAACACATGAACCCTGAGGGAGTCTCACTGATTAACACTGAACCCTGTGGGAGTCTCACTGATTAACACTGAACCCTGTGGGAGTCTCCCTGATTAACACTGAACCCTATGGGAGTCTCACTGATTAACACTGAACACTATGGGAGTCTCACTGAATAACACTGAACACTGTGGGAGTCTCACTGATTAACATTGAACACTGTGGGAGTCTCACTGATTAACACTGAACCCTGTGGGAGTCTCACTGATTAACACTGAACCCTGTGGGAGTCTCACTGATTAACACTGAATCCTATGGGAGTCTCATTGATTAACACTGAACCCTGTGGGAGTCTCACTGATTAACACTGAACCCTGTGGGAGTCTCACTGATTAACACTGAACCCTATGGGAGTCTCATTGATTAACATTGAACCCTGTGGGAGTCTCACTGATTAACACATGAAACCTGGGGGAGTCTCACTGATTTACACTGAACCCTATGGGAGTCTCACTGATTAACACTGAACGCTATGGGAGTCTCACTGATTAACACTGAACCCTGTGGGAGTCTCACTGATTAACACTGAACCCTATGGGAGTCTCACTGATTAACACTGAACCCTGTGGGAGACTCACTGATTAACACTGAACCCTATGGGAGTTTCACTGTTTAACACTGAACCATGTGGGAGTCTCACTGATTAACACTGAACCCTGTGGGAGTCTCACTGATTAACACTGAACCCTGAGGGAGTCTCACTGATGAACACTGAACACTGTGGGAGTCTCACTGATTAACACTGAACACTGTGGGAGTCTCACTGATTAACACTGAACCCTGTGGGATTCTCACTGATTAACACTGAACCCTATGGGAGTCTCACTGATTAACACTGAACACTGTGGGAGTCTCACTGATTAACATTGAACACTGTGGGAGTCTCACTGATTAACACTGAACCCTGTAGGAGTCTCACTGATTAACAATGAAACCTATGGGAGTCTCACTGATTAACACATGAACCCTGAGGGAGTCTCACTGATTAACACTGAACCCTGTGGGAGTCTCACTGATTAACACTGAACCCTGTGGGAGTCTCACTGATAAACACTGAACCCTATGGGAGTCTCATTGATTAACACTGAACCCTGTGGGAGTCTCACTGATTAACACATGAACCCTGTGGGAGTCTCATTGATTTACACTGAGCCCTATGGGAGTCTCACTGATTAACACTGAACCCTATGGGAGTCTCACTGATTAACACATGAAACCTGTGGGAGTCTCACTGATTTACACTGAACCCTATGGGAGTCTCACTGATTAACACTGAACCCGGTGGGAGTCTCACTGATAAACACTGAACCCTATGGGAGTCTCACTGATTAATACTGAACCCTGTGGAAGTTACACTGATTAACATTGAACCTTATGGGAGTCTCACTGATTAACACTGAACCCTATGGGAATCTCACTGATTAACACTGAACCCTGTGGGAGTCTCAGTGATTAACACTGAACCCTGAGGGAGTCTCACTGATGAACACTGAACACTGTGGGAGTCTCACTGATTAACACTGAACACTGTGGGAGTCTCACTGATTAACACTGAACCCTGTGGGAGTCTCACTGATTAACACTGAACCCTATGGGAGTCTCACTGATTAACACTGACCACTGTGGGAGTCTCACTGATTAACATTGAACACTGTGGGAGCCTCACTGATTAACACTGAACCCTGTGGGAGTCTCACTGATTAACACTGAACCCTATGGGAGTCTCACTGATTAACATATGAACCCTGAGGGAGTATCACTGATTAACACTGAACCCTGTGGGAGTCTCACTTATTAACACTGAACCCTGTGGGAGTCTCACTCATTAACATTGAACCTTATGGGAGTCTCACTGATTAACACTGAACCCTATGGGAATCTCACTGATTAACACTGAACCCTGTGGGAGTCTCAGTGATTAACACTGAACCCTGAGGGAGTCTCACTGATGAACACTGAACACTGTGGGAGTCTCACTGATTAACACTGAACACTGTGGGAGTCTCACTGATTAACACTGAACCCTGTGGGAGTCTCACTGATTAACACTGAACCCTATGGGAGTCTCACTGATTAACACTGACCACTGTGGGAGTCTCACTGATTAACACTGAACCCTGAGGGAGTCTCACTGATGAACACTGAACACTGTGGGAGTCTCACTGATTAACACTGAACACTGTGGGAGTCTCACTGATTAACACTGAACCCTGTGGGAGTCTCACTGATTAACACTGAACCCTATGGGAGTCTCACTGATTAACACTGAACACTGTGGGAGTCTCACTGATTAACATTGAACACTGTGGGAGTCTCACTGATTAACACTGAACCCTGTAGGAGTCTCACTGATTAACAATGAAACCTATGGGAGTCTCACTGATTAACACATGAACCCTGAGGGAGTCTCACTGATTAACACTGAACCCTGTGGGAGTCTCACTGATTAACACTGAACCCTGTGGGAGTCTCACTGATAAACACTGAACCCTATGGGAGTCTCATTGATTAACACTGAACCCTGTGGGAGTCTCACTGATTAACACATGAACCCTGTGGGAGTCTCATTGATTTACACTGAGCCCTATGGGAGTCTCACTGATTAACACTGAACCCTATGGGAGTCTCACTGATTAACACATGAAACCTGTGGGAGTCTCACTGATTTACACTGAACCCTATGGGAGTCTCACTGATTAACACTGAACCCGGTGGGAGTCTCACTGATAAACACTGAACCCTATGGGAGTTTCACTGATTAACACTGAACCCTATGGGAGTCTCACTGATTAATACTGAACCCTGTGGAAGTTACACTGATTAACATTGAACCTTATGGGAGTCTCACTGATTAACACTGAACCCTATGGGAATCTCACTGATTAACACTGAACCCTGTGGGAGTCTCAGTGATTAACACTGAACCCTGAGGGAGTCTCACTGATGAACACTGAACACTGTGGGAGTCTCACTGATTAACACTGAACACTGTGGGAGTCTCACTGATTAACACTGAACCCTGTGGGAGTCTCACTGATTAACACTGAACCCTATGGGAGTCTCACTGATTAACACTGACCACTGTGGGAGTCTCACTGATTAACATTGAACACTGTGGGAGCCTCACTGATTAACACTGAACCCTGTGGGAGTCTCACTGATTAACACTGAACCCTATGGGAGTCTCACTGATTAACATATGAACCCTGAGGGAGTATCACTGATTAACACTGAACCCTGTGGGAGTCTCAAAT
The DNA here is from genome assembly GCF_048934315.1 of Petromyzon marinus. Taxonomy (NCBI): domain Eukaryota; kingdom Metazoa; phylum Chordata; class Hyperoartia; order Petromyzontiformes; family Petromyzontidae; genus Petromyzon; species Petromyzon marinus. The sequence continues at coordinate 728,069 of NW_027423058.1, read as the reverse complement.
ATTAACACTGAACCCTGTGGGAGTCTCACTCATTAACACTGAACCCTATGGGAGTCTCATTGATTAACACTGAACCCTGTGGGAGTCTCACTGATTAACACATAAACCCTGTGGGAGTCTCACTGATTTACACTGAACCCTAATGGAGTCTCACTGATTAACACTGAACCCTATGGGAGTCTCACTGATTAACACTGAACCCTATGGGAGTCTCACTGATTAACACTGAACCCTATGGGAGTCTCACTGATTAACACTGAACCCTGTGGGAGACTCACTGATTAACACTGAACCCTATGGGAGTTTCACTGTTTAACAATGAACCATGTGGGAGTCTCACTGATTAACACTGAACCCTGTGGGAGTCTCACTCATTAACACTGAACCATATGGGAGTCTCATTGATTAACACTGAACCCTATGGGACTCTCACTGATTACCACTGAACCCTGTGGGAGTATCACTGATTAACACATGAACCCTGAGGGAGTATCACTGATTAACACTGAACCCTGTGGGAGTCTCACTGATTAACACTGAACCCTGTGGGAGTCTCACTGATTAACACTGAACCCTATGGGAGTCTCATTGATTAACACTGAACCCTGTGGGAGTCTCACTGATTAACACATGAAACCTGTGGGAGTCTCACTGATTTACACTGAACCCTATGGGAGTCTCACTGATTAACACATGAAACCTGTGGGAGTCTCATTGATTAACACTGAACCCTGTGCGAGTCTCACTGATTAACACATGAAACCTGTGGGAGTCTCACTGATTTACACTGAGCCCTATGGGAGTCTCACTGATTAACACTGAACACTGTGGGAGTCTCACTGATTAACACTGAACCCTGTGGGAGTCTCACTGATTAACACTGAACCCTATGGGAGTCTCACTGATTAACACTGAACACTGTGGGAGTCTCACTGATTAACATTGAACACTGTGGGAGCCTCACTGATTAACACTGAACCCTGTGGGAGTCTCACTGATTAACACTGAACCCTGTGGGAGTATCACTGATTAACACATGAACCCTGAGGGAGTATCACTGATTAACACTGAACCCTGTGGGAGTCTCACTGATTAACACTGAACCCTGTGGGAGTCTCACTGATTAACACTGAACCCTATGGGAGTCTCATTGATTAACACTGAACCCTGTGGGAGTCTCACTGATTAACACATGAAACCTGTGGGAGTCTCACTGATTTACACTGAACCCTATGGGAGTCTCACTGATTAACACATGAAACCTGTGGGAGTCTCATTGATTAACACTGAACCCTGTGGGAGTCTCACTGATTAACACATGAAACCTGTGGGAGTCTCACTGATTTACACTGAGCCCTATGGGAGTCTCACTGATTAACACTGAACCCTATGGGAGTCTCACTGATTAACACTGAACCCTGTGGGAGTCTCAGTGATTAACACTGAACCCTGAGGGAGTCTCACTGATTAACACTGAACACTGTGGGAGTCTCACTGATTAACACTGAACACTGTGGGAGTCTCACTGATTAACACTGAACCCTGTGGGAGTCTCACTGATTAACACTGAAACCTATGGGAGTCTCACTGATTAACACATGAACCCTGAGGGAGTCTCACTGATTAACACTGAACCCTGTGGGAGTCTCACTGATTAACACTGAACCCTGTGGGAGTCTCCCTGATTAACACTGAACCCTATGGGAGTCTCACTGATTAACACTGAACACTATGGGAGTCTCACTGAATAACACTGAACACTGTGGGAGTCTCACTGATTAACATTGAACACTGTGGGAGTCTCACTGATTAACACTGAACCCTGTGGGAGTCTCACTAATTAACACTGAACCCTGTGGGAGTCTCACTGATTAACACTGAACCCTATGGGAGTCTCATTGATTAACACTGAACCCTGTGGGAGTCTCACTGATTAACACTGAACCCTGTGGGAGTCTCACTGATGAACACTGAACCCTATGGGAGTCTCATTGATTAACACTGAACCCTGTGGGAGTCTCACTGATTAACACATGAAACCTGTGGGAGTCTCACTGATTTACACTGAACCCTATGGGAGTCTCACTGATTAACACTGAATGCTATGGGAGTCTCACTGATTAACACTGAACCCTGTGGGAGTCTCACTGATTAACACTGAACCCTATGGGAGTCTCACTGATTAACACTGAACCCTGTGGGAGACTCACTGATTAACACTGAACCCTATGGGAGTTTCACTGTTTAACACTGAACCATGTGGGAGTCTCACTGATTAACACTGAACCCTGTGGGAGTCTCACTGATTAACACTGAACCCTGAGGGAGTCTCACTGATGAACACTGAACACTGTGGGAGTCTCACTGATTAACACTGAACACTGTGGGAGTCTCACTGATTAACACTGAACCCTGTGGGAGTCTCACTGATTAACACTGAACCCTATGGGAGTCTCACTGATTAACACTGAACACTGTGGGAGTCTCACTGATTAACATTGAACACTGTGGGAGTCTCACTGATTAACACTGAACCCTGTAGGAGTCTCACTGATTAACACTGAAACCTATGGGAGTCTCACTGATTAACACATGAACCCTGAGGGAGTCTCACTGATTAACACTGAACCCTGTGGGAGTCTCACTGATTAACATTGAACACTGTGGGAGCCTCACTGATTAACACTGAACCCTGTGGGAGTCTCACTGATTAACACTGAACCCTGTGGGAGTATCACTGATTAACACATGAACCCTGAGGGAGTATCACTGATTAACACTGAACCCTGTGGGAGTCTCACTGATTAACACTGAACCCTGTGGGAGTCTCACTGATTAACACTGAACCCTATGGGAGTCTCATTGATTAACACTGAACCCTGTGGGAGTCTCACTGATTAACACATGAAACCTGTGGGAGTCTCACTGATTTACACTGAACCCTATGGGAGTCTCACTGATTAACACATGAAACCTGTGGGAGTCTCATTGATTAACACTGAACCCTGTGGGAGTCTCACTGATTAACATATGAAACCTGTGGGAGTCTCACTGATTTACACTGAGCCCTATTGGAGTCTCACTGATTAACACTGAACCCTATGGGAGTCTCACTGATTAACACTGAACCCTGTGGGAGTCTCACTGATTAACACTGAACCCTATGGGAGTCTCACTGATTAACACTGAACCCGGTGGGAGTCTCACTGATAAACACTGAACCCTATGGGAGTTTCACTGATTAACACTGAACCCTGTGGGAGTCTCACTGATTAACACTGAACCCTATGGGAGTCTCACTGATTAACACTGAACCCTGTGGAAGTTACACTGATTAACATTGAACCTTATGGGAGTCTCACTGATTAACACTGAACCCTATGGGAATCTCACTGATTAACACTGAACCCTGTGGGAGTCTCAGTGATTAACACTGAACCCTGAGGGAGTCTCACTGATGAACACTGAACACTGTGGGAGTCTCACTGATTAACACTGAACACTGTGGGAGTCTCACTGATTAACACTGAACCCTGTGGGAGTCTCACTGATTAACACTGAAACCTATGGGAGTCTCACTGATTAACACATGAACCCTGAGGGAGTCTCACTGATTAACACTGAACCCTATGGGAGTCTCACTGATTAACACTGAACCCTGTGGGAGTCTCACTGATTAACACTGAACCCTATGGGAGTCTCACTGATTAACACTGAACCCGGTGGGAGTCTCACTGATAAACACTGAACCCTATGGGAGTTTCACTGATTAACACTGAACCCTGTGGGAGTCTCACTGATTAACACTGAACCCTATGGGAGTCTCACTGATTAACACTGAACCCTGTGGAAGTTACACTGATTAACATTGAACCTTATGGGAGTCTCACTGATTAACACTGAACCCTATGGGAATCTCACTGATTAACACTGAACCCTGTGGGAGTCTCAGTGATTAACACTGAACCCTGAGGGAGTCTCACTGATTAACACTGAACACTGTGGGAGTCTCACTGATTAACACTGAACACTGTGGGAGTCTCACTGATTAACACTGAACCCTGTGGGAGTCTCACTGATTAACACTGAAACCTATGGGAGTCTCACTGATTAACACATGAACCCTGAGGGAGTCTCACTGATTAACACTGAACCCTGTGGGAGTCTCACTGATTAACACTGAACCCTGTGGGATTCTCCCTGATTAACACTGAACCCTATGGGAGTCTCACTGATTAACACTGAACACTATGGGAGTCTCACTGAATAACACTGAACACTGTGGGAGTCTCACTGATTAACATTGAACACTGTGGGAGTCTCACTGATTAACACTGAACCCTGTGGGAGTCTCACTGATTAACACTGAACCCTGTGGGAGTCTCACTGATTAACACTGAACCCTATGGGAGTCTCATTGATTAACACTGAACCCTGTGGGAGTCTCACTGATTAACACTGAACCCTGTGGGAGTCTCACTGATTAACACTGAACCCTATGGGAGTCTCATTGATTAACATTGAACCCTGTGGGAGTCTCACTGATTAACACATGAAACCTGGGGGAGTCTCACTGATTTACACTGAACCCTATGGGAGTCTCACTGATTAACACTGAACGCTATGGGAGTCTCACTGATTAACACTGAACCCTGTGGGAGTCTCACTGATTAACACTGAACCCTATGGGAGTCTCACTGATTAACACTGAACCCTGTGGGAGACTCACTGATTAACACTGAACCCTATGGGAGTTTCACTGTTTAACACTGAACCATGTGGGAGTCTCACTGATTAACACTGAACCCTGTGGGAGTCTCACTGATTAACACTGAACCCTGAGGGAGTCTCACTGATGAACACTGAACACTGTGGGAGTCTCACTGATTAACACTGAACACTGTGGGAGTCTCACTGATTAACACTGAACCCTGTGGGAGTCTCACTGATTAACACTGAACCCTATGGGAGTCTCACTGATTAACACTGAACACTGTGGGAGTCTCACTGATTAACATTGAACACTGTGGGAGTCTCACTGATTAACACTGAACCCTGTAGGAGTCTCACTGATTAACACTGAAACCTATGGGAGTCTCAATGATTAACACATGAACCCTGAGGGAGTCTCACTGATTAACACTGAACCCTGTGGGAGTCTCACTGATTAACACTGAACCCTGTGGGAGTCTCACTGATTAACACTGAACCCTATGGGAGTCTCATTGATTAACACTGAACCCTGTGGGAGTCTCACTGATTAACACATGAACCCTGTGGGAGTCTCATTGATTTACACTGAGCCCTATGGGAGTCTCACTGATTAACACATGAAACCTGTGGGAGTCTCACTGATTTACACTGAACCCTATGGGAGTCTCACTGATTAACACTGAACCCTATGGGAGTCTCACTGATTAACACATGAAACCTGTGGGAGTCTCACTGATTTACACTGAACCCTATGGGAGTCTCACTGATTAACACTGAACCCGGTGGGAGTCTCACTGATAAACACTGAACCCTATGGGAGTTTCACTGATTAACACTGAACCCTATGGGAGTCTCACTGATTAATACTGAACCCTGTGGAAGTTACACTGATTAACATTGAACCTTATGGGAGTCTCACTGATTAACACTGAACCCTATGGGAATCTCACTGATTAACACTGAACCCTGTGGGAGTCTCAGTGATTAACACTGAACCCTGAGGGAGTCTCACTGATGAACACTGAACACTGTGGGAGTCTCACTGATTAACACTGAACACTGTGGGAGTCTCACTGATTAACACTGAACCCTGTGGGAGTCTCACTGATTAACACTGAACCCTATGGGAGTCTCACTGATTAACACTGACCACTGTGGGAGTCTCACTGATTAACATTGAACACTGTGGGAGCCTCACTGATTAACACTGAACCCTGTGGGAGTCTCACTGATTAACACTGAACCCTATGGGAGTCTCACTGATTAACATATGAACCCTGAGGGAGTATCACTGATTAACACTGAACCCTGTGGGAGTCTCACTTATTAACACTGAACCCTGTGGGAGTCTCACTTATTAACACTGAACCCTATGGGAGTCTCATTGATTAACACTGAACCCTGTGGGAGTCTCACTGATTAACACATAAACCCTGTGGGAGTCTCACTGACTTACACTGAACCCTAATGGAGTCTCACTGATTAACACTGAACCCTATGGGAGTCTCACTGATTAACAATGAACCCTATGGGAGTCTCACTGATTAACACTGAACCCTATGGGAGTCTCACTGATTAACACTGAACCCTGTGGGAGACTCACTGATTAACACTGAACCCTATGGGAGTTTCACTGTTTAACAATGAACCATGTGGGAGTCTCACTGATTAACACTGAACCCTGTGGGAGTCTCACTCATTAACACTGAACCATATGGGAGTCTCATTGATTAACACTGAACCGTATGGGACTCTCACTGATTACCACTGAACCCTGTGGGAGTATCACTGATTAACACATGAACCCTGAGGGAGTATCACTGATTAACACTGAACCCTGTGGGAGTCTCACTGATTAACACTGAACCCTGTGGGAGTCTCACTGATTAACACTGAACCCTATGGGAGTCTCATTGATTAACACTGAACCCTGTGGGAGTCTCACTGATTAACACATGAAACCTGTGGGAGTCTCACTGATTTACACTGAACCCTATGGGAGTCTCACTGATTAACACATGAAACCTGTGGGAGTCTCATTGATTAACACTGAACCCTGTGGGAGTCTCACTGATTAACACTGAACCCTGAGGGAGTCTCACTGATGAACACTGAACACTGTGGGAGTCTCACTGATTAACACTGAACACTGTGGGAGTCTCACTGATTAACACTGAACCCTGTGGGAGTCTCACTGATTAACACTGAACCCTATGGGAGTCTCACTGATTAACACTGAACACTGTGGGAGTCTCACTGATTAACATTGAACACTGTGGGAGTCTCACTGATTAACACTGAACCCTGTAGGAGTCTCACTGATTAACACTGAAACCTATGGGAGTCTCAATGATTAACACATGAACCCTGAGGGAGTCTCACTGATTAACACTGAACCCTGTGGGAGTCTCACTGATTAACACTGAACCCTGTGGGAGTCTCACTGATTAACACTGAACCCTATGGGAGTCTCATTGATTAACACTGAACCCTGTGGGAGTCTCACTGATTAACACATGAACCCTGTGGGAGTCTCATTGATTTACACTGAGCCCTATGGGAGTCTCACTGATTAACACATGAAACCTGTGGGAGTCTCACTGATTTACACTGAACCCTATGGGAGTCTCACTGATTAACACTGAACCCTATGGGAGTCTCACTGATTAACACATGAAACCTGTGGGAGTCTCACTGATTTACACTGAACCCTATGGGAGTCTCACTGATTAACACTGAACCCGGTGGGAGTCTCACTGATAAACACTGAACCCTATGGGAGTTTCACTGATTAACACTGAACCCTATGGGAGTCTCACTGATTAATACTGAACCCTGTGGAAGTTACACTGATTAACATTGAACCTTATGGGAGTCTCACTGATTAACACTGAACCCTATGGGAATCTCACTGATTAACACTGAACCCTGTGGGAGTCTCAGTGATTAACACTGAACCCTGAGGGAGTCTCACTGATGAACACTGAACACTGTGGGAGTCTCACTGATTAACACTGAACACTGTGGGAGTCTCACTGATTAACACTGAACCCTGTGGGAGTCTCACTGATTAACACTGAACCCTATGGGAGTCTCACTGATTAACACTGACCACTGTGGGAGTCTCACTGATTAACATTGAACACTGTGGGAGCCTCACTGATTAACACTGAACCCTGTGGGAGTCTCACTGATTAACACTGAACCCTATGGGAGTCTCACTGATTAACATATGAACCCTGAGGGAGTATCACTGATTAACACTGAACCCTGTGGGAGTCTCACTTATTAACACTGAACCCTGTGGGAGTCTCACTCATTAACACTGAACCCTATGGGAGTCTCATTGATTAACACTGAACCCTGTGGGAGTCTCACTGATTAACACATAAACCCTGTGGGAGTCTCACTGACTTACACTGAACCCTAATGGAGTCTCACTGATTAACACTGAACCCTATGGGAGTCTCACTGATTAACACTGAACCCTATGGGAGTCTCACTGATTAACACTGAACCCTATGGGAGTCTCACTGATTAACACTGAACCCTGTGGGAGACTCACTGATTAACACTGAACCCTATGGGAGTTTCACTGTTTAACAATGAACCATGTGGGAGTCTCACTGATTAACACTGAACCCTGTGGGAGTCTCACTCATTAACACTGAACCATATGGGAGTCTCATTGATTAACACTGAACCGTATGGGACTCTCACTGATTACCACTGAACCCTGTGGGAGTATCACTGATTAACACATGAACCCTGAGGGAGTATCACTGATTAACACTGAACCCTGTGGGAGTCTCACTGATTAACACTGAACCCTGTGGGAGTCTCACTGATTAACACTGAACCCTATGGGAGTCTCATTGATTAACACTGAACCCTGTGGGAGTCTCACTGATTAACACATGAAACCTGTGGGAGTCTCACTGATTTACACTGAACCCTATGGGAGTCTCACTGATTAACACATGAAACCTGTGGGAGTCTCATTGATTAACACTGAACCCTGTGGGAGTCTCACTGATTAACACATGAAACCTGTGGGAGTCTCACTGATTTACACTGAGCCCTATGGGAGTCTCACTGATTAACACTGAACACTGTGGGAGTCTCACTGATTAACACTGAACCCTGTGGGAGTCTCACTGATTAACACTGAACCCTATGGGAGTCTCACTGATTAACACTGAACACTGTGGGAGTCTCACTGATTAACATTGAACACTGTGGGAGCCTCACTGATTAACACTGAACCCTGTGGGAGTCTCACTGATTAACACTGAACCCTGTGGGAGTATCACTGATTAACACATGAACCCTGAGGGAGTATCACTGATTAACACTGAACCCTGTGGGAGTCTCACTGATTAACACTGAACCCTGTGGGAGTCTCACTGATTAACACTGAACCCTATGGGAGTCTCATTGATTAACACTGAACCCTGTGGGAGTCTCACTGATTAACACATGAAACCTGTGGGAGTCTCACTGATTTACACTGAACCCTATGGGAGTCTCACTGATTAACACATGAAACCTGTGGGAGTCTCATTGATTAACACTGAACCCTGTGGGAGTCTCACTGATTAACACATGAAACCTGTGGGAGTCTCACTGATTTACACTGAGCCCTATGGGAGTCTCACTGATTAACACTGAACCCTATGGGAGTCTCACTGATTAACACTGAACCCTGTGGGAGTCTCAGTGATTAACACTGAACCCTGAGGGAGTCTCACTGATTAACACTGAACACTGTGGGAGTCTCACTGATTAACACTGAACCCTGTGGGAGTCTCACTGATTAACACTGAAACCTATGGGAGTCTCACTGATTAACACTGAACCCTATGGGAGTCTCACTGATTAACACTGAACCCTATGGGAGTCTCACTGATTAACACTGAACCCTGTGGGAGACTCACTGATTAACACTGAACCCTATGGGAGTTTCACTGTTTAACAATGAACCATGTGGGAGTCTCACTGATTAACACTGAACCCTGTGGGAGTCTCACTCATTAACACTGAACCATATGGGAGTCTCATTGATTAACACTGAACCGTATGGGACTCTCACTGATTACCACTGAACCCTGTGGGAGTATCACTGATTAACACATGAACCCTGAGGGAGTATCACTGATTAACACTGAACCCTGTGGGAGTCTCACTGATTAACACTGAACCCTGTGGGAGTCTCACTGATTAACACTGAACCCTATGGGAGTCTCATTGATTAACACTGAACCCTGTGGGAGTCTCACTGATTAACACATGAAACCTGTGGGAGTCTCACTGATTTACACTGAACCCTATGGGAGTCTCACTGATTAACACATGAAACCTGTGGGAGTCTCATTGATTAACACTGAACCCTGTGGGAGTCTCACTGATTAACACATGAAACCTGTGGGAGTCTCACTGATTTACACTGAGCCCTATGGGAGTCTCACTGATTAACACTGAACACTGTGGGAGTCTCACTGATTAACACTGAACCCTGTGGGAGTCTCACTGATTAACACTGAACCCTATGGGAGTCTCACTGATTAACACTGAACACTGTGGGAGTCTCACTGATTAACATTGAACACTGTGGGAGCCTCACTGATTAACACTGAACCCTGTGGGAGTCTCACTGATTAACACTGAACCCTGTGGGAGTATCACTGATTAACACATGAACCCTGAGGGAGTATCACTGATTAACACTGAACCCTGTGGGAGTCTCACTGATTAACACTGAACCCTGTGGGAGTCTCACTGATTAACACTGAACCCTATGGGAGTCTCATTGATTAACACTGAACCCTGTGGGAGTCTCACTGATTAACACATGAAACCTGTGGGAGTCTCACTGATTTACACTGAACCCTATGGGAGTCTCACTGATTAACACATGAAACCTGTGGGAGTCTCATTGATTAACACTGAACCCTGTGGGAGTCTCACTGATTAACACATGAAACCTGTGGGAGTCTCACTGATTTACACTGAGCCCTATGGGAGTCTCACTGATTAACACTGAACCCTATGGGAGTCTCACTGATTAACACTGAACCCTGTGGGAGTCTCAGTGATTAACACTGAACCCTGAGGGAGTCTCACTGATTAACACTGAACACTGTGGGAGTCTCACTGATTAACACTGAACACTGTGGGAGTCTCACTGATTAACACTGAACCCTGTGGGAGTCTCACTGATTAACACTGAAACCTATGGGAGTCTCACTGATTAACACATGAACCCTGAGGGAGTCTCACTGATTAACACTGAACCCTGTGGGAGTCTCACTGATTAACACTGAACCCTGTGGGAGTCTCCCTGATTAACACTGAACCCTATGGGAGTCTCACTGATTAACACTGAACACTATGGGAGTCTCACTGAATAACACTGAACACTGTGGGAGTCTCACTGATTAACATTGAACACTGTGGGAGTCTCACTGATTAACACTGAACCCTGTGGGAGTCTCACTGATTAACACTGAACCCTGTGGGAGTCTCACTGATTAACACTGAACCCTATGGGAGTCTCATTGATTAACACTAAACCCTGTGGGAGTCTCACTGATTAACACTGAACCCTGTGGGAGTCTCACTGATTAACACTGAACCCTATGGGAGTCTCATTGATTAACACTGAACCCTGTGGGAGTCTCACTGATTAACACATGAAACCTGTGGGAGTCTCACTGATTTACACTGAACCCTATGGGAGTCTCACTGATTAACACTGAATGCTATGGGAGTCTCACTGATTAACACTGAACCCTGTGGGAGTCTCATTGATTAACACTGAACCCTATGGGAGTCTCACTGATTAACACTGAACCCTGTGGGAGACTCACTGATTAACACTGAACCCTATGGGAGTTTCACTGTTTAACACTGAACCATGTGGGAGTCTCACTGATTAACACTGAACCCTGTGGGAGTCTCACTGATTAACACTGAACCCTGAGGGAGTCTCACTGATGAACACTGAACACTGTGGGAGTCTCACTGATTAACACTGAACACTGTGGGAGTCTCACTGATTAACACTGAACCCTGTGGGAGTCTCACTGATTAACACTGAACCCTATGGGAGTCTCACTGATTAACACTGAACACTGTGGGCGTCTCACTGATTAACATTGAACACTGTGGGAGTCTCACTGATTAACACTGAACCCTGTAGGAGTCTCACTGATTAACACTGAAACCTATGGGAGTTTCACTGATTAACACATGAACCCTGAGGGAGTCTCACTGATTAACACTGAACCCTGTGGGAGTCTCACTGATTAACACTGAACCCTGTGGGAGTCTCACTGATTAACACTGAACCCTATGGGAGTCTCATTGATTAACACTGAACCCTGTGGGAGTCTCACTGATTAACACATGAACCCTGTGGGAGTCTCATTGATTTACACTGAGCCCTATGGGAGTCTCACTGATTAACACTGAACCCTATGGGAGTCTCACTGATTAACACATGAAACCTGTGGGAGTCTCACTGATTTACACTGAACCCTATGGGAGTCTCACTGATTAACACTGAACCCTATGGGAGTTTCACTGTTTAACAATGAACCATGTGGGAGTCTCACTGATTAACACTGAACCCTGTGGGAGTCTCACTCATTAACACTGAACCATATGGGAGTCTCATTGATTAACACTGAACCGTATGGGACTCTCACTGATTACCACTGAACCCTGTGGGAGTATCACTGATTAACACATGAACCCTGAGGGAGTATCACTGATTAACACTGAACCCTGTGGGAGTCTCACTGATTAACACTGAACCCTGTGGGAGTCTCACTGATTAACACTGAACCCTATGGGAGTCTCATTGATTAACACTGAACCCTGTGGGAGTCTCACTGATTAACACATGAAACCTGTGGGAGTCTCACTGATTTACACTGAACCCTATGGGAGTCTCACTGATTAACACATGAAACCTGTGGGAGTCTCATTGATTAACACTGAACCCTGTGGGAGTCTCACTGATTAACACATGAAACCTGTGGGAGTCTCACTGATTTACACTGAGCCCTATGGGAGTCTCACTGATTAACACTGAACACTGTGGGAGTCTCACTGATTAACACTGAACCCTGTGGGAGTCTCACTGATTAACACTGAACCCTATGGGAGTCTCACTGATTAACACTGAACACTGTGGGAGTCTCACTGATTAACATTGAACACTGTGGGAGCCTCACTGATTAACACTGAACCCTGTGGGAGTCTCACTGATTAACACTGAACCCTGTGGGAGTATCACTGATTAACACATGAACCCTGAGGGAGTATCACTGATTAACACTGAACCCTGTGGGAGTCTCACTGATTAACACTGAACCCTGTGGGAGTCTCACTGATTAACACTGAACCCTATGGGAGTCTCATTGATTAACACTGAACCCTGTGGGAGTCTCACTGATTAACACATGAAACCTGTGGGAGTCTCACTGATTTACACTGAACCCTATGGGAGTCTCACTGATTAACACATGAAACCTGTGGGAGTCTCATTGATTAACACTGAACCCTGTGGGAGTCTCACTGATTAACACATGAAACCTGTGGGAGTCTCACTGATTTACACTGAGCCCTATGGGAGTCTCACTGATTAACACTGAACCCTATGGGAGTCTCACTGATTAACACTGAACCCTGTGGGAGTCTCAGTGATTAACACTGAACCCTGAGGGAGTCTCACTGATTAACACTGAACACTGTGGGAGTCTCACTGATTAACACTGAACACTGTGGGAGTCTCACTGATTAACACTGAACCCTGTGGGAGTCTCACTGATTAACACTGAAACCTATGGGAGTCTCACTGATTAACACATGAACCCTGAGGGAGTCTCACTGATTAACACTGAACCCTGTGGGAGTCTCACTGATTAACACTGAACCCTGTGGGAGTCTCCCTGATTAACACTGAACCCTATGGGAGTCTCACTGATTAACACTGAACACTATGGGAGTCTCACTGAATAACACTGAACACTGTGGGAGTCTCACTGATTAACATTGAACACTGTGGGAGTCTCACTGATTAACACTGAACCCTGTGGGAGTCTCACTGATTAACACTGAACCCTGTGGGAGTCTCACTGATTAACACTGAACCCTATGGGAGTCTCATTGATTAACACTAAACCCTGTGGGAGTCTCACTGATTAACACTGAACCCTGTGGGAGTCTCACTGATTAACACTGAACCCTATGGGAGTCTCATTGATTAACACTGAACCCTGTGGGAGTCTCACTGATTAACACATGAAACCTGTGGGAGTCTCACTGATTTACACTGAACCCTATGGGAGTCTCACTGATTAACACTGAATGCTATGGGAGTCTCACTGATTAACACTGAACCCTGTGGGAGTCTCATTGATTAACACTGAACCCTATGGGAGTCTCACTGATTAACACTGAACCCTGTGGGAGACTCACTGATTAACACTGAACCCTATGGGAGTTTCACTGTTTAACACTGAACCATGTGGGAGTCTCACTGATTAACACTGAACCCTGTGGGAGTCTCACTGATTAACACTGAACCCTGAGGGAGTCTCACTGATGAACACTGAACACTGTGGGAGTCTCACTGATTAACACTGAACACTGTGGGAGTCTCACTGATTAACACTGAACCCTGTGGGAGTCTCACTGATTAACACTGAACCCTATGGGAGTCTCACTGATTAACACTGAACACTGTGGGCGTCTCACTGATTAACATTGAACACTGTGGGAGTCTCACTGATTAACACTGAACCCTGTAGGAGTCTCACTGATTAACACTGAAACCTATGGGAGTTTCACTGATTAACACATGAACCCTGAGGGAGTCTCACTGATTAACACTGAACCCTGTGGGAGTCTCACTGATTAACACTGAACCCTGTGGGAGTCTCACTGATTAACACTGAACCCTATGGGAGTCTCATTGATTAACACTGAACCCTGTGGGAGTCTCACTGATTAACACATGAACCCTGTGGGAGTCTCATTGATTTACACTGAGCCCTATGGGAGTCTCACTGATTAACACTGAACCCTATGGGAGTCTCACTGATTAACACATGAAACCTGTGGGAGTCTCACTGATTTACACTGAACCCTATGGGAGTCTCACTGATTAACACTGAACCCGGTGGGAGTCTCACTGATAAACACTGAACCCTATGGGAGTTTCACTGATTAACACTGAACCCTGTGGGAGTCTCACTGATTAACACTGAACCCTATGGGAGTCTCACTGATTAATACTGAACCCTGTGGAAGTTACACTGATTAACATTGAACCTTATGGGAGTCTCACTGATTAACACTGAACCCTATGGGAATCTCACTGATTAACACTGAACCCTGTGGGAGTCTCAGTGATTAACACTGAACCCTGAGGGAGTCTCACTGATGAACACTGAACACTGTGGGAGTCTCACTGATTAACACTGAACACTGTGGGAGTCTCACTGATTAACACTGAACCCTGTGGGAGTCTCACTGATTAACACTGAACCCTATGGGAGTCTCACTGATTAACACTGAACACTGTGGGAGTCTCACTGATTAACATTGAACACTGTGGGAGCCTCACTGATTAACACTGAACCCTGTGGGAGTCTCACTGATTAACACTGAACCCTATGGGAGTCTCACTTATTAACATATGAACCCTGAGGGAGTATCACTGATTAACACTGAACCCTGTGGGAGTCTCACTTATTAACACTGAACCCTGTGGGAGTCTCACTCATTAACACTGAACCCTATGGGAGTCTCATTGATTAACACTGAACCCTGTGGGAGTCTCACTGATTAACACATAAACCCTGTGGGAGTCTCACTGATTTACACTGAACCCTAATGGAGTCTCACTGATTAACACTGAACCCTATGGGAGTCTCACTGATTAACACTGAACCCTATGGGAGTCTCACTGATTAACACTGAACCCTATGGGAGTCTCACTGATTAACACTGAACCCTGTGGGAGACTCACTGATTAACACTGAACCCTATGGGAGTTTCAATGTTTAACAATGAACCATGTGGGAGTCTCACTGATTAACACTGAACCCTGTGGGAGTCTCACTCATTAACACTGAACCATATGGGAGTCTCATTGATTAACACTGAACCCTATGGGACTCTCACTGATTAACAATGAACCCTATGGGAGTCTCCCTGATTAACACTTAACCTAATGGGAGTCTCACTGATTAACACTGAACTCTATGGGATTCTCAATGATTAACACTGAACCCTATGGGAGTCTCACTGATTAACACTGAACCCTGTGGGAGTCTCAGTGATTAACACTGAACCCTATGGGAGTCTCACTGATTAACACTGAACACTGTGGGAGTCTCACTGATCAACATTGAACACTGTGGGAGTCTCACTGATTAACACTGAACCCTGTGGGAGTCTCACTGATTAACACTGAAACCTATGGGAGTCTCACTGATTAACACATGAACCCTGAGGGAGTCTCACTGATTAACACTGAACCCGGTGGGAGTCTCACTGATTAACATTGAACACTATGGGAGCCTCACTGATTAACACTGAACCCTGTGGGAGTCTCACTGATTAACACTGAACCCTATGGGAGTCTCACCGATTAACACATGAACCCTGAGGGAGTATCACTGATTAACACTGAACCCTGTGGGAGTCTCACTGATTAACACTGAACCCTGTGGGAGTCTCACTGATTAACACTGAACCCTAAGGGAGTCTCATTGATTAACACTGAACCCTGTGGGAGTCTCACTGATTAACACATGAACCCTGTGGGAGTCTCATTGATTTACACTGAGCCCTATGGGAGTCTCACTGATAAACACTGAACCCTATGGGAGTTTCACTGATTAACACTGAACCCTGTGGGAGTCTCACTGATTAACACTGAACCCTATGGGAGTCTCACTGATTAATACTGAACCCTGTGGAAGTTACACTGATTAACATTGAACCTTATGGGAGTCTCACTGATTAACACTGAACCCTATGGGAATCTCACTGATTAACACTGAACCCTGTGGGAGTCTCAGTGATTAACACTGAACCCTGAGGGAGTCTCACTGATGAACACTGAACACTGTGGGAGTCTCACTGATTAACACTGAACACTGTGGGAGTCTCACTGATTAACACTGAACCCTGTGGGAGTCTCACTGATTAACACTGAACCCTATGGGAGTCTCACTGATTAACACTGAACACTGTGGGAGTCTCACTGATTAACATTGAACACTGTGGGAGCCTCACTGATTAACACTGAACCCTGTGGGAGTCTCACTGATTAACACTGAACCCTATGGGAGTCTCACTGATTAACATATGAACCCTGAGGGAGTATCACTGATTAACACTGAACCCTGTGGGAGTCTCACTTATTAACACTGAACCCTGTGGGAGTCTCACTCATTAACACTGAACCCTATGGGAGTCTCATTGATTAACACTGAACCCTGTGGGAGTCTCACTGATTAACACATAAACCCTGTGGGAGTCTCACTGATTTACACTGAACCCTAATGGAGTCTCACTGATTAACACTGAACCCTATGGGAGTCTCACTGATTAACACTGAACCCTATGGGAGTCTCACTGATTAACACTGAACCCTATGGGAGTCTCACTGATTAACACTGAACCCTGTGGGAGACTCACTGATTAACACTGAACCCTATGGGAGTTTCACTGTTTAACAATGAACCATGTGGGAGTCTCACTGATTAACACTGAACCCTGTGGGAGTCTCACTCATTAACACTGAACCATATGGGAGTCTCATTGATTAACACTGAACCCTATGGGACTCTCACTGATTAACAATGAACCCTATGGGAGTCTCCCTGATTAACACTTAACCTAATGGGAGTCTCACTGATTAACACTGAACTCTATGGGATTCTCAATGATTAACACTGAACCCTATGGGAGTCTCACTGATTAACACTGAACCCTGTGGGAGTCTCAGTGATTAACACTGAACCCTATGGGAGTCTCACTGATTAACACTGAACACTGTGGGAGTCTCACTGATTAACATTGAACACTGTGGGAGTCTCACTGATTAACACTGAACCCTGTGGGAGTCTCACTGATTAACACTGAAACCTATGGGAGTCTCACTGATTAACACATGAACCCTGAGGGAGTCTCACTGATTAACACTGAACCCTGTGGGAGTCTCACTGATTAACACTGAACCCTATGGGAGTCTCACCGATTAACACATGAACCCTGAGGGAGTATCACTGATTAACACTGAACCCTGTGGGAGTCTCACTGATTAACACTGAACCCTGTGGGAGTCTCACTGATTAACACTGAACCCTATGGGAGTCTCATTGATTAACACTGAACCCTGTGGGAGTCTCACTGATTAACACATGAACCCTGTGGGAGTCTCATTGATTTACACTGAGCCCTATGGGAGTCTCACTGATTAACACTGAACCCTATGGGAGTCTCACTGATTAACACATGAAACCTGTGGGAGTCTCACTGATTTACACTGAACCCTATGGGAGTCTCACTGATTAACACTGAACCCGGTGGGAGTCTCACTGATAAACACTGAACCCTATGGGAGTTTCACTGATTAACACTGAACCCTGGGGAGTCTCACTGATTAACACTGAACCCTATGGGAGTCTCACTGATTAATACTGAACCCTGTGGAAGTTACACTGATTAACATTGAACCTTATGGGAGTCTCACTAATTAACACTGAACCCTATGTGGAATCTCACTGATTAACACTGAACCCTTTGGGAGTCTCAGTGATTAACACTGAACCCTGAGGGAGTCTCACTGATGAACACTGAACACTGTGGGAGTCTCACTGATTAACACTGAACACTGTGGGAGTCTCACTGATTAACACTGAACCCTGTGGGAGTCTCACTGATTAACACTGAACCCTATGGGAGGCTCACTGATTAACACTGAACACTGTGGGAGTCTCACTGATTAACATTGAACACTGTGGGAGCCTCACTGATTAACACTGAACCCTGTGGGAGTCTCACTGATTAACACTGAACCCTATGGGAGTCTCACTGATTAACATATGAACCCTGAGGGAGTATCACTGATTAACACTGAACCCTGTGGGAGTCTCACTTATTAACACTGAACCCTGTGGGAGTCTCACTCATTAACCCTGAACCCTATGGGAGTCTCATTGATTAACACTGAACCCTGTGGGAGTCTCACTGATTAACACATAAACCCTGTGGGAGTCTCACTGATTTACACTGAACCCTAATGGAGTCTCACTGATTAACATTGAACCCTATGGGAGTCTCACTGATTAACACTGAACCCTATGGGAGTCTCACTGATTAACACTGAACCCTATGGGAGTCTCACTGATTAACACTGAACCATGTGGGAGTCTCACTGATTAACACTGAACCCTGTGGGAGTCTCACTGATTAACACTGAACCCTGTGGGAGTCTCACTGATTAACACTGAACCCGGTGGGAGTCTCACTGATAAACACTGAACCCTATGGGAGTTTCACTGATTAACACTGAACCCTGTGGGAGTCTCACTGATTAACACTGAACCCTAAGGGAGTCTCACTGATTAATACTGAACCCTGTGGAAGTCTCAGTGATTAACACTGAACCCTGAGGGAGTCTCACTGATGAACACTGAACACTGTGGGAGTCTCACTGATTAACACTGAACACTGTGGGAGTCTCACTGATTAACACTGAACCCTGTGGGAGTCTCACTGATTAACACTGAACCCTATGGGAGTCTCACTGATTAACACTGAACACTGTGGGAGTCTCACTGATTAACATTGAACACTGTGGGAGCCTCACTGATTAACACTGAACCCTGTGGGAGTCTCACTGATTAACACTGAACCCTATGGGAGTCTCACTGATTAACATATGAACCCTGAGGGAGTATCACTGATTAACACTGAACCCTGTGGGAGTCTCACTTATTAACACTGAACCCTGTGGGAGTCTCACTCATTAACACTGAACCCTATGGGAGTCTCATTGATTAACACTGAACCCTGTGGGAGTCTCACTGATTAACACATAAACCCTGTGGGAGTCTCACTGATTTACACTGAACCCTAATGGAGTCTCACTGATTAACACTGAACCCTATGGGAGTCTCACTGATTAACACTGAACCCTATGGGAGTCTCACTGATTAACACTGAACCCTATGGGAGTCTCACTGATTAACACTGAACCCTGTGGGAGACTCACTGATTAACACTGAACCCTATGGGAGTTTCACTGTTTAACACTGAACCATGTGGGAGTCTCACTGATTAACACTGAACCCTGTGGGAGTCTAACTCATTAACACTGAACCATATGGGAGTCTCATTGATTAACACTGAACCCTATGGGACTCTCACTGATTAACAATGAACCCTATGGGAGTCTCACTGATTAACACTTAACCTAATGGGAGTCTCACTGATTAACACTGAACTATATGGGATTCTCAATGATTAACACTGAACCCTATGGGAGTCTCACTGATTAACACTGAACCCTGTGGGAGTCTCAGTGATTAACACTGAACCCTATGGGAGTCTCACTGATTAACACTGAACACTGTGGGAGTCTCACTGATTAACATTGAACACTGTGGGAGTCTCCCTGATTAACACTGAACCCTGTGGGAGTCTCACTGATTAACACTGAAACCTATGGGAGTCTCACTGATTAACACATGAACCCTGAGGGAGTCTCACTGATTAACACTGAACCCTGTGGGAGTCTCACTGATTAACACTGAACACTGTGGGAGTCTCACTGATTAACATTGAACACTATGGGAGCCTCACTGATTAACACTGAACCCTGTGGGAGTCTCACTGATTAACACTGAACCCTATGGGAGTCTCACTGATTAACACATGAACCCTGAGGGAGTATCACTGATTAACACTGAACACTGTGGGAGTCCCACTGATTAACACTGAACCCTGTGGGAGTCTCACTGATTAACACTGAACCCTATGGGAGTCGCATTGATTAACACTGAACCCTGTGGGAGTCTAACTGATTAACACATGAACCCTGTGGGAGTCTCATTGATTTACACTGAACCCTATGGGAGTCTCACTGATTAACACTGAACCCTATGGGAGTCTCACTGATTAACACTGAACCCTGTGGGAGTCTCACTGATAAACACTGAACCCTGTGGGAGTCTCACTGATTAACACATGAACCCTGTGGGAGTCTCACTGATTAACACTGAACCCTGTGGGAGTCTCACTGATTAACACTGAACCCTATGGGAGTCTCACTGATTAACACTGAACACTGTGGGAGTCTCACTGATTAACATTGAACACTGTGGGAGCCTCACTGATTAACACTGAACCCTGTGGGAGTCTCACTGATTAACACTGAACCCTGTGGGAGTCTCAGTGATTAACACTGAACCCTATGGGAGTCTCACTGATTAACACTGAACACTGTGGGAGTCTCACTGATTAACATTGAACACTGTGGGAGTCTCACTGATTAACACTGAACCCTGTGGGAGTCTCACTGATTAACACTGAAACCTATGGGAGTCTCACTGATTAACACATGAACCCTGAGGGAGTCTCACTGATTAACACTGAACCCTGTGGGAGTCTCACTGATTAACATTGAACACTATGGGAGCCTCACTGATTAACACTGAACCCTGTGGGAGTCTCACTGATTAACACTGAACCCTATGGGAGTCTCACCGATTAACACATGAACCCTGAGGGAGTATCACTGATTAACACTGAACCCTGTGGGAGTCTCACTGATTAACACTGAACCCTGTGGGAGTCTCACTGATTAACACTGAACCCTATGGGAGTCTCATTGATTAACACTGAACCCTGTGGGAGTCTCACTGATTACCACATGAACCCTGTGGGAGTCTCATTGATTTACACTGAGCCCTATGGGAGTCTCACTGATTAACACTGAACCCTATGGGAGTCTCACTGATTAACACATGAAACCTGTGGGAGTCTCACTGATTTACACTGAACCCTATGGGAGTCTCACTGATTAACACTGAACCCGGTGGGAGTCTCACTGATAAACACTGAACCCTATGGGAGTTTCACTGATTAACACTGAACCCTGTGGGAGTCTCACTGATTAACACTGAACCCTATGGGAGTCTCACTGATTAATACTGAACCCTGTGGAAGTTACACTGATTAACATTGAACCTTATGGGAGTCTCACTGATTAACACTGAACCCTATGTGGAATCTCACTGATTAACACTGAACCCTTTGGGAGTCTCAGTGATTAACACTGAACCCTGAGGGAGTCTCACTGATGAACACTGAACACTGTGGGAGTCTCACTGATTAACACTGAACACTGTGGGAGTCTCACTGATTAACACTGAACCCTGTGGGAGTCTCACTGATTAACACTGAACACTATGGGAGGCTCACTGATTAACACTGGACACTGTGGGAGTCTCACTGATTAACATTGAACACTGTGGGAGCCTCACTGATTAACACTGAACCCTGTGGGAGTCTCACTGATTAACACTGAACCCTATGGGAGTCTCACTGATTAACATATGAACCCTGAGGGAGTATCACTGATTAACACTGAACCCTGTGGGAGTCTCACTTATTAACACTGAACCCTGTGGGAGTCTCACTCATTAACCCTGAACCCTATGGGAGTCTCATTGATTAACACTGAACCCTGTGGGAGTCTCACTGATTAACACATAAACCTTGTGGGAGTCTCACTGATTTACACTGAACCCTAATGGAGTCTCACTGATTAACATTGAACCCTATGGGAGTCTCACTGATTAACACTGAACCCTATGGGAGTCTCACTGATTAACACTGAACCCTATGGGAGTCTCACTGATTAACACTGAACCCTGTGGGAGACTCACTGATTAACACTGAACCCTATGGGAGTTTCACTGTTTAACACTGAACCATGTGGGAGTCTCACTGATTAACACTGAACCCTGTGGGAGTCTCACTGATTAACACTGAACCCGGTGGGAGTCTCACTGATAAACACTGAACCCTATGGGAGTTTCACTGATTAACACATGAACCCTGAGGGAGTATCACTGATTAACACTGAACCCTGTGGGAGTCTCACTGATTAACACTGAACCCTGTGGGAGTCTCACTGATTAACACTGAACCCTATGGGAGTCTCATTGATTAACACTGAACCCTGTGGGAGTCTCACTGATTACCACATGAACCCTGTGGGAGTCTCATTGATTTACACTGAGCCCTATGGGAGTCTCACTGATTAACACTGAACCCTATGGGAGTCTCACTGATTAACACATGAAACCTGTGGGAGTCTCACTGATTTACACTGAACCCTATGGGAGTCTCACTGATTAACACTGAACCCGGTGGGAGTCTCACTGATAAACACTGAACCCTATGGGAGTTTCACTGATTAACACTGAACCCTGTGGGAGTCTCACTGATTAACACTGAACCCTATGGGAGTCTCACTGATTAATACTGAACCCTGTGGAAGTTACACTGATTAACATTGAACCTTATGGGAGTCTCACTGATTAACACTGAACCCTATGTGGAATCTCACTGATTAACACTGAACCCTTTGGGAGTCTCAGTGATTAACACTGAACCCTGAGGGAGTCTCACTGATGAACACTGAACACTGTGGGAGTCTCACTGATTAACACTGAACACTGTGGGAGTCTCACTGATTAACACTGAACCCTGTGGGAGTCTCACTGATTAACACTGAACACTATGGGAGGCTCACTGATTAACACTGGACACTGTGGGAGTCTCACTGATTAACATTGAACACTGTGGGAGCCTCACTGATTAACACTGAACCCTGTGGGAGTCTCACTGATTAACACTGAACCCTATGGGAGTCTCACTGATTAACATATGAACCCTGAGGGAGTATCACTGATTAACACTGAACCCTGTGGGAGTCTCACTTATTAACACTGAACCCTGTGGGAGTCTCACTCATTAACCCTGAACCCTATGGGAGTCTCATTGATTAACACTGAACCCTGTGGGAGTCTCACTGATTAACACATAAACCTTGTGGGAGTCTCACTGATTTACACTGAACCCTAATGGAGTCTCACTGATTAACATTGAACCCTATGGGAGTCTCACTGATTAACACTGAACCCTATGGGAGTCTCACTGATTAACACTGAACCCTATGGGAGTCTCACTGATTAACACTGAACCCTGTGGGAGACTCACTGATTAACACTGAACCCTATGGGAGTTTCACTGTTTAACACTGAACCATGTGGGAGTCTCACTGATTAACACTGAACCCTGTGGGAGTCTCACTGATTAACACTGAACCCGGTGGGAGTCTCACTGATAAACACTGAACCCTATGGGAGTTTCACTGATTAACACTGAACCCTGTGGGAGTCTCACTGATTAACACTGAACCCTATGGGAGTCTCACTGATTAATACTGAACCCTGTGGAAGTCTCAGTGATTAACACTGAACCCTGAGGGAGTCTCACTGATGAACACTGAACACTGTGGGAGTCTCACTGATTAACACTGAACACTGTGGGAGTCTCACTGATTAACACTGAACCCTGTGGGAGTCTCACTGATTAACACTGAACCCTATGGGAGTCTCACTGATTAACACTGAACACTGTGGGAGTCTCACTGATTAACATTGAACACTGTGGGAGCCTCACTGATTAACACTGAACCCTGTGGGAGTCTCACTGATTAACACTGAACCCTATGGGAGTCTCACTGATTAACATATGAACCCTGAGGGAGTATCACTGATTAACACTGAACCCTGTGGGAGTCTCACTTATTAACACTGAACCCTGTGGGAGTCTCACTCATTAACACTGAACCCTATGGGAGTCTCATTGATTAACACTGAACCCTGTGGGAGTCTCACTGATTAACACATAAACCCTGTGGGAGTCTCACTGATTTACACTGAACCCTAATGGAGTCTCACTGATTAACACTGAACCCTATGGGAGTCTCACTGATTAACACTGTACCCTATGGGAGTCTCACTGATTAACACTGAACCCTATGGGAGTCTCACTGATTAACACTGAACCCTGTGGGAGACTCACTGATTAACACTGAACCCTATGGGAGTTTCACTGTTTAACACTGAACCATGTGGGAGTCTCACTGATTAACACTGAACCCTGTGGGAGTCTCACTCATTAACACTGAACCATATGGGAGTCTCATTGATTAACACTGAACCCTATGGGACTCTCACTGATTAACAATGAACCCTATGGGAGTCTCACTGATTAACACTTAACCTAATGGGAGTCTCACTGATTAACACTGAACTATATGGGATTCTCAATGATTAACACTGAACCCTATGGGAGTCTCACTGATTAACACTGAACCCTGTGGGAGTCTCAGTGATTAACACTGAACCCTATGGGAGTCTCACTGATTAACACTGAACACTGTGGGAGTCTCACTGATTAACATTGAACACTGTGGGAGTCTCCCTGATTAACACTGAACCCTGTGGGAGTCTCACTGATTAACACTGAAACCTATGGGAGTCTCACTGATTAACACATGAACCCTGAGGGAGTCTCAATGATTAACACTGAACCCTGTGGGAGTCTCACTGATTAACACTGAACACTGTGGGAGTCTCACTGATTAACATTGAACACTATGGGAGCCTCACTGATTAACACTGAACCCTGTGGGAGTCTCACTGATTAACACTGAACCCTATGGGAGTCTCACTGATTAACACATGAACCCTGAGGGAGTATCACTGATTAACACTGAACACTGTGGGAGTCCCACTGAATAACACTGAACCCTGTGGGAGTTTCACTGTTTAACACTGAACCATGTGGGAGTCTCACTGATTAACACTGAACCCTGTGGGAGTCTCACTCATTAACACTGAACCATATGGGAGTCTCATTGATTAACACTGAACCCTATGGGACTCTCACTGATTAACAATGAACCCTATGGGAGTCTCACTGATTAACACTTAACCTAATGGGAGTCTCACTGATTAACACTGAACTATATGGGATTCTCAATGATTAACACTGAACCCTATGGGAGTCTCACTGATTAACACTGAACCCTGTGGGAGTCTCAGTGATTAACACTGAACCCTATGGGAGTCTCACTGATTAACACTGAACACTGTGGGAGTCTCACTGATTAACATTGAACACTGTGGGAGTCTCCCTGATTAACACTGAACCCTGTGGGAGTCTCACTGATTAACACTGAAACCTATGGGAGTCTCACTGATTAACACATGAACCCTGAGGGAGTCTCAATGATTAACACTGAACCCTGAGGGAGTCTCACTGATTAACACTGAACACTGTGGGAGTCTCACTGATTAACATTGAACACTATGGGAGCCTCACTGATTAACACTGAACCCTGTGGGAGTCTCACTGATTAACACTGAACCCTATGGGAGTCTCACTGATTAACACATGAACCCTGAGGGAGTATCACTGATTAACACTGAACACTGTGGGAGTCCCACTGAATAACACTGAACCCTGTGGGAGTCTCACTGATTAACACTGAACCCTATGGGAGTCGCATTGATTAACACTGAACCCTGTGGGAGTCTAACTGATTAAGACATGAACCCTGTGGGAGTCTCATTGATTTACACTGAACCCTATGGGAGTCTCACTGATTAACACTGAACCCTATGGGAGTCTCACTGATTAACACTGAACCCTGTGGGAGTCTCACTGTTTAACACTGAACCTATGGGAGTCTCACTGATTAACACTGAACCCTGTGGGAATCTCACTGATAAACACTGAACCCTATGGGAGTTTCACTGATTAACACTGAACCCTGTGGGAGTCTCACTGATTAACACTGAACCCTATGGGAGTCTCACTGATTAACACTGAACACTGTGGGAGTTACACTGATTAACAATGAACCTTATGGGAGTCTCACTGATTAACACTGAACCCTATGGGAATCTCACTGATTAACACTGAACCCTGTGGGAGTCTCAGTGATTAACACTGAACCCTGAGGGAGTCTCACTGATGAACACTGAACACTGTGGGAGTCTCACTGATTAACACTGAACACTGTGGGAGTCTCACTGATTAACACTGAACCCTGTGGGAGTCTCACTGATTAACACTGAACCCTATGGGAGTCTCACTGATTAACACTGAACACTGTGGGAGTCTCACTGATTAACATTGAACACTGTGGGAGTCTCACTGATTAACACTGAACCCTGTGGGAGTCTCACTGATTAACACTGAAACCTATGGGAGTCTCACTGATTAACACATGAACCCTGAGGGAGTATCACTGATTAACACTGAACCCTGTGGGAGTCCCACTGATTAACACTGAACCCTGTGGGAGTCTCACTGATTAACACTGAACCCTATGGGAGTCTCATTGATTAACACTGAACCCTGTGGGAGTCTAACTGATTAACACATGAACCCTGTGGGAGTCTCATTGATTTACACTGAACCCTATGGGAGTCTCACTGATTAACACTGAACCCTATGGGAGTCTCACTGATTAACACTGAACCCTGTGGGAGTCTCACTGATTAACACTGAACCCGATGGGAGTCTCACTGATTAACACTGAACCCTGTGGGAGTCTCACTGATAAACACTGAACCCTATGGGAGTTTCACTGATTAACACTGAACCCTGTGGGAGTTACACTGATTAACAATGAACCTTATGGGAGTCTCACTGATTAACACTGAACCCATGGGAATCTCACTGATTAACACTGAACCCTGTGGGAGTCTCAGTGATTAACACTGCACCCTGAGGGAGTCTCACTGATGAACACTGAACACTGTGGGAGTCTCACTGATTAACACTGAACACTGTGGGAGTCTCACTGATTAACACTGAACCCTGTGGGAGTCTCACTGATTAACACTGAACCCTATGGGAGTCTCACTGATTAACACTGAACACTGTGGGAGTCTCACTGATTAACATTGAACACTGTGGGAGTCTCACTGATTAACACTGAACCCTGTGGGAGTCTCACTGATTAACACTGAAACCTATGGGAGTCTCACTGATTAACACATGAACCCTGAGGGAGTCTCACTGATTAACACTGAACCCTGTGGGAGTCTCACTGATTAACACTGAACACTCTGGGAGTCTCACTGATTAACATTGAACACTATGGGAGACTCACTGATTAACACTGAACCCTGTGGGAGTCTCACTGATTAGCACTGAACTCTATGGGAGTCTCACTGATTAACACATGAACCCTGAGGTAGTATCACTGATTAACACTGAACCCTGTGGGAGTCTCACTGATTAACACTGAACCCTGTGGGAGTCTCACTGATTAACACTGAACCCTATGGGAGTCTCATTGATTAACACTGAACCCTGTGGGAGTCTCACTGATTAACACATGAACCCTGTGGGAGTCTCATTGATTTAAACTGAACCCTATGGGAGTCTCACTGATTAACACTGAACCCTATGGGAATCTCACTGATTAACACTCAACCCTGTTGGAGTCTCACTGATTTACACTGACCCCTATGGGAGTCTCACTGATTAACACTGAACCCTATGGGAGTCTCACTGATTAACACTGAACCCTGTGGGAGGCTCACTGATTAACACTGAACCCTATGGGAGTCTCACTGATTAACACTGAACCCGGTGGGAGTCTCACTGATAAACACTGAACCCTATGGGAGTTTCACTGATTAACACTGAACCCTGTGGGAGTCTCACTGATTAACACTGAACCCTATGGGAGTCTCACTGATTAACACTGAAGCCTGTGGAAGTTACACTGATTAACATTGAACCTTATGGGAGTCTCACTGATTAACACTGAACCCTATGGGAGTCTAAGTGATTAACACTGAACCCGGTGGGAGTCTCACTGATGAACACTGAACACTGTGGGAGTCTCACTGATTAACACTGAACACTGTGGGAGTCTCACTGATTAACACTGAACCCTGTGGGAGTCTCACTGATTAACACTGAACCATATGGGAGTCTCACTGATTAACACATGAACCCTGAGGGAGTCTCACTGATTAACACTGAACCCTGTGGGAGTCTCACTGATTAACACTGAACCCTGTGGGAGTATCACTGATTAACACTGAACCCTATGGGAGTCTCACTGATTAACACTGAACACTATGGGAGTCTCACTGAATAACACTGAACACTGTGGGAGTCTCACTGATTAACATTGAACACTGTGGGAGTCTCACTGATTAACACTGAACCCTGTGGGAGTCTCACTGATTAACACTGAACCCTGTGGGAGTATCACTGATTAACACATGAACCCTGAGGGAGTATCACTGATTAACACTGAACCCTGTGGGAGTCTCACTGATTAACACTGAACCCTGTGGGAGTCTCACTGATTAACACTGAACCCTATGGGAGTCTCATTGATTAACACTGAACCCTGTGGGGGTCTCACTGATTAACACATGAAACCTGTTGGAGTCTCACTGATTTACACTGAGCCCTATGGGAGTCTCACTGATTAACACTGAACCCTATGGGAGTCTCAATGATTAACACTGAACCCTGTGGGAGGCTCACTGATTAACACTGAACCCTATGGGAGTCTCACTGATTAACACTGAACCCGGTGGGAGTCTCACTGATAAACACTGAACCCTATGGGAGTTTCACTGATTAACACTGAACCCTGTGGGAGTCTCACTGATTAACACTGAACCCTATGGGAGTCTCACTGATTAACACTGAAGCCTGTGGAAGTTACACTGATTAACATTGAACCTTATGGGAGTCTCACTGATTAACACTGAACCCTATGGGAGTCTCAGTGATTAACACTGAACCCGGTGGGAGTCTCACTGATGAACACTGAACACTGTGGGAGTCTCACTGATTAACACTGAACACTGTGGGAGTCTCACTGATTAACACTGAACCCTGTGGGAGTCTCACTGATTAACACTGAACCATATGGGAGTCTCACTGATTAACACATGAACCCTGAGGGAGTCTCACTGATTAACACTGAACCCTGTGGGAGTCTCACTGATTAACACTGAACCCTGTGGGAGTATCACTGATTAACACTGAACCCTATGGGAGTCTCACTGATTAACACTGAACACTATGGGAGTCTCACTGAATAACACTGAACACTGTGGGAGTCTCACTGATTAACATTGAACACTGTGGGAGTCTCACTGATTAACACTGAACCCTGTGGGAGTCTCACTGATTAACACTGAACCCTGTGGGAGTATCACTGATTAACACTGAACCCTATGGGAGTCTCACTGATTAACACTGAACACTATGGGAGTCTCACTGAATAACACTGAACACTGTGGGAGTCTCACTGATTAACATTGAACACTGTGGGAGTCTCACTGATTAACACTGAACCCTGTGGGAGTCTCACTGATTAACACTGAACGCTGTGGGAGTATCACTGATTAACACATGAACCTTGAGGGAGTATCACTGATTAACACTGAACCCTGTGGGAGTCTCACTGATTAACACTGAACCCTGTGGGAGTCTCACTGATTAACACTGAACCCTATGGGAGTCTCATTGATTAACACTGAACCCTGTGGGAGTCTCACTGATTAACACATGAAACCTGTTGGAGTCTCACTGATTTACACTGAGCCCTATGGGAGTCTCACTGATTAACACTGAACCCTATGGGAGTCTCAATGATTAACACTGAACCCTGTGGGAGGCTCACTGATTAACACTGAACCCTATGGGAGTCTCACTGATTAACACTGAACCCGGTGGGAGTCTCACTGATAAACACTGAACCCTATGGGAGTTTCACTGATTAACACTGAACCCTGTGGGAGTCTCACTGATTAACACTGAACCCTATGGGAGTCTCACTGATTAACACTGAAGCCTGTGGAAGTTACACTGATTAACATTGAACCTTATGGGAGTCTCACTGATTAACACTGAACCCTTTGGGAGTCTCAGTGATTAACACTGAACCCGGTGGGAGTCTCACTGATGAACACTGAACACTGTGGGAGTCTCACTGATTAACACTGAACACTGTGGGAGTCTCACTGATTAACACTGAACCCTGTGGGAGTCTCACTGATTAACACTGAACCATATGGGAGTCTCACTGATTAACACATGAACCCTGAGGGAGTCTCACTGATTAAC
This sequence comes from Petromyzon marinus, assembly GCF_048934315.1. Classification (NCBI taxonomy): domain Eukaryota; kingdom Metazoa; phylum Chordata; class Hyperoartia; order Petromyzontiformes; family Petromyzontidae; genus Petromyzon; species Petromyzon marinus. The sequence continues at coordinate 697,070 of NW_027423058.1, read as the reverse complement.
ACTGAACCCTGTGGGAGTCTCACTGATTAACACTGAACCCTGTGGGAGTATCACTGATTAACACTGAACCCTATGGGAGTCTCACTGATTAACACTGAACACTATGGGAGTCTCACTGAATAACACTGAACACTGTGGGAGTCTCACTGATTAACATTGAACACTGTGGGAGTCTCACTGATTAACACTGAACCCTGTGGGAGTCTCACTGATTAACACTGAACCCTGTGGGAGTATCACTGATTAACACATGAACCCTGAGGGAGTATCACTGATTAACACTGAACCCTGTGGGAGTCTCACTGATTAACACTGAACCCTGTGGGAGTCTCACTGATTAACACTGAACCCTATGGGAGTCTCATTGATTAACACTGAACCCTGTGGGAGTCTCACTGATTAACACATGAAACTTGTGGGAGTCTCACTGATTTACACTGAACCCTATGGGAGTCTCACTGATTAACACTGAACCCTATGGGAGTCTCACTGATTAACACTGAACCCTGTGGGAGTCTCACTGATTAACACTGAACCCTATGGGAGTCTCACTGATTAACACTGAACCCTGTGGGAGACTCACTGATTAACACTGAACCCTATGGGAGTTTCACTGTTTAACACTGAACCATGTGGGAGTCTCACTGATTAACACATGAACCCTGTGGGAGTCTCATTGATTTACACTTAACCCTATGGGAGTCTCACTGATTAACACTGAACCCTATGGGAGTCTCACTGATTAACACTCAACCCTGTTGGAGTCTCACTGATTTACACTGAGCCCTATGGGAGTCTCACTGATTAACACTGAACCCTATGGGAGTCTCACTGATTAACACTGAACCCTGTGGGAGGCTCACTGATTAACACTGAACCCTATGGGAGTCTCACTGATTAACACTGAACCCGGTGGGAGTCTCACTGATAAACACTGAACCCTATGGGAGTTTCACTGATTAACACTGAACCCTGTGGGAGTCTCACTGATTAACACTGAACCCTATGGGAGTCTCACTGATTAACACTGAAGCCTGTGGAAGTTACACTGATTAACATTGAACCTTATGGGAGTCTCACTGATTAACACTGAACCCTATGGGAGTCTAAGTGATTAACACTGAACCCGGTGGGAGTCTCACTGATGAACACTGAACACTGTGGGAGTCTCACTGATTAACACTGAACACTGTGGGAGTCTCACTGATTAACACTGAACCCTGTGGGACTCTCACTGATTAACACTGAACCATATGGGAGTCTCACTGATTAACACATGAACCCTGAGGGAGTCTCACTGATTAACACTGAACCCTGTGGGAGTCTCACTGATTAACACTGAACCCTGTGGGAGTATCACTGATTAACACTGAACCCTATGGGAGTCTCACTGATTAACACTGAACACTATGGGAGTCTCACTGAATAACACTGAACACTGTGGGAGTCTCACTGATTAACATTGAACACTGTGGGAGTCTCACTGATTAACACTGAACCCTGTGGGAGTCTCACTGATTAACACTGAACCCTGTGGGAGTATCACTGATTAACACATGAACCCTGAGGGAGTATCACTGATTAACACTGAACCCTGTGGGAGTCTCACTGATTAACACTGAACCCTGTGGGAGTCTCACTGATTAACACTGAACCCTATGGGAGTCTCATTGATTAACACTGAACCCTGTGGGAGTCTCACTGATTAACACATGAAACCTGTTGGAGTCTCACTGATTTACACTGAGCCCTATGGGAGTCTCACTGATTAACACTGAACCCTATGGGAGTCTCACTGATTAACAATGAACCCTGTGGGAGGCTCACTGATTAACACTGAACCCTATGGGAGTCTCACTGATTAACACTGAACCCGGTGGGAGTCTCACTGATAAACACTGAACCCTATGGGAGTTTCACTGATTAACACTGAACCCTGTGGGAGTCTCACTGATTAACACTGAACCCTATGGGAGTCTCACTGATTAACACTGAAGCCTGTGGAAGTTACACTGATTAACATTGAACCTTATGGGAGTCTCACTGATTAACACTGAACCCTATGGGAGTCTCAGTGATTAACACTGAACCCGGTGGGAGTCTCACTGATGGACACTGAACACTGTGGGAGTCTCACTGATTAACACTGAACACTGTGGGAGTCTCACTGATTAACACTGAACCCTGTGGGAGTCTCACTGATTAACACTGAACCATATGGGAGTCTCACTGATTAACACATGAACACTGAGGGAGTCTCACTGATTAACACTGAACCCTGTGGGAGTCTCACTGATTAACACTGAACCCTGTGGGAGTATCACTGATTAACACTGAACCCTATGGGAGTCTCACTGATTAACACTGAACACTATGGGAGTCTCACTGAATAACACTGAACACTGTGGGTGTCTCACTGATTAACATTGAACACTGTGGGAGTCTCACTGATTAACACTGAACCCTGTGGGAGTCTCACTGATTAACATCGAACCCTGTGGGAGTATCACTGATTAACACATGAACCCTGAGGGAGTATCACTGATTAACACTGAACCCTGTGGGAGTCTCACTGATTAACACTGAACCCTGTGGGAGTCTCACTGATTAACACTGAACCCTATGGGAGTCTCATTGATTAACACTGAACCCTGTGGGAGTCTCACTGATTAACACATGAAACCTGTGGGAGTCTCACTGATTTACACTGAACCCTATGGGAGTCTCACTGATTAACACTGAACCCTATGGGAGTCTCACTGATTAACACTGAACCCTGTGGGAGTCTCACTGATTAACACTGAACCCTATGGGAGTCTCACTGATTAACACTGAACCCTGTGGGAGACTCACTGATTAACACTGAACCCTATGGGAGTTTCACTGTTTAACACTGAACCATGTGGGAGTCTCACTGATTAACACTGAACCCTGTGGGAGTCTCACTGATTAACAATGAACCCTGTGGGAGTCTCACTGATTAACACTGAACCCTATGGAAGTCTCACTGATTAACACTGAACCCTATGGGAGTCTCACAGATTATCGCTGAACCCTATGGGAGTCTCAGTGATTAACACTGCACCCTGAGGGAGTCTCACTGATGAACACTGAACACTGTGGGAGTCTCACTGATTAACACTGAACACTGTGGGAGTCTCACTGATTAACACTGAACCCTGTGGGAGTCTCACTGATTAACACTGAACCCTATGGGAGTCTCACTGATTAACACTGAACACTGTGGGAGTCTCACTGATTAACATTGAACACTGTGGGAGTCTCACTGATTAACACTGAACCCTGTGGGAGTCTCACTGATTAACACTGAAACCTATGGGAGTCTCACTGATTAACACATGAACCCTGAGGGAGTCTCACTGATTAACACTGAACCCTGTGGGAGTCTCACTGATTAACACTGAACACTCTGGGAGTCTCACTGATTAACATTGAACACTATGGGAGACTCACTGATTAACACTGAACCCTGTGGGAGTCTCACTGATTAGCACTGAACTCTATGGGAGTCTCACTGATTAACACTGAACCCTATGGGAGTCTCATTGATTAACACTGAACCCTGTGGGAGTCTCACTGATTAACACATGAAACTTGTGGGAGTCTCACTGATTTACACTGAACCCTATGGGAGTCTCACTGATTAACACTGAACCCTATGGGAGTCTCACTGATTAACACTGAACCCTGTGGGAGTCTCACTGATTAACACTGAACCCTATGGGAGTCTCACTGATTAACACTGAACCCTGTGGGAGACTCACTGATTAACACTGAACCCTATGGGAGTTTCACTGTTTAACACTGAACCATGTGGGAGTCTCACTGATTAACACTGAACCCTGTGGGAGTCTCACTGATTAACACATGAACCCTGTGGGAGTCTCATTGATTTACACTTAACCCTATGGGAGTCTCACTGATTAACACTGAACCCTATGGGAGTCTCACTGATTAACACTCAACCCTGTTGGAGTCTCACTGATTTACACTGAGCCCTATGGGAGTCTCACTGATTAACACTGAACCCTATGGGAGTCTCACTGATTAACACTGAACCCTGTGGGAGGCTCACTGATTAACACTGAACCCTATGGGAGTCTCACTGATTAACACTGAACCCGGTGGGAGTCTCACTGATAAACACTGAACCCTATGGGAGTTTCACTGATTAACACTGAACCCTGTGGGAGTCTCACTGATTAACACTGAACCCTATGGGAGTCTCACTGATTAACACTGAAGCCTGTGGAAGTTACACTGATTAACATTGAACCTTATGGGAGTCTCACTGATTAACACTGAACCCTATGGGAGTCTAAGTGATTAACACTGAACCCGGTGGGAGTCTCACTGATGAACACTGAACACTGTGGGAGTCTCACTGATTAACACTGAACACTGTGGGAGTCTCACTGATTAACACTGAACCCTGTGGGACTCTCACTGATTAACACTGAACCATATGGGAGTCTCACTGATTAACACTGAACCCTATGGGAGTCTCACTGATTAACACTGAACCCGGTGGGAGTCTCACTGATAAACACTGAACCCTATGGGAGTTTCACTGATTAACACTGAACCCTGTGGGAGTCTCACTGATTAACACTGAACCCTATGGGAGTCTCACTGATTAACACTGAAGCCTGTGGAAGTTACACTGATTAACATTGAACCTTATGGGAGTCTCACTGATTAACACTGAACCCTATGGGAGTCTCAGTGATTAACACTGAACCCGGTGGGAGTCTCACTGATGGACACTGAACACTGTGGGAGTCTCACTGATTAACACTGAACACTGTGGGAGTCTCACTGATTAACACTGAACCCTGTGGGAGTCTCACTGATTAACACTGAACCATATGGGAGTCTCACTGATTAACACATGAACACTGAGGGAGTCTCACTGATTAACACTGAACCCTGTGGGAGTCTCACTGATTAACACTGAACCCTGTGGGAGTATCACTGATTAACACTGAACCCTATGGGAGTCTCACTGATTAACACTGAACACTATGGGAGTCTCACTGAATAACACTGAACACTGTGGGTGTCTCACTGATTAACATTGAACACTGTGGGAGTCTCACTGATTAACACTGAACCCTGTGGGAGTCTCACTGATTAACACTGAACCCTGTGGGAGTATCACTGATTAACACATGAACCCTGAGGGAGTATCACTGATTAACACTGAACCCTGTGGGAGTCTCACTGATTAACACTGAACCCTGTGGGAGTCTCACTGATTAACACTGAACCCTATGGGAGTCTCATTGATTAACACTGAACCCTGTGGGAGTCTCACTGATTAACACATGAAACCTGTGGGAGTCTCACTGATTTACACTGAACCCTATGGGAGTCTCACTGATTAACACTGAACCCTATGGGAGTCTCACTGATTAACACTGAACCCTGTGGGAGTCTCACTGATTAACACTGAACCCTATGGGAGTCTCACTGATTAACACTGAACCCTGTGGGAGACTCACTGATTAACACTGAACCCTATGGGAGTTTCACTGTTTAACACTGAACCATGTGGGAGTCTCACTGATTAACACTGAACCCTGTGGGAGTCTCACTGATTAACAATGAACCCTGTGGGAGTCTCACTGATTAACACTGAACCCTATGGAAGTCTCACTGATTAACACTGAACCCTATGGGAGTCTCACAGATTATCGCTGAACCCTATGGGAGTCTCAGTGATTAACACTGCACCCTGAGGGAGTCTCACTGATGAACACTGAACACTGTGGGAGTCTCACTGATTAACACTGAACACTGTGGGAGTCTCACTGATTAACACTGAACCCTGTGGGAGTCTCACTGATTAACACTGAACCCTATGGGAGTCTCACTGATTAACACTGAACACTGTGGGAGTCTCACTGATTAACATTGAACACTGTGGGAGTCTCACTGATTAACACTGAACCCTGTGGGAGTCTCACTGATTAACACTGAAACCTATGGGAGTCTCACTGATTAACACATGAACCCTGAGGGAGTCTCACTGATTAACACTGAACCCTGTGGGAGTCTCACTGATTAACACTGAACACTCTGGGAGTCTCACTGATTAACATTGAACACTATGGGAGACTCACTGATTAACACTGAACCCTGTGGGAGTCTCACTGATTAGCACTGAACTCTATGGGAGTCTCACTGATTAACACTGAACCCTATGGGAGTCTCATTGATTAACACTGAACCCTGTGGGAGTCTCACTGATTAACACATGAAACTTGTGGGAGTCTCACTGATTTACACTGAACCCTATGGGAGTCTCACTGATTAACACTGAACCCTATGGGAGTCTCACTGATTAACACTGAACCCTGTGGGAGTCTCACTGATTAACACTGAACCCTATGGGAGTCTCACTGATTAACACTGAACCCTGTGGGAGACTCACTGATTAACACTGAACCCTATGGGAGTTTCACTGTTTAACACTGAACCATGTGGGAGTCTCACTGATTAACACTGAACCCTGTGGGAGTCTCACTGATTAACACATGAACCCTGTGGGAGTCTCATTGATTTACACTTAACCCTATGGGAGTCTCACTGATTAACACTGAACCCTATGGGAGTCTCACTGATTAACACTCAACCCTGTTGGAGTCTCACTGATTTACACTGAGCCCTATGGGAGTCTCACTGATTAACACTGAACCCTATGGGAGTCTCACTGATTAACACTGAACCCTGTGGGAGGCTCACTGATTAACACTGAACCCTATGGGAGTCTCACTGATTAACACTGAACCCGGTGGGAGTCTCACTGATAAACACTGAACCCTATGGGAGTTTCACTGATTAACACTGAACCCTGTGGGAGTCTCACTGATTAACACTGAACCCTATGGGAGTCTCACTGATTAACACTGAAGCCTGTGGAAGTTACACTGATTAACATTGAACCTTATGGGAGTCTCACTGATTAACACTGAACCCTATGGGAGTCTAAGTGATTAACACTGAACCCGGTGGGAGTCTCACTGATGAACACTGAACACTGTGGGAGTCTCACTGATTAACACTGAACACTGTGGGAGTCTCACTGATTAACACTGAACCCTGTGGGACTCTCACTGATTAACACTGAACCATATGGGAGTCTCACTGATTAACACATGAACCCTGAGGGAGTCTCACTGATTAACACTGAACCCTGTGGGAGTCTCACTGATTAACACTGAACCCTGTGGGAGTATCACTGATTAACACTGAACCCTATGGGAGTCTCACTGATTAACACTGAACACTATGGGAGTCTCACTGAATAACACTGAACACTGTGGGAGTCTCACTGATTAACATTGAACACTGTGGGAGTCTCACTGATTAACACTGAACCCTGTGGGAGTCTCACTGATTAACACTGAACCCTGTGGGAGTATCACTGATTAACACATGAACCCTGAGGGAGTATCACTGATTAACACTGAACCCTGTGGGAGTCTCACTGATTAACACTGAACCCTGTGGGAGTCTCACTGATTAACACTGAACCCTATGGGAGTCTCATTGATTAACACTGAACCCTGTGGGAGTCTCACTGATTAACACATGAAACCTGTTGGAGTCTCACTGATTTACACTGAGCCCTATGGGAGTCTCACTGATTAACACTGAACCCTATGGGAGTCTCACTGATTAACACTGAACCCTGTGGGAGGCTCACTGATTAACACTGAACCCTATGGGAGTCTCACTGATTAACACTGAACCCGGTGGGAGTCTCACTGATAAACACTGAACCCTATGGGAGTTTCACTGATTAACACTGAACCCTGTGGGAGTCTCACTGATTAACACTGAACCCTATGGGAGTCTCACTGATTAACACTGAAGCCTGTGGAAGTTACACTGATTAACATTGAACCTTATGGGAGTCTCACTGATTAACACTGAACCCTATGGGAGTCTCAGTGATTAACACTGAACCCGGTGGGAGTCTCACTGATGGACACTGAACACTGTGGGAGTCTCACTGATTAACACTGAACACTGTGGGAGTCTCACTGATTAACACTGAACCCTGTGGGAGTCTCACTGATTAACACTGAACCATATGGGAGTCTCACTGATTAACACATGAACACTGAGGGAGTCTCACTGATTAACACTGAACCCTGTGGGAGTCTCACTGATTAACACTGAACCCTGTGGGAGTATCACTGATTAACACTGAACCCTATGGGAGTCTCACTGATTAACACTGAACACTATGGGAGTCTCACTGAATAACACTGAACACTGTGGGTGTCTCACTGATTAACATTGAACACTGTGGGAGTCTCACTGATTAACACTGAACCCTGTGGGAGTCTCACTGATTAACACTGAACCCTGTGGGAGTATCACTGATTAACACATGAACCCTGAGGGAGTATCACTGATTAACACTGAACCCTGTGGGAGTCTCACTGATTAACACTGAACCCTGTGGGAGTCTCACTGATTAACACTGAACCCTATGGGAGTCTCATTGATTAACACTGAACCCTGTGGGAGTCTCACTGATTAACACATGAAACCTGTGGGAGTCTCACTGATTTACACTGAACCCTATGGGAGTCTCACTGATTAACACTGAACCCTATGGGAGTCTCACTGATTAACACTGAACCCTGTGGGAGTCTCACTGATTAACACTGAACCCTATGGGAGTCTCACTGATTAACACTGAACCCTGTGGGAGACTCACTGATTAACACTGAACCCTATGGGAGTTTCACTGTTTAACACTGAACCATGTGGGAGTCTCACTGATTAACACTGAACCCTGTGGGAGTCTCACTGATTAACAATGAACCCTGTGGGAGTCTCACTGATTAACACTGAACCCTATGGAAGTCTCACTGATTAACACTGAACCCTATGGGAGTCTCACAGATTATTGCTGAACCCTATGGGAGTCTCAGTGATTAACACTGCACCCTGAGGGAGTCTCACTGATGAACACTGAACACTGTGGGAGTCTCACTGATTAACACTGAACACTGTGGGAGTCTCACTGATTAACACTGAACCCTGTGGGAGTCTCACTGATTAACACTGAACCCTATGGGAGTCTCACTGATTAACACTGAACACTGTGGGAGTCTCACTGATTAACATTGAACACTGTGGGAGTCTCACTGATTAACACTGAACCCTGTGGGAGTCTCACTGATTAACACTGAAACCTATGGGAGTCTCACTGATTAACACATGAACCCTGAGGGAGTCTCACTGATTAACACTGAACCCTGTGGGAGTCTCACTGATTAACACTGAACACTCTGGGAGTCTCACTGATTAACATTGAACACTATGGGAGACTCACTGATTAACACTGAACCCTGTGGGAGTCTCACTGATTAGCACTGAACTCTATGGGAGTCTCACTGATTAACACATGAACCCTGAGGTAGTATCACTGATTAACACTGAACCCTGTGGGAGTCTCACTGATTAACACTGAACCCTGTGGGAGTCTCACTGATTAACACTGAACCCTATGGGAGTCTCATTGATTAACACTGAACCCTGTGGGAGTCTCACTGATTAACACATGAACCCTGTGGGAGTCTCATTGATTTACACTGAACCCTATGGGAGTCTCACTGATTAACACTGAACCCTATGGGAATCTCACTGATTAACACTCAACCCTGTTGGAGTCTCACTGATTTACACTGAGCCCTATGGGAGTCTCACTGATTAACACTGAACCCTATGGGAGTCTCACTGATTAACACTGAACCCTGTGGGAGGCTCACTGATTAACACTGAACCCTATGGGAGTCTCACTGATTAACACTGAACCCGGTGGGAGTCTCACTGATAAACACTGAACCCTATGGGAGTTTCACTGATTAACACTGAACCCTGTGGGAGTCTCACTGATTAACACTGAACCCTATGGGAGTCTCACTGATTAACACTGAAGCCTGTGGAAGTTACACTGATTAACATTGAACCTTATGGGAGTCTCACTGATTAACACTGAACCCTATGGGAGTCTCACTGATTAACACTGAACCCTGTGGGAGGCTCACTGATTAACACTGAACCCTATGGGAGTCTCACTGATTAACACTGAACCCGGTGGGAGTCTCACTGATAAACACTGAACCCTATGGGAGTTTCACTGATTAACACTGAACCCTGTGGGAGTCTCACTGATTAACACTGAACCCTATGGGAGTCTCACTGATTAACACTGAAGCCTGTGGAAGTTACACTGATTAACATTGAACCTTATGGGAGTCTCACTGATTAACACTGAACCCTATGGGAGTCTCAGTGATTAACACTGAACCCGGTGGGAGTCTCACTGATGGACACTGAACACTGTGGGAGTCTCACTGATTAACACTGAACACTGTGGGAGTCTCACTGATTAACACTGAACCCTGTGGGAGTCTCACTGATTAACACTGAACCATATGGGAGTCTCACTGATTAACACATGAACACTGAGGGAGTCTCACTGATTAACACTGAACCCTGTGGGAGTCTCACTGATTAACACTGAACCCTGTGGGAGTATCACTGATTAACACTGAACCCTATGGGAGTCTCACTGATTAACACTGAACACTATGGGAGTCTCACTGAATAACACTGAACACTGTGGGAGTCTCACTGATTAACATTGAACACTGTGGGAGTCTCACTGATTAACACTGAACCCTGTGGGAGTCTCACTGATTAACACTGAACCCTGTGGGAGTATCACTGATTAACACATGAACCCTGAGGGAGTATCACTGATTAACACTGAACCCTGTGGGAGTCTCACTGATTAACACTGAACCCTGTGGGAGTCTCACTGATTAACACTGAACCCTATGGGAGTCTCATTGATTAACACTGAACCCTGTGGGAGTCTCACTGATTAACACATGAAACCTGTGGGAGTCTCACTGATTTACACTGAACCCTATGGGAGTCTCACTGATTAACACTGAACCCTATGGGAGTCTCACTGATTAACACTGAACCCTGTGGGAGTCTCACTGATTAACACTGAACCCTATGGGAGTCTCACTGATTAACACTGAACCCTGTGGGAGACTCACTGATTAACACTGAACCCTATGGGAGTTTCACTGTTTAACACTGAACCATGTGGGAGTCTCACTGATTAACACTGAACCCTGTGGGAGTCTCACTGATTAACAATGAACCCTGTGGGAGTCTCACTGATTAACACTGAACCCTATGGAAGTCTCACTGATTAACACTGAACCCTATGGGAGTCTCACAGATTAACGCTGAACCCTATGGGAGTCTCAGTGATTAACACTGCACCCTGAGGGAGTCTCACTGATGAACACTGAACACTGTGGGAGTCTCACTGATTAACACTGAACACTGTGGGAGTCTCACTGATTAACACTGAACCCTGTGGGAGTCTCACTGATTAACACTGAACCCTATGGGAGTCTCACTGATTAACACTGAACACTGTGGGAGTCTCACTGATTAACATTGAACACTGTGGGAGTCTCACTGATTAACACTGAACCCTGTGGGAGTCTCACTGATTAACACTGAAACCTATGGGAGTCTCACTGATTAACACATGAACCCTGAGGGAGTCTCACTGATTAACACTGAACCCTGTGGGAGTCTCACTGATTAACACTGAACACTCTGGGAGTCTCACTGATTAACATTGAACACTATGGGAGACTCACTGATTAACACTGAACCCTGTGGGAGTCTCACTGATTAGCACTGAACTCTATGGGAGTCTCACTGATTAACACATGAACTCTGAGGTAGTATCACTGATTAACACTGAACCCTGTGGGAGTCTCACTGATTAACACTGAACCCTGTGGGAGTCTCACTGATTAACACTGAACCCTATGGGAGTCTCATTGATTAACACTGAACCCTGTGGGAGTCTCACTGATTAACACATGAACCCTGTGGGAGTCTCATTGATTTACACTGAACCCTATGGGAGTCTCACTGATTAACACTGAACCCTATGGGAATCTCACTGATTAACACTCAACCCTGTTGGAGTCTCACTGATTTACACTGAGCCCTATGGGAGTCTCACTGATTAACACTGAACCCTATGGGAGTCTCACTGATTAACACTGAACCCTGTGGGAGGCTCACTGATTAACACTGAACCCTATGGGAGTCTCACTGATTAACACTGAACCCGGTGGGAGTCTCACTGATAAACACTGAACCCTATGGGAGTTTCACTGATTAACACTGAACCCTGTGGGAGTCTCACTGATTAACACTGAACCCTATGGGAGTCTCACTGATTAACACTGAAGCCTGTGGAAGTTACACTGATTAACATTGAACCTTATGGGAGTCTCACTGATTAACACTGAACCCTATGGGAGTCTAAGTGATTAACACTGAACCCGGTGGGAGTCTCACTGATGAACACTGAACACTGTGGGAGTCTCACTGATTAACACTGAACACTGTGGGAGTCTCACTGATTAACACTGAACCCTGTGGGAGTCTCACTGATTAACACTGAACCATATGGGAGTCTCACTGATTAACACATGAACCCTGAGGGAGTCTCACTGATTAACACTGAACCCTGTGGGAGTCTCACTGATTAACACTGAACCCTGTGGGAGTATCACTGATTAACACTGAACCCTATGGGAGTCTCACTGATTAACACTGAACACTAAGGGAGTCTCACTGAATAACACTGAACACTGTGGGAGTCTCACTGATTAACATTGAACACTGTGGGAGTCTCACTGATTAACACTGAACCCTGTGGGAGTCTCACTGATTAACACTGAACCCTGTGGGAGTATCACTGATTAACACATGAACCCTGAGGGAGTATCACTGATTAACACTGAACCCTGTGGGAGTCTCACTGATTAACACTGAACCCTGTGGGAGTCTCACTGATTAACACTGAACCCTATGGGAGTCTCATTGATTACCACGAACCCTGTGGGGGTCTCACTGATTAACACATGAAACCTGTTGGAGTCTCACTGATTTACACTGAGCCCTATGGGAGTCTCACTGATTAACACTGAACCCTATGGGAGTCTCAATGATTAACACTGAACCCTGTGGGAGGCTCACTGATTAACACTGAACCCTATGGGAGTCTCACTGATTAACACTGAACCCGGTGGGAGTCTTACTGATAAACACTGGACCCTATGGGAGTTTCACTGATTAACACTGAACCCTGTGGGAGTCTCACTGATTAACACTGAACCCTATGGGAGTCTCACTGATTAACACTGAAGCCTGTGGAAGTTACACTGATTAACATTGAACCTTATGGGAGTCTCACTGATTAACACTGAACCCTATGGGAGTCTCAGTGATTAACACTGAACCCGGTGGGAGTCTCACTGATGAACACTGAACACTGTGGGAGTCTCACTGATTAACACTGAACACTGTGGGAGTCTCACTGATTAACACTGAACCCTGTGGGAGTCTCACTGATTAACACTGAACCATATGGGAGTCTCACTGATTAACACATGAACCCTGAGGGAGTCTCACTGATTAACACTGAACCCTGTGGGAGTCTCACTGATTAACACTGAACCCTGTGGGAGTATCACTGATTAACACTGAACCCTATGGGAGTCTCACTGATTAACACTGAACACTATGGGAGTCTCACTGAATAACACTGAACACTGTGGGAGTCTCACTGATTAACATTGAACACTGTGGGAGTCTCACTGATTAACACTGAACCCTGTGGGAGTCTCACTGATTAACACTGAACCCTGTGGGAGTATCACTGATTAACACTGAACCCTATGGGAGTCTCACTGATTAACACTGAACACTATGGGAGTCTCACTGAATAACACTGAACACTGTGGGAGTCTCACTGATTAACATTGAACACTGTGGGAGTCTCACTGATTAACACTGAACCCTGTGGGAGTCTCACTGATTAACACTGAACCCTGTGGGAGTATCACTGATTAACACATGAACCTTGAGGGAGTATCACTGATTAACACTGAACCCTGTGGGAGTCTCACTGATTAACACTGAACCCTGTGGGAGTCTCACTGATTAACACTGAACCCTATGGGAGTCTCATTGATTAACACTGAACCCTGTGGGAGTCTCACTGATTAACACATGAAACCTGTTGGAGTCTCACTGATTTACACTGAGCCCTATGGGAGTCTCACTGATTAACACTGAACCCTATGGGAGTCTCAATGATTAACACTGAACCCTGTGGGAGGCTCACTGATTAACACTGAACCCTATGGGAGTCTCACTGATTAACACTGAACCCGGTGGGAGTCTCACTGATAAACACTGAACCCTATGGGAGTTTCACTGATTAACACTGAACCCTGGGGGAGTCTCACTGATTAACACTGAACCCTATGGGAGTCTCACTGATTAACACTGAAGCCTGTGGAAGTTACACTGATTAATATTGAACCTTATGGGAGTCTCACTGATTAACACTGAACCCTTTGGGAGTCTCAGTGATTAACACTGAACCCGGTGGGAGTCTCACTGATGAACACTGAACACTGTGGGAGTCTCACTGATTAACACTGAACACTGTGGGAGTCTCACTGATTAACACTGAACCCTGTGGGAGTCTCACTGATTAACACTGAACCATATGGGAGTCTCACTGATTAACACATGAACCCTGAGGGAGTCTCACTGATTAACACTGAACCCTGTGGGAGTCTCACTGATTAACACTGAACCCTGTGGGAGTATCACTGATTAACACTGAACCCTATGGGAGTCTCACTGATTAACACTGAACACTATGGGAGTCTCACTGAATAACACTGAACACTGTGGGAGTCTCACTGATTAACATTGAACACTGTGGGAGTCTCACTGATTAACACTGAACCCTGTGGGAGTCTCACTGATTAACACTGAACCCTGTGGGAGTATCACTGATTAACACATGAACCCTGAGGGAGTATCACTGATTAACACTGAACCCTGTGGGAGTCTCACTGATTAACACTGAACCCTGTGGGAGTCTCACTGATTAACACTGAACCCTATGGGAGTCTCATTGATTAACACTGAACCCTGTGGGGGTCTCACTGATTAACACATGAAACCTGTTGGAGTCTCACTGATTTACACTGAGCCCTATGGGAGTCTCACTGATTAACACTGAACCCTATGGGAGTCTCAATGATTAACACTGAACCCTGTGGGAGGCTCACTGATTAACACTGAACCCTATGGGAGTCTCACTGATTAACACTGAACCCGGTGGGAGTCTTACTGATAAACACTGGACCCTATGGGAGTTTCACTGATTAACACTGAACCCTGTGGGAGTCTCACTGATTAACACTGAACCCTATGGGAGTCTCACTGATTAACACTGAAGCCTGTGGAAGTTACACTGATTAACATTGAACCTTATGGGAGTCTCACTGATTAACACTGAACCCTATGGGAGTCTCAGTGATTAACACTGAACCCGGTGGGAGTCTCACTGATGAACACTGAACACTGTGGGAGTCTCACTGATTAACACTGAACACTGTGGGAGTCTCACTGATTAACACTGAACCCTGTGGGAGTCTCACTGATTAACACTGAACCATATGGGAGTCTCACTGATTAACACATGAACCCTGAGGGAGTCTCACTGATTAACACTGAACCCTGTGGGAGTCTCACTGATTAACACTGAACCCTGTGGGAGTATCACTGATTAACACTGAACCCTATGGGAGTCTCACTGATTAACACTGAACACTATGGGAGTCTCACTGAATAACACTGAACACTGTGGGAGTCTCACTGATTAACATTGAACACTGTGGGAGTCTCACTGATTAACACTGAACCCTGTGGGAGTCTCACTGATTAACACTGAACCCTGTGGGAGTATCACTGATTAACACTGAACCCTATGGGAGTCTCACTGATTAACACTGAACACTATGGGAGTCTCACTGAATAACACTGAACACTGTGGGAGTCTCACTGATTAACATTGAACACTGTGGGAGTCTCACTGATTAACACTGAACCCTGTGGGAGTCTCACTGATTAACACTGAACCCTGTGGGAGTATCACTGATTAACACATGAACCTTGAGGGAGTATCACTGATTAACACTGAACCCTGTGGGAGTCTCACTGATTAACACTGAACCCTGTGGGAGTCTCACTGATTAACACTGAACCCTATGGGAGTCTCATTGATTAACACTGAACCCTGTGGGAGTCTCACTGATTAACACATGAAACCTGTTGGAGTCTCACTGATTTACACTGAGCCCTATGGGAGTCTCACTGATTAACACTGAACCCTATGGGAGTCTCAATGATTAACACTGAACCCTGTGGGAGGCTCACTGATTAACACTGAACCCTATGGGAGTCTCACTGATTAACACTGAACCCGGTGGGAGTCTCACTGATAAACACTGAACCCTATGGGAGTTTCACTGATTAACACTGAACCCTGGGGGAGTCTCACTGATTAACACTGAACCCTATGGGAGTCTCACTGATTAACACTGAAGCCTGTGGAAGTTACACTGATTAACATTGAACCTTATGGGAGTCTCACTGATTAACACTGAACCCTTTGGGAGTCTCAGTGATTAACACTGAACCCGGTGGGAGTCTCACTGATGAACACTGAACACTGTGGGAGTCTCACTGATTAACACATGAACCCTGAGGGAGTCTCACTGATTAACACTGAACCCTGTGGGAGTCTCACTGATTAACACTGAACCCTGTGGGAGTATCACTGATTAACACTGAACCCTATGGGAGTCTCACTGATTAACACTGAACACTATGGGAGTCTCACTGAATAACACTGAACACTGTGGGAGTCTCACTGATTAACATTGAACACTGTGGGAGTCTCACTGATTAACACTGAACCCTGTGGGAGTCTCACTGATTAACACTGAACCCTGTGGGAGTATCACTGATTAACACATGAACCCTGAGGGAGTATCACTGATTAACACTGAACCCTGTGGGAGTCTCACTGATTAACACTGAACCCTGTGGGAGTCTCACTGATTAACACTGAACCCTATGGGAGTCTCATTGATTAACACTGAACCCTGTGGGAGTCTCACTGATTAACACATGAAACCTGTGGGAGTCTCACTGATTTACACTGAACCCTATGGGAGTCTCACTGATTAACACTGAACCCTATGGGAGTCTCACTGATTAACACTGAACCCTGTGGGAGTCTCACTGATTAACACTGAACCCTATGGGAGTCTCACTGATTAACACTGAACCCTGTGGGAGACTCACTGATTAACACTGAACCCTATGGGAGTTTCACTGTTTAACACTGAACCATGTGGGAGTCTCACTGATTAACACTGAACCCTGTGGGAGTCTCACTGATTAACACATGAACCCTGTGGGAGTCTCATTGATTTACACTTAACCCTATGGGAGTCTCACTGATTAACACTGAACCCTATGGGAGTCTCACTGATTAACACTCAACCCTGTTGGAGTCTCACTGATTTACACTGAGCCCTATGGGAGTCTCACTGATTAACACTGAACCCTATGGGAGTCTCACTGATTAACACTGAACCCTGTGGGAGGCTCACTGATTAACACTGAACCCTATGGGAGTCTCACTGATTAACACTGAACCCGGTGGGAGTCTCACTGATAAACACTGAACCCTATGGGAGTTTCACTGATTAACACTGAACCCTGTGGGAGTCTCACTGATTAACACTGAACCCTATGGGAGTCTCACTGATTAACACTGAAGCCTGTGGAAGTTACACTGATTAACATTGAACCTTATGGGAGTCTCACTGATTAACACTGAACCCTATGGGAGTCTAAGTGATTAACACTGAACCCGGTGGGAGTCTCACTGATGAACACTGAACACTGTGGGAGTCTCACTGATTAACACTGAACACTGTGGGAGTCTCACTGATTAACACTGAACCCTGTGGGACTCTCACTGATTAACACTGAACCATATGGGAGTCTCACTGATTAACACATGAACCCTGAGGGAGTCTCACTGATTAACACTGAACCCTGTGGGAGTCTCACTGATTAACACTGAACCCTGTGGGAGTATCACTGATTAACACTGAACCCTATGGGAGTCTCACTGATTAACACTGAACACTATGGGAGTCTCACTGAATAACACTGAACACTGTGGGAGTCTCACTGATTAACATTGAACACTGTGGGAGTCTCACTGATTAACACTGAACCCTGTGGGAGTCTCACTGATTAACACTGAACCCTGTGGGAGTATCACTGATTAACACATGAACCCTGAGGGAGTATCACTGATTAACACTGAACCCTGTGGGAGTCTCACTGATTAACACTGAACCCTGTGGGAGTCTCACTGATTAACACTGAACCCTATGGGAGTCTCATTGATTAACACTGAACCCTGTGGGAGTCTCACTGATTAACACATGAAACCTGTTGGAGTCTCACTGATTTACACTGAGCCCTATGGGAGTCTCACTGATTAACACTGAACCCTATGGGAGTCTCACTGATTAACACTGAACCCTGTGGGAGGCTCACTGATTAACACTGAACCCTATGGGAGTCTCACTGATTAACACTGAACCCGGTGGGAGTCTCACTGATAAACACTGAACCCTATGGGAGTTTCACTGATTAACACTGAACCCTGTGGGAGTCTCACTGATTAACACTGAACCCTATGGGAGTCTCACTGATTAACACTGAAGCCTGTGGAAGTTACACTGATTAACATTGAACCTTATGGGAGTCTCACTGATTAACACTGAACCCTATGGGAGTCTCAGTGATTAACACTGAACCCGGTGGGAGTCTCACTGATGGACACTGAACACTGTGGGAGTCTCACTGATTAACACTGAACACTGTGGGAGTCTCACTGATTAACACTGAACCCTGTGGGAGTCTCACTGATTAACACTGAACCATATGGGAGTCTCACTGATTAACACATGAACACTGAGGGAGTCTCACTGATTAACACTGAACCCTGTGGGAGTCTCACTGATTAACACTGAACCCTGTGGGAGTATCACTGATTAACACTGAACCCTATGGGAGTCTCACTGATTAACACTGAACACTATGGGAGTCTCACTGAATAACACTGAACACTGTGGGAGTCTCACTGATTAACATTGAACACTGTGGGAGTCTCACTGATTAACACTGAACCCTGTGGGAGTCTCACTGATTAACACTGAACCCTGTGGGAGTATCACTGATTAACACATGAACCCTGAGGGAGTATCACTGATTAACACTGAACCCTGTGGGAGTCTCACTGATTAACACTGAACCCTGTGGGAGTCTCACTGATTAACACTGAACCCTATGGGAGTCTCATTGATTAACACTGAACCCTGTGGGAGTCTCACTGATTAACACATGAAACCTGTGGGAGTCTCACTGATTTACACTGAACCCTATGGGAGTCTCACTGATTAACACTGAACCCTATGGGAGTCTCACTGATTAACACTGAACCCTGTGGGAGTCTCACTGATTAACACTGAACCCTATGGGAGTCTCACTGATTAACACTGAACCCTGTGGGAGACTCACTGATTAACACTGAACCCTATGGGAGTTTCACTGTTTAACACTGAACCATGTGGGAGTCTCACTGATTAACACTGAACCCTGTGGGAGTCTCACTGATTAACAATGAACCCTGTGGGAGTCTCACTGATTAACACTGAACCCTATGGAAGTCTCACTGATTAACACTGAACCCTATGGGAGTCTCACAGATTAACGCTGAACCCTATGGGAGGCTCACTGATTAACAATGAACCCTATGGGAGTCTCACTGATTAACACTTAACCCTATGGGAGTCTCACTGATTAACACTGAACTCTATGGGATTCTCAATGATTAACACTGAACCCTATGGGAGTATCACGGATTAACACTGAACCCTGTGGGAGTCTCACTGATTAACACTGAACCCTATGGGAGTCTCACTGATTAACACTGAACCCTGTGGGAGTCTCACTGATAAACACTGAACCCTATGGGAGTTTCACTGATTAACACTGAACCCTGTGGGAGTCTCACTGATTAACACTGAACCCTATGGGAGTCTCACTGATTAACACTGAACACTGTGGGAGTTAAAATGATTAACAATGAACCTTATGGGAGTCTCACTGATTAACACTGAACCCTGTGGGAGTCTCACTGATTAACACTGAACCCTGTGGGAGTATCACTGATTAACACTGAACCCTATGGGAGTCTCACTGATTAACACTGAACACTATGGGAGTCTCACTGAATAACACTGAACACTGTGGGAGTCTCACTGATTAACATTGAACACTGTGGGAGTCTCACTGATTAACACTGAACCCTGTGGGAGTCTCACTGATTAACACTGAACCCTGTGGGAGTATCACTGATTAACACATGAACCCTGAGGGAGTATCACTGATTAACACTGAACCCTGTGGGAGTCTCACTGATTAACACTGAACCCTGTGGGAGTCTCACTGATTAACACTGAACCCTATGGGAGTCTCATTGATTAACACTGAACCCTGTGGGAGTCTCACTGATTAACACATGAAACCTGTGGGAGTCTCACTGATTTACACTGAACCCTATGGGAGTCTCACTGATTAACACTGAACCCTATGGGAGTCTCACTGATTAACACTGAACCCTGTGGGAGTCTCACTGATTAACACTGAACCCTATGGGAGTCTCACTGATTAACAATGAACCCTGTGGGAGACTCACTGATTAACACTGAACCCTATGGGAGTTTCACTGTTTAACACTGAACCATGTGGGAGTCTCACTGATTAACACTGAACCCTGTGGGAGTCTCACTGATTAACAATGAACCCTGTGGGAGTCTCACTGATTAACACTGAACCCTATGGAAGTCTCACTGATTAACACTGAACCCTATGGGAGTCTCACAGATTAACGCTGAACCCTATGGGAGGCTCACTGATTAACAATGAACCCTATGGGAGTCTCACTTATTAACACTTAACCCTATGGGAGTCTCACTGATTAACACTGAACTCTATGGGATTCTCAATGATTAACACTGAACCCTGTGGGAGTCTCACTGATTAACACTGAACCCTATGGGAGTCTCACTGATTAACACTGAACCCTGTGGGAGTCTCACTGATAAACACTGAACCCTATGGGAGTTTCACTGATTAACACTGAACCCTGTGGGAGTATCACTGATTAACACTGAACCCTATGGGAGTCTCACTGATTAACACTGAACACTGTGGGAGTTAAAATGATTAACAATGAACCTTATGGGAGTCTCTCTGATTAACACTGAACCCTATGGGAATCTCACTGATTAACACTGAACCCTGTGGGAGTCTCAGTGATTAACACTGAGCCCTGAGGGAGTCTCACTGATGAACACTGAACACTGTGGGAGTCTCACTGATTAACACTGAACCCTGTGGGAGTCTCAGTGATTAACACTGAACCCTATGGGAGTCTCACTGATTAACACTGAACACTGTGGGAGTCTCACTGATTAACATTGAACACTGTGGGAGTCTCACTGATTAACACTGAACCCTGTGGGAGTCTCACTGATTAACACTGAAACCTATGGGAGTCTCACTGATTAACACATGAACCCTGAGGGAGTATCACTGATTAACACTGAACCCTGTGGGAGTCTCACTGATTAACACTGAACCCTGTGGGAGTCTCACTGATTAACACTGAACCCTATGGGAGTCTCATTGATTAACACTGAACCCTGTGGGAGTCTCACTGATTAACACATGAAACCTGTGGGAGTCTCACTGATTTACACTGAACCCTATGGGAGTCTCACTGATTAACACTGAACCCTATGGGAGTCTCACTGATTAACACTGAACCCTGTGGGAGTCTCACTGATTAACACTGAACCCTATGGGAGTCTCACTGATTAACAATGAACCCTGTGGGAGACTCACTGATTAACACTGAACCCTATGGGAGTTTCACTGTTTAACACTGAACCATGTGGGAGTCTCACTGATTAACACTGAACCCTGTGGGAGTCTCACTGATTAACAATGAACCCTGTGGGAGTCTCACTGATTAACACTGAACCCTATGGAAGTCTCACTGATTAACACTGAACCCTATGGGAGTCTCACAGATTAACGCTGAACCCTATGGGAGGCTCACTGATTAACAATGAACCCTATGGGAGTCTCACTTATTAACACTTAACCCTATGGGAGTCTCACTGATTAACACTGAACTCTATGGGATTCTCAATGATTAACACTGAACCCTGTGGGAGTCTCACTGATTAACACTGAACCCTATGGGAGTCTCACTGATTAACACTGAACCCTGTGGGAGTCTCACTGATAAACACTGAACCCTATGGGAGTTTCACTGATTAACACTGAACCCTGTGGGAGTCTCACTGATTAACACTGAACCCTATGGGAGTCTCACTGATTAACACTGAACACTGTGGGAGTTAAAATGATTAACAATGAACCTTATGGGAGTCTCTCTGATTAACACTGAACCCTATGGGAATCTCACTGATTAACACTGAACCCTGTGGGAGTCTCAGTGATTAACACTGAGCCCTGAGGGAGTCTCACTGATGAACACTGAACACTGTGGGAGTCTCACTGATTAACACTGAACCCTGTGGGAGTCTCACTGACTAACACTGAACCCTATGGGAGTCTCACTGATTAACACTGAACACTGTGGGAGTCTCACTGATTAACATTGAACACTGTGGGAGTCTCACTGATTAACACTGAACCCTGTGGGAGTCTCACTGATTAACACTGAAACCTATGGGAGTCTCACTGATTAACACATGAACCCTGAGGGAGTATCACTGATTAACACTGAACCCTGTGGGAGTCCCACTGATTAACTCTGAACCCTGTGGGAGTCTCACTGATTAACACTGAGCCCTATGGGAGTCTCATTGATTAACACTGAACCCTGTGGGAGTCTAACTGATTCACACATGAACCCTGTGGGAGTCTCATTGATTTACACTGAACCCTATGGGAGTCTCACTGATTAACACTGAACCCTATGGGAGTCTCACTGATTAACACTGAACCCTGTGGGAGTCTCACTGATTAACACTGAACCCTATGGGAGTCTCACTGATTAACACTGAACCCTGTGGGAGTCTCACTGATAAACACTGAACCCTATGGGAGTTTCACTGATTAACACTGAACCTTGTGGGAGTTACACTGATTAACAATGAACCTTATGGGAGTCTCACTGATTAACACTGAACCCTATGGGAATCTCACTGATTAACACTGAACCCTGTGGGAGTCTTAGTGATTAACACTGCACCCTGAGGGAGACTCACTGATGAACACTGAACACTGTGGGAGTCTCACTGATTAACACTGAACACTGTGGGAGTCTCACTGATTAACACTGAACCCTGTGGGAGTCTCACTGATTAACACTGAACCCTATGGGAGTCTCACTGATTAACACATGAACCCTGAGGGAGTCTCACTGATTTACACTGAACCCTGTGGGAGTCTCCTGATTAACACTAAACCCTGTGGGAGTCTCACTGATTAACACTGAACCCTATGGGAGTCTCATTGATTAACACTGAACCCTGTGGGAGCTCACTGATTAACACATGACCCTTGTGGGATAGTCACTGATTTACACTGAACCCTATGGGATTCTCACTGATTAACAATGAACCCTATGGGAGTCTCACTGATTAACACTGAACCCTGTGGGAGTCTCACTGATTAACACTGAACCCTGTGGGAGTCTCACTGATTAACACTGAACCCTATGGGAGTCTCACTGATTAACACTGAACCCTGTGGGAGTCTCAATGAATAACACTGAACACTATGGGAGTTTCACTGATTAACACTGAACCCTGTAGGAGTCTCACTGATTAACACTTAACCCTATGGGCATTCTCACAGATTAATGCTGAACCATATGGGGGTCTCACTGATAAACAATGAACCCTATGGGAGTCTCACTGATTAACACTGAATTCGATGGGATTCTGACTGATTAACACTGAACCCAGTGGGAGTCTCACTGATTAACACTGAACCCTGTGGGGGTCTCACTGATTAACACTGAACCCAGTGGGACACTCACTGATTAACAATGAACCCTGTGGGAGTCTCACCGATTAACAATGAACCCTATGGGAGTCTCACTGATTAACACTGAACCCTGTGGGAGTCTCACTGATTAACACTGAACCCTGTGGGAGTCTCACTGATTAACACTGAACCCTGTGGGAGTCTCACTGATTACCCCTGAACCCTGTGGGAGTTTCACTGATTAAGACTGAACCTATGGGAGTCTCACTGATTAACACTGAACCCTATGGGAGTTTCACTGATTAAAACTTAACCCTATGGGAGTCTCACTGATTAACACTGAACCCTGAGGGAGTCTCACTGATTAACACTGAACCCTATGGGAGTCTCACTGATTAACACTGAACCCGGTGGGAGTCTCACTGATTAACACTGAAACCTATGGGAGTCTCACTGATTAACACTGAACCCTATGGGAGTCTCACTGATTAACAATTAACCCTATGGGAGTCTCACTAATTAACACCGAACTCTATGGGATTCTCACTGATTAACACTGAACCCTATGGGAGTCTCACTGATTAACACTGAACCCTGTGGGAGTCTCACTGATTAACACTGAACCCTGTGGGAGTCTCACTGATTAACACCGAACCCTAGGGGAGTCTCACTGATTAACACATGAACCCCGAGGGAGTCTCACTGATTTACACTGAACCCTGTGGGAGTCTCACTGATTAACACTGAACCCTGTGGGAGTCTCACTGATAAACACTGAACCCTGTGGGAGTCTAACTGATTAACACTGAACCCTGTGGGAGTCTCACTGATTAACACTGGACCCTATGGGAGTTTCACTGATTAACTCTGAACCCTGTGGGAGTCTCACTGATTAACACTGAACCCTATGGGCATTCTCACAAATTAATGCTGAACCCTATGGGGGTCTCACTGATAAACAATGAACCCTATGGGAGTCTCACTGATTAACACTGAACTCGATGGGATTCTGACTGATTAACACTGAACCCTATGGGAGTCTCACTGATTAACACTAAACCCTGTGGGAGTCTCACTGATTACCCCTGAACCTTGTGGGAGTTTCACTGATTAACACTGAACCCTGTGGGAGTCTCACTGATTAAGACTGTACCCTGTGGGAGTCTCACTGATTAACACTGAACCCTGTGGGTGTCTCACTGATGAACACTGAACCCTGTGGGAGTCTCACTGATTACCCCTGAACCCTGTGGGAGTTTCACTGATTAACACTGAACCTTGTGGGAGTCTCACGGATTAACACTGAACCCTGTGGGAGTCTCACTGATTAACCCTGAACCCTGTGGGAGTCTCACTGATTAACACTGAACCCTATGGGAGTCTCACTGATTAACACTGAACCCTGTGGGAGTCTCACTGATTAAGACTGAACCCTGAGGGAGTCTCACTGATTAACACTGAACCCTATGGGAGTCTCACTGATTAACACTGAACACTGTGGGAGTCTCACTGATTAACACTGAACACTGTGGGAGTCTCACTGATTAACACTGAACCCTGTGGGAGTCTCACTGATTAACACTGAACCCTATGGGAGTCTCACTGATTAACACTGAACACTGTGGGAGTTAAAATGATTAACAATGAACCTTATGGGAGTCTCACTGATTAACACTGAACCCTATGGGAATCTCACTGATTAACACTGAACCCTGTGGGAGTCTCAGTGATTAACACTGAGCCCTGAGGGAGTCTCACTGATGAACACTGAACACTGTGGGAGTCTCACTGATTAACACTGAACCCTGTGGGAGTCTCACTGATTAACACTGAACCCTATGGGAGTCTCACTGATTAACACTGAACACTGTGGGAGTCTCACTGATTAACATTGAACACTGTGGGAGTCTCACTGATTAACACTGAACCCTGTGGGAGTCTCACTGATTAACACTGAAACCTATGGGAGTCTCACTGATTAACACATGAACCCTGAGGGAGTATAACTGATTAACACTGAACCCTGTGGGAGTCCCACTGATTAACTCTGAACCCTGTGGGAGTCTCACTGATTAACACTGAGCCCTATGGGAGTCTCATTGATTAACACTGAACCCTGTGGGAGTCTAACTGATTCACACATGAACCCTGTGGGAGTCTCATTGATTTACACTGAACCCTATGGGAGTCTCACTGATTAACACTGAACCCTATGGGAGTCTCACTGATTAACACTGAACCCTGTGGGAGTCTCACTGATTAACACTGAACCCTATGGGAGTCTCACTGATTAACACTGAACCCTGTGGGAGTCTCACTGATAAACACTGAACCCTATGGGAGTTTCACTGATTAACACTGAACCTTGTGGGAGTTACACTGATTAACAATGAACCTTATGGGAGTCTCACTGATTAACACTGAACCCTATGGGAATCTCACTGATTAACACTGAACCCTGTGGGAGTCTTAGTGATTAACACTGCACCCTGAGGGAGACTCACTGATGAACACTGAACACTGTGGGAGTCTCACTGATTAACACTGAACACTGTGGGAGTCTCACTGATTAACACTGAACCCTGTGGGAGTCTCACTGATTAACACTGAACCCTATGGGAGTCTCACTGATTAACACATGAACCCTGAGGGAGTCTCACTGATTTACACTGAACCCTGTGGGAGTCTCCTGATTAACACTAAACCCTGTGGGAGTCTCACTGATTAACACTGAACCCTATGGGAGTCTCATTGATTAACACTGAACCCTGTGGGAGCTCACTGATTAACACATGACCCTTGTGGGATAGTCACTGATTTACACTGAACCCTATGGGATTCTCACTGATTAACACTGAACCATATGGGAGTCTCACTGATTAACACTGAACCCTGTGGGAGTCTCACTGATTAACACTGAACCCTATGGGAGTCTCACTGATTAACACTGAACCCTGTGGGAGTCTCAATGAATAACACTGAACACTATGGGAGTTTCACTGATTAACACTGAACCCTGTGGGAGTCTCACTGATTAACACTTAACCCTATGGGCATTCTCACAGATTAATGCTGAACCCTATGGGGGTCTCACTGATAAACAATGAACCCTATGGGAGTCTCACTGATTAACACTGAATTCGATGGGATTCTGACTGATTAACACTGAACCCAGTGGGAGTCTCACTGATTAACACTGAACCCTGTGGGGGTCTCACTGATTAACACTGAACCCAGTGGGACACTCACTGATTAACAATGAACCCTGTGGGAGTCTCACCGATTAACAATGAACCCTATGGGAGTCTCACTGATTAACACTGAACCCTGTGGGAGTCTCACTGATTAACACTGAACCCTGTGGGAGTCTCACTGATTAACACTGAACCCTGTGGGAGTCTCACTGATTACCCCTGAACCCTGTGGGAGTTTCACTGATTAAGACTGAACCTATGGGAGTCTCACTGATTAACACTGAACCCTATGGGAGTTTCACTGATTAAAACTTAACCCTATGGGAGTCTCACTGATTAACACTGAACCCTGAGGGAGTCTCACTGATTAACACTGAACCCTATGGGAGTCTCACTGATTAACACTGAACCCGGTGGGAGTCTCACTGATTAACACTGAAACCTATGGGAGTCTCACTGATTAACACTGAACCCTATGGGAGTCTCACTGATTAACAATTAACCCTATGGGAGTCTCACTAATTAACACCGAACTCTATGGGATTCTCACTGATTAACACTGAACCCTATGGGAGTCTCACTGATTAACACTGAACCCTGTGGGAGTCTCACTGATTAACACTGAACCCTGTGGGAGTCTCACTGATTAACACCGAACCCTAGGGGAGTCTCACTGATTAACACATGAACCCCGAGGGAGTCTCACTGATTTACACTGAACCCTGTGGGAGTCTCACTGATTAACACTGAACCCTGTGGGAGTCTCACTGATAAACACTGAACCCTGTGGGAGTCTCACTGATTAACACTGAACCCTGTGGGAGTCTCACTGATTAACACTGGACCCTATGGGAGTTTCACTGATTAACTCTGAACCCTGTGGGAGTCTCACTGATTAACACTGAACCCTATGGGCATTCTCACAAATTAATGCTGAACCCTATGGGGGTCTCACTGATAAACACTGAACTCGATGGGATTCTGACTGATTAACACTGAACCCTATGGGAGTCTCACTGATTAACACTGAACTCGATGGGATTCTGACTGATTAACACTGAACCCTATGGGAGTCTCACTGATTAACACTAAACCCTGTGGGAGTCTCACTGATTACCCCTGAACCTTGTGGGAGTTTCACTGATTAACACTGAACCCTGTGGGAGTCTCACTGATTAAGACTGTACCCTGTGGGAGTCTCACTGATTAACACTGAACCCTGTGGGTGTCTCACTGATGAACACTGAACCCTGTGGGAGTCTCACTGATTACCCCTGAACCCTGTGGGAGTTTCACTTTATTAACACTGAACCTTGTGGGAGTCTCACGGATTAACACTGAACCCTGTGGGAGTCTCACTGATTAACCCTGAACCCTGTGGGAGTCTCACTGATTAACACTGAACCCTATGGGAGTCTCACTGATTAACACTGAACCCTGTGGGAGTCTCACTGATTAAGACTGAACCCTGAGGGAGTCTCACTGATTAACACTGAACCCTATGGGAGTCTCACTGATTAACACTGAACACTGTGGGAGTCTCACTGATTAACACTGAACACTGTGGGAGTCTCACTGATTAACACTGAACCCTGTGGGAGTCTCACTGATTAACACTGAACCCTATGGGAGTCTCACTGATTTACACTGAACCCTGTGGGAGTCTCACTGATTAACACTGAACCTTATGGGAGTCTCATTGATTAACACTGAACCCTGTGGGAGTCTCACTGATTAACACTGAACCTTATGGGAGTCTCATTGATTAACACTGAACCCTGTGGGAGTCTCACTGATTAACACTGAACCTTATGGGAGTCTCATTGATTAACACTGAACCCTATGGGAGTCTCACTGATTAACACTGAACCGTATGGGAGTCTCACTGATTAACACTGAACCCTATGGGAGTCTCAATGATTAACAATTCACCCTATGGGAGTCTCACTGATTAACACCAAACTCTATGGGATTCTCAATGATTAACACTGAACCCTATGGGAGTCTCACTGATTAACACTGAACACTGTGGGAGTCTCACTGATTAACACTGAACCCTGTGGGAGTCTCACTGATTAACACTGAACCCTATGGGAGTCTCACTGATTAACACATGAACCCTGAGGGAGTCTCACTGATTTACACTGAACCCTGTGGGAGTCTCACTGATTAACACTGAACCTTATGGGAGTGTTATTGATTAACACTGAACCCTGTGGGAGTCTCACTGATTAACACATGAACCTTGTGGGATACTCACTGATTTACACTGAACCCTATGGGAGTCTCACTGATTAACACTGAACCCTATGGGAGTTTCACTGATTAACAATGAACCCTGTGGGAGTCTCACTGATTAACACTGAACCCTATGGGCATTCTCACAGATTAATGCTGAACCCTATGGGGGTCTCACTGATAAACAATGAACCCTATGGGAGTCTCACTGATTAACACTGAACACTGTGGGAGTCTCACTGATAAACACTGAACACTGTGGGAGTCTCACTGATTAACACTGAACCCTGTGGGAGTCTCACTGATTAACACTGAACCCTAGGGGAGTCTCACTGATTAACACATGAACCCTGAGGGAGTCTCACTGATTTACACTGAACCCTGTGGGAGTCTCACTGATTTACACTGAACCCTGTGGGAGTCTCACTGATAAACACTGAACCCTGTGGGAGTCTCACTGATTAACACATAAACCTTGTGGGAGACTCACTGATTTACACTGAACCCTATGGGAGTCTCACTGATTACCTCTGAACCCTGTGGGAGTCTCACTGATTAAGACTGAACCCTATGGGAGTCTCACTGATTAACACTGAACCCTATGGGAGTTTCACTGATTAACACTTAACCCTATGGGAGTCTCACTGATTAACACTGAACCCTGAGGGAGTCTCACTGATTAACACTGAACCCTATGGGAGTCTCACTGATTAACACTGAACCCTGTGGGAGTCTCACTGATTAACACTGAAACCTATGGGAGTCTCACTGATTAACACTTAATACTATGGGAGTCTCACTGATTAATATTTAACCCTATGGGAGTCTCACTGATTAACACCGAACTCTATGGGATTCTCACTGATTAACACTGAACCCTATGGGAGTCTCACTGATTAACACTGAACCCTGTGGGAGTCTCACTGATTAACACTGAAACCTATGGGAGTCTCACTGATTAACACTGAACACTGTGGGAGTCTCACTGATTAACACTGAACCCTGTGGGAGTCTCACTGATTAACACTGAACCCTGTGGGAGTCTCACTGATTAACACTGAACCCTAGGGGAGTCTCACTGATTAACACATGAACCCTGAGGGAGTCTCACTGATTTACACTGAACCCTGTGGGAGTCTCACTGATTAACACTGAACCCTGTGGGAGTCTCACTGATAAACACTGAACCCTGTGGGAGTCTCACTGATTAACACATGAACCTTGTGGGAGACTCACTGATTTACACTGAACCCTATGGGAGTCTCACTGATTACCTCTGAACCCTGTGGGAGTCTCACTGAATAAGACTGAAACCTATGGGAGTCTCACTGATTAACACTGAACCCTGAGGGAGTCTCACTGATTAACACTGAACCCTATGGGAGTCTCACTGATTAACACTGAACCCTGTGGGAGTCTCAATGATTAACACTGAAACCTATGGGAGTCTCACTGATTAACACTGAAACCTATGGGAGTCTCACTGATTAACACTGAACCCTATGGGAGTCTCACTGATTAACACTGAACCCTATGGGAGTCTCACTGATTAACACTGAACCCTGTGGGAGTCTCACTGATTAACACTGAAACCTATGGGAGTCTCACTGATTAACACTGAACCCTATGGGAGTCTCACTGATTAACAATTAACGCTATGGGAGTCTCACTGATTAACACCAAACTCTATGGGATTCTCAATGATTAACACTGAACCCTATGGGAGTCTCACTGATTAACACTGAACACTGTGGGAGTCTCACTGATTAACACTGAACACTGTGGGAGTCTCACTGATTAACACTGAACCCTGTGGGAGTCTCACTGATTAACACCGAACCCTAGGGGAGTCTCACTGATTAACACATGAACCCTGAGGGAGTCTCACTGATTTACACTGAACCCTGTGGGAGTCTCACTGATTAACACTGAACCCTGTGGGAGTCTCACTGATAAACACTGAACCCTGTGGGAGTCTCACTGATTAACACTGAACCCTATGGGAGTTTCACTGATTAACACTGAACCCTGTGGGAGTCTCACTGATTAACACTGAACCCTGTGGGAGTCTCACTGATAAACACTGAACCCTGTGGGAGTCTCACTGATTAACACTGAACCCTATGTGAGTTTCACTGATTAACACTGAACCCTGTGGGAGTCTCACTGATTAACACTGAACCCTATGGGCATTCTCACAAATTAATGCTGAACCCTATGGGGGTCTCACTGATAAACAATGAACCCTATGGGAGTCTCACTGATTAACACTGAACTCGATGGGATTCTGACTGATTAACACTGAACCCTATGGGAGTCTCACTGATTAACACTGAACCCTGTGGGAGTCTCACTGATTACCCCTGAACCTTGTGGGAGTTTCACTGATTAACACTGAACCCTGTGGGAGTCTCACTGATTAACACTGAACCCTGTGGGAGTCTCACTGATTAACACTGAACCCTGTGGGTGTCTCACTGATGAACACTGAACCCTGTGGGAGTCTCACTGATTACCCCTGAACCCTGTGGGAGTTTCACTGATTAACACTGAACCTTGTGGGAGTCTCACTGATTAACACTGAACCCTGTGGGAGTCTCACTGATTAACCCTGAACCCTGTGGGAGTCTCACTGATTAACACTGAACCCTATGGGAGTCTCACTGATTAACACTGAACCCTGTGGGAGTTTCACTGATTAAGACTGAACCCTGAGGGAGTCTCACTGATTAACACTGAACCCTATGGGAGCCTCACTGATTAACACCGAAACCTGTGGGAGTTTCACTGATTAACACTTAACCCTATGGGAGTCTCACTGATTAACACTGAACCCTGAGGGAGTCTCACTGATTAACACTGAACCCTATGGGAGTCTCACTGATTAACACTGAACCCTGTGGGAGTCTCACTGATTAACACTGAAACATATGGGAGTCTCACTGATTAACATTAAACCCTATGGGAGTCTCACTGATTAACACTGAACCCTATGGGAGTCTCACTGATTAACACTGAACCCTATGGGAGTCTCACTGATTAACAATTAACCCTATGGGATTCTCACTGATTAACACCAAACTCTATGGGATTCTCAATGATTAACACTGAACCCTATGGGAGTCTCACTGATTAACACTGAACACTGTGGGAGTCTCACTGATTAACACTGAACACTGTGGGAGTCTCACTGATTAACACTGAACCCGGTGGGAGTCTCACTGATTAACACTGAACCCTATGGGAGTCTCACTGATTAACACATGAACCCTGAGGGAGTCTCACTGATTTACACTGAACCCTGTGGGAGTCTCACTGATTAACACTGAACCTTATGGGAGTCTCATTGATTAACACTGAACCCTGTGGGAGTCTCACTGATTAAAACATGAACCTTGTGGGATACTCACTGATTTACACTGAACCCTATGGGAGTCTCACTGATTAACACTGAACCCTATGGGAGTCTCACTGATTAACACTGAACCCTGTGGGAGTCTCACTGATTAACACTGAACCCTATGGGAGTCTCACTGATTAACACTGAACCCTGTGGGAGTCTGACTGATTAACACTGAACCCTATGGGAGTGTCACTGATTAACAATGAACCCTGTGGGAGTCTCACTGATTAACACTGAACCCTATGGGCATTCTCACAGATTAATGCTGAACCCTATGGGAGTCTCACTGATTAACACTGAACACTGTGGGAGTCTCACTGATTAACACTGAACACTGTGGGAGTCTCACTGATTAACACTGAAACCTGTGGGAGTCTCACTGATTAACACTGAACCCTAGGGGAGTCTCACTGATTAACACATGAACCCTGAGGGAGTCTCACTGATTTACACTGAACCCTGTGGGAGTCTCACTGATTAACACTGAACCCTATGGGAGTCTCACTGATTAACACTGAACACTGTGGGAGTCTCACTGATTAACACTGAACACTGTGGGAGTCTCACTGATTAACACTGAACCCTGTGGGAGTCTCACTGATTAACACTGAACCCTATGGGAGTCTCACTGATTAACACATGAACCCTGAGGGAGTCTCACTGATTTACAGTGAACCCTGTGGGAGTCTCACTGATTAACACTGAACCTTTTGGGAGTCTCATTGATTAACACTGAACCCTGTGGGAGTTTCACTGATTAACACTGAACCTTATGGGAGTCTCATTGATTAACACTGAACCCTGTGGGAGTCTCACTGATTAACACTGAACCTTATGGGAGTCTCATTGATTAACACTGAACCCTATGGGAGTCTCACTGATTAACACTGAACACTGTGGGAGTCTCACTGATTAACACTGAACACTGTGGGAGTCTCACTGATTAACACTGAAACCTGTGGGAGTCTCACTGATTAACACTGAACCCTAGGGGAGTCTCACTGATTAACACATGAACCCTGAGGGAGTCTCACTGATTTACACTGAACCCTGTGGGAGTCTCACTGATTAACACTGAACCCTATGGGAGTCTCACTGATTAACACTGAACACTGTGGGAGTCTCACTGATTAACACTGAACACAGTGGGAGTCTCACTGATTAACACTGAACCCTGTGGGAGTCTCACTGATTAACACTGAACCCTATGGGAGTCTCACTGATTAACACATGAACCCTGAGGGAGTCTCACTGATTTACAGTGAACCCTGTGGGAGTCTCACTGATTAACACTGAACCTTATGGGAGTCTCATTGATTAACACTGAACCCTGTGGGAGTTTCACTGATTAACACTGAACCTTATGGGAGTCTCATTGATTAACACTGAACCCTGTGGGAGTCTCACTGATTAACACTGAACCTTATGGGAGTCTCATTGATTAACACTGAACCCTATGGGAGTCTCACTGATTAACACTGAACCCTATGGGAGTCTTACTGATTAACACTGAACCCTATGGGAGTCTCACTGATTAACAATTCACCCTATGGGAGTCTCACTGATTAACACCAAACTCTATGGGATTCTCAATGATTAACACTGAACCCTATGGGAGTCTCACTGATTAACACTGAACACTGTGGGAGTCTCACTGATTAACACTGAACCCTGTGGGAGTCTCACTGATTAACACTGAACCCTATGGGAGTCTCACTGATTAACACATGAACCCTGAGGGAGTCTCACTGATTTACACTGAACCCTGTGGGAGTCTCACTGATTAACACTGAACCTTATGGGAGCCTCATTGATTAAAACTGAACCCTGTGGGAGTCTCACTGATTAACACATGAAACTTGTGGGATACTCACTGATTTACACTGAACCCTATGGGAGTCTCACTGATTAACACTGAACCCTATGGGAGTTTCACTGATTAACAATGAACCCTGTGGGAGTCTCACTGATTAACACTGAACCCTATGGGCATTCTCACAGATTAATGCTGAACCCTATGGGGGTCTCACTGATAAACAATGACCCTATGGGAGTCTCACTGATTAACACTGAACACTGTGGGAGTCTCACTGATTAACACTGAACACTGTGGGAGTCTCACTGATTAACACTGAACCCTGTGGGAGTCTCACTGATTAACACTGAACCCTAGGCGAGTCTCACTGATTAACACATGAACCCTGAGGGAGTCTCACTGATTTACACTGAACCCTGTGGGAGTCTCACTGATTAACACTGAACCCTGTGGGAGTCTCACTGATAAACACTGAACCCTGTGGGAGTCTCACTGATTAACACATGAACCTTGTGGGAGACTCACTGATTTACACTGAACCCTATGGGAGTCTCACTGATTACCTCTGAACCCTGTGGGAGTCTCACTGATTAAGACTGAACCCTATGGGAGTCTCACTGATTAACACTGAACCCTATGGGAGTTTCACTGATTAACACTGAACCCTGTGGGAGTCTCACTGATTAACACTGAACCCTATGGGCATTCTCACAAATTAATGCTGAAACCTATGGGGGTCTCACTGATAAACAATGAACCCTATGGGAGTCTCACTGATTAACACTGAACTCGATGGGATTCTGACTGATTAACACTGAACCCTATGGGAGTCTCACTGATTAACACTGAACCCTGTGGGAGTCTCACTGATTACCCCTGAACCTTGTGGGAGTTTCACTGATTAACACTGAACCCTGTGGGAGTCTCACTGATTAACACTGAACCCTGTGGGAGTCTCACTGATTAACACTGAACCCTGTGGGTGTCTCACTGATGAACACTGAACCCTGTGGGAGTCTCACTGATTACCCCTGAACCCTGTGGGAGTTTTACTGATTAACACTGAACCTTGTGGGAGTCTCACGGATTAACACTGAACCCTGTGGGAGTCTCACTGATTAACCCTGAACCCTGTGGGAGTCTCACTGATTAACAATGAACCCTATGGGAGTCTCACTGATTAACACTGAACCCTGTGGGAGTTTCACTGATTAAGACTGAACCCTGAGGGAGTCTCACTGATTAACACTGAACCCTATGGGAGCCTCACTGATTAACACCGAAACCTGTGGGAGTTTCACTGATTAACACTTAACCCTATGGGAGTCTCACTGATTAACACTGAACCCTGAGGGAGTCTCACTGATTAACACTGAACCCTATGGGAGTCTCACTGATTAACACTGAACCCTGTGGGAGTCTCACTGATTAACACTGAAACATATGGGAGTCTCACTGATTAACATTGAACCCTATGGGAGTCTCACTGATTAACACTGAACCCTATGGGAGTCTCACTGATTAACACTGAACCCTATGGGAGTCTCACTGATTAACAATTAACCCTATGGGAGTCTCACTGATTAACACCAAACTCTATGAGATTCTCAATGATTAACACTGAACCCTATGGGAGTCTCACTGATTAACACTGAACACTGTGGGAGTCTCACTGATTAACACTGAACACTGTGGGAGTCTCACTGATTAACACTGAACCCGGTGGGAGTCTCACTGATTAACACTGAACCCTATGGGAGTCTCACTGATTAACACTGAACCCTATGGGAGTCTCATTGATTAACACTGAACCCTGTGGGAGTCTCACTGATTAACACTGAACCTTATGGGAGTCTCATTGATTAACACTGAACCCTGTGGGAGTCTCACTGATTAACACTGAACCTTATGGGAGTCTCACTGATTAACACTGAACCCTGTGGGAGTCTCACTGATTAACACTGAACCCTATGGGAGTCTCACTGATTAACACTGAACCCTGTGGGAGTCTCACTGATTAACACTGAACCCTATGGGAGTTTCACTGATTAACACTGAACCCTGTGGGAGTCTCACTGATTAACACTGAACCCTGTGGGAGTCTCACTGATTAACACTGAACCCTGTGGGAGTTTCACTGATTAACACCGAAACCTATGGGAGTCTCACTGATTAACACTGAACCCTATGGGAGTCTCACTGATTAACACTGAACCCTGTGGGAGTCTCACTGATTAACACTGAATCCTATGGGAGTCTCACTGATTAATACTGAACCCTATGGGAGTCTCACTGATTAATACTGAACCCTGTGGGAGTCAGACTGATTAACACTGAACCCTGTGGGAGCCCCAATGATTAACACTGATCCCTATGGGAGTCTCACTGATTAACACTGAACACGATGGGAGTCTCACTGATTAACACTGAACCCTGTGGGAGTCTCATTGATTAACACTGAACCCTATGGGAGTCTCACTGATTAACACTGAACCCTATGGGAGTCTAACTGATTAACACTGAACCCTGATGGAGTCTCACTGATTAACACTGAACCCTGAGGGAGACTCACTGATTAACACTGAACCCTATGGGAGTCTCACTGATTAACACTGAACCCTATGGGAGTCTCATTGATTAACACTGAACCCTATGGAAGTCTCACCGATTAACACTGAACCCTGTGGGAGTCTCACGGATTAACACTGAACCCTGTGGGAGACTCACTGATTAACACTGAACCCTATGGGAGTCTCACTGATTAACACTGACCCCTGTGGGAGTCTCACTGATTAACACCGAAGCCTGTGGGAGCCCCACTGATTAACACTGAACCCTATGGGAGACTCACTGATTAACACTGAACCCTATGGGAGTCTCACTGATTAACACTGAACACTGTGGGAGTCTCACTGATTAACACTGAACCCTGTGGGAGTCTCACTGATTAACACTGAACCCTGAGGGAGTCTCACTGATTTGCACTGAACCCTGCGGGAGTCTCATTGATTAACACTGAACCCTGTGGGAGTCTCATTGATTAACACTGAACTCTATGGGAGTCTCACTGATTAACACATTAATCTTGTGGGAGACTCACTGATTAACACTGAACCCTGTGGGAGTCTCACTGATTAACACTGAACCCTGTGGGAGTCTCACTGATTACCCCTGAACCCTGTGGGAGTTTCACTGATTAACACTGAACCTTGTGGGAGTCTCACGGAATAACACTGAACCCTGTGGGAGTCTCACTGATTAACACTGAACCCTGTGGGAGTCTCACTGATTAACACTGAACCCTATGGGAGTCTCACTGATTAACACTGAACCCTGTGGGAGTCTCACTGATTAAGACTGAACCCAATGGGAGTCTCACTGATTAACACTGAACCCTATGGGAGTCTCACTGATTAACACTGAACCCTGTGGGGGTCTCACTGATTAACACTGAACCCTATGGGATTTTCACTGATTAACACTGAACCCTATAGGAGTCTCACTGATTAACACTGAACCCTGTGGGAGTCTCACTGATTAACACTCAACCCTGTGGGAGTCTCACTGATTAACACTGAACCCTGTGGGAGTCTCACTGATTACCCCTGAACCCTGTGGGAGTTTCACTGATTGACACTGAACCTTGTGGGAGTCTCACGGATTAACACTGAACCCTGTGGGAGTCTCACTGAT
Organism: Petromyzon marinus; assembly: GCF_048934315.1. Classification (NCBI taxonomy): domain Eukaryota; kingdom Metazoa; phylum Chordata; class Hyperoartia; order Petromyzontiformes; family Petromyzontidae; genus Petromyzon; species Petromyzon marinus. Next base: position 658,576 of record NW_027423058.1, on the reverse strand, counting down.
TAACACTGAACCCTGTGGGAGTCTCACTGATTAACACTGAACCCTATGGCAGTCTCACTGATTAACACTGAACCCTGTGGGAGTCTCAATGATTAAGACTGAACCCTATGGGAGTCTCACTGATTAACACTGAACCCTATGGGAGTTTCACTGATTAACACTTAACCCTATGGGAGTCTCACTGATTAACACTGAACCCTGAGGGAGTCTCACTGATTAACACTGAACCCTATGGGAGTCTCACTGATTAACACTGAACCCTGTGGGAGTCCCACTGATTAACACTGAAACCTATGGGAGTCTCACTGATTAACACTGAACCCTATGGGAGTCTCACTGATTAACAATTAACCCTATGGGAGTCTCACTGATTAACACCGAACTCTATGGGATTCTCAATGATTAACACTGAACATTATGGGAGTCTCACTGATTAACACTGAACACTGTGGGAGTCTCACTGATTAACACTGAACACTGTGGAAGTCTCACTCATTAACACTGAACCCTATGGGAGTCTCACTGATTAACACATGAACCCTGAGCGAGTCTCACTGATTTACACTGAACCCTGTGGGAGTCTCACTGATTAACACTGAACCATGTCGGAGTCTCACTGATTAACACTGAACCCTATGGGAGTCTCATTGATTAACACTGAACCCTGTGGGAGTCTCACTGATTAACACATGAACCTTGTGGGAGACTCACTGATTTACACTGAACCCTATGGGAGTCTCACTGATTAACACTGAACCCTATGGGAGTCTCACTGATTAACACTGAACCCTGTGGGGGTCTCACTGATTAACACTGAACCCTATGGCCATTCTCACAGATTAATGTTGAACACCTATGGGGGTCTCACTGATAAACAATGAACCCTATGGGAGTCTCACTGATTAACACTGAACCTTATGGGAGTCTCACTGATTAACACTGAACCCTGTGGGAGTCTCACTGATTAACACTGAACCCTATGGGAGTCTCACTGATTAACACTGAACCCTGTGGGAGTCTCACTGATTAACACTGAACCCTATGGGAGTTTCACTGATTAACACTGAACCCAGTGGGAGTCTCACTGATTAACACTGAACCCTGTGGGAGTCTCACTGATTAACACTGAACCCTGTGGGAGTCTCACTGATTAACACTGAACACTGTGGGAGTCTCACTGATTAACACTGAACCCTGTGGAAGTCTCACTGATTAACACTGAACCCTGTGGGAGTCTCACTGATTAACACTGAATCCTATGGGAGTCTCACTGATTAATACTGAACCCTATGGGAGTCTCACTGATTAATACTGAACCCTGTGGGAGTCAGACTGATTAACACTGAACCCTGTGGGAGCCCCAATGATTAACACTGATCCCTATGGGAGTCTCACTGATTAACACTGAACACGATGGGAGTCTCACTGATTAACACTGAACCCTGTGGGAGTCTCATTGATTAACACTGAACCCTGTGGGAGTCTCACTTATTAAAACAGAACCCTGTGTGAGTCTCACTGATTAACACTGAACCCTATGGGAGTCTCACTGATTAACACTGAACCCTATGGGAGTCTAACTGATTAACACTGAACCCTGATGGAGTCTCACTGATTAACACTGAACCCTGAGGGAGACTCACTGATTAACACTGAACCCTATGGGAGTCTCACTGATTAACACTGAACCCTATGGGAGTCTCACTGATTAACACTGAACCCTATGGAAGTCTCACCGATTAACACTGAACCCTGTGGGAGTCTCACGGATTAACACTGAACCCTGTGGGAGACTCACTGATTAACACTGAACCCTATGGGAGTCTCACTGATTAACACTGACCCCTGTGGGAGTCTCACTGATTAACACCGAAGCCTGTGGGAGCCCCACTGATTAACACTGAACCCTGAGGGAGTCTCACTGATTTGCACTGAACCCTGCGGGAGTCTCATTGATTAACACTGAACCCTGTGGGAGTCTCATTGATTAACACTGAACCCTATGGGAGTCTCACTGATTAACACATGAACCTTGTGGGAGACTCACTGATTAACACTGAACCCTGTGGGAGTCTCACTGATTAACACTGAACCCTGTGGGAGTCTCACTGATTACCCCTGAATCCTGTGGGAGTTTCACTGATTAACACTGAACCTTGTGGGAGTCTCACGGAATAACACTGAACCCTGTGGGAGTCTCACTGATTAACACTGAACCCTGTGGGAGTCTCACTGATTAACACTGAACCCTATGGGAGTCTCACTGATTAACACTGAACCCTGTGGGAGTCTCACTGATTAAGACTGAACCCAATGGGAGTCTCACTGATTAACACTGAACCCTATGGGAGTCTCACTGATTAACACTGAACCCTGTGGGGGTCTCACTGATTAACACTGAACCCTATGGGATTTTCACTGATTAACACTGAACCCTATAGGAGTCTCACTGATTAACACTGAACCCTGTGGGAGTCTCACTGATTAACACTCAACCCTGTGGGAGTCTCACTGATTAACACTGAACCCTGTGGGAGTCTCACTGATTACCCCTGAACCCTGTTGGAGTTTCACTGATTGACACTGAACCTTGTGGGAGTCTCACGGATTAACACTGAACCCTGTGGGAGTCTCACTGATTAACACTGAACCCTGTGGGAGTCTCACTGATTAACACTGAACCCTATGGCAGTCTCACTGATTAACACTGAACCCTGTGGGAGTCTCACTGATTAAGACTGAACCCTATGGGAGTCTCACTGATTAACACTGAACCCTATGGGAGTTTCACTGATTAACACTTAACCCTATGGGAGTCTCACTGATTAACACTGAACCCTGAGGGAGTCTCACTGATTAACACTGAACCCTATGGGAGTCTCACTGATTAACACTGAACCCTGTGGGAGTCCCACTGATTAACACTGAAACCTATGGGAGTCTCACTGATTAACACTGAACCCTATGGGAGTCTCACTGATTAACAATTAACCCTATGGGAGTCTCACTGATTAACACCGAACTCTATGGGATTCTCAATGATTAACACTGAACATTATGGGAGTCTCACTGATTAACACTGAACACTGTGGGAGTCTCACTGATTAACACTGAACACTGTGGAAGTCTCACTCATTAACACTGAACCCTATGGGAGTCTCACTGATTAACACATGAACCCTGAGCGAGTCTCACTGATTTACACTGAACCCTGTGGGAGTCTCACTGATTAACACTGAACCATGTCGGAGTCTCACTGATTAACACTGAACCCTATGGGAGTCTCATTGATTAACACTGAACCCTGTGGGAGTCTCACTGATTAACACATGAACCTTGTGGGAGACTCACTGATTTACACTGAACCCTATGGGAGTCTCACTGATTAACACTGAACCCTATGGGAGTCTCACTGATTAACACTGAACCCTGTGGGGGTCTCACTGATTAACACTGAACCCTATGGCCATTCTCACAGATTAATGTTGAACCCTATGGGGGTCTCACTGATAAACAATGAACCCTATGGGAGTCTCACTGATTAACACTGAACTCGATGGGATTCTCACTGATTAACACTGAACCATGTGGGAGTCTCACTGATTAACACTGAAACCTATGGGAGTCTCACTGATTAACACTGAACCCTATGGGAGTCTCACTGATTAACAATTAACCCTATGGGAGTCTCACTGATTAACACCGAACTCTATGGGATTCCCAATGATTAACACTGAACCCTATGGGAGTCTCACTGATTAACACTGAACACTGTGGGAGTCTCACTGATTAACACTGAACACTGTGGGAGTCTCACTGATTAACACTGAACCCTGTGGAAGTCTCACTGATTAACACCGAACTATATGGGATTCCCAATGATTAACACTGAACCCTATGGGAGTCTCACTGATTAACACTGAACACTGTGGGAGTCTCACTGATTAACACTGAACACTGTGGGAGTCTCACTGATTAACACTGAACCCTGTGGGAGTCTCACTGATTAACACTGAACCATATGGGAGTCTCACTGATTAACACATGAACCCTGAGGGAGTCTCATTGATTAACACTGAACCCTATTGGAGTCTCACTGATTAACACATGAACCTTGTGGGAGACTCACTGATTAACACTGAACCCTGTGGGAGTCTCACTGATTAACACTGAACCCTATGGGAGTCTCACTGATTAACACTGAACCCTGTGGGAGTCTCACTGATTAACACTGAACCCTATGGGATTTTCACTGATTAACACTGAACCCTGTGGGAGTCTCACTGATTAACACTGAACCCTATGGGAGTCTCACTGATTAACACTGAACCCTGTGGGAGTCTCACTGATTAACACTCAATCCTGTGGGAGTCTCACTGATTAACACTGAACCCTGTGGGAGTCTCACTGATTACCCCTGAACCCTGTGGGAGTTTCACTGATTAACACTGAACCTTGTGGGAGTCTCACGGATTAACACTGAATCCTGTGGGAGTCTCACTGATTAACACTGAACCGTGTGGGAGTCTCACTGATTAACACTGAACCCTATGGCAGTCTCACTGATTAACACTGAACCCTGTGGGAGTCTCACTGATTAAGACTGAACCCTATGGGAGTCTCACTGATTAACACTGAACCCTATGGGAGTTTCACTGATTAACACTTAACCCTATGGGAGTCTCACTGATTAACACTGAACCCTGAGGGAGTCTCACTGATTAACACTGAACCCTATGGGAGTCTCACTGATTAACACTGAACCCTGTGGGAGTCCCACTGATTAACACTGAAACCTATGGGAGTCTCACTGATTAACACTGAACCCTATGGGAGTCTCACTGATTAACAATTAACCCTATGGGAGTCTCACTGATTAACACCGAACTCTATGGGATTCTCAATGATTAACACTGAACATTATGGGAGTCTCACTGATTAACACCGAACCCTATGGGAGTCTCACTGATTAACACTGAACCCTATGGGAGTCTCACTGATTAACACTGAACCCTGTGGGAGTCTCACTGATTAACACTGAACCCTATGGGAGTCTCACTGATTAATACTGAACCCTATGGGAGTCTCACTGATTAATACTGAACCCTGTGGGAGTCAGACTGATTAACACTGAACCCTGTGGGAGCCCCAATGATTAACACTGAACCCTATGGGAGTCTCACTGATTAACACTGAACACGATGGGAGTCTCACTGATTAACACTGAACCCTGTGGGAGTCTCATTGATTAACACTGAACCCTGTGGGAGTCTCACTTATTAAAACAGAACCCTGTGTGAGTCTCACTGATTAACACTGAAACCTATGGGAGTCTCACTGATTAACACTGAACCCTATGGGAGTCTAACTGATTAACACTGAACCCTGTGGGAGTCTCACTGATTAACACTGAACCCTGTGGGAGACTCACTGATTAACACTGAACCCTATGGGAGTCTCACTGATTAACACTGAACCCTGTGGGAGTCTCACTTATTAAAACAGAACCCTGTGTGAGTCTCACTGATTAACACTGAAACCTATGGGAGTCTCACTGATTAACACTGAACCCTATGGGAGTCTAACTGATTAACACTGAACCCTGTGGGAGTCTCACTGATTAACACTGAACCCTGTGGGAGACTCACTGATTAACACTGAACCCTATGGGAGTCTCACTGATTAACACTGAACCCTATGGGAGTCTCACTGATTAACACTGAACCCTATGGAAGTCTCACCGATTAACACTGAACCCTGTGGGAGTCTCACGGATTAATACTGAACCCTGTGGGAGACTCACTGATTAACACTGAACCCTATGGGAGTCTCACTGATTAACACTGAACCCTATGGGAGTCTCACTGATTAACACTGAACCCTATGGAAGTCTCACCGATTAACACTGAACCCTGTGGGAGTCTCACGGATTAACTCTGAACCCTATGGGAATCTCGCTGATTAATACTGAACCGTGTGGGAGTCTCACTGATTAACACTGAACCCTATGGGAGTCTCACTGATTAACACTGACCCCCGTGGGAGTCTCACTGATTAACACCGAAGCCTGTGGGAGCCCCACTGATTAACACTGAACCCTATGGGAGTCTCACTGATTAACACTGAACACGATGGGACTCTCACTGATTAACACTGAACCTTGTGGGAGTCTCATTGATTAACACTGAACCCTATGGGAGTCTCACTGATTAACACTGAACCCTGTGGGAGTCTCACTGATTAACACTGAACCCTGTGGGAGTCTCACTGATTACCCCTGAACCCTGTGGGAGTTTCACTGATTAACACTGAACCTTGTGGGAGTCTCACGGAATAACACTGAACCCTGTGGGAGTCTCACTGATTAACACTGAACCCTGTGGGAGTCTCACTGATTAACACTGAACCCTATGGGAGTCTCACTGATTAACACTGAACCCTGTGGGAGTCTCACTGATTAAGACTGAACCCAATGGGAGTCTCACTGATTAACACTGAACCCTATGGGAGTCTCACTGATTAACACTGAACCCTGTGGGGGTCTCACTGATTAACACTGAACCCTATGGGATTTTCACTGATTAACACTGAACCCTATAGGAGTCTCACTGATTAACACTGAACCCTGTGGGAGTCTCACTGATTAACACTCAACCCTGTGGGAGTCTCACTGATTAACACTGAACCCTGTGGGAGTCTCACTGATTACCCCTGAACCCTGTGGGAGTTTCACTGATTAACACTGAACCTTGTAGGAGTCTCACGGATTAACACTGAACCCTGTGGGAGTCTCACTAATTAACACTGAACCCTGTGGGAGTCTCACTGATTAACACTGAACCCTATGGCAGTCTCACTGATTAACACTGAACCCTGTGGGAGTCTCACTGATTAAGACTGAACCCTATGGGAGTCTCACTGATAAACACTGAACCCTATGGGAGTTTCACTGATTAACACTTAACCCTATGGGAGTCTCACTGATTAACACTGAACCCTGAGGGAGTCTCACTGATTAACACTGAACCCTATGGGAGTCTCACTGATTAACACTGAACCCTGTGGGAGTCCCACTGATTAACACTGAAACCTATGGGAGTCTCACTGATTAACACTGAACCCTATGGGAGTCTCACTGATTAACAATTAACCCTATGGGAGTCTCACTGATTAACACCGAACTCTATGGGATTCTCAATGATTAACACTGAACATTATGGGAGTCTCACTGATTAACACTGAACACTGTGAGAGTCTCACTGATTAACACTGAACACTGTGGAAGTCTCACTCATTAACACTGAACCCTATGGGAGTCTCACTGATTAACACATGAACCCTGAGCGAGTCTCACTGATTTACACTGAACCCTGTGGGAGTCTCACTGATTAACACTGAACCATGTGGGAGTCTCACTGATTAACACTGAACCCTATGGGAGTCTCATTGATTAACACTGAACCCTGTGGGAGTCTCACTGATTAACACATGAACCTTGTGGGAGACTCACTGATTTACACTGAACCCTATGGGAGTCTCACTGATTAACACTGAACCCTATGGGAGTCTCACTGATTAACACTGAACCCTGTGGGAGTCTCACTGATTAACACTGAACCCTATGGCCATTCTCACAGATTAATGTTGAACCCTATGGGGGTCTCACTGATAAACAATGAACCCTATGGGAGTCTCACTGATTAACACTGAACTTGATGGGATTCTCACTGATTAACACTGAACCCTGTGGGAGTCTCACTGATTAACACTGAAACATATGGGAGTCTCACTGATTAACAATTAACCCTATGGGAGTCTCACTGATTAACACCGAACTCTATGGGATTCCCAATGATTAACACTGAACCCTATGGGAGTCTCACTGATTAACACTGAACACTGTGGGAGTCTCACTGATTAACACTGAACACTGTGGGAGTCTCACTGATTAACACTGAACCCTGTGGGAGTCTCACTGATTAACACTGAACCCTGTGGGAGTCTCACTGATTAACACTGAACCCTATGGGAGTCTCACTGATTAACACATGAACCCTGAGGGAGTCTCATTGATTAACACTGAACCCTATTGGAGTCTCACTGATTAACACATGAACCTTGTGGGAGACTCACTGATTAACACTGAACCCTGTGGGAGTCTCACTGATTAACACTGAACCCTATGGGAGTCTCACTGATTAACACTGAACCCTGTGGGAGTCTCACTGATTAACACTGAACCCTATGGGATTTTCACTGATTAACACTGAACCCTGTGGGAGTCTCACTGATTAACACTGAACCCTATGGGAGTCTCACTGATTAACACTGAACCCTGTGGGAGTCTCACTGATTAACACTCAATCCTGTGGGAGTCTCACTGATTAATACTGAACCCTGTGGGAGTCTCACTGATTACCCCTGAACCCTGTGGGAGTTTCACTGATTAACACTGAACCTTGTGGGAGTCTCACGGATTAACACTGAACCCTGTGGGAGTCTCACTGATTAACACTGAACCCTGTGGGAGTCTCACTGATTAACACTGAACCCTATGGCAGTCTCACTGATTAACACTGAACCCTGTGGGAGTCTCACTGATTAAGACTGAACCCTATGGGAGTCTCACTGATTAACACTGAACCCTATGGGAGTTTCACTGATTAACACTTAACCCTATGGGAGTCTCACTGATTAACACTGAACCCTGAGGGAGTCTCACTGATTAACACTGAACCCTATGGGAGTCTCACTGATTAACACTGAACCCTGTGGGAGTCCCACTGATTAACACTGAAACCTATGGGAGTCTCACTGATTAACACTGAACCCTATGGGAGTCTCACTGATTAACAATTAACCCTATGGGAGTCTCACTGATTAACACCGAACTCTATGGGATTCTCAATGATTAACACTGAACATTATGGGAGTCTCACTGATTAACACCGAACCCTATGGGAGTCTCACTGATTAACACTGAACCCTATGGGAGTCTCACTGATTAACACTGAACCCTGTGGGAGTCTCACTGATTAACACTGAACCCTATGGGAGTCTCACTGATTAATACTGAACCCTATGGGAGTCTCACTGATTAATACTGAACCCTGTGGGAGTCAGACTGATTAACACTGAACCCTGTGGGAGCCCCAATGATTAACACTGAACCCTATGGGAGTCTCACTGATTAACACTGAACACGATGGGAGTCTCACGGATTAACACTGAACCCTATGGGAATCTCGCTGATTAATACTGAACCGTGTGGGAGTCTCACTGATTAACACTGAACCCTATGGGAGTCTCACTGATTAACACTGACCCCCGTGGGAGTCTCACTGATTAACACCGAAGCCTGTGGGAGCCCCACTGATTAACACTGAACCCTATGGGAGTCTCACTGATTAACACTGAACACGATGGGAGTCTCACTGATTAACACTGAACCTTGTGGGAGTCTCATTGATTAACACTGAACCCTATGGGAGTCTCACTGATTAACACTGAACCCTGTGGGAGTCTCACTGATTAACACTGAACCCTGTGGGAGTCTCACTGATTACCCCTGAACCCTGTGGGAGTTTCACTGATTAACACTGAACCTTGTGGGAGTCTCACGGAATAACACTGAACCCTGTGGGAGTCTCACTGATTAACACTGAACCCTGTGGGAGTCTCACTGATTAACACTGAACCCTATGGGAGTCTCACTGATTAACACTGAACCCTGTGGGAGTCTCACTGATTAAGACTGAACCCAATGGGAGTCTCACTGATTAACACTGAACCCTATGGGAGTCTCACTGATTAACACTGAACCCTGTGGGGGTCTCACTGATTAACACTGAACCCTATGGGATTTTCACTGATTAACACTGAACCCTATAGGAGTCTCACTGATTAACACTGAACCCTGTGGGAGTCTCACTGATTAACACTCAACCCTGTGGGAGTCTCACTGATTAACACTGAACCCTGTGGGAGTCTCACTGATTACCCCTGAACCCTGTGGGAGTTTCACTGATTAACACTGAACCTTGTAGGAGTCTCACGGATTAACACTGAACCCTGTGGGAGTCTCACTAATTAACACTGAACCCTGTGGGAGTCTCACTGATTAACACTGAACCCTATGGCAGTCTCACTGATTAACACTGAACCCTGTGGGAGTCTCACTGATTAAGACTGAACCCTATGGGAGTCTCACTGATTAACACTGAACCCTATGGGAGTTTCACTGATTAACACTTAACCCTATGGGAGTCTCACTGATTAACACTGAACCCTGAGGGAGTCTCACTGATTAACACTGAACCCTATGGGAGTCTCACTGATTAACACTGAACCCTGTGGGAGTCCCACTGATTAACACTGAAACCTATGGGAGTCTCACTGATTAACACTGAACCCTATGGGAGTCTCACTGATTAACAATTAACCCTATGGGAGTCTCACTGATTAACACCGAACTCTATGGGATTCTCAATGATTAACACTGAACATTATGGGAGTCTCACTGATTAACACTGAACACTGTGAGAGTCTCACTGATTAACACTGAACACTGTGGAAGTCTCACTCATTAACACTGAACCCTATGGGAGTCTCACTGATTAACACATGAACCCTGAGCGAGTCTCACTGATTTACACTGAACCCTGTGGGAGTCTCACTGATTAACACTGAACCATGTGGGAGTCTCACTGATTAACACTGAACCCTATGGGAGTCTCATTGATTAACACTGAACCCTGTGGGAGTCTCACTGATTAACACATGAACCTTGTGGGAGACTCACTGATTTACACTGAACCCTATGGGAGTCTCACTGATTAACACTGAACCCTATGGGAGTCTCACTGATTAACACTGAACCCTGTGGGAGTCTCACTGATTAACACTGAACCCTATGGCCATTCTCACAGATTAATGTTGAACCCTATGGGGGTCTCACTGATAAACAATGAACCCTATGGGAGTCTCACTGATTAACACTGAACTTGATGGGATTCTCACTGATTAACACTGAACCCTGTGGGAGTCTCACTGATTAACACTGAAACATATGGGAGTCTCACTGATTAACAATTAACCCTATGGGAGTCTCACTGATTAACACCGAACTCTATGGGATTCCCAATGATTAACACTGAACCCTATGGGAGTCTCACTGATTAACACTGAACACTGTGGGAGTCTCACTGATTAACACTGAACACTGTGGGAGTCTCACTGATTAACACTGAACCCTGTGGGAGTCTCACTGATTAACACCGAACTCTATGGGATTCCCAATGATTAACACTGAACCCTATGGGAGTCTCACTGATTAACACTGAACACTGTGGGAGTCTCACTGATTAACAATGAACACTGTGGGAGTCTCACTGATTAACACTGAACCCTGTGGGAGTCTCACTGATTAACACTGAACCCTATGGGAGTCTCACTGATTAACACATGAACCCTGAGGGAGTCTCATTGATTAACACTGAACCCTATTGGAGTCTCACTGATTAACACATGAACCTTGTGGGAGACTCACTGATTAACACTGAACCCTGTGGGAGTCTCACTGATTAACACTGAACCCTATGGGAGTCTCACTGATTAACACTGAACCCTGTGGGAGTCTCACTGATTAACACTGAACCCTATGGGATTTTCACTGATTAACACTGAACCCTGTGGGAGTCTCACTGATTAACACTGAACCCTATGGGAGTCTCACTGATTAACACTGAACCCTGTGGGAGTCTCACTGATTAACACTCAATCCTGTGGGAGTCTCACTGATTAACACTGAACCCTGTGGGAGTCTCACTGATTACCCCTGAACCCTGTGGGAGTTTCACTGATTAACACTGAACCTTGTGGGAGTCTCACGGATTAACACTGAACCCTGTGGGAGTCTCACTGATTAACACTGAACCCTGTGGGAGTCTCACTGATTAACACTGAACCCTATGGCAGTCTCACTGATTAACACTGAACCCTGTGGGAGTCTCACTGATTAAGACTGAACCCTATGGGAGTCTCACTGATTAACACTGAACCCTATGGGAGTTTCACTGATTAACACTTAACCCTATGGGAGTCTCACTGATTAACACTGAACCCTGAGGGAGTCTCACTGATTAACACTGAACCCTATGGGAGTCTCACTGATTAACACTGAACCCTGTGGGAGTCCCACTGATTAACACTGAAACTTATGGGAGTCTCACTGATTAACACTGAACCCTATGGGAGTCTCACTGATTAACAATTAACCCTATGGGAGTCTCACTGATTAACACCGAACTCTATGGGATTCTCAATGATTAACACTGAACATTATGGGAGTCTCACTGATTAACACCGAACCCTATGGGAGTCTCACTGATTAACACTGAACCCTATGGGAGTCTCACTGATTAACACTGAACCCTGTGGGAGTCTCACTGATTAACACTGAACCCTATGGGAGTCTCACTGATTAATACTGAACCCTATGGGAGTCTCACTGATTAATACTGAACCCTGTGGGAGTCAGACTGATTAACACTGAACCCTGTGGGAGCCCCAATGATTAACACTGAACCCTGTGGGAGACTCACTTATTAACACTGAACCCTATGGGAGTCTCACTGATTAACACTGAACCCTATGGGAGTCTCACTGATTAACACTGAACCCTATGGAAGTCTCACCAATTAACACTGAACCCTGTGGGAGTCTCACGGATTAACACTGAACCCTGTGGGAGACTCACTGATTAACACTGAACCCTATGGGAGTCTCACTGATTAACACTGAACCCTATGGGAGTCTCACTGATTAACACTGAACCCTATGGAAGTCTCACCGATTAACACTGAACCCTGTGGGAGTCTCACGGATTAACACTGAACCCTATGGGAATCTCGCTGATTAATACTGAACCGTGTGGGAGTCTCACTGATTAACACTGAACCCTATGGGAGTCTCACTGATTAACACTGACCCCCGTGGGAGTCTCACTGATTAACACCGAAGCCTGTGGGAGCCCCACTGATTAACACTGAACCCTATGGGAGTCTCACTGATTAACACTGAACACGATGGGAGTCTCACTGATTAACACTGAACCTTGTGGGAGTCTCATTGATTAACACTGAACCCTATGGGAGTCTCACTGATTAACACTGAACCCTGTGGGAGTCTCACTGATTAACACTGAACCCTGTGGGAGTCTCACTGATTAACACCGAACCCTATGGGAGTCTCACTGATTAACACTGAACCCTATGGGAGTCTCACTGATTAACACTGAACCCTGTGGGAGTCTCACTGATTAACACTGAACCCTATGGGAGTCTCACTGATTAATACTGAACAATATGGGAGTCTCACTGATTAATACTGAACCCTGTGGGAGCCCCAATGATTAACACTGAACCCTATGGGAGTCTCACTGATTAACACTGAACACGATGGGAGTCTCACTGATTAACACTGAACCCTGTGGGAACCACATTGATTAACACTGAACCCTGTGGGAGTCTCACTGATTAACACTGAACCCTGTGGGAGTCTCACTGATTAACACTGAACCCTGTGGGAGTCTCACTGATTAACACCGAACCCTATGGGAGTCTCACTGATTAACACTGAACCCTATGGGAGTCTCACTGATTAACACTGAACCCTGTGGGAGTCTCACTGATTAACACTGAACACTGTGGGAGTCTCACTGATTAACACTGAACCCTGTGGGAGTCTCACTGATTAACACCGAACCCTATGGGAGTCTCACTGATTAACACTGAACCCTGTGGGAGTCTCATTTATTAACACAGAACCCTGTGTGAGTCTCACTGATTAACACTGAACCCTATGGGAGTCTCACTGATTAACACTGAACCCTATGGGAGTCTCACTGATTAACACTGAACCCTGTGGGAGTCTCACTGATTAACACTGAACCCTGTGGGAGACTCACTGATTAACACTGAACCCTATGGGAGTCTCACTGATTAACACTGAACCCTATGGGAGTCTCAGTGATTGTCACTGAACCCTATGGGAGTCTCACTGATTAACACAGAACCCTGTGGGAGTCTCACTGATTAACACTGAACGCTGTGGGAGTCTCACTAATTAACACTGAACCCTATGGGAGTTTCACTGATTAACACTGAAACCTGTGGGAAACTCACTGATTAACACTGAACCCTGTGGGAGTCTCACTGATTAACACTGAACCCTATGGGAGTCTCACTGATTAACACTGAACGCTGTGGGAGTCTCACTGATTAACACTGAACACTGTGGGAGTCTCACTGATTAACACTGAACCCTATGGGAGTCTCACTGATTATCACTGAACCCTGTGGGAGTCTCACTGATTAACACTGAACCCTATGGGAGTCTCACTGATTAACACCGAACCCTATGGGAGTCTCACTGATTAACACTGAACCCTATGGGAGTCTCACTGATTAACACTGAACCCTGTGGGAGTCTCACTGATTAACACTGAACACTGTGGGAGTCTCACTGATTAACACTGAACCCTATGGGAGTCTCACTGATTATCACTGAACCCTGTGGGAGTCTCACTGATTAACACTGAACCCTATGGGAGTCTCACTGATTAATACTGAACCCTATGGGAGTCTCACTGATCAACACCGAACCCTATGAGAGTCTCACTGATTAACACTGAACCCTATGGGAGTCTCACTGATTAACACTGAACCCTGTGGGAGTCTCACTGATTAACACTGAACCCTATGGAGTATCACTGATTAACACTGAACCCTATGGGAGTCTCACTGATTAACACTGAACCCTGTGGGAGTCTCACTGATTAACACTGAACCCTATGGGAGTCTCACTGATTAACACTGAACCCTGTGGGAGTCTCACTGATTAACACTGAACCGTATGGGAGTCTCACTGATTAACACTGAACCCTGTGGGAGTCTCACTGATTAACACCGAACCCTATGGGAGTCTCACTGATTAACAATGAACCCTGTGGGAGTCTCACTTATTAACACAGAACCCTGTGTGAGTCTCACTGATTAACACTGAACCCTATGGGAGTCTCACTGATTAACACTGAACCCTATGGGAGTTTCACTGATTAACACTGCACCCTGTGGGAGTCTCACTGATTAACACTGAACCCTGTGGGAGTCTCACTGATTAACACCGAACCCTATGGGAGTCTCACTGATTAACACTGAACCCTGTGGGAGTCTCATTTATTAACACAGAACCCTGTGTGAGTCTCACTGATTAACACTGAACCCTATGGGAGTCTCACTGATTAACACTGAACCCTATGGGAGTCTCACTGATTAACACTGAACCCTGTGGGAGTCTCACTGATTAACACTGAACCCTGTGGGAGACTCACTGATTAACACTGAACCCTATGGGAGTCTCACTGATTAACACTGAACCCTATGGGAGTCTCAGTGATTGTCACTGAACCCTATGGGAGTCTCACTGATTAACACAGAACCCTGTGGGAGTCTCACTGATTAACACTGAACCCTGTGGGAGTCTCACTGATTAACACTGAACCCTATGGGAGTCTCACTGATTAACACTGAAACCTATGGGAGTCTCACTGATGAACACTGAACCCTATGGGAGTTTCACTGATTAACACTGAACCCTGTGGGAGTCTCACTGATTAACACTGAACCCTGTGGGAGTCTCACTGATTAACACCGAACCCTATGGGAGTCTCACTGATTAACACTGAACCCTGTGGGAGTCTCACTGATTAACACTTAACCCTATGGGAGTCTCACTGATTAATACTGAACCCTATGGGAGTCTCACTGATCAACACCGAACCCTATGAGAGTCTCACTGATTAACACTGAACCCTATGGGAGTCTCACTGATTAACACTGAACCCTGTGGGAACCTCATTGATTAACACTGAACCCTGTGGGAGTCTCACTGATTAACACTGAACCCTGTGGGAGTCTCACTGATTAACACTGAACCCTGTGGGAGTCTCACTGATTAACACCGAACCCTATGGGAGTCTCACTGATTAACACTGAACCCTATGGGAGTCTCACTGATTAACACTGAACCCTGTGGGAGTCTCACTGATTAACACTGAACACTGTGGGAGTCTCACTGATTAACACTGAACCCTATGGGAGTCTCACTGATTATCACTGAACCCTGTGGGAGTCTCACTGATTAACACTGAACCCTATGGGAGTCTCACTGATTAATACTGAACCCTATGGGAGTCTCACTGATCAACACCGAACCCTATGAGAGTCTCACTGATTAACACTGAACCCTATGGGAGTCTCACTGATTAACACTGAACCCTGTGGGAGTCTCACTGATTAACACTGAACCCTATGGAGTATCACTGATTAACACTGAACCCTATGGGAGTCTCACTGATTAACACTGAACCCTGTGGGAGTCTCACTGATTAACACTGAACCCTATGGGAGTCTCACTGATTAACACTGAACCCTGTGGGAGTCTCACTGATTAACACTGAACCGTATGGGAGTCTCACTGATTAACACTGAACCCTGTGGGAGTCTCACTGATTAACACCGAACCCTATGGGAGTCTCACTGATTAACAATGAACCCTGTGGGAGTCTCACTTATTAACACAGAACCCTGTGTGAGTCTCACTGATTAACACTGAACCCTATGGGAGTCTCACTGATTAACACTGAACCCTATGGGAGTTTCACTGATTAACACTGAACCCTGTGGGAGTCTCACTGATTAACACTGAACCCTGTGGGAGTCTCACTGATTAACACCGAACCCTATGGGAGTCTCACTGATTAACACTGAACCCTGTGGGAGTCTCATTTATTAACACAGAACCCTGTGTGAGTCTCACTGATTAACACTGAACCCTGTGGGAGTCTCACTGATTAACACTGAACCCTGTGGGAGTCTCACTGATTAACACCGAACCCTATGGGAGTCTCACTGATTAACACTGAACACTGTGGGAGTCTCACTGATTAACACTGAACCCTATGGGAGTCTCACTGATTATCACTGAACCCTGTGGGAGTCTCACTGATTAACACTGAACCCTATTGGAGTCTCACTGATTAATACTGAACCCTATGGGAGTCTCACTGATCAACACCGAACCCTATGAGAGTCTCACTGATTAACACTGAACCCTATGGGAGTCTCACTGATTAACACTGAACCCTGTGGGAGTCTCACTGATTAACACTGAACCCTATGGAGTATCACTGATTAACACTGAACCCTATGGGAGTCTCACTGATTAACACTGAACCCTGTGGGAGTCTCACTGATTAACACTGAACCCTATGGGAGTCTCACTGATTAACACTGAACCCTGTGGGAGTCTCACTGATTAACACTGAACCGTATGGGAGTCTCACTGATTAACACTGAACCCTGTGGGAGTCTCACTGATTAACACCGAACCCTATGGGAGTCTCACTGATTAACAATGAACCCTGTGGGAGTCTCACTTATAAACACAGAACCCTGTGTGAGTCTCACTGATTAACACTGAACCCTATGGGAGTCTCACTGATTAACACTGAACCCTATGGGAGTTTCACTGATTAACACTGAACCCTGTGGGAGTCTCACTGATTAACACTGAACCCTGTGGGAGTCTCACTGATTAACACCGAACCCTATGGGAGTCTCACTGATTAACACTGAACCCTGTGGGAGTCTCATTTATTAACACAGAACCCTGTGTGAGTCTCACTGATTAACACTGAACCCTATGGGAGTCTCACTGATTAACACTGAACCCTATGGGAGTCTCACTGATTAACACTGAACCCTGTGGGAGTCTCACTGATTAACACTGAACCCTGTGGGAGACTCACTGATTAACACTGAACCCTATGGGAGTCTCACTGATTAACACTGAACCCTATGGGAGTCTCAGTGATTGTCACTGAACCCTATGGGAGTCTCACTGATTAACACAGAACCCTGTGGGAGTCTCACTGATTAACACTGAACGCTGTTGGAGTCTCACTAATTAACACTGAACCCTATGGGAGTTTCACTGATTAACACTGAAACCTGTGGGAAACTCACTGATTAACACTGAACCCTGTGGGAGTCTCACTGATTAACACTGAACCCTATGGGAGTCTCACTGATTAACACTGAACGCTGTGGGAGTCTCACTGATTAACACTGAACCCTATGGGAGTCTCACTGATTAACACTGAAACCTATGGGAGTCTCACTGATGAACACTGAACCCTATGGGAGTTTCACTGATTAACACTGAACCCTGTGGGAGTCTCACTGATTAACACTGAACCCTGTGGGAGTCTCACTGATTAACACCGAACCCTATGGGAGTCTCACTGATTAACACTGAACCCTGTGGGAGTCTCACTGATTAACACTTAACCCTATGGGAGTCTCACTGATTAATACTGAACCCTATGGGAGTCTCACTGATCAACACCGAACCCTATGAGAGTCTCACTGATTAACACTGAACCCTATGGGAGTCTCACTGATTAACACTGAACCCTGTGGGAGTCTCACTGATTAACACTGAACCCTATGGAGTCTCACTGATTAACACTGAACCCTATGGGAGTCTCACTGATTAACACTGGACCCTGTGGGAGTCTCACTGATTAACACTGAACCCTATGGGAGTCTCACTGATTAACACTGAACCCTGTGGGAGTCTCACTGATTACCACTGAACCGTATGGGAGTCTCACTGATTAACACTGAACCCTGTGGGTGTCTCACTGATTAACACTGAACCCTGTGGGAGTCTCACTGATTAACACCGAACCCTATGGGAGTCTCACTGATTAACAATGAACCCTGTGGGAGTCTCACTTATTAACACTGAACCCTGTGGGAGTCTCACTGATTAACACCGAACCCTATGTGAGTCTCACTGATTAACACTGAACCCTATGGGAGTCTCACTGATTAACACTGAACCCTATGGGAGTCTCACTGATTAACACTGAACCCTGTGGGAGTCTCACTGATTAACACTGAACCCTGTGGGAAACTCACTGATTAACACTGAACCCTATGGGAGTCTCACTGATTAACACTGAACCCTATGGGAGTCTCAGTAATTGTCACTGAACCCTATGGGAGTCTCACTGATTAACACAGAACCCTGTGGGAGTCTCACTGATTAACACTGAACGCTGTGGGAGTCTCACTAATTAACACAGAACCCTATGGGAGTTTCACTGATTAACACTGAAACCTGTGGGAAACTCACTGATTAACACTGAACCCTGTGGGAGTCTCACTGATTAACACTGAACCCTATGGGAGTCTCACTGATTAACACTGAACGCTGTGGGAGTCTCACTGATTAACACTGAACCCTATGGGAGTCTCACTGATTAACACTGAACCCTATGGGAGTCTCACTGATTAACACTGAACCCTATGGGAGTCTCACTGATTAACACTGAACCCTATGGGAGTCTCACTGATTAAGACTGAACCCTATGGGAGCCTCACTGATTAACACTGAACCCTATGGGAGTCTCACTGATTAACACTGAACCCTATGGGAGTCTCACTGATTAACACTGAACCCTATGGGAGTCTCACTGATTAACACCGAACCCTATGGGAGTCTAACTGATTAACACTGAACCCTATGGGAGTCTCACTGATTAACACTGAACCCTATGGGAGTCTCACTCATTAACACTGAACCCTATGGGAGTCTCACTGATTACCACTGAACCCTATGGGAGTCTCACCTGCAGCACGAGGCTTGTGGGCCCTGAGTTCCGTCCCGTCGAGATGCACTGGAACGTCGCGTTCTTGCCCCGCATTCACCTCCACGTTCCCCAACCGCAGGAAGTGGGGGGCCTTGTCTGTATGTGCGAGAGTGGGGGGTGGGGGGGGGGGCGGGCAAGAGTTCAGAGATTTGTGATCATCATCAGCCACGATCTATCCACTGCTGGAAGAAGGCCCCCCTCAAGCCGTCGCCATGGTTCACGGTCCTGCGTTCCAACGATCCACCTGTAGTGTTGAGTCTATGGGTGGTAGTGTTGAGTTATTGTTAAATGAGAATCGTACTTCCTGTTGTAAAATTGTTTTTTGAAGCTTTTTTTTGATGATTTCGAAAACATAGGGTTAATCTATCTTATGGTTGGTATTGTTTGACTTGCATCACACTGGAATTTGAGCATACAGCGTTGTAATACTTTTTTTTTAAGATTTGCTGGTTTATCCATCATCAACACCATCACCCATCATCAACACTCCGGTAATCAATAAATGTTCTTATGGAACATTCTTAATCTATAAGTAAATTAAACGTAATTGAGGATTCAGGCTTTGCCTAGAAACAGGTTAGTAGGCCTCAAGCATTAGGCCTAATGGCTTAAACTTTAATTTGGCTACCCAACTAAGGTGTTTAAAAACTTAATTGCAGAGATCGATAGGCGGCAGATCTTCAGTCACCCCTAAATCTGTTAGTGCATTTTTAACTAATTTGAGGATTAATTCTCACGCCGCAGGCTTCGTCTATCGTCAGTGTGTGTGTGTGAGGTTGTCAGTGTGTGAGTGTGAGATTGTCAGCCTGTGTGAGTGTGAGGTTGTCAGTGTGTGTGAGGTTGTCAGTGTGTGTGAGATTGTCAGCCTGTGTGAGGTTGTCAGTGTGTGAGTGTGAGGTTGTGTGTGTGTGAGGTCAGTGTGTGTGTGAGGTTGTCAGTGTGTGAGTGTGAGGTTGTCAGTGTGTGTGAGATTGTCAGCCTGTGTGAGTGTGAGGTTGTCAGTGTGTGTGAGATTGTCAGTGTGTGTGAGATTGTCAGCCTGTGTGAGTGTGAGGTTGTCAGTGTGTGTGAGATTGTCAGTGTGTGTGAGTGTGAGATTGTCAGTGTGTGTGAGTGTGAGGTTGTCAGTGTGTGTGTGAGGTCTTTGCGTGGGAGCGGTTGGCACCACGCGGGCTAGGCCGCAGGCTTTCGGCCGTCTGCTCCCTGAGTCGCTGCGATTTTTATATTTTATTATTTTTAATCGTGATTTAGTGTGCCGTGTGTATAATGTGTACACGTGTGTATGATATACACGTGTGTATAATGTATGTGTGTAATGTGTACAAGTGTGTGTCTCTCTCCCCGTGTCTCTCTCCCCGTGTCTCTCTCCCCGTGTCTCTCTCCCCGTGTCTCTCTCCCCGTGTCTCTCTCCCCGTGCATGTCTCCTAGTGTCTCTCTCTCTCCCCGTGTCTCTCTCCCCGTGTCTCTCTCCCCGTGTCTCTCTCCCCGTGTCTCTCTCCCCGTGTCTCTCTCCCCGTGTCTCTCTCCCCGTGTCTCTCTCCCCGTGTCTCTCTCCCCGTGTCTCTCTCCCCGTGTCTCTCTCCCCGTGCATGTCTCCTAGTGTCTCTCTCTCTCCCCGTGTCTCTCTCCCCGTGTCTCTCTCCCCTAGTGTCTCTCTCCCCCAAACACGAACGATACAACAACACGACGTTCGGAGTGCAAAGTTGAGAGAGAGAGAGAGAAATGAGAATTTTCCCGGCGGGCGTAACTGGGTGGGGCCGTGGGCTTCCGGTTATTGTAGCGGCCTAGAGCATGATCCATCCACTGCTGCCCTGAGGGAGCCCCGTGCTCTGTCCACAGCTGCCCTGAGGGAAAGCCGCGCTCTGTCCACTGCTGCCCTGAGGGAGAGCCGTGCTCTGTCCACTGCTGCCCTGAGGGAGAGCCGCGCTCTCTCCACTGCTGCCCTGGGGCAGAGCCGTGCTCTCTCCACTGCTGCCCTGGGGCAGAGCCATGCTCTCTCCACTGCTGCCCTGAGGCAGGGCCGTGCCCCGTCCACTGCTGCCCGGAGGGAGCCCCGTGCTCTCCACTACTGGCTTGAGGGAGAGCCGCGCGCTATCTCCACCACTGCCGTGAGGGAGCCAGACTCTCTCTCCTCTGCTGCCCTGAGGCAGAGTTGTGCTCCGTCCACTGCTCCCCTGAGAGAGAGTCGTGCTCTCTCCACTGCTGCTGCCCCGAGATGTCGCGGGCGCTGCCCCAGAGCAAGGAGGTGCTGCTGCAGTCGTTCAACAAGCGGCTCAAGGACGACGTGCGCTCCATCCTGGACAACTTCACGGAGATCATTCGAGACGGCCGAGGGTTGTGAATGAGGAGTCCCCTGTGTGGGCTTCAGTGGGGCCGTCTGGACGGGCAGCAGAGAGACGAGAGGCCAAGAAACGACATTCCAGTCGTGGGCTGAGCTCAAGAAGGGCTAGCTCGAGCACCATCCTGCGGCGGGGAAAGGAGGTGGTGCAAGCGGTTCAGCCGAGCCCACAACAGCCAAGAATCTGCTGTCTGGGAGAGGGGGGTGGGCGCTGTTAAACCCTAGCACGTGGGCGAGAAGCCGTGCATGTGTGACGAGTGCGGCAAGACGTTTTCTCGCACTCGGCCTACAAGTATATATATATTTTTCTATTTCCACTTGTGTGTAAATCTGTGTATACCCCGGATATTTTAGAGATGGCAATTCTCCTGCTGTTTGTCCTACTGCTGTCCCTCCCAGCCATATCTAGTGCCACACTCAACTTTACAAACAGCTACCCTCGTTACTTTGCGTCCATACTTGTTGCTCGATTTGCCACTATACCTGCAAATGAAACAGCTTATAGACACTTCTACACTCCATCATTGTATCCTTTTAAACCCTATCTTTGTCCCATTACTTCACCAGCACTCCTTCCAAACTTCATTCTGCTCTTAAAAATAACACCATCTGCGAGCTGCTGCTATTCGTCCAAGGTCCGCCGCTCTTCATCCTTTCACAGAAAATACTTATGCAAACTGTTAATTCTACCTTCTTATTCCTGGGTGGTATTGAGCTTTATCCTGGCCCAAATGAAAAGAGCTCGTATAATTCTGTAGATTTTTCTGGCAGGAAAGGTGTTGGTGTTCTACATGTCAACATCAGAGGGCTTGTGATTAAATTAAGTCAACTAAAACTAGAAGTGGCAAATCTTGATCCGGACATTTTTTGCCTAACAGAAACATTTCTCACTCCTGCCGTCAATGACTTGCAGATTACGATTGAAAACTACAACCTTTTTCGGCTTGACCGAGGATCTAAAGGAGGTGGAATTGCCATCTATGTTCGTAACACTATTGCATGTTCACCAGCTCATTCCTTGTTTAAAAATTGTTGCTTTGAAGGTCTGGCTCTCAGAATAACTCTCCCAAATAATCAACAGATATTGGTAGTGTGCTGCTATAGACCGCCTTGTGGGAAGGATGTTGAAGCTGCATCGGCACTGAGAGAGCTTTTTGGTGGCCTCCCTAAAGGTGAAATAGTTTTAGTGGGTGATCTAAATTGGAATTGGCTAAACCCGCCGGCCGTGGCCACAAATTTTACAGATTAATTTAACTTGTTTCAATTAATAAATGTCCCCACAAGACCCAACCTAAAAAATCCGGGACAGTCAACTCTGCTTGACATCCTATTGACAAATGCCCCTCACAATTTTTGCACTGACTGGTGTTCTGGGTAATAACCTTAGTGATCACTCCTTCATTTTTGGTGTGAGATCATCAGCCAGACCCAAGCCCCCCCTAAAATTGTTGAGAAGCACTCTTTGAGGCACTTCAGCACTCAGGCATTTACAAATGATGTGCTTCACTCGGATATTGATAAGGTCTGTGATATCCCCAACCTGACTACGGCTTGGGAGACTTTAAGGTACACGTTTCTCCAAATTCTTAACAAACATGCTCCGTTGGTTAGATTTAAAACTAAAGGCAACTGCCCACCATGGTATGATCCTTTGATTACAAAGCTCATGAAAACTAGGGACAAGGCTTGGGCATGTGCTCAGAAAAGTAATTTGGTAAATGACTGGCTAGAATACAGGATTTTAAGGAATAGATGCGTAAAAAAAATACGGCATGCAAAAAATGCCTATTTTTCCTTCACTCTCCTGGAATCACATGGAAATGCCAGGATTTTTTGTAAAACAATCAAATCTATCGAAAAGGCATCCAAAACAGAAAATCTGCCCGTTGAGCTTCACCGAAATGGGGAATATTTTTCAGATCCCAAAAAAATAGTTGACAATTTTAACCTTAATTTTTCTGAAGCTGGTAATCTTTTTGATAATGTATTGGGAGTCACCCCTGCTCCTGCAAATTCCTACACCCCTGTCCAAACATTAAACGAATTTAGTTTCCAACCAATCCACGAAAGTAATCTTCTGAAACAACTGTCCTACCTCAAAGGGTCCTCCTCTACCGGAGCAGATAGTTTTCCCGTCTTTGCTCTACTAACTGTTGGTCACCTAATATACAAACCTATAGCCCATATTTTCAACCTGTCCATCAAAGAAGCATCAGTTCCTCTACAATGGAAACATTTCTATGTCCGTCCACTTCACAAAGGGGGCCCTAAAGATGATCCCAATAACTACCGACCTATCTCAATTTTGTCCCCATTGATGAAAATTTTTGAAAAATTATTGAACTACCAAATTAGCAGTTTCCTGTCCACCAACAATCTACTACATCTAAAACAATCTGGGTTCTGGAAAAAATACAGCACCACATCTGCTGCATTAGACTCTTTGAATCAAATTTACAATAGCCTTGATAATAAGCAGTACTGTGCCTGTCTTTTTCTTGACCTGTTCAAAGCTTTTGATACAGTTGACCACAACACCCTGCTTAGTAAACTAAGTTGCCTCGGTTTTTCCGAGAACACAGTACAATGGTTAAAAAATTACCTCTTTTCTCGCACCCAAACTGTATTCACAGATGGTTGGAGGTCAAACAGTGTTAAGATAACAAAAGGGGTTCCACAGGGTTCCATCCTTGGCCCCCTCTTGTTCTCTCTTTATGTCAATGACTTGGGCACTGAACTGGATCATTCCAGGGTAAATCTTCATGCAGATGACACGATACTGATTACTGCTGGCCGCTCTCCGGATGACGTAATTGCTAAGCTCCAGGGTGATTTCAACAAACTACAACATCAGCTAGTTTCTCTTAAAACTAGTCCTGAATGCCTCCAAAACCAAGGTGCTATGCTTCTCTCCGGGACTAAAGCAGGAAGTTATTTTTCCACAATTACATTCCTTGAATAATTATCAAATAGAGCAAGTCAAGATCTATAAGTTTCTTGGGGTCATCCTGGATTCAAAACTTAGTATTGAAGATCACATTGATTATATTGGTAAAAAGACAAAAATAAAAATTGGTTTTCTGTATCGACACAAGCACTGCTTCCCCCCAATGTTCCGTTTAGAATTGATCAAAGCTACCATACTGCCTCTACTTGACTACTGTGACATCGTGTATAAATCAGCCCCAAGTACTGTACTGAAGAAGCTTGATTCCATCTATCACTCGACCTTAAGATTTGCATTGAACTACCCATATAGGACTCACCACTGTGATCTCTACATTGGGTCAAACTTAACATCTATTAATGTTCGACGGCTTGTGCACCAGATCTTATTTATTCACGAGGTACTTACAAAAAATTCCGCAGACTACCTACTGGATCTCCTCTCTGTTTCAAAGAACAAATTTGACCTCAGGTCTTCGCTCATTTACCAGCTTCACATTCCCTATTGCCGTACAAAAACTGGAGGAAGGGCCTTTGCTATTAATACCCCCAGGGTCTGGAATGCTATTGCCAATA
Source organism: Petromyzon marinus (assembly GCF_048934315.1). Lineage (NCBI taxonomy): Eukaryota > Metazoa > Chordata > Hyperoartia > Petromyzontiformes > Petromyzontidae > Petromyzon > Petromyzon marinus. The sequence continues at coordinate 632,936 of NW_027423058.1, read as the reverse complement.
AACTTCAACTTGAATCACTACCTATGAGATCTTCACTCAAAACTGCTCTAGAGGAGTTGTACAACCCTAGCTACCACTGCTATTCAGTGGCCTAAAATATGGCTCTAGATTTTGGTGTTATAATTTATTTATGTAGTTTATTGTTAAAAATTCGGTCACAGTCCCTATGATCACTGTTACATTGGATTTATGGCTTTTATTTTGGTGATTTCGAAAAAAAATTTGTTTTGGCCATGTTTTTGTTTATTGTAGTACGGAGTTGTCTTGTGGTTGTTGTTGTTATTTGACTTGCATCCCACTGGGATTTTTGCACACAGCGTTGGTGTACGGTGCTATTTCAGGAATATTTAGATATTTTTTTCCTGTATTTTCTGTTTGCACAGTCACCCAATCACTTTAAGATGTTTGTCTTGTTCATGTTTTTTGTTTGTTGCGGTTGCACCCGATTCAAGAGCCGAATGGCTCACAGGGCTATACCAAATAAATGAACTATGAACTATGAGTTTATTGCGACGAGTTCGGCACCCACGCACCATCCCTCCACTTATGGGCCAGGCTCATTAACATAAATTATTTAAGTTACAGAGCCGCCCATTGTGGGAGGGGAGTGTCTTGTTCCCGCAAGTGACGTCATGTCACCGCCTCCTGCCGCGTGACGTCACGAGGTAACAGGAATCTGCCGCTTCGCGCGTGAACTGAAATCCGAGGTGAGAAATTCTCATCGCGGTTATGGTTGTGGTGGTTGTGGTGGTGGTGGTTGTTGTGGTGGTGGTGGTTGTTGTGGTGGTGGTGGTTGTTGTGGTGGTGGTGGTTGTGGTGGTGGTTGTGGTGGTGGTTGTTGTGGTTGTTGTGGTGGTGGTTGTGGTGGTGGTGGTGGTTGTGGTGGTGGTTGTTTACCGAGGTAGAGCCTCTCTCTCGTAGGGATGTCAATTGAGTATCAGCGAGCATGGAAGCGATGTCCAGGTTGGAACTTTACAGCGCGGGGCCTAGCCACGCGGGGTCTTGCCTCCTGCCCTCGCCTGATCGCGTTTGCTTCAATTCTCTCGCTTAGTTGAGCAATCTTTGTAAGAAAGTAATCAACCAGGCTATGCGTTAGTTGTGTGTTGACCGACTCTCTGTGTTGCATTGCATTAGATTTCGTAATTGTACTCAGTTTGTTTTATTAAGTGTGAAATCTCTCTCTGTGTGTGTGCTCGTGTTATTATTATTTACTGCAGTCACCAAAGCTCCAATCTCTCATAGACACAAGGCCGTAATTATAATATATTATAATTATAATTAATTATAATTATAATATATTATAATAATTATGATATATATTGGAGGGGACATCCCCCCCAATAATCAAATATGCTCAAAATGTCCCCCCCCCTCCCCAATATATTGCTATAGCAATATACAATATATAATATTGCTATAAAAATGTTTTCTAAATATTAATTGCGATGCTTTGTTAATAAAAACAACAATTTGCTAAACCTTGGCCACAAAATCTGGACTTGTCTTCATATAACAATGCATAGATTTCTGTTTATATGATTGCGCTGTACTTTATGAATCCCTAATCTCTGCCATTACATACTATGAAACAAGAAAAGTAAAAAAACTGAGCAATGTAATACAATACAATATTAAACATTATTGTATCAAATAATACAAAATCCATCCCATGTGTTAGTGAAATTTGTTAATATTTTACGCAGGAAATGGCAGGAAATTAGTTTTCAAATTTACATTTTTTTCTGGGGGGGGACCCCAGACTCCCTGGAAGATTTGGTCCCCCCCAATGTTGACTCCATGACTACGGCCTTGCATTGACTTGCTAATTTCTCAACCCCCCCCTCTCTCTCTATTTAAGGCCTCGACACAGAGGCGTTGTATATCTGTGTGCCTATGTGTGTATCTCTCTCTGTGTGTCTCTGTGTTATCTCTCTCTGTCTATGTGTCTCCGTGTCTGTGTTTTGTCTATCTCTCAAATTGAGCAATCTTTGGAAGAACGTTATCAACCAGGTGGGGTGTTGTTGACTGTTACGTTAGCCGACTCTCTGTGTTGTATTGCAATACGTTTCTAAATTTTCTAGATTTTTTCTCTCTCTTTCATTTGTACCTGATGATGATTGCTTGTGTTGCAATCGAAACATCGCATGCTATTTGCACACAGCGATGGTGTACGGTGCTTTTTGTGGAATATTTTGCTGTTTTTCCCTGGATTTTCTGTTTGCACAGTCACATAGTCACTTTTAGATGTTTTCTTGTTCATGTTTGAGTTTTTTGTTTTTTGCGGTTGCACCCGATTCAAGAGCCGATTGGCTCACAGGACTATACCAAATAAATGAAACTGAAACTATTATTTAATTTATTTATTTTTTCTACATGACTTTACCGAAAGATCCAAAGAGTATCTTGCTTTAGTTTAACTTTCTCTTCACCTGGCTCGCTACTTTGTAACTTTGTTTTGTTTTAAATATTCACAGTTTTATTTTTATTTCTTTACCAGGCCACGCCCACGTTGAGCTGCTGAAACCGCTCTTGTTTTCAGAAGCGACCTGCCCACAACAACAATAACAACAAGGTGGGGCTTGTCAACAGCGTGGTGGTGTTCACTCTAGACGTGTGGCGGTGTTCACTCTGGACGCGTGGTGGTGTTCACTCTAGGCGCGTGGCCGTGTTCACTCTAGACGTGTGGTGGTGTTCACTCTAGACGTGTGGCGGTGTTCACTCTAGACACGTGGCGGTGTTCACTCTAGACGTGTGGCTGTGTTCACTCTAGACGCGTGGCGGTGTTCACTCTGGGCACGTGGTGGTGTTCACTCTAGACGCGTAGCGGTGTTCACTCTAGACGCGTGGCGGTGTTCACTCTAGACACGTGGCGGTGTTCACTCTAGACGTGTGGCGGTGTTCACTCTAGACGTGTGGCGGTGTTCACTCTAGACGCGTGGCGGTGTTCGCTCTAGACGCGTGGCGGTGTTCACTCTGGGCACGTGGTAGTGTTCACTCTCTACATGTGGAGGGGAAATCCGGGGATCAGGACGGAAATCCATACGAACACGGGGAGAGTGAGAGAGACACGCAGCCTCGGCTGTGTTGATTTATCCTCAATGAATTACTTGGTGGAGTGAGGAAGCATTAATACTGAGCAGGTGAAGGTGGCCAGGCGTGGGTCTGGACACACCACCACCTGTGAACCATGCCAGTGTGTGACAGTGGTGGAGCCAGGGGGGGTGGGGTGGCACGTGCCCCCCCAATGATCCGATCGAAATCCCTATTTTCGATCGGATCATTGGGGTTTATTAGTAACTAGCTTCACTACCCGGCTTCGCCCGGGACTTGAATTCTTGTCTTGGATACATTTCATATTCCCTTATATTTCACTGAAAAACCCGTAAATGTTGATGCTCGCAAGACGGAAAAAGCCGAAACAAATCAAGTAACCTAAATCGGATGTTTTCACTCAAGGAAATTTAACCTTACTCCACTTCTACGTAAGGTCAATTTTGGCCACTCGGGAAGGGAATGATGTGGCGAGCTGAAAATAGTCGCGTTCACTTAGAAATTCCAGACAGGATAAGCTGTGAAAATTTCATGACGCCAGTGCTCAGCGTTTGAGAGGTTTTGCTGCGTCACACAAACAAACAGATGTAATTGTCTGCTTTATATTTAAGATAGCCGTTGTACCCATTCTTCGCACGGATAAGTATTGAAACTCCGAGAAGCCAATGGCTTCATTGGCCAGGAGCGAAGCGCCAACTAAAATCTCCCGGCACGCTGTTAACAGCTCAAGAAGTATGGCGCACGAAGAGCCATATGGTAGGGGTAAACATTACAGAGCGCTTAACTCAGGTGTGTTGCGGGTTGACTCCACAAACTTCATGGTCATTCCCCCACACTCCTCCCCCCCCCTCCCCCCCAGAATTTAAAAGTCTATTTTTATTCTTTTTACGTTGTGTACAATATGGAACCTACCGACATGCCAAGTCTCAAGTGTGTAGCATGTTGGGAAGTATGCTAAACATTTCGAACAGACACATATCCACACATTTCCCTTTCATATATATAGATAAATCAGCATTTTGCGACCCCCACTGCCACCGTGTGGCATATTATTACGTGCCAGGGACTCTATGAGAGGACAACAGTCCAAGTCCATAATTGGCAATAATTAATGGCAAAGCAGTTACAAGCGACTCACAGAATTGTGCGCAGTTGCGTATACAGTACACGACTTCCCTGATGGCAAACACCTTCAGCGACCGTGATGCCTTTCACACGCGTTGATTAAAAAGCAAGGGACAAGTCAAATTTTGATTTAAAGCTTTCGTGACTGTAGTAATTCATATGCTTAGTGCTTTCGGTAAAGTCACGTTGAAGGGAAACAATAAAATAATAATATATATACAACAATAAAAAATCTCACGACGTTTCGACCATAACACAAACGTTTGTGTTATGGTCGAAACGTCGTGAGAATTTTTTTATTGTTTTATATATATTTTATTATTTTATTGTTTCCCTTCAACGTGACTTTACCGAAAGAGCTAAGAATATAAGGGACAAGTCCTTAGTAACAACTCCTTACGAACAACTCCCTACTTACTAACAACTCCCTACTAACAACTCCTTACGTACTAACAACTCCCTACTTACTAACAACTCCCTACTAACAACTCCTTACTTACTAACAACTCCTATCATTTTTCATTGCTGAAGGGGTTGCCCCTCCTACCTGAAAATCCTGGCTCCACCTCTGAGTGTGTGACAGGGTCAAGTTTGTATATGCAGTAAAGTCTAACTCTATTGAGCACGGAGGTTATATCAAAACAGTAGTTTATTTTTGTTTTCCTCTGCTACTCTTTCTAAGAATGTAGTCGGGAAGTTATCACAGCACACGTGCAGCTGAAGTCGGAACTGTTCATCCCAGCATTCAAGGACATCTGTGCCTGGCTTCACACCTCTAAGTTGCGATTGAACATTAATTTATGCATTTCTGCATAACACAAATAGTATTATTTTCAACACCCTTTGCTATGTCACCTGAATTTAGCTTTCATAAATATTCATTTTGAAGCCAGACAGCCGAAATTGTGTGCTCGGAGTTTTGGGTTAACATTCATTTTGAAGATACGAGCGCTTCCAGGCACGTTTATGACATTTGCCCTCATTGCGTGCCATAACAGCTCGTGTGATGAATTTGGGACACTTTTTCACTATAACATGAATATATGAATAAGTATAGACGTGTTAGTCACGTGTGACTGTATATATGCATTCCTCTGTGCATCGATACTGACGTGTAGATGGTGTGGATATTCTTTTTTTCTCTCTGCAGCTGGCGCTTCCTCTGCAGAATTTGTCTGATGGAGCAAAGGCACTTGGTGCAGCTCGGTGCAAAAAGGCATCAATGCGACCGGTGTCCATACAGCACGGATCGTACTGAACATTTGACATTGCACCAGAGAACTCACACAGGGGAGAAACCCTTCAAGTGCAGTGTGTGTGGGAAGGCGTTTTCACGTTCATCTACTCTCGTAACACACCAGAGAACACACACAGGAGATAAACCCTTCAAGTGCAGTGTGTGTGGGAAGGCCTTTTCAGTTTCATCTGCTCTTGTAACACACCAGAGAACACACACGGGAGAGAAACCCTTCAAGTGCAGTGTATGTGGGAAGGCGTTTGCACATTCACCACATCTTCATGTACACCAGAGAACTCACACAGGAGATAAACCCTTCAAGTGCAGTGTGTGTGGGAAGGCCTTTTCAGTTTCATCTGCTCTTGTAACACACCAGAGAACACACACGGGAGAGAAACCCTTCAAGTGCAGTGTATGTGGGAAGGCGTTTGCACATTCATCTACTCTTGTAAAACACCAGAGAACACACACGGGAGAGAAAACCTTCAAGTGCAGTGTGTGTGGGAAGGCGTTTTCACAGTCACCAAATCTTCAAAGACACCAGAGAACACACACGGGAGAAAAACCCTTCAAGTGCGGGGTGTGTGGGAAGGCATTTGCACAGTCACCACATCTTCATGTACACCAGAGAACTCACACAGGAGATAAACCCTTCAAGTGCAGTGTGTGTGGGAAGGCGTTTTCAGTTTCATCTGCTCTTGTAACACACCAGAGAACACACACGGGAGAGAAACCCTTCAAGTGCAGTGTGTGTGGGAAGGTGTTTGCACATTCATCTTCTCTTGTAACACCCCAGAGAACACACACAGGAGAGATACCCTTCAAGTGCAGTGTGTGTGGGAAGGCGTTTTCACAGTCATCAACTCTTCATGGACACCAGACAACACACAAGCATCAGAAGATCAACAAGGAGTGGAGTCTGAAATCAGCTTGTGAAAGTCAAAGTGCCGCAATGAGCCCATCCCTCATGAAACAAGAACCGGAAGAAAATCCCAGCTTGGACACTTTTAAAGATATCGAGGTGAAATATGAAGAGGTGAAGGTGAAATGTGAAGAAGTGATGGTGAAGAGTGAAGAAGTGATGGTGAAGAGCGAAGAAGTGAAGGTGAAATGTGAAGATGAAGATTCAACTCCACAATGGGACCTTCACATCGATGGAGGCAATGTGAAGCAGGAGGAGAATTCTGACTGCGAGGCAGAGTGAGGCAACTCCCAGCAGTTTGTGGAAGTGGAGGTGTGGGTGGACTTCGAGACAATACAAAGTCAAATGGAGTCCCGGTAGATGTGTAAGGCAGAGACGATGTCGCTCCAATAGATGCACCTTTGTCACAGGCCTTCAATGACAAGAATGTGAAGTTGAACACTCAATTCCTAGATGCAACCTGCAGGGCAACAGTGGCCAGTCTTTGTGGACCTGTGGGTTGGGTAGATCTCTAACCAGGAGCGACAGCCAATAAGCTCCCAAGCATTCACAAGGTTCTAATAATTCCATTTAAATGGTGCTTGCTTAATCACCTCGGCAATTCGAAGTTTTGCGTCGTATCTCGTCTCAAACACTCGAAGAGCACCCCCAAGTAGCAGCTGCCCCTGTGTGGCACAAGGTGGTGGCCCTGCACCGGCCTGCATGTGGACAAGAGCCTGTCAGTAGGGGGTGATCATTGACGTGCCATCTCAGTTGTGGAGTTTGTAGGTAATGTTTGGAATTTGCTCAATTTTGACCCAGACGCCAGCATGCAATGGCCTACTCGTTTTGAATGGCGCAATAGTATGTTGTACATACACTGTTAAGCAGACGGTGTGTATTTTTTCAAATAGCGTCTTGTTAATACGATGTAACCTGATGCAGTATATTTCAGTGCAGTAATTTAATTTAGTTAAATTGATTGTCAAATATGTATAATGAATACTTGTCTGATTGTGTGTGTACATGTAACATTTTGTCTATAAGGGTCAAACATTGATTAAGTGGTGTTAGGACAAAGTGTGTGTTTTGGAAGTAACCTGTACAGATAACTCGGGTGAGACTCATTGTTCTTGTGATACAGGTCAAAGGGTATTTTTGTGTTTTCATGAAGCATCTCCCTCTGGAGCAACTCATTGTCTTTGAAATAAGGATCACACTCGGATCATTAATCAGTTGCACATAGAGGAGATACATTCTCTACAACACGAATTATAATTTAGTATTACGTGTTGACGTTGATTTTGTCTAACTAGGTCTAGAAATGCTCCTAGCTGATTAACGTCTGGATGTCCGAAACTATCGGTTGAAGCAGCCCGGCTGCTTTTGAGACTCTGTGCACCAATAAGAGTCCACAGGTGGCTTGCACCGAATCAATGATGCACTCCCAGAAGGCTGTGCTAGTTATAGTTTGTGTAAAACATTCCTTTGTTTTGTGGAGAGATCGATAAATGAAAGATGTCGTGTCTGCTGATCTGCTTCATAGCAAGGAAGTAATTTAAGAGACTACATTTGAAATGCATTTTTGGTACAGATTTGTATTCGGTTACAAGGCAGAGCACATCTAGTAGATACATTCTCCACAACAACACTCGTGAGAATGTTGCATGACGTCTTATATGTTGGTGAATTAGGACTATAAATGGTCCATGCTGATTAACGTCTGGATGTTCACAACCAAGGGTTGAAGCAAGCCTGACCGCCTGCGGTGCCCCTCACAAACATTGACGGCCTTGGGCCAGGAAAGTCACGAAAAGAATTGCACACGAACGACGCCTCCACGCAAGCTCCCGATGCTCCGTTTTCAAGTTTGAAAATGAAACAACCTTGAATTGTATTATGTTTTGTATTAGATAATTGTATTTCTTCATCGAAAGCTTATTCATTTAAAACGATATTTCGTGTGAATTTTCTCTCCTCGTTAAGTAGATGGCCTTGCCGGGGGTTCGGTTCGATGCGGACTTTCACCTGGTTGGGATCGCGGGATCGAGATGAGGCGACACAGAGCTGGCCATGTGAGAAGACCGCCGTCTGCAGATCGATTCAAACGCGATCGAACGTCTGTCCCTGTGCCTCTGTCGTTCATGCAGGGGGCGCGTAGGTTTACAGCGCCCCCTGCATGAAAACGACGGAACGTGCAGCGTTAGTCACGAAGTTTTGCGTAAGCGCCATAACAAGGCGCTGTAAGCTGACCTGCCACCACGTTCACGGGTCAACAGGGGGCAGCCGAGAGAGAGCAAGGGGCGTAGGGGTCGACCAAAGGTTAAACCCCCAGCCACCCCCCCCCCCCCCCCCGTGACCAGAGACTTACACCCCTGACCCCCCACCCGTCCCTAAGGCCCCTTAAGATAAGACCTTCCAGAAGGTTCTAGGAGAGGGGGGGGGTCAGTAGGGGAGGGGTGACCCCGACCTGGTCATAAAAGCCCGGCCCTCTGGACGGGCCGGGCAGTGTTCACCAACTCAAGCCTGAAGACATCCGAAGACCTGAAGACTGGACCAGCACCCGGGGACCCTCAACCGAGGCTCTAGCCAGAGCCGGGTTATAGCGGACCAGAGGTGAGCTCCCGTACCCTGGCTGGGACGGGTCGTCCAGTCTTCCCTTAACGCCGGGCTAAGGGACCCGTGGGTAGCAGAGCCCGGAGTGTGCAGGCTGCGATAGAAGGGAGGCTGTCACTCCCGGAGGCTATCTTCGTGGAAGGGGCCGTACCCCTTCGTGTTACAGTAGTGTGTAGAGCCGAGTTCGAAAGAGATGTTATAATAAACGCGTTGCCTCAACCAGACGTCTCTGTGTGGTTAGTTAAGGACACAACACTTATATAAAAGAGAATAGCCAGTGGGTTTTAAAAGTACCTTCGTCTTACAGAAATCAATTTCGCGTGAGCCCACCGCATTAAAACGATGCTCAGCTGAGCGGGGCGAGCCACGGTGGGGGTCACCTTATCTTTGTCACGTGACGTAGCTCACGTGACTTCTGACGCGACAATGTCTGGATGTTTTCGCCTGAGGACGACCGCTCGTGTCGCGATCGAAACGTCATTAATTTTTTTTTTACCTGCGTGACTTTACCGAAAGAACCAAAGAGTATGGAAGACGTCTTGTCTGCTGATCTTGTTCATGTCTGTGTACATCGATATCCCACATTGCTTACACGTACACACCACACACAATGAAATAAATAGAAACTAGAATGACTTCCGGGGATGGGCAAAGATTCAGGAATCTCTTTCAATGGAGCGAGTTAAGTTTGTTCGATTCAACATCTCTCTGTCCGTCTGCGTCTCTGTTCCCCTCTGTGTCTCTCTCTCGCTGACTGTGTCTCTGTCGTCTCTGTATCTTTCTTTCTGTCTTCCTCTTGTCTGTGTCTGTGTGTGTCTCTATCAGCGTCTTTCCAACCGTGTTCAACTACTGCCAGTAGCAATATGCGCCCATTCAACTTTCACGGCCCACGACTGCACGCGACTCAAACTTGCTCCGAGTCTCTGTGTGTACGTTGAAATTATTTTGCACCGTACGTAGCCAACCGTGCTAATCTGTGGGTCTCTGTGTGAGTCTCTGTGTATCTGGAACTTCTTTCGCACCGTACGTAGCCAAACCTGCACAGGAGGAGCGGCTGGTATCTGTGGAGCTGTGGGCTGGGTACATCTGCCAGCAGGAGCGAGAGACAATGAAGCTCCCAAGCGTTCACTACGTTACCAATCACGTCATCCGGAGAGCGGCCAGCAGTAATCAGTATCGTGTCATCTGCAAAAAGATTTACCCTGGAATGATCCAGTTCAGTGCCCAAGTCATTGACATAAAGAGAGAACAAGAGGGGGCCGAGGATGGAACCCTGTGGAACCCCTTTTGTTATCTTAACACTGTTTGACCTCCAACCATCTGTGAATACAGTTTGTGTGCGAGAAAAGAGGTAATTTTTTAACCATTGTACTGTGTTCTCGGAAGAACCGAGGCAACTTAGTTTACTAAGCAGGGTGTTGTGGTCAACTGTATCAAAAGCTTTGGACAGATCAAGAAAAAGACAGGCACAGTACTGCTTATTATCAAGGCTATTGTAAATTTGATTCAAAGAGTCTAATGCAGCAGATGTGGTGCTGTATTTTTCCGGAACCCAGATTTTTTTGATGTAGTAGATTGTTGGTGGACAGGAAACTGCTAATTTGGTAGTTCAATAATTTTTCAAAATTTTTCATCAATGGGGACAAAATTGAGATAGGTCGGTAGTTATTGGGATCATCTTTAGGGCCCCCTTTGTGAAGTGGACGGACATAGGAATGTTTCCATTGTAGAGGAACTGATGCTTCTTTGATGGACAGGTTGAAAATATGGGCTATAGGTTTGTATATTAGGTGACCAACAGTTAGTAGAGCAAAGACGGGAAAACTATCTGCTCCGGTAGAGCAGGACCCTTTGAGGTAGGACAGTTGTTTCAGAAGATTACTTTCGTGGATTGGTTGGAAACTAAATTCGTTTAATGTTTGGACAGGGGTGTAGGAATTTGCAGGAGCAGGGGTGACTCCCAATACATTATCAAAAAGATTACCAGCTTCAGAAAAATTAAGGTTAAAATTGTCAACTATTTTTTTGGGATCTGAAAAATATTCCCCATTTCGGTGAAGCTCAACGGGCAGATTTTCTGTTTTGGATGCCTTTTCGATAGATTTGATTGTTTTACAAAAAATCCTGGCATTTCCATGTGATTCCAGGAGAGTGAAGGAAAAATAGGCATTTTTTGCATGCCGTATTTTTTTTACGCATCTATTCCTTAAAATCCTGTATTCTAGCCAGTCATTTACCAAATTACTTTTCTGAGCACATGCCCAAGCCTTGTCCCTAGTTTTCATGAGCTTTGTAATCAAAGGATCATACCATGGTGGGCAGTTGCCTTTAGTTTTAAATCTAACCAACGGAGCATGTTTGTTAAGAATTTGGAGAAACGTGTACCTTAAAGTCTCCCAAGCCGTAGTCAGGTTGGGGATATCACAGACCTTATCAATATCCGAGTGAAGCACATCATTTGTAAATGCCTGAGTGCTGAAGTGCCTCAAAGAGTGCTTCTCAACAATTTTAGGGGGGGCTTGGGTCTGGCTGATGAACTCACACCAAAAATGAAGGAGTGATCACTAAGGTTATTACCCAGAACACCAGTCAGTGCAAAAATTGTGAGGGGCATTTGTCAATAGGATGTCAAGCAGAGTTGACTGTCCCGGATTTTTTAGGTTGGGTCTTGTGGGGACATTTATTAATTGAAACAAGTTAAATTAATCTGTAAAATTTGTGGCCACGGCCAGCGGGTTTAGCCAATTCCAATTTAGATCACCCACTAAAATTATTTCACCTTTAGGGAGGCCACCAAAAAGCTCTCTCAGTGCCGATGCAGCTTCAACATCCTTCCCACAAGGCGGTCTATAGCAGCACACTACCAATATCTGTTGATTATTTGGGAGAGTTATTCTGAGAGCCAGACCTTCAAAGCAACAATTTTTAAACAAGGAATGAGCTGGTGAACATGCAATAGTGTTACGAACATAGATGGCAATTCCACCTCCTTTAGATCCTCGGTCAAGCCGAAAAAGGTTGTAGTTTTCAATCGTAATCTGCAAGTCATTGACGGCAGGAGTGAGAAATGTTTCTGTTAGGCAAAAAATGTCCGGATCAAGATTTGCCACTTCTAGTTTTAGTTGACTTAATTTAATCACAAGCCCTCTGATGTTGACATGTAGAACACCAACACCTTTCCTGCCAGAAAAATCTACAGAATTATACGAGCTCTTTTCATTTGGGCCAGGATAAAGCTCAATACCACCCAGGAATAAGAAAGTAGAATTAACAGTTTGCATAAGTATTTTCTGTGAAAGGATGAAGAGCGGCGGACCTTGGACGAATAGCAGCAGCTCGCAGATGGTGTTATTTTTAAGAGCAGAATGAAGTTTGGAAGGAGTGCTGGTGAAGTAATGGGACAAAGATAGGGTTTAAAAGGATACAATGATGGAGTGTAGAAGTGTCTATAAGCTGTTTCATTTGCAGGTGTAGTGGCAAATCGAGCAACAAGTATGGACGCAAAGTAACGAGGGTAGCTGCTTGTAAAGTTGAGTGTGGCACTAGATATGGCTGGGAGGGACAGCAGTAGGACAAACAGCAGGAGAATTGCCATCTCTAAAATATCCGGGGTATACACAGATTTACACACAAGTGGAAATAGAAAAATATATATACTTGTAGGCCGAGTGCGAGAAAACGTCTTGCCGCACTCGTCACACATGCACGGCTTCTCGCCCACGTGCTAGGGTTTAACAGCGACCACCCCCCTCTCCCAGACAGCAGATTCTTGGCTGTTGTGGGCTCGGCTGAACCGCTTGCACCACCTCCTTTCCCTGCCGCAGGATGGTGCTCGAGCTAGCCCTTCTTGAGCTCAGCCCACGACTGGAATGTCGTTTCTTGGCCTCTCGTCTCTCTGCTGCCCGTCCAGACGGCCCCACTGAAGCCCACACAGGGGACTCCTCATTCACAACCCTCGGCCGTCTCGAATGATCTCCGTGAAGTTGTCCAGGATGGAGCGCACGTCGTCCTTGAGCTGCTTGTTGAACGACTGCAGCAGCACCTCCTTGCTCTGGGGCAGCACCCGCGACATCTCGGGGCAGCAGCAGTGGAGAGAGCACGACTCTCTCTCAGGGCAGCAGTGGACGGAGCACAACCCTGCCTCAGGGCAGCAGAGGAGAGAGAGTCTGGCTCCCTCACGGCAGTGGTGGAGATAGCGCGGCTCTCCCTCAAGCCAGTAGTGGAGAGCACTGGGCTCCCTCCGGGCAGCAGTGGACGGGGCACGGCCCTGCCTCAGGGCAGCAGTGGAGAGAGCACGGCTCTGCCCCAGGGCAGCAGTGGAGAGAGCACGGCTCTGCCCCAGGGCAGCAGTGGACAGAGCACGGCTCTGCCCCAGGGCAGCAGTGGAGAGAGCGCGGCTCTCCCTCAGGGCAGCAGTGGACAGAGCACGGCTCTCCCTCAGGGCAGCAGTGGACAGAGCGCGGCTCTCCCTCAGGGCAGCAGTGGACAGAGCGCGGCTTTCCCTCAGGGCAGCAGTGGACAGAGCACGGGGCTCCCTCAGGGCAGCAGTGGATGGATCATGCTCTAGGCCGCTACAATAACCGGAAGCCCACGGCCCCACCCAGTTACGCCCGCCGGGAAAATTCTCATTTCTCTCTCTCTCTCTCAACTTTGCACTCCGAACGTCGTGTTGTTGTATCGTTCGTGTTTGGGGGAGAGAGACACTAGGGGAGAGAGACACGGGAAAGAGACACGAAGAGACACTAGGAGACATGCACGGGGAGACATGCACGGGGAGAGAGACACGGGGAGAGAGACACGGGGAGAGAGACACGGGGAGAGAGACACGGGGAGAGAGACACGGGGAGAGAGACAGGGGGAGAGAGACACGGGGAGAGAGACACGGGGAGAGAGACACGGGGAGAGAGACACGGGGAGAGAGACACGGGGAGAGAGACACGGGGAGAGAGACAGAGACAACTAGGATACAGAGACACGGGGAGAGACACGAGGAGAGAGACACGGGGAGACACAGACACAAGGAGAGGGACACGGGGAGAGAGACACGTGGTTGGGTAGTGACACACTTACTAAGTCCATTCAACCCTTCTCAACAGTACACACCAACACAGTGCGCAATACACACACACTTCATATACACACATACATTATACATAGACCTATACACACACTTATACACATGATACACATATACACACGAACACATTATACACACACATTAAACACACATGTACACATTATACACATACATAATACACACACTTGTACACATTACCACATACATTATACACACACTTGTACACATTACACACATACATTATACACACACTTGTACACATTACACACATACATTATACACACGTGTACACATTATACACACGTCACACTAAATCACAATTAAAAATAATAAAATATAAAAATCGCAGCGACTCAGGGAGCAGACGGCCGAAAGCCTGCGGCCTAGCCCGCGTGGTGCCAACCGCTCCCACGCAAAGACCTCACACACACACTGACAACCTCACACTCACACAGGCTGACAATCTCACACACACTCACAACCTCACACTCACGCACTGACAACCTCACACTCACACACTGACAACCTCACACTCACACAGGCTGACAATCTCACACACACTCACAACCTCACACTCACACAGGCTGACAATCTCACACACACTCACAACCTCACACACACACTGACGATAGACGAAGCCTGCGGCGTGAGAATTAATCCTCAAATTAGTTAAAAATGCACTAACAGATTTAGGGGTGACTGAAGATCTGCCACCTATCGATCTGTGCAATTAAGTTTTTAAACACCTTAGTTGGGTAGCCAAATTAAAGTTTAAACCGTTAGGCCTAATGCTTGAGGCCTACTAACCTTTTTCTAGGCAAAGCCTGAATCCTCAATTACGTTTAATTTAAATTTTGATTTAAAGCTTTCGTGACTGCAGTAATTCATATTCTTAGTTTTTTCAACGTGACTTTACCGAAAAAAACTAAGAATATACGTTTAATTTACTTATAGATTAAGAATGTTCCATAAGAACATTTATTGATTACCGGAGTGTTGATGATGGGTGATGGTGTTGATGATGGATAAACCAGCAAATCTTTAAAAAAAGTATTACAACGCTGTATGCTCAAATCCCAGTGTGATGCATGGCAAACAATACCAACCATAAGATAGATTAACCCTATGTTTTCGAAATCACCAAAAAAAAGCTCAAAAAACTATTTTACAACAGTAATCATAGGAACTGCGATTCTCATTTAACAATAACTCAACACTACCACCCATAGACTCAACACTACAGGTGGATCGTTGGAACGCAGGACCGTGGAACATGGCGACAGCTTGAGGGGGGCCTTCTTCCAGCAGTGGATAAATCGTGGCTGATGATGATCACATATCTCTAACTCTTGCCCCCCCCCCCCCACTCTCGCACATACAGACAAGGCCCCCCACTTCCTGCGGTTGGGGAACGTGGAGGTGAACGCGGGGCAGAACGCGACGTTCCAGTGCATCGCGACGGGACGGAACTCAGGGCCCACACGCCTCGCGCTGCAGGTGAGGGCTCCACTCCCCTCTCTCTCGTCTCCGTTCTCCCATAAGGTTCAGTGTTAATCAGTGAGACTCCCATAGGGTTCAGTGTTAATCAGTGAGACTCCCATAGGTTTCAGTCTTAATCAGTGAGACTCCCACAGGGTTCAGTGTTCATCAGTGAAACTCCCATAGGGTTCAGTGTTAATCAGTGGGGCTCCCACAGGGTTCAGTGTTAATCAGTGAGACTCCCATAGGGTTCAGTGTTAATCAGTGAGACTCCCACAGGGTTCAGTGTTAATCAGTGAGACTCCAACAGGGTTCAGTGTTAATCAGGGAGACACCCATAGGGTTCAGTGTTAATCAGTGAGACTCTCACAGGGTTCAGTGGTAATCAGTGAGACTTCCATAGGGTTCAGTGTTAATCAGTGAGACTCCCATAGGGTTCAGTGTTAATCACTGAGACTTCCATAGGGTTCAGTGTTAATCAGTGAGACTCCCACAGGGTTCAGTGTTAATCAGTGAGACTCCCATAAGGTTCAGTGTTAATCATTGAGACTCCCACAGGGTTTCAGTGTTAATCAATGAGACTCCCACAGGGTTCAGTGTTAATCAGTGAGACTCCCACAGGGTTCAGTGTTAATCAGTGAGACTCCCACAGGGTTCGGTGTTAATCAGTGAGACTCCCACAGGGTTCAGTGTTAATCAGTGAGACTCCCACAGGGTTCAGTGTTAATCAATGAGACTCCCATAGGGTTCAGTGTTAATCAGTGAGACTCCCATAGGGTTCAGTGTTAATCAGTGAGACTCCCACAGGGTTCAGTGTTAATCAGTAAGACTCCCACAGGGTTCAGTTTTAATCAATGAGACTACCACAGGGTTCAGTATTAATCGGTGAGACTCCCATAGGGTTCAGTGTTAATCAGTGAGACTCCCATAGGGTTCGGTGTTAATCAGTGAGACTCCCATAGGGTTCAGTGTTAATCAGTGAGACTCCCATAGGGTTTGGTATTAATCAGTGAGACTCCCATAGGGTTCAGTGTTAATCAGTGAGACTCCCATAGGGTTCAGTGGTAATCAGTGAGACTCCCACAGGGTTCATGTGTTAATCAGTGAGACTCCCATAGGGTTCAGTGTTAATCAATGAGACTCCCATAGGGTTCAGTGTTAATCAGTGAGACTCCAACAGGGTTCAGTGTTAATCAGTGGAACTCCCACAGGGTTCAGTGTTAATCAGTGAGATTCCCACAGGGTTCAGTGTTAATCAGTGAGACTCCCATAGTGTTCAGTGTAAATCACTGAGACTCCCATTGGGTTCGGTGTTAATCAGTGAGACTCCTATAGGGTGCAGTGTTAATCAGTGAGACTCCCATAGGGTTCAGTGTTAATCAGTGAGACTCCCATAGGGTTCAGTGTTAATCAGTGAGACTCCCATAGGGTTCAGTGTTAATCAGTGAGACTCCCATAGGGTTCAGTGTTAATCAGTGAGACTCCCACAGGGTTCAGTGTTAATCAGTGAGACACCCACAGGGTTCTGTGTTAATCAGTGAGACTCCCATAGGGTTCAGTGTTAATCAGTGAGACTCCCACAGGGTTCAGTGTTCATCAGTGAGACTCCCATAGGGTTCAGTGTCAACCAGTGAGACTCCCCCAGGGTTCAGTGTTAATCAGTGAGACTCCCATAGGGTTCAGTGTTAATCAGTGAGATTCCATAGGGTTCAGTGTTAATCGGTGAGACTCCCACAGGGTTCAGTGTTAATCATTGAGACTCCCATAGGGTCAGTATTAATCGGTGAGACTCCCATAGGGTTCAGTGTTAATCAGTGAGACTCCCATAGGGTTGAGTTTTAATCAGTGAGACTCCCACAGGGTTCAGTGTTAATCAGTGAGACTCCCACAGGGTTCAGTGTTAATCAGTGAGACTCCCATAGGGTTCAGTATTAATCAGAGAGACTCCCACAGGGTTCAGTGTTAATCAGTGAGACTCCCACAGGGTTCAGTGTTAATCAGTGAGACTCCCACAGGGCTCAGTGTTAATCAGTGAGACTCCCACAGGGCTCAGTGTTAATCAGTGAGACTCCCACAGGGCTCAGTGTTAATCAGTGAGACTCCCATAGGGTTCAGTGTTAATCAGTGAGACTCCCATAGGGTTCAGAGTTAATCAGTGGGGCTCCCACAGGGTTCGGTGTTAATCAGTGAGACTCCCATAGGGTTCAGTGTTAATCAGTCAGACTCCCATAGGGTTCAGTGGTAATAAGTGAGACTCCCACAGGGTTCAGTGTTAATCGGCGAGATTCCCATAGGGTTCAGTGTTAATCAGTGAGACTCCCACAGGGTTCAGTGTTAATCGGTGAGACTCACATAGGGTTCAGTGTTAATCAGTGAGACTCCCATAGGGTTCAGTGTTAATCAGTGAGACTCCCATAGTATTCAGTGTAAATCACTGAGACTCCCATTGGGTTCGGTGTTAATCAGTAAGACTCCCATAGAGTTCGGTGTTAATCAGTGAGACTCCCATAGGGTTCAGTGTTAATCAGTGAGACTCCCATGGGGTTCAGTGTTAATCAGTGAGACTCCCATAGGGTTCGGTGTTAATCAGTGAGACTCCCATAGGGTTCAGTGTTAATCAGTGAGACTCCCACAGGGTTCAGTGTTAATCAGTGAGACTCCCACAGGGTTCAGTGTTAATCAGGGAGACACCCATAGGGTTCAGTGTTAATCAGTGAGACTCCCACAGGGTTCAGTGGTAATCAGTGAGACTTCCATAGGGTTCAGTGTTAATCAGTGAGACTCCCATAGGGTTCAGTATTAATCAGTGAGACTTCCACAGGGTTCAGTGTTAATCAGTGAGACTCCCACAGGGTTCAGTGTGAATCAGTGAGACTCCCACAGGGCTCAGTGTTAATCAGTGAGACTCCCACAGGGCTCAGTGTTAATCAGTGAGACTCCCACAGGGCTCAGTGTTAATCAGTGAGACTCCCATAGGGTACAGTGTTAATCAGTGAGACTCCCATAGGGTTCAGTGTTAATCAGTGGGGCTCCCACAGGGTTCGGTGTTAATCAGTGAGACTCCCATAGGGTTCAGTGTTAATCAGTCAGACTCCCATAGGGTTCAGTGTTAATAAGTGAGACTCCCACAGGGTTCAGTGTTAATCGGCGAGATTCCCATAGGGTTCAGTGTTAATCAGTGAGACTCCCACAGGGTTCAGTGTTAATCGGTGAGACTCACATAGGGTTCAGTGTTAATCAGTGAGACTCCCATAGGGTTCAGTGTTAATCAGTGAGACTCCCATAGTGTTCAGTGTAAATCACTGAGACTCCCATTGGGTTCGGTGTTAATCAGTAAGACTCCCATAGAGTTCGGTGTTAATCAGTGAGACTCCCATAGGGTTCAGTGTTAATCAGTGAGACTCCCATGGGGTTCAGTGTTAATCAGTGAGACTCCCATAGGGTTTGGTGTTAATCAGTGAGACTCCCATAGGGTTCAGTGTTAATCAGTGAGACTCCCACAGGGTTCAGTGTTAATCAGTGAGACTCCCACAGGGTTCAGTGTTAATCAGGGAGACACCCATAGGGTTCAGTGTTAATCAGTGAGACTCCCACAGGGTTCAGTGGTAATCAGTGAGACTTCCATAGGGTTCAGTGTTAATCAGTGAGACTCCCATAGGGTTCAGTGTTAATCACTGAGACTTCCATAGGGTTCAGTGTTAATCAGTGAGACTCCCACAGGGTTCAGTGTTAATCAGTGAGACTCCCATAGGGTTCAGTGTTAATCAGTGAGACTCCCACAGGGTTCAGTGTTAATCAGTGAGACTCCCATAGGGTTCAGTATTAATCAGTGAGACTCCCACAGGGTTCAGTGTTAATCAGTGAGACTCCCATAGGGTCAGTATTAATCGGTGAGACTCCCATAGGGTTCAGTGTTAATCAGTGAGACTCCCATAGGGTTGACTTTTAATCAGTGAGACTCCCACAGGGTTCAGTGTTAATCAGTGAGACACCCATAGGGTTCAGTGTTAATCAGTGAGACTCCCACAGGGTTCAGTGGTAATCAGTGAGACTTCCATAGGGTCAGTATTAATCGGTGAGACTCCCATAGGGTTCAGTGTTAATCAGTGAGACTCCCATAGGGTGGAGTTTTAATCAGTGAGACTCCCACAGGGTTCAGTGTTAATCAGTGAGACTCCCACAGGGTTCAGTGTTAATCAGTGAGACTCCCATACGGTTCAGTATTAATCAGTGAGACTCCCACAGGGTTCAGTGTTAATCAGTGAGACTCCCACAGGGTTCAGTGTTAATCAGTGAGACTCCCACAGGGCTCAGTGTTAATCAGTGAGACTCCCACAAGGCTCAGTGTTAATCAGTGAGACTCCCACAGGGCTCAGTGTTAATCAGTGAGACTCCCATAGGGTTCAGTGTTAATCAGTGAGACTCCCATAGGGTTCAGTGTTAATCAGTGGGGCTCCCACAGGGTTCGGTGTTAATCAGTGAGACTCCCATAGGGTTCAGTGTTAATCAGTCAGACTCCCATAGGGTTCAGTGGTAATAAGTGAGACTCCCACAGGGTTCAGTGTTAATCGGCGAGATTCCCATAGGGTTCAGTGTTAATCAGTGAGACTCCCACAGGGTTCAGTGTTAATCGGTGAGACTCACATAGGGTTCAGTGTTAATCAGTGAGACTCCCATAGGGTTCAGTGTTAATTAGTGAGACTCCCATAGTGTTCAGTGTAAATCACTGAGACTCCCATTGGGTTCGGTGTTAATCAGTAAGACTCCCATAGAGTTCGGTGTTAATCAGTGAGACTCCCATAGGGTTCAGTGTTAATCAGTGAGACTCCCATGGGGTTCAGTGTTAATCAGTGAGACTCCCATAGGGTTCGGTGTTAATCAGTGAGACTCCCATAGGGTTCAGTGTTAATCAGTGAGACTCCCACAGGGTTCAGTGTTAATCAGTGAGACTCCCACAGGGTTCAGTGTTAATCAGGGAGACACCCATAGGGTTCAGTGTTAATCAGTGAGACTCCCACAGGGTTCAGTGTTAATCAGTGAGACACCCATAGGGTTCAGTGTTAATCAGTGAGACTCCCACAGGGTTCAGTGGTAATCAGTGAGACTTCCATAGGGTCAGTATTAATCGGTGAGACTCCCATAGGGTTCAGTGTTAATCAGTGAGACTCCCATAGGGTGGAGTTTTAATCAGTGAGACTCCCACAGGGTTCAGTGTTAATCAGTGAGACTCCCACAGGGTTCAGTGTTAATCAGTGAGACTCCCATACGGTTCAGTATTAATCAGTGAGACTCCCACAGGGTTCAGTGTTAATCAGTGAGACTCCCACAGGGTTCAGTGTTAATCAGTGAGACTCCCACAGGGCTCAGTGTTAATCAGTGAGACTCCCACAAGGCTCAGTGTTAATCAGTGAGACTCCCACAGGGCTCAGTGTTAATCAGTGAGACTCCCATAGGGTTCAGTGTTAATCAGTGAGACTCCCATAGGGTTCAGTGTTAATCAGTGGGGCTCCCACAGGGTTCGGTGTTAATCAGTGAGACTCCCATAGGGTTCAGTGTTAATCAGTCAGACTCCCATAGGGTTCAGTGGTAATAAGTGAGACTCCCACAGGGTTCAGTGTTAATCGGCGAGATTCCCATAGGGTTCAGTGTTAATCAGTGAGACTCCCACAGGGTTCAGTGTTAATCGGTGAGACTCACATAGGGTTCAGTGTTAATCAGTGAGACTCCCATAGGGTTCAGTGTTAATTAGTGAGACTCCCATAGTGTTCAGTGTAAATCACTGAGACTCCCATTGGGTTCGGTGTTAATCAGTAAGACTCCCATAGAGTTCGGTGTTAATCAGTGAGACTCCCATAGGGTTCAGTGTTAATCAGTGAGACTCCCATGGGGTTCAGTGTTAATCAGTGAGACTCCCATAGGTTTCGGTGTTAATCAGTGAGACTCCCATAGGGTTCAGTGTTAATCAGTGAGACTCCCACAGGGTTCAGTGTTAATCAGTGAGACTCCCACAGGGTTCAGTGTTAATCAGGGAGACACCCATAGGGTTCAGTGTTAATCAGTGAGACTCCCACAGGGTTCAGTGGTAATCAGTGAGACTTCCATAGGGTTCAGTGTTAATCAGTGAGGCTCCCATAGGGTTCAGTATTAATCAGTGAGACTCCCACAGGGTTCAGTGTTAATCAGTGAGACTCCCACAGGGTTCAGTGTTAATCAGTGAGACTCACACAGGGCTCAGTGTTAATCAGTGAGACTCCCACAGGGCTCAGTGTTAATCAGTGAGACTCCCACAGGGCTCAGTGTTAATCAGTGAGACTCCCATAGGGTTCAGTGTTAATCAGTGAGACTCCCATAGGGTTCAGTGTTAATCAGTGGGGCTCCCACAGGGTTCGGTGTTAATCAGTGAGACTCCCATAGGGTTCAGTGTTAATCAGTCAGACTCCCATAGGGTTCAGTGTTAATAAGTGAGACTCCCACAGGGTTCAGTGTTAATTGGCGAGATTCCCATAGGGTTCAGTGTTAATCAGTGAGACTCCCACAGGGTTCAGTGTTAATCGGTGAGACTCACATAGGGTTCAGTGTTAATCAGTGAGACTCCCATAGGGTTCAGTGTTAATCAGTGAGACTCCCATAGTGTTCAGTGTAAATCACTGAGACTCCCATTGGGTTCGGTGTTAATCAGTAAGACTCCCATAGAGTTCGGTGTTAATCAGTGAGACTCCCATAGGGTTCAGTGTTAATCAGTGAGACTCCCATGGGGTTCAGTGTTAATCAGTGAGACTCCCATAGGGTTCGGTGTTAATCAGTGAGACTCCCATAGGGTTCA
Organism: Petromyzon marinus; assembly: GCF_048934315.1. Classification (NCBI taxonomy): domain Eukaryota; kingdom Metazoa; phylum Chordata; class Hyperoartia; order Petromyzontiformes; family Petromyzontidae; genus Petromyzon; species Petromyzon marinus. The sequence continues at coordinate 610,627 of NW_027423058.1, read as the reverse complement.
GTGTTAATCAGTGAGACTCCCACAGGGTTCAGTGTTAATCAGTGAGACTCCCACAGGGTTCAGTGTTAATCAGGGAGACACCCATAGGGTTCAGTGTTAATCAGTGAGACTCCCACAGGGTTCAGTGGTAATCAGTGAGACTTCCATAGGGTTCAGTGTTAATCAGTGAGACTCCCATAGGGTTCAGTGTTAATCACTGAGACTTCCATAGGGTTCAGTGTTAATCAGTGAGACTCCCACAGGGTTCAGTGTTAATCAGTGAGACTCCCATAGGGTTCAGTGTTAATCAGTGAGACTCCCACAGGGTTCAGTGTTAATCAGTGAGACTCCCATAGGGTTCAGTATTAATCAGTGAGACTCCCACAGGGTTCAGTGTTAATCAGTGAGACTCCCACAGGGTTCAGTGTTAATCAGTGAGACTCCCACAGGGCTCAGTGTTAATCAGTGAGACTCCCACAGGGCTCAGTGTTAATCAGTGAGACTCCCACAGGGCTCAGTGTTAATCAGTGAGACTCCCATAGGGTTCAGTATTAATCAGTGAGACTCCCACAGGGTTCAGTGTTAATCAGTGAGACTCCCACAGGGTTCAGTGTTAATCAGTGAGACTCCCACAGGGCTCAGTGTTAATCAGTGAGACTCCCACAGGGCTCAGTGTTAATCAGTGAGACTCCCACAGGGCTCAGTGTTAATCAGTGAGACTCCCATAGGGTTCAGTGTTAATCAGTGAGACTCCCATAGGGTTCAGTGTTAATCAGTGGGGCTCCCACAGGGTTCGGTGTTAATCAGTGAGACTCCCATAGGGTTCAGTGTTAATCAGTCAGACTCCCATAGGGTTCAGTGTTAATAAGTGAGACTCCCACAGGGTTCAGTGTGAATCGGCGAGATTCCCATAGGGTTCAGTGTTAATCAGTGAGACTCCCACAGGGTTCAGTGTTAATCGGTGAGACTCACATAGGGTTCAGTGTTAATCAGTGAGACTCCCATAGGGTTCATTGTTAATCAGTGAGACTCCCATAGTGTTCAGTGTAAATCACTGAGAATCCCATTGGGTTCCGTGTTAATCAGTAAGACTCCCATAGAGTTCGGTGTTAATCAGTGAGACTCCCATAGGGTTCAGTGTTAATCAGTGAGACTCCCATGGGGTTCAGTGTTAATCAGTGAGACTCCCATAGGGTTCGGTGTTAATCAGTGAGACTCCCATAGGGTTCAGTGTTAATCAGTGAGACTCCCACAGGGTTCAGTGTTAATCATTGAGACTCCCACAGGGTTCAGTGTTAATCAGGGAGACACCCATAGGGTTCAGTGTTAATCAGTGAGACTCCCACAGGGTTCAGTGGTAATCAGTGAGACTTCCATAGGGTTCAGTGTTAATCAGTGAGACTCCCATAGGGTTCAGTGTTAATCACTTAGACTTCCATAGGGTTCAGTGTTAATCAGTGAGACTCCCACAAGGTTCAGTGTTAATCAGTGAGACTCCCATAGGGTTCAGTGTTAATCAATGAGACTCCCATAGGGTTCAGTGTTAATCAGTGAGACTCCCACAGGGTTCAGTGTTAATCGGTGAGACTCACTTAGGGTTCAGTGTTAATCAGTGAGACTCCCATAGGGTTCAGTGTTAATCAGTGAGACTCCCATAGTGTTCAGTGTAAATCACTGAGACTCCCATTGGGTTCGGTGTTAATCAGTAAGACTCCCATAGAGTTCGGTGTTAATCAGTGAGACTCCCATAGGGTTCAGTGTTAATCAGTGAGACTCCCATAGGGTTCAGTGTTAATCAGTGAGACTCCCATAGGGTTCAGTGTTAATCAGTGAGACTCCCATAGGGTTCAGTGTTAATCAGTGAGACTCCCACAGGGTTCAGTGTTAATCAGTGAGACACCCACAGGGTTCTGTGTTAATCACTGAGACTCCCATAGGGTTCAGTGTTAATCAGTGAGACTCCCACAAGGTTCAGTGTTAATCAGTGAGACTCCCATAGGGTTCAGTGTCAATCAGTGAGACTCCCCCAGGGTTCAGTGTTAATCAGTGAGACTCCCATAGGGTTCAGTGTTAATCAGTGAGACTCCCCCAGGGTTCAGTGTTAATCAGCGAGATTCCCATAGGGTTCAGTGTTAATCAGTGAGACTCCCATAGGGTTCAGTGTTAATCAGTGAGACTCCCATAGGGTTCAATGTTAATCAGTGAGACTCCCACAGGGTTCAGTGTTAATCAGTGAGACACCCACAGGGTTCTGTGTTAATCAGTGAGACTCCCATAGGGTTCAGTGTTAATCAGTGAGATTCCCACAGGGTTCAGTGTTCATCAGTGAGACTCCCATAGGGTTCAGTGTCAATCAGTGAGACTCCCCCAGGGTTCAGTGTTAATCAGTGAGACTCCCATAGGGTTCAGTGTTAATCAGTGAGACTCCCACAGGGTTCAGTGTTAATCATTGAGACTCCCATAGGGTCAGTATTAATCGGTGAGACTCCCATAGGGTTCAGTGTTAATCAGTGAGACTCCCATAGGGTTCAGTTTTAATCAGTGAGACTCCCACAGGGTTCAGTGTTAATCAGTGAGACTCCCACAGGGTTCAGTGTTAATCAGTGAGACTCCCATAGGGTTCAGTATTAATCAGTGAGACTCCCACAGGGTTCAGTGTTAATCAGTGAGACTCACACAGGGTTCAGTGTTAATCAGTGAGACTCCCACAGGGCTCAGTGTTAATCAGTGAGACTCCCACAGGGCTCAGTGTTAATCAGTGAGACTCCCACAGGGCTCAGTGTTAATCAGTGAGACTCCCATAGGGTTCAGTGTTAATCAGTGAGACTCCCATAGGGTTCAATGTTAATCAGTGGGGCTCCCACAGGGTTCGGTGTTAATCAGTGAGACTCCCATAGGGTTCAGTGTTAATCAGTCAGACTCCCATAGGGTTCAGTGTTAATCAGTGAGACTCCCACAGGGTTCAGTGTTAATCGGTGAGACTCACATAGGGTTCAGTGTTAATCAGTGAGACTCCCATAGGGTTCAGTGTTAATCAGTGAGACTCCTATAGTGTTCAGTGTAAATCATTGAGACTCCCATTGGGTTCGGTGTTAATCAGTAAGACTCCCATAGAGTTCGGTGTTAATCAGTGAGACTCCCATAGGGTTCTGTGTTAATCAGTGAGACTCCCATGGGGTTCAGTGTTAATCAGTGAGACTCCCATAGGGTTCGGTGTTAATCAGTGAGACTCCCATAGGGTTCAGTGTTAATCAGTGAGACTCCCACAGGGTTCATTGTTAATCAGTGAGACTCCCACAGGGTTCAGTGTTAATCAGGGAGACACCCATAGGGTTCAGTGTTAATCAGTGAGACTCCCACAGGGTTCAGTGGTAATCAGTGAGACTTCCATAGGGTTCAGTGTTAATCAGTGAGACTCCCATAGGGTTCAGTGTTAATCACTGAGACTTCCATAGGGTTCAGTGTTAATCAGTGAGACTCCCACAAGGTTCAGTGTTAATCAGTGAGACTCCCATAGGGTTCAGTGTTAATCAATGAGACTCCCATAGGGTTCAGTGTTAATCAGTGAGACTCCAACAGGGTTCAGTGTTAATCAGTGGAACTCCCACAGGGTTCAGTGTTAATCAGTGAGATTCCCACAGGGTTCAGTATTAATCAGTGAGACTCCCATAGTGTTCAGTGTAAATCACTGAGACTCCCATTTGGTACGGTGTTAATCAGTGAGACTCCTATAGGGTGCAGTGTTAATCAGTGAGACTCCCATAGGGTTCAATGTTAATCAGTGAGACTCCCATAGGGTTCAGTGTTAATCAGTGAGACTCCCATAGGGTTCAGTGTTAATCAGTGAGACTCCCATAGGGTTCAGTGTTAATCAGTGAGACTCCCACAGGGTTCAGTGTTAATCAGTGAGACACCCACAGGGTTCTGTGTTAATCACTGAGACTCCCATAGGGTTCAGTGTTAATCAGTGAGACTCCCACAAGGTTCAGTGTTAATCAGTGAGACTCCCATAGGGTTCAGTGTCAATCAGTGAGACTCCCCCAGGGTTCAGTGTTAATCAGTGAGACTCCCATAGGGTTCAGTGTTAATCAGTGAGACTCCCACAGGGTTCGGTGTTAATCAGCGAGATTCCCATAGGGTTCAGTGTTAATCAGTGAGACTCCCATAGGGTTCAGTGTTAATCAGTGAGACTCCCATAGGGTTCAGTGTTAATCAGTGAGACTCCCACAGGGTTCAGTGTTAATCAGTGAGACACCCACAGGGTTCTGTGTTAATCAGTGAGACTCCCATAGGGTTCAGTGTTCATCAGTGAGACTCCCATAGGGTTCAGTGTCAATCAGTGAGACTCCCCCAGGGTTCAGTGTTAATCAGTGAGACTCCCATAGGGTTCAGTGTCAATCAGTGAGACTCCCCCAGGGTTCAGTGTTAATCAGTGAGACTCCCATAGGGTTCAGTGTTAATCAGTGAGATTCCCATAGGGTTCAGTGTTAATCAGTGAGACTCCCACAGGGTTCAGTGTTAATCATTGAGACTCCCATAGGGTCAGTATTAATCGGTGAGACTCCCATAGGGTTCAGTGTTAATCAGTGAGACTCCCATAGGGTTCAGTTTTAATCAGTGAGACTCCCACAGGGTTCAGTGTTAATCAGTGAGACTCCCACAGGGTTCAGTGTTAATCAGTGAGACTCCCATAGGGTTCAGTATTAATCAGTGAGACTCCCACAGGGTTCAGTGTTAATCAGTGAGACTCCCATAGGGTTCAGTGTTAATCAGTGAGACTCCCACAGGGTTCAGTGTTAATCAGTGAGACACCCACAGGGTTCTGTGTTAATCACTGAGACTCCCATAGGGTTCAGTGTTAATCAGTGAGACTCCCACAAGGTTCAGTGTTAATCAGTGAGACTCCCATAGGGTTCAGTGTCAATCAGTGAGACTCCCCCAGGGTTCAGTGTTAATCAGTGAGACTCCCACAGGGTTCAGTGTTAATCAGTGAGACTCCCATAGGGTTCAGTATTAATCAGTGAGACTCCCACAGGGTTCAGTGTTAATCAGTGAGACTCCCATAGGGTTCAGTGTTAATCAGTGAGACTCCCACAGGGTTCAGTGTTAATCAGTGAGACACCCACAGGGTTCTGTGTTAATCACTGAGACTCCCATAGGGTTCAGTGTTAATCAGTGAGACTCCCACAAGGTTCAGTGTTAATCAGTGAGACTCCCATAGGGTTCAGTGTCAATCAGTGAGACTCCCCCAGGGTTCAGTGTTAATCAGTGAGACTCCCACAGGCTTCAGTGTTAATCAGTGAGACTCCCATAGGGTTCAGTATTAATCAGTGAGACTCCCACAGGGTTCAGTGTTAATCAGTGAGACTCCCACAGGGTTCAGTGTTAATCAGTGAGACTCCCACAGGGCTCAGTGTTAATCAGTGAGACTCCCACAGGGCTCAGTGTTAATCAGTGAGACTCCCACAGGGCTCAGTGTTAATCAGTGAGACTCCCATAGGGTTCAGTGTTAATCAGTGAGACTCCCATAGGGTTCAGTGTTAATCAGTGGGGCTCCCACAGGGTTCGGTGTTAATCAGTGAGACTCCCATAGGGTTCAGTGTTAATCAGTCAGACTCCCATAGGGTTCAGTGTTAATAAGTGAGACTCCCACAGGGTTCAGTGTTAATCGGCGAGATTCCCATAGGGTTCAGTGTTAATCAGTGAGACTCCCACAGGGTTCAGTGTTAATCGGTGAGACTCACATAGGGTTCAGTGTTAATCAGTGAGACTCCCATAGGGTTCAGTGTTAATCAGTGAGACTCCCATAGTGTTCAGTGTAAATCACTGAGACTCCCATTGGGTTCCGTGTTAATCAGTAAGACTCCCATAGAGTTCGGTGTTAATCAGTGAGACTCCCATAGGGTTCAGTGTTAATCAGTGAGACTCCCATGGGGTTCAGTGTTAATCAGTGAGACTCCCACAAGGTTCAGTGTTAATCAGTGAGACTCCCATAGGGTTCAGTGTTAATCAGTGAGACTCCCACAGGGTTCGGTGTTAATCAGCGAGATTCCCATAGGGTTCAGTGTTAATCAGTGAGACTCCCATAGGGTTCAGTGTTAATCAGTGAGACTCCCATAGGGTTCAGTGTTAATCAGTGAGACTCCCACAGGGTTCAGTGTTAATCAGTGAGACACCCACAGGGTTCTGTGTTAATCAGTGAGACTCCCATAGGGTTCAGTGTTCATCAGTGAGACTCCCATAGGGTTCAGTGTCAATCAGTGAGACTCCCCCAGGGTTCAGTGTTAATCAGTGAGACTCCCATAGGGTTCAGTGTCAATCAGTGAGACTCCCCCAGGGTTCAGTGTTAATCAGTGAGACTCCCATAGGGTTCAGTGTTAATCAGTGAGATTCCCATAGGGTTCAGTGTTAATCAGTGAGACTCCCACAGGGTTCAGTGTTAATCATTGAGACTCCCATAGGGTCAGTATTAATCGGTGAGACTCCCATAGGGTTCAGTGTTAATCAGTGAGACTCCCATAGGGTTCAGTTTTAATCAGTGAGACTCCCACAGGGTTCAGTGTTAATCAGTGAGACTCCCACAGGGTTCAGTGTTAATCAGTGAGACTCCCATAGGGTTCAGTATTAATCAGTGAGACTCCCACAGGGTTCAGTGTTAATCAGTGAGACTCCCATAGGGTTCAGTGTTAATCAGTGAGACTCCCACAGGGTTCAGTGTTAATCAGTGAGACACCCTCAGGGTTCTGTGTTAATCACTGAGACTCCCATAGGGTTCAGTGTTAATCAGTGAGACTCCCACAAGGTTCAGTGTTAATCAGTGAGACTCCCATAGGGTTCAGTGTCAATCAGTGAGACTCCCCCAGGGTTCAGTGTTAATCAGTGAGACTCCCACAGGGTTCAGTGTTAATCAGTGAGACTCCCATAGGGTTCAGTATTAATCAGTGAGACTCCCACAGGGTTCAGTGTTAATCAGTGAGACTCCCATAGGGTTCAGTGTTAATCAGTGAGACTCCCACAGGGTTCAGTGTTAATCAGTGAGACACCCACAGGGTTCTGTGTTAATCACTGAGACTCCCATAGGGTTCAGTGTTAATCAGTGAGACTCCCACAAGGTTCAGTGTTAATCAGTGAGACTCCCATAGGGTTCAGTGTCAATCAGTGAGACTCCCCCAGGGTTCAGTGTTAATCAGTGAGACTCCCACAGGCTTCAGTGTTAATCAGTGAGACTCCCATAGGGTTCAGTATTAATCAGTGAGACTCCCACAGGGTTCAGTGTTAATCAGTGAGACTCCCACAGGGTTCAGTGTTAATCAGTGAGACTCCCACAGGGCTCAGTGTTAATCAGTGAGACTCCCACAGGGCTCAGTGTTAATCAGTGAGACTCCCACAGGGCTCAGTGTTAATCAGTGAGACTCCCATAGGGTTCAGTGTTAATCAGTGAGACTCCCATAGGGTTCAGTGTTAATCAGTGGGGCTCCCACAGGGTTCGGTGTTAATCAGTGAGACTCCCATAGGGTTCAGTGTTAATCAGTCAGACTCCCATAGGGTTCAGTGTTAATAAGTGAGACTCCCACAGGGTTCAGTGTTAATCGGCGAGATTCCCATAGGGTTCAGTGTTAATCAGTGAGACTCCCACAGGGTTCAGTGTTAATCGGTGAGACTCACATAGGGTTCAGTGTTAATCAGTGAGACTCCCATAGGGTTCAGTGTTAATCAGTGAGACTCCCATAGTGTTCAGTGTAAATCACTGAGACTCCCATTGGGTTCCGTGTTAATCAGTAAGACTCCCATAGAGTTCGGTGTTAATCAGTGAGACTCCCATAGGGTTCAGTGTTAATCAGTGAGACTCCCATGGGGTTCAGTGTTAATCAGTGAGACTCCCATAGGGTTCGGTGTTAATCAGTGAGACTCCCATAGGGTTCAGTGTTAATCAGTGAGACTCCCACAGGGTTCAGTGTTAATCATTGAGACTCCCACAGGGTTCAGTGTTAATCAGGGAGACACCCATAGGGTTCAGTGTTAATCAGTGAGACTCCCACAGGGTTCAGTGGTAATCAGTGAGACTTCCATAGGGTTCAGTGTTAATCAGTGAGACTCCCATAGGGTTCAGTGTTAATCACTGAGACTTCCATAGGGTTCAGTGTTAATCAGTGAGACTCCCACAAGGTTCAGTGTTAATCAGTGAGACTCCCATAGGGTTCAGTGTTAATCAATGAGACTCCCATAGGGTTCAGTGTTAATCAGTGAGACTCCCACAGGGTTCAGTGTTAATCGGTGAGACTCACTTAGGGTTCAGTGTTAATCAGTGAGACTCCCATAGGGTTCAGTGTTAATCAGTGAGACTCCCATAGTGTTCAGTGTAAATCACTGAGACTCCCATTGGGTTCGGTGTTAATCAGTAAGACTCCCATAGAGTTCGGTGTTAATCAGTGAGACTCCCATAGGGTTCAGTGTTAATCAGTGAGACTCCCATAGGGTTCAGTGTTAATCAGTGAGACTCCCATAGGGTTCAGTGTTAATCAGTGAGACTCCCATAGGGTTCAGTGTTAATCAGTGAGACTCCCACAGGGTTCAGTGTTAATCAGTGAGACACCCACAGGGTTCTGTGTTAATCACTGAGACTCCCATAGGGTTCAGTGTTAATCAGTGAGACTCCCACAAGGTTCAGTGTTAATCAGTGAGACTCCCATAGGGTTCAGTGTCAATCAGTGAGACTCCCCCAGGGTTCAGTGTTAATCAGTGAGACTCCCATAGGGTTCAGTGTTAATCAGTGAGACTCCCCCAGGGTTCAGTGTTAATCAGCGAGATTCCCATAGGGTTCAGTGTTAATCAGTGAGACTCCCATAGGGTTCAGTGTTAATCAGTGAGACTCCCATAGGGTTCAATGTTAATCAGTGAGACTCCCACAGGGTTCAGTGTTAATCAGTGAGACACCCACAGGGTTCTGTGTTAATCAGTGAGACTCCCATAGGGTTCAGTGTTAATCAGTGAGATTCCCACAGGGTTCAGTGTTCATCAGTGAGACTCCCATAGGGTTCAGTGTCAATCAGTGAGACTCCCCCAGGGTTCAGTGTTAATCAGTGAGACTCCCATAGGGTTCAGTGTTAATCAGTGAGACTCCCACAGGGTTCAGTGTTAATCATTGAGACTCCCATAGGGTCAGTATTAATCGGTGAGACTCCCATAGGGTTCAGTGTTAATCAGTGAGACTCCCATAGGGTTCAGTTTTAATCAGTGAGACTCCCACAGGGTTCAGTGTTAATCAGTGAGACTCCCACAGGGTTCAGTGTTAATCAGTGAGACTCCCATAGGGTTCAGTATTAATCAGTGAGACTCCCACAGGGTTCAGTGTTAATCAGTGAGACTCACACAGGGTTCAGTGTTAATCAGTGAGACTCCCACAGGGCTCAGTGTTAATCAGTGAGACTCCCACAGGGCTCAGTGTTAATCAGTGAGACTCCCACAGGGCTCAGTGTTAATCAGTGAGACTCCCATAGGGTTCAGTGTTAATCAGTGAGACTCCCATAGGGTTCAATGTTAATCAGTGGGGCTCCCACAGGGTTCGGTGTTAATCAGTGAGACTCCCATAGGGTTCAGTGTTAATCAGTCAGACTCCCATAGGGTTCAGTGTTAATCAGTGAGACTCCCACAGGGTTCAGTGTTAATCGGTGAGACTCACATAGGGTTCAGTGTTAATCAGTGAGACTCCCATAGGGTTCAGTGTTAATCAGTGAGACTCCTATAGTGTTCAGTGTAAATCATTGAGACTCCCATTGGGTTCGGTGTTAATCAGTAAGACTCCCATAGAGTTCGGTGTTAATCAGTGAGACTCCCATAGGGTTCTGTGTTAATCAGTGAGACTCCCATGGGGTTCAGTGTTAATCAGTGAGACTCCCATAGGGTTCGGTGTTAATCAGTGAGACTCCCATAGGGTTCAGTGTTAATCAGTGAGACTCCCACAGGGTTCATTGTTAATCAGTGAGACTCCCACAGGGTTCAGTGTTAATCAGGGAGACACCCATAGGGTTCAGTGTTAATCAGTGAGACTCCCACAGGGTTCAGTGGTAATCAGTGAGACTTCCATAGGGTTCAGTGTTAATCAGTGAGACTCCCATAGGGTTCAGTGTTAATCACTGAGACTTCCATAGGGTTCAGTGTTAATCAGTGAGACTCCCACAAGGTTCAGTGTTAATCAGTGAGACTCCCATAGGGTTCAGTGTTAATCAATGAGACTCCCATAGGGTTCAGTGTTAATCAGTGAGACTCCAACAGGGTTCAGTGTTAATCAGTGGAACTCCCACAGGGTTCAGTGTTAATCAGTGAGATTCCCACAGGGTTCAGTATTAATCAGTGAGACTCCCATAGTGTTCAGTGTAAATCACTGAGACTCCCATTTGGTACGGTGTTAATCAGTGAGACTCCTATAGGGTGCAGTGTTAATCAGTGAGACTCCCATAGGGTTCAATGTTAATCAGTGAGACTCCCATAGGGTTCAGTGTTAATCAGTGAGACTCCCATAGGGTTCAGTGTTAATCAGTGAGACTCCCATAGGGTTCAGTGTTAATCAGTGAGACTCCCACAGGGTTCAGTGTTAATCAGTGAGACACCCACAGGGTTTTGTGTTAATCACTGAGACTCCCATAGGGTTCAGTGTTAATCAGTGAGACTCCCACAAGGTTCAGTGTTAATCAGTGAGACTCCCATAGGGTTCAGTGTCAATCAGTGAGACTCCCCCAGGGTTCAGTGTTAATCAGTGAGACTCCCACAGGGTTCATTGTTAATCAGTGAGACTCCCATAGGGTTCAGTATTAATCAGTGAGACTCCCACAGGGTTCAGTGTTAATCAGTGAGACTCCCACAGGGTTCAGTGTTAATCAGTGGAACTCCCACAGGGTTCAGTGTTAATCAGTGAGATTCCCACAGGGTTCAGTGTTAATCAGTGAGACTCCCATAGTGTTCAGTGTAAATCACTGAGACTCCCATTGGGTTCGGTGTTAATCAGTGAGACTCCTATAGGGTGCAGTGTTAATCAGTGGGACTCCCATAGGGTTCAATGTTAATCAGTGAGACTCCCATAGGGTTCAGTGTTAATCAGTGAGACTCCCATAGGGTTCAGTGTTAATCAGTGAGACTCCCATAGGGTTCAGTGTTAATCAGTGAGACTCCCACAGGGTTCAGTGTTAATCAGTGAGACACCCACAGGGTTCTGTGTTAATCACTGAGACTCCCATAGGGTTCAGTGTTAATCAGTGAGACTCCCACAAGGTTCAGTGTTAATCAGTGAGACTCCCATAGGGTTCAGTGTCAATCAGTGAGACTCCCCCAGGGTTCAGTGTTAATCAGTGAGACTCCCATAGGGTTCAGTGTTAATCAGTGAGACTCCCACAGGGTTCGGTGTTAATCAGCGAGATTCCCATAGGGTTCAGTGTTAATCAGTGAGACTCCCATAGGGTTCAGTGTTAATCAGTGAGACTCCCATAGGGTTCAGTGTTAATCAGTGAGACTCCCACAGGGTTCAGTGTTAATCAGTGAGACACCCACAGGGTTCTGTGTTAATCAGTGAGACTCCCATAGGGTTCAGTGTTCATCAGTGAGACTCCCATAGGGTTCAGTGTCAATCAGTGAGACTCCCCCAGGGTTCAGTGTTAATCAGTGAGACTCCCATAGGGTTCAGTGTCAATCAGTGAGACTCCCCCAGGGTTCAGTGTTAATCAGTGAGACTCCCATAGGGTTCAGTGTTAATCAGTGAGATTCCCATAGGGTTCAGTGTTAATCAGTGAGACTCCCACAGGGTTCAGTGTTAATCATTGAGACTCCCATAGGGTCAGTATTAATCGGTGAGACTCCCATAGGGTTCAGTGTTAATCAGTGAGACTCCCATAGGGTTCAGTTTTAATCAGTGAGACTCCCACAGGGTTCAGTGTTAATCAGTGAGACTCCCACAGGGTTCAGTGTTAATCAGTGAGACTCCCATAGGGTTCAGTATTAATCAGTGAGACTCCCACAGGGTTCAGTGTTAATCAGTGAGACTCCCATAGGGTTCAGTGTTAATCAGTGAGACTCCCACAGGGTTCAGTGTTAATCAGTGAGACACCCACAGGGTTCTGTGTTAATCACTGAGACTCCCATAGGGTTCAGTGTTAATCAGTGAGACTCCCACAAGGTTCAGTGTTAATCAGTGAGACTCCCATAGGGTTCAGTGTCAATCAGTGAGACTCCCCCAGGGTTCAGTGTTAATCAGTGAGACTCCCACAGGGTTCAGTGTTAATCAGTGAGACTCCCATAGGGTTCAGTATTAATCAGTGAGACTCCCACAGGGTTCAGTGTTAATCAGTGAGACTCCCATAGGGTTCAGTGTTAATCAGTGAGACTCCCACAGGGTTCAGTGTTAATCAGTGAGACACCCACAGGGTTCTGTGTTAATCACTGAGACTCCCATAGGGTTCAGTGTTAATCAGTGAGACTCCCACAAGGTTCAGTGTTAATCAGTGAGACTCCCATAGGGTTCAGTGTCAATCAGTGAGACTCCCCCAGGGTTCAGTGTTAATCAGTGAGACTCCCACAGGCTTCAGTGTTAATCAGTGAGACTCCCATAGGGTTCAGTATTAATCAGTGAGACTCCCACAGGGTTCAGTGTTAATCAGTGAGACTCCCACAGGGTTCAGTGTTAATCAGTGGAACTCCCACAGGGTTCAGTGTTAATCAGTGAGATTCCCACAGGGTTCAGTGTTAATCAGTGAGACTCCCATAGTGTTCAGTGTAAATCACTGAGACTCCCATTGGGTTCGGTGTTAATCAGTGAGACTCCTATAGGGTGCAGTGTTAATCAGTGAGACTCCCATAGGGTTCAATGTTAATCAGTGAGACTCCCATAGGGTTCAGTGTTAATCAGTGAGACTCCCATAGGGTTCAGTGTTAATCAGTGAGACTCCCATAGGGTTCAGTGTTAATCAGTGAGACTCCCACAGGGTTCAGTGTTAATCAGTGAGACACCCACAGGGTTCTGTGTTAATCACTGAGACTCCCATAGGGTTCAGTGTTAATCAGTGAGACTCCCACAAGGTTCAGTGTTAATCAGTGAGACTCCCATAGGGTTCAGTGTCAATCAGTGAGACTCCCCCAGGGTTCAGTGTTAATCAGTGAGACTCCCATAGGGTTCAGTGTTAATCAGTGAGACTCCCACAGGGTTCGGTGTTAATCAGCGAGATTCCCATAGGGTTCAGTGTTAATCAGTGAGACTCCCATAGGGTTCAGTGTTAATCAGTGAGACTCCCATAGGGTTCAGTGTTAATCAGTGAGACTCCCACAGGGTTCAGTGTTAATCAGTGAGACACCCACAGGGTTCTGTGTTAATCAGTGAGACTCCCATAGGGTTCAGTGTTCATCAGTGAGACTCCCATAGGGTTCAGTGTCAATCAGTGAGACTCCCCCAGGGTTCAGTGTTAATCAGTGAGACTCCCATAGGGTTCAGTGTCAATCAGTGAGACTCCCCCAGGGTTCAGTGTTAATCAGTGAGACTCCCATAGGGTTCAGTGTTAATCAGTGAGATTCCCATAGGGTTCAGTGTTAATCAGTGAGACTCCCACAGGGTTCAGTGTTAATCATTGAGACTCCCATAGGGTCAGTATTAATCGGTGAGACTCCCATAGGGTTCAGTGTTAATCAGTGAGACTCCCATAGGGTTCAGTTTTAATCAGTGAGACTCCCACAGGGTTCAGTGTTAATCAGTGAGACTCCCACAGGGTTCAGTGTTAATCAGTGAGACTCCCATAGGGTTCAGTATTAATCAGTGAGACTCCCACAGGGTTCAGTGTTAATCAGTGAGACTCCCACAGGGTTCAGTGTTAATCAGTGGAACTCCCACAGGGTTCAGTGTTAATCAGTGAGATTCCCGCAGGGTTCAGTGTTAATCAGTGAGACTCCCATAGTGTTCAGTGTAAATCACTGAGACTCCCATTGGGTTCGGTGTTAATCAGTGAGACTCCTATAGGGTGCAGTGTTAATCAGTGAGACTCCCATAGGGTTCAATGTTAATCAGTGAGACTCCCATAGGGTTCAGTGTTAATCAGTGAGACTCCCATAGGGTTCAGTGTAAATCAGTGAGACTCCCATAGGGTTCAGTGTTAATCAGTGAGACTCCCACAGGGTTCAGTGTTAATCAGTGAGACACCCACAGGGTTCTGTGTTAATCACTGAGACTCCCATAGGGTTCAGTGTTAATCAGTGAGACTCCCACAAGGTTCAGTGTTAATCAGTGAGACTCCCATAGGGTTCAGTGTCAATCAGTGAGACTCCCCCAGGGTTCAGTGTTAATCAGTGAGACTCCCATAGGGTTCAGTGTTAATCAGTGAGACTCCCACAGGGTTCGGTGTTAATCAGCGAGATTCCCATAGGGTTCAGTGTTAATCAGTGAGACTCCCATAGGGTTCAGTGTTAATCAGTGAGACTCCCATAGGGTTCAGTGTTAATCAGTGAGACTCCCACAGGGTTCAGTGTTAATCAGTGAGACACCCACAGGGTTCTGTGTTAATCAGTGAGACTCCCATAGGGTTCAGTGTTAATCAGTGAGACTCCCACAGGGTTCAGTGTTAATCATTGAGACTCCCATAGGGTCAGTATTAATCGGTGAGACTCCCATAGGGTTCAGTGTTAATCAGTGAGACTCCCATAGGGTTCAGTATTAAACAGTGAGACTCCCACAAGGTTCAGTGTTAATCAGTGAGACTCCCATAGGGTTCAGTGTCAATCAGTGAGACTCCCCCAGGGTTCAGTGTTAATCAGTGAGACTCCCACAGGGTTCAGTGTTAATCAGTGAGACTCCCATAGGGTTCAGTATTAATCAGTGAGACTCCCACAGGGTTCAGTGTTAATCAGTGAGACTCCCACAGGGTTCAGTGTTAATCAGTGGAACTCCCACAGGGTTCAGTGTTAATCAGTGAGATTCCCACAGGGTTCAGTGTTAATCAGTGAGACTCCCATAGTGTTCAGTGTAAATCACTGAGACTCCCATTGGGTTCGGTGTTAATCAGTGAGACTCCTATAGGGTGCAGTGTTAATCAGTGAGACTCCCATAGGGTTCAATGTTAATCAGTGAGACTCCCATTGGGTTCAGTGTTAATCAGTGAGACTCCCATAGGGTTCAGTGTTAATCAGTGAGACTCCCATAGGGTTCAGTGTTAATCAGTGAGACTCCCACAGGGTTCAGTGTTAATCAGTGAGACACCCACAGGGTTCTGTGTTAATCACTGAGACTCCCATAGGGTTCAGTGTTAATCAGTGAGACTCCCACAAGGTTCAGTGTTAATCAGTGAGACTCCCATAGGGTTCAGTGTCAATCAGTGAGACTCCCCCAGGGTTCAGTGTTAATCAGTGAGACTCCCATAGGGTTCAGTGTTAATCAGTGAGACTCCCACAGGGTTCGGTGTTAATCAGCGAGATTCCCATAAGGTTCAGTGTTAATCAGTGAGACTCCCATAGGGTTCAGTGTTAATCAGTGAGACTCCCATAGGGTTCAGTGTTAATCAGTGAGACTCCCACAGGGTTCAGTGTTAATCAGTGAGACACCCACAGGGTTCTGTGTTAATCAGTGAGACTCCCATAGGGTTCAGTGTTCATCAGTGAGACTCCCACAGGGTTAAGTGTTCATCAGTGAGACTCCCATAGGGTTCAGTGTCAATCAGTGAGACTCCCCCAGGGTTCAGTGTTAATCAGTGAGACTCCCATAGGGTTCAGTGTTAATCAGTGAGATTCCCATAGGGTTCAGTGTTAATCAGTGAGACTCCCACAGGGTCCAGTGTTAATCATTGAGACTCCCATAGGGTCAGTATTAATCGGTGAGACTCCCATAGGGTTCAGTGTTAATCAGTGAGACTCCCATAGGGTTCAGTTTTAATCAGTGAGACTCCCACAGGGTTCAGTGTTAATCAGTGAGACTCCCACAGGGTTCAGTGTTAATCAGTGAGACTCCCATAGGGTTCAGTATTAATCAGTGAGACTCCCACAGGGTTCAGTGTTAATCAGTGAGACTCCCACAGGGTTCAGTGTTAATCAGTGGAACTCCCACAGGGTTCAGTGTTAATCAGTGAGATTCCCACAGGGTTCAGTGTTAATCAGTGAGACTCCCATAGTGTTCAGTGTAAATCACTGAGACTCCCATTGGGTTCGGTGTTAATCAGTGAGACTCCTATAGGGTGCAGTGTTAATCAGTGAGACTCCCATAGGGTTCAATGTTAATCAGTGAGACTCCCATAGGGTTCAGTGTTAATCAGTGAGACTCCCATAGGGTTCAGTGTTAATCAGTGAGACTCCCACAGGGTTCAGTGTTAATCAGTGAGACACCCACAGGGTTCTGTGTTAATCACTGAGACTCCCATAGGGTTCAGTGTTAATCAGTGAGACTCCCATAGGGTTCAGTGTCAATCAGTGAGACTCCCCCAGGGTTCAGTGTTAATCAGTGAGACTCCCATAGGGTTCAGTGTTAATCAGTGAGATTCCCATAGGGTTCAGTGTTAATCAGTGAGACTCCCACAGGGTTCAGTGTTAATCATTGAGACTCCCATAGGGTCAGTATTAATCGGTGAGACTCCCATAGGGTTCAGTGTTAATCAGTGAGACTCCCATAGGGTCCAGTTTTAATCAGTGAGACTCCCACAGGGTTCAGTGTTAATCAGTGAGACTCCCACAGGGTTCAGTGTTAATCAGTGAGACTCCCATAGGGTTCAGTATTAATCAGTGAGACTCCCACAGGGTTCAGTGTTAATCAGTGAGACTCCCATAGGGTTCAGTGTTAATCAGTGAGACTCCCACAGGGTTCAGTGTTAATCAGTGAGACACCCACAGGGTTCTGTGTTAATCACTGAGACTCCCATAGGGTTCAGTGTTAATCAGTGAGACTCCCACAAGGTTCAGTGTTAATCAGTGAGACTCCCATAGGGTTCAGTGTCAATCAGTGAGACTCCCCCAGGGTTCAGTGTTAATCAGTGAGACTCCCACAGGGTTCAGTGTTAATCAGTGAGACTCCCATAGGGTTCAGTATTAATCAGTGAGACTCCCACAGGGTTCAGTGTTAATCAGTGAGACTCCCATAGGGTTCAGTGTTAATCAGTGAGACTCCCACAGGGTTCAGTGTTAATCAGTGAGACACCCACAGGGTTCTGTGTTAATCACTGAGACTCCCATAGGGTTCAGTGTTAATCAGTGAGACTCCCACAAGGTTCAGTGTTAATCAGTGAGACTCCCATAGGGTTCAGTGTCAATCAGTGAGACTCCCCCAGGGTTCAGTGTTAATCAGTGAGACTCCCACAGGGTTCAGTGTTAATCAGTGAGACTCCCATAGGGTTCAGTATTAATCAGTGAGACTCCCACAGGGTTCAGTGTTAATCAGTGAGACTCCCACAGGGTTCAGTGTTAATCAGTGGAACTCCCACAGGGTTCAGTGTTAATCAGTGAGATTCCCACAGGGTTCAGTGTTAATCAGTGAGACTCCCATAGTGTTCAGTGTAAATCACTGAGACTCCCATTGGGTTCGGTGTTAATCAGTGAGACTCCTATAGGGTGCAGTGTTAATCAGTGAGACTCCCATAGGGTTCAATGTTAATCAGTGAGACTCCCATAGGGTTCAGTGTTAATCAGTGAGACTCCCATAGGGTTCAGTGTTAATCAGTGAGACTCCCATAGGGTTCAGTGTTAATCAGTGAGACTCCCACAGGGTTCAGTGTTAATCAGTGAGACACCCACAGGGTTCTGTGTTAATCACTGAGACTCCCATAGGGTTCAGTGTTAATCAGTGAGACTCCCACAAGGTTCAGTGTTAATCAGTGAGACTCCCATAGGGTTCAGTGTCAATCAGTGAGACTCCCCCAGGGTTCAGTGTTAATCAGTGAGACTCCCATAGGGTTCAGTGTTAATCAGTGAGACTCCCACAGGGTTCGGTGTTAATCAGCGAGATTCCCATAGGGTTCAGTGTTAATCAGTGAGACTCCCATAGGGTTCAGTGTTAATCAGTGAGACTCCCATAGGGTTCAGTGTTAATCAGTGAGACTCCCACAGGGTTCAGTGTTAATCAGTGAGACACCCACAGGGTTCTGTGTTAATCAGTGAGACTCCCATAGGGTTCAGTGTTCATCAGTGAGACTCCCATAGGGTTCAGTGTCAATCAGTGAGACTCCCCCAGGGTTCAGTGTTAATCAGTGAGACTCCCATAGGGTTCAGTGTCAATCAGTGAGACTCCCCCAGGGTTCAGTGTTAATCAGTGAGACTCCCATAGGGTTCAGTGTTAATCAGTGAGATTCCCATAGGGTTCAGTGTTAATCAGTGAGACTCCCACAGGGTTCAGTGTTAATCATTGAGACTCCCATAGGGTCAGTATTAATCGGTGAGACTCCCATAGGGTTCAGTGTTAATCAGTGAGACTCCCATAGGGTTCAGTTTTAATCAGTGAGACTCCCACAGGGTTCAGTGTTAATCAGTGAGACTCCCACAGGGTTCAGTGTTAATCAGTGAGACTCCCATAGGGTTCAGTATTAATCAGTGAGACTCCCACAGGGTTCAGTGTTAATCAGTGAGACTCCCACAGGGTTCAGTGTTAATCAGTGGAACTCCCACAGGGTTCAGTGTTAATCAGTGAGATTCCCACAGGGTTCAGTGTTAATCAGTGAGACTCCCATAGTGTTCAGTGTAAATCACTGAGACTCCCATTGGGTTCGGTGTTAATCAGTGAGACTCCTATAGGGTGCAGTGTTAATCAGTGAGACTCCCATAGGGTTCAATGTTAATCAGTGAGACTCCCATAGGGTTCAGTGTTAATCAGTGAGACTCCCATAGGGTTCAGTGTAAATCAGTGAGACTCCCATAGGGTTCAGTGTTAATCAGTGAGACTCCCACAGGGTTCAGTGTTAATCAGTGAGACACCCACAGGGTTCTGTGTTAATCACTGAGACTCCCATAGGGTTCAGTGTTAATCAGTGAGACTCCCACAAGGTTCAGTGTTAATCAGTGAGACTCCCATAGGGTTCAGTGTCAATCAGTGAGACTCCCCCAGGGTTCAGTGTTAATCAGTGAGACTCCCATAGGGTTCAGTGTTAATCAGTGAGACTCCCACAGGGTTCGGTGTTAATCAGCGAGATTCCCATAGGGTTCAGTGTTAATCAGTGAGACTCCCATAGGGTTCAGTGTTAATCAGTGAGACTCCCATAGGGTTCAGTGTTAATCAGTGAGACTCCCACAGGGTTCAGTGTTAATCAGTGAGACACCCACAGGGTTCTGTGTTAATCAGTGAGACTCCCATAGGGTTCAGTGTTCATCAGTGAGACTCCCACAGGGTTAAGTGTTCATCAGTGAGACTCCCATAGGGTTCAGTGTCAATCAGTGAGACTCCCCCAGGGTTCAGTGTTAATCAGTGCGACTCCCATAGGGTTCAGTGTTAATCAGTGAGATTCCCATAGGGTTCAGTGTTAATCAGTGAGACTCCCACAGGGTTCAGTGTTAATCATTGAGACTCCCATAGGGTCAGTATTAATCGGTGAGACTCCCATAGGGTTCAGTGTTAATCAGTGAGACTCCCATAGGGTTCAGTATTAAACAGTGAGACTCCCACAAGGTTCAGTGTTAATCAGTGAGACTCCCATAGGGTTCAGTGTCAATCAGTGAGACTCCCCCAGGGTTCAGTGTTAATCAGTGAGACTCCCACAGGGTTCAGTGTTAATCAGTGAGACTCCCATAGGGTTCAGTATTAATCAGTGAGACTCCCACAGGGTTCAGTGTTAATCAGTGAGACTCCCACAGGGTTCAGTGTTAATCAGTGGAACTCCCACAGGGTTCAGTGTTAATCAGTGAGATTCCCACAGGGTTCAGTGTTAATCAGTGAGACTCCCATAGTGTTCAGTGTAAATCACTGAGACTCCCATTGGGTTCGGTGTTAATCAGTGAGACTCCTATAGGGTGCAGTGTTAATCAGTGAGACTCCCATAGGGTTCAATGTTAATCAGTGAGACTCCCATAGGGTTCAGTGTTAATCAGTGAGACTCCCATAGGGTTCAGTGTTAATCAGTGAGACTCCCATAGGGTTCAGTGTTAATCAGTGAGACTCCCACAGGGTTCAGTGTTAATCAGTGAGACACCCACAGGGTTCTGTGTTAATCACTGAGACTCCCATAGGGTTCAGTGTTAATCAGTGAGACTCCCACAAGGTTCAGTGTTAATCAGTGAGACTCCCATAGGGTTCAGTGTCAATCAGTGAGACTCCCCCAGGGTTCAGTGTTAATCAGTGAGACTCCCATAGGGTTCAGTGTTAATCAGTGAGACTCCCACAGGGTTCGGTGTTAATCAGCGAGATTCCCATAAGGTTCAGTGTTAATCAGTGAGACTCCCATAGGGTTCAGTGTTAATCAGTGAGACTCCCATAGGGTT
Organism: Petromyzon marinus; assembly: GCF_048934315.1. Lineage (NCBI taxonomy): Eukaryota > Metazoa > Chordata > Hyperoartia > Petromyzontiformes > Petromyzontidae > Petromyzon > Petromyzon marinus. Next base: position 590,242 of record NW_027423058.1, on the reverse strand, counting down.
CAGTGTTAATCAGTGAGACTCCCACAGGGTTCAGTGTTAATCAGTGAGACACCCACAGGGTTCTGTGTTAATCAGTGAGACTCCCATAGGGTTCAGTGTTCATCAGTGAGACTCCCACAGGGTTAAGTGTTCATCAGTGAGACTCCCATAGGGTTCAGTGTCAATCAGTGAGACTCCCCCAGGGTTCAGTGTTAATCAGTGAGACTCCCATAGGGTTCAGTGTTAATCAGTGAGATTCCCATAGGGTTCAGTGTTAATCAGTGAGACTCCCACAGGGTTCAGTGTTAATCATTGAGACTCCCATAGGGTCAGTATTAATCGGTGAGACTCCCATAGGGTTCAGTGTTAATCAGTGAGACTCCCATAGGGTTCAGTTTTAATCAGTGAGACTCCCACAGGGTTCAGTGTTAATCAGTGAGACTCCCACAGGGTTCAGTGTTAATCAGTGAGACTCCCATAGGGTTCAGTATTAATCAGTGAGACTCCCACAGGGTTCAGTGTTAATCAGTGAGACTCCCACAGGGTTCAGTGTTAATCAGTGGAACTCCCACAGGGTTCAGTGTTAATCAGTGAGATTCCCACAGGGTTCAGTGTTAATCAGTGAGACTCCCATAGTGTTCAGTGTAAATCACTGAGACTCCCATTGGGTTCGGTGTTAATCAGTGAGACTCCTATAGGGTGCAGTGTTAATCAGTGAGACTCCCATAGGGTTCAATGTTAATCAGTGAGACTCCCATAGGGTTCAGTGTTAATCAGTGAGACTCCCACAGGGTTCAGTGTTAATCAGTGAGACACCCACAGGGTTCTGTGTTAATCACTGAGACTCCCATAGGGTTCAGTGTTAATCAGTGAGACTCCCACAAGGTTCAGTGTTAATCAGTGAGACTCCCATAGGGTTCAGTGTCAATCAGTGAGACTCCCCCAGGGTTCAGTGTTAATCAGTGAGACTCCCATAGGGTTCAGTGTTAATCAGTGAGACTCCCACAGGGTTCGGTGTTAATCAGCGAGATTCCCATAGGGTTCAGTGTTAATCAGTGAGACTCCCATAGGGTTCAGTGTTAATCAGTGAGACTCCCATAGGGTTCAGTGTTAATCAGTGAGACTCCCACAGGGTTCAGTGTTAATCAGTGAGACACCCACAGGGTTCTGTGTTAATCAGTGAGACTCCCATAGGGTTCAGTGTTCATCAGTGAGACTCCCACAGGGTTAAGTGTTCATCAGTGAGACTCCCATAGGGTTCAGTGTCAATCAGTGAGACTCCCCCAGGGTTCAGTGTTAATCAGTGAGACTCCCATAGGGTTCAGTGTTAATCAGTGAGATTCCCATAGGGTTCAGTGTTAATCAGTGAGACTCCCACAGGGTTCAGTGTTAATCATTGAGACTCCCATAGGGTCAGTATTAATCGGTGAGACTCCCATAGGGTTCAGTGTTAATCAGTGAGACTCCCATAGGGTTCAGTTTTAATCAGTGAGACTCCCACAGGGTTCAGTGTTAATCAGTGAGACTCCCACAGGGTTCAGTGTTAATCAGTGAGACTCCCATAGGGTTCAGTATTAATCAGTGAGACTCCCACAGGGTTCAGTGTTAATCAGTGAGACTCCCACAGGGTTCAGTGTTAATCAGTGAGACTCCCACAGGGCTCAGTGTTAATCAGTGAGACTCCCACAGGGCTCAGTGTTAATCAGTGAGACTCCCACAGGGCTCAGTGTTAATCAGTGAGACTCCCATTGGGTTCAGTGTTAATCAGTGAGACTCCTATAGGGTGCAGTGTTAATCAGTGGGGCTCCCATAGGGTTCAATGTTAATCAGTGAGACTCCCATAGGGTTCAGTGTTAATCAGTGAGACTCCCATAGGGTTCAGTGTAAATCAGTGAGACTCCCATAGGGTTCAGTGTTAATCAGTGAGACTCCCACAGGGTTCAGTGTTAATCAGTGAGACACCCACAGGGTTCTGTGTTAATCACTGAGACTCCCATAGGGTTCAGTGTTAATCAGTGAGACTCCCACAAGGTTCAGTGTTAATCAGTGAGACTCCCATAGGGTTCAGTGTCAATCAGTGAGACTCCCCCAGGGTTCAGTGTTAATCAGTGAGACTCCCATAGGGTTCAGTGTTAATCAGTGAGACTCCCACTGGGTTCGGTGTTAATCAGCGAGATTCCCATAGGGTTCAGTGTTAATCAGTGAGACTCCCATAGGGTTCAGTGTTAATCAGTGAGACTCCCATAGGGTTCAGTGTTAATCAGTGAGACTCCCACAGGGTTCAGTGTTAATCAGTGAGACACCCACAGGGTTCTGTGTTAATCAGTGAGACTCCCATAGGGTTCAGTGTTCATCAGTGAGACTCCCACAGGGTTAAGTGTTCATCAGTGAGACTCCCATAGGGTTCAGTGTCAATCAGTGAGACTCCCCCAGGGTTCAGTGTTAATCAGTGAGACTCCCATAGGGTTCAGTGTTAATCAGTGAGATTCCCATAGGGTTCAGTGTTAATCAGTGAGACTCCCACAGGGTTCAGTGTTAATCATTGAGACTCCCATAGGGTCAGTATTAATCGGTGAGACTCCCATAGGGTTCAGTGTTAATCAGTGAGACTCCCATAGGGTTCAGTATTAATCAGTGAGACTCCCACAAGGTTCAGTGTTAATCAGTGAGACTCCCATAGGGTTCAGTGTCAATCAGTGAGACTCCCCCAGGGTTCAGTGTTAATCAGTGAGACTCCCACAGGGTCCAGTGTTAATCAGTGAGACTCCCATAGGGTTCAGTATTAATCAGTGAGACTCCCACAGGGTTCAGTGTTAATCAGTGAGACTCCCACAGGGTTCAGTGTTAATCAGTGGAACTCCCACAGGGTTCAGTGTTAATCAGTGAGATTCCCACAGGGTTCAGTGTTAATCAGTGAGACTCCCATAGTGTTCAGTGTAAATCACTGAGACTCCCATTGGGTTCGGTGTTAATCAGTGAGACTCCTATAGGGTGCAGTGTTAATCAGTGAGACTCCCATAGGGTTCAATGTTAATCAGTGAGACTCCCATAGGGTTCAGTGTTAATCAGTGAGACTCCCATAGGGTTCAGTGTTAATCAGTGAGACTCCCATAGGGTTCAGTGTTAATCAGTGAGACTCCCACAGGGTTCAGTGTTAATCAGTGAGACACCCACAGGGTTCTGTGTTAATCACTGAGACTCCCATAGGGTTCAGTGTTAATCAGTGAGACTCCCACAAGGTTCAGTGTTAATCAGTGAGACTCCCATAGGGTTCAGTGTCAATCAGTGAGACTCCCCCAGGGTTCAGTGTTAATCAGTGAGACTCCCATAGGGTTCAGTGTTAATCAGTGAGACTCCCACAGGGTTCGGTGTTAATCAGCGAGATTCCCATAGGGTTCAGTGTTAATCAGTGAGACTCCCATAGGGTTCAGTGTTAATCAGTGAGACTCCCATAGGGTTCAGTGTTAATCAGTGAGACTCCCACAGGGTTCAGTGTTAATCAGTGAGACACCCACAGGGTTCTGTGTTAATCAGTGAGACTCCCATAGGGTTCAGTGTTCATCAGTGAGACTCCCACAGGGTTAAGTGTTCATCAGTGAGACTCCCATAGGGTTCAGTGTCAATCAGTGAGACTCCCCCAGGGTTCAGTGTTAATCAGTGAGACTCCCATAGGGTTCAGTTTTAATCAGTGAGACTCCCACAGGGTTCAGTGTTAATCAGTGAGACTCCCACAGGGTTCAGTGTTAATCAGTGAGACTCCCATAGGGTTCAGTATTAATCAGTGAGACTCCCACAGGGTTCAGTGTTAATCAGTGAGACTCCCACAGGGTTCAGTGTTAATCAGTGAGACTCCCACAGGGCTCAGTGTTAATCAGTGAGACTCCCACAGGGCTCAGTGTTAATCAGTGAGACTCCCACAGGGCTCAGTGTTAATCAGTGAGACTCCCATTGGGTTCAGTGTTAATCAGTGAGACTCCTATAGGGTGCAGTGTTAATCAGTGGGGCTCCCATAGGGTTCAATGTTAATCAGTGAGACTCCCATAGGGTTCAGTGTTAATCAGTGAGACTCCCATTGGGTTCAGTGTAAATCAGTGAGACTCCCATAGGGTTCAGTGTTAATCAGTGAGACTCCCACAGGGTTCAGTGTTAATCAGTGAGACACCCACAGGGTTCTGTGTTAATCACTGAGACTCCCATAGGGTTCAGTGTTAATCAGTGAGACTCCCACAAGGTTCAGTGTTAATCAGTGAGACTCCCATAGGGTTCAGTGTCAATCAGTGAGACTCCCCCAGGGTTCAGTGTTAATCAGTGAGACTCCCATAGGGTTCAGTGTTAATCAGTGAGACTCCCACTGGGTTCGGTGTTAATCAGCGAGATTCCCATAGGGTTCAGTGTTAATCAGTGAGACTCCCATAGGGTTCAGTGTTAATCAGTGAGACTCCCATAGGGTTCAGTGTTAATCAGTGAGACTCCCACAGGGTTCAGTGTTAATCAGTGAGACACCCACAGGGTTCTGTGTTAATCAGTGAGACTCCCATAGGGTTCAGTGTTCATCAGTGAGACTCCCACAGGGTTAAGTGTTCATCAGTGAGACTCCCATAGGGTTCAGTGTCAATCAGTGAGACTCCCCCAGGGTTCAGTGTTAATCAGTGAGACTCCCATAGGGTTCAGTGTTAATCAGTGAGATTCCCATAGGGTTCAGTGTTAATCAGTGAGACTCCCACAGGGTTCAGTGTTAATCATTGAGACTCCCATAGGGTCAGTATTAATCAGTGAGACACCCACAGGGTTCTGTGTTAATCACTGAGACTCCCATAGGGTTCAGTGTTAATCAGTGAGACTCCCACAAGGTTCAGTGTTAATCAGTGAGACTCCCATAGGGTTCAGTGTCAATCAGTGAGACTCCCCCAGGGTTCAGTGTTAATCAGTGAGACTCCCATAGGGTTCAGTGTTAATCAGTGAGACTCCCACAGGGTTCGGTGTTAATCAGCGAGATTCCCATAGGGTTCAGTGTTAATCAGTGAGACTCCCATAGGGTTCAGTGTTAATCAGTGAGACTCCCATAGGGTTCAGTGTTAATCAGTGAGACTCCCACAGGGTTCAGTGTTAATCAGTGAGACACCCACAGGGTTCTGTGTTAATCAGTGAGACTCCCATAGGGTTCAGTGTTCATCAGTGAGACTCCCACAGGGTTAAGTGTTCATCAGTGAGACTCCCATAGGGTTCAGTGTCAATCAGTGAGACTCCCCCAGGGTTCAGTGTTAATCAGTGAGACTCCCATAGGGTTCAGTTTTAATCAGTGAGACTCCCACAGGGTTCAGTGTTAATCAGTGAGACTCCCACAGGGTTCAGTGTTAATCAGTGAGACTCCCATAGGGTTCAGTATTAATCAGTGAGACTCCCACAGGGTTCAGTGTTAATCAGTGAGACTCCCACAGGGTTCAGTGTTAATCAGTGAGACTCCCACAGGGCTCAGTGTTAATCAGTGAGACTCCCACAGGGCTCAGTGTTAATCAGTGAGACTCCCACAGGGCTCAGTGTTAATCAGTGAGACTCCCATTGGGTTCAGTGTTAATCAGTGAGACTCCTATAGGGTGCAGTGTTAATCAGTGGGGCTCCCATAGGGTTCAATGTTAATCAGTGAGACTCCCATAGGGTTCAGTGTTAATCAGTGAGACTCCCATAGGGTTCAGTGTAAATCAGTGAGACTCCCATAGGGTTCAGTGTTAATCAGTGAGACTCCCACAGGGTTCAGTGTTAATCAGTGAGACACCCACAGGGTTCTGTGTTAATCACTGAGACTCCCATAGGGTTCAGTGTTAATCAGTGAGACTCCCACAAGGTTCAGTGTTAATCAGTGAGACTCCCATAGGGTTCAGTGTCAATCAGTGAGACTCCCCCAGGGTTCAGTGTTAATCAGTGAGACTCCCATAGGGTTCAGTGTTAATCAGTGAGACTCCCACTGGGTTCGGTGTTAATCAGCGAGATTCCCATAGGGTTCAGTGTTAATCAGTGAGACTCCCATAGGGTTCAGTGTTAATCAGTGAGACTCCCATAGGGTTCAGTGTTAATCAGTGAGACTCCCACAGGGTTCAGTGTTAATCAGTGAGACACCCACAGGGTTCTGTGTTAATCAGTGAGACTCCCATAGGGTTCAGTGTTCATCAGTGAGACTCCCACAGGGTTAAGTGTTCATCAGTGAGACTCCCATAGGGTTCAGTGTCAATCAGTGAGACTCCCCCAGGGTTCAGTGTTAATCAGTGAGACTCCCATAGGGTTCAGTGTTAATCAGTGAGATTCCCATAGGGTTCAGTGTTAATCAGTGAGACTCCCACAAGGTTCAGTGTTAATCATTGAGACTCCCATAGGGTCAGTATTAATCGGTGAGACTCCCATAGGGTTCAGTGTTAATCAGTGAGACTCCCATAGGGTTCAGTATTAATCAGTGAGACTCCCACAAGGTTCAGTGTTAATCAGTGAGACTCCCATAGGGTTCAGTGTCAATCAGTGAGACTCCCCCAGGGTTCAGTGTTAATCAGTGAGACTCCCACAGGGTTCAGTGTTAATCAGTGAGACTCCCATAGGGTTCAGTATTAATCAGTGAGACTCCCACAGGGTTCAGTGTTAATCAGTGAGACTCCCACAGGGTTCAGTGTTAATCAGTGGAACTCCCACAGGGTTCAGTGTTAATCAGTGAGATTCCCACAGGGTTCAGTGTTAATCAGTGAGACTCCCATAGTGTTCAGTGTAAATCACTGAGACTCCCATTGGGTTCGGTGTTAATCAGTGAGACTCCTATAGGGTGCAGTGTTAATCAGTGAGACTCCCATAGGGTTCAATGTTAATCAGTGAGACTCCCATAGGGTTCAGTGTTAATCAGTGAGACTCCCATAGGGTTCAGTGTTAATCAGTGAGACTCCCATAGGGTTCAGTGTTAATCAGTGAGACTCCCACAGGGTTCAGTGTTAATCAGTGAGACACCCACAGGGTTCTGTGTTAATCACTGAGACTCCCATAGGGTTCAGTGTTAATCAGTGAGAATCCCACAAGGTTCAGTGTTAATCAGTGAGACTCCCATAGGGTTCAGTGTCAATCAGTGAGACTCCCCCAGGGTTCAGTGTTAATCAGTGAGACTCCCATAGGGTTCAGTGTTAATCAGTGAGACTCCCACAGGGTTCGGTGTTAATCAGCGAGATTCCCATAGGGTTCAGTGTTAATCAGTGAGACTCCCATAGGGTTCAGTGTTAATCAGTGAGACTCCCATAGGGTTCAGTGTTAATCAGTGAGACTCCCACAGGGTTCAGTGTTAATCAGTGAGACACCCACAGGGTTCTGTGTTAATCAGTGAGACTCCCATAGGGTTCAGTGTTCATCAGTGAGACTCCCACAGGGTTAAGTGTTCATCAGTGAGACTCCCATAGGGTTCAGTGTCAATCAGTGAGACTCCCCCAGGGTTCAGTGTTAATCAGTGAGACTCCCATAGGGTTCAGTGTTAATCAGTGAGATTCCCATAGGGTTCAGTGTTAATCAGTGAGACTCCCACAGGGTTCAGTGTTAATCATTGAGACTCCCATAGGGTCAGTATTAATCGGTGAGACTCCCATAGGGTTCAGTGTTAATCAGTGAGACTCCCATAGGGTTCAGTTTTAATCAGTGAGACTCCCACAGGGTTCAGTGTTAATCAGTGAGACTCCCACAGGGTTCAGTGTTAATCAGTGAGACTCCCATAGGGTTCAGTATTAATCAGTGAGACTCCCACAGGGTTCAGTGTTAATCAGTGAGACTCCCACAGGGTTCAGTGTTAATCAGTGGAACTCCCACAGGGTTCAGTGTTAATCAGTGAGATTCCCACAGGGTTCAGTGTTAATCAGTGAGACTCCCATAGTGTTCAGTGTAAATCACTGAGACTCCCATTGGGTTCGGTGTTAATCAGTGAGACTCCTATAGGGTGCAGTGTTAATCAGTGAGACTCCCATAGGGTTCAATGTTAATCAGTGAGACTCCCATAGGGTTCAGTGTTAATCAGTGAGACTCCCATAGGGTTCAGTGTTAATCAGTGAGACTCCCATAGGGTTCAGTGTTAATCAGTGAGACTCCCACAGGGTTCAGTGTTAATCAGTGAGACACCCACAGGGTTCTGTGTTAATCACTGAGACTCCCATAGGGTTCAGTGTTAATCAGTGAGACTCCCACAAGGTTCAGTGTTAATCAGTGAGACTCCCATAGGGTTCAGTGTCAATCAGTGAGACTCCCCCAGGGTTCAGTGTTAATCAGTGAGACTCCCATAGGGTTCAGTGTTAATCAGTGAGACTCCCACAGGGTTCGGTGTTAATCAGCGAGATTCCCATAGGGTTCAGTGTTAATCAGTGAGACTCCCATAGGGTTCAGTGTTAATCAGTGAGACTCCCATAGGGTTCAGTGTTAATCAGTGAGACTCCCACAGGGTTCAGTGTTAATCAGTGAGACACCCACAGGGTTCTGTGTTAATCAGTGAGACTCCCATAGGGTTCAGTGTTCATCAGTGAGACTCCCACAGGGTTAAGTGTTCATCAGTGAGACTCCCATAGGGTTCAGTGTCAATCAGTGAGACTCCCCCAGGGTTCAGTGTTAATCAGTGAGACTCCCATAGGGTTCAGTGTTAATCAGTGAGATTCCCATAGGGTTCAGTGTTAATCAGTGAGACTCCCACAGGGTTCAGTGTTAATCATTGAGACTCCCATAGGGTCAGTATTAATCGGTGAGACTCCCATAGGGTTCAGTGTTAATCAGTGAGACTCCCATAGGGTTCAGTTTTAATCAGTGAGACTCCCACAGGGTTCAGTGTTAATCAGTGAGACTCCCACAGGGTTCAGTGTTAATCAGTGAGACTCCCATAGGGTTCAGTATTAATCAGTGAGATTCCCACAGGGTTCAGTGTTAATCAGTGAGACTCCCACAGGGTTCAGTGTTAATCAGTGAGACTCCCACAGGGCTCAGTGTTAATCAGTGAGACTCCCACAGGGCTCAGTGTTAATCAGTGAGACTCCCACAGGGCTCAGTGTTAATCAGTGAGACTCCCATTGGGTTCAGTGTTAATCAGTGAGACTCCTATAGGGTGCAGTGTTAATCAGTGGGGCTCCCATAGGGTTCAATGTTAATCAGTGAGACTCCCATAGGGTTCAGTGTTAATCAGTGAGACTCCCATAGGGTTCATTGTAAATCAGTGAGACTCCCACAAGGTTCAGTGTTAATCAGTGAGACTCCCATAGGGTTCAGTGTCAATCAGTGAGACTCCCCCAGGGTTCAGTGTTAATCAGTGAGACTCCCATAGGGTTCAGTGTTAATCAGTGAGACTCCCACTGGGTTCGGTGTTAATCAGCGAGATTCCCATAGGGTTCAGTGTTAATCAGTGAGACTCCCATAGGGTTCAATGTTAATCAGTGAGACTCCCATAGGGTTCAGTGTTAATCAGTGAGACTCCCACAGGGTTCAGTGTTAATCAGTGAGACACCCACAGGGTTCTGTGTTAATCAGTGAGACTCCCATAGGGTTCAGTGTTCATCAGTGAGACTCCCACAGGGTTAAGTGTTCATCAGTGAGACTCCCATAGGGTTCAGTGTCAATCAGTGAGACTCCCCCAGGGTTCAGTGTTAATCAGTGAGACTCCCATAGGGTTCAGTGTTAATCAGTGAGATTCCCATAGGGTTCAGTGTTAATCAGTGAGACTCCCACAGGGTTCAGTGTTAATCAGTGAGACTCCCACAGGGCTCAGTGTTAATCAGTGAGATTCCCATAGGGTTCAGTGTTAATCAGTGAGACTCCCACAGGGTTCAGTGTTAATCAGTGAGACTCCCACAGGGCTCAGTGTTAATCAGTGAGACTCCCATTGGGTTCAGTGTTAATCAGTGAGACTCCTATAGGGTGCAGTGTTAATCAGTGGGGCTCCCATAGGGTTCAATGTTAATCAGTGAGACTCCCATAGGGTTCAGTGTTAATCAGTGAGACTCCCATAGGGTTCAGTGTAAATCAGTGAGACTCCCATAGGGTTCAGTGTTAATCAGTGAGACTCCCACAGGGTTCAGTGTTAATCAGTGAGACACCCACAGGGTTCTGTGTTAATCACTGAGACTCCCATAGGGTTCAGTGTTAATCAGTGAGACTCCCACAAGGTTCAGTGTTAATCAGTGAGACTCCCATAGGGTTCAGTGTCAATCAGTGAGACTCCCCCAGGGTTCAGTGTTAATCAGTGAGACTCCCATAGGGTTCAGTGTTAATCAGTGAGACTCCCACTGGGTTCGGTGTTAATCAGCGAGATTCCCATAGGGTTCAGTGTTAATCAGTGAGACTCCCATAGGGTTCAGTGTTAATCAGTGAGACTCCCATAGGGTTCAGTGTTAATCAGTGAGACTCCCACAGGGTTCAGTGTTAATCAGTGAGACACCCACAGGGTTCTGTGTTAATCAGTGAGACTCCCATAGGGTTCAGTGTTCATCAGTGAGACTCCCACAGGGTTAAGTGTTCATCAGTGAGACTCCCATAGGGTTCAGTGTCAATCAGTGAGACTCCCCCAGGGTTCAGTGTTAATCAGTGAGACTCCCATAGGGTTCAGTGTTAATCAGTGAGATTCCCATAGGGTTCAGTGTTAATCAGTGAGACTCCCACAAGGTTCAGTGTTAATCATTGAGACTCCCATAGGGTCAGTATTAATCGGTGAGACTCCCATAGGGTTCAGTGTTAATCAGTGAGACTCCCATAGGGTTCAGTATTAATCAGTGAGACTCCCACAAGGTTCAGTGTTAATCAGTGAGACTCCCATAGGGTTCAGTGTCAATCAGTGAGACTCCCCCAGGGTTCAGTGTTAATCAGTGAGACTCCCACAGGGTTCAGTGTTAATCAGTGAGACTCCCATAGGGTTCAGTATTAATCAGTGAGACTCCCACAGGGTTCAGTGTTAATCAGTGAGACTCCCACAGGGTTCAGTGTTAATCAGTGGAACTCCCACAGGGTTCAGTGTTAATCAGTGAGATTCCCACAGGGTTCAGTGTTAATCAGTGAGACTCCCATAGTGTTCAGTGTAAATCACTGAGACTCCCATTGGGTTCGGTGTTAATCAGTGAGACTCCTATAGGGTGCAGTGTTAATCAGTGAGACTCCCATAGGGTTCAATGTTAATCAGTGAGACTCCCATAGGGTTCAGTGTTAATCAGTGAGACTCCCATAGGGTTCAGTGTTAATCAGTGAGACTCCCATAGGGTTCAGTGTTAATCAGTGAGACTCCCACAGGGTTCAGTGTTAATCAGTGAGACACCCACAGGGTTCTGTGTTAATCACTGAGACTCCCATAGGGTTCAGTGTTAATCAGTGAGAATCCCACAAGGTTCAGTGTTAATCAGTGAGACTCCCATAGGGTTCAGTGTCAATCAGTGAGACTCCCCCAGGGTTCAGTGTTAATCAGTGAGACTCCCATAGGGTTCAGTGTTAATCAGTGAGACTCCCACAGGGTTCGGTGTTAATCAGCGAGATTCCCATAGGGTTCAGTGTTAATCAGTGAGACTCCCATAGGGTTCAGTGTTAATCAGTGAGACTCCCATAGGGTTCAGTGTTAATCAGTGAGACTCCCACAGGGTTCAGTGTTAATCAGTGAGACACCCACAGGGTTCTGTGTTAATCAGTGAGACTCCCATAGGGTTCAGTGTTCATCAGTGAGACTCCCACAGGGTTAAGTGTTCATCAGTGAGACTCCCATAGGGTTCAGTGTCAATCAGTGAGACTCCCCCAGGGTTCAGTGTTAATCAGTGAGACTCCCATAGGGTTCAGTGTTAATCAGTGAGATTCCCATAGGGTTCAGTGTTAATCAGTGAGACTCCCACAGGGTTCAGTGTTAATCATTGAGACTCCCATAGGGTCAGTATTAATCGGTGAGACTCCCATAGGGTTCAGTGTTAATCAGTGAGACTCCCATAGGGTTCAGTTTTAATCAGTGAGACTCCCACAGGGTTCAGTGTTAATCAGTGAGACTCCCACAGGGTTCAGTGTTAATCAGTGAGACTCCCATAGGGTTCAGTATTAATCAGTGAGACTCCCACAGGGTTCAGTGTTAATCAGTGAGACTCCCACAGGGTTCAGTGTTAATCAGTGGAACTCCCACAGGGTTCAGTGTTAATCAGTGAGATTCCCACAGGGTTCAGTGTTAATCAGTGAGACTCCCATAGTGTTCAGTGTAAATCACTGAGACTCCCATTGGGTTCGGTGTTAATCAGTGAGACTCCTATAGGGTGCAGTGTTAATCAGTGAGACTCCCATAGGGTTCAATGTTAATCAGTGAGACTCCCATAGGGTTCAGTGTTAATCAGTGAGACTCCCATAGGGTTCAGTGTTAATCAGTGAGACTCCCATAGGGTTCAGTGTTAATCAGTGAGACTCCCACAGGGTTCAGTGTTAATCAGTGAGACACCCACAGGGTTCTGTGTTAATCACTGAGACTCCCATAGGGTTCAGTGTTAATCAGTGAGACTCCCACAAGGTTCAGTGTTAATCAGTGAGACTCCCATAGGGTTCAGTGTCAATCAGTGAGACTCCCCCAGGGTTCAGTGTTAATCAGTGAGACTCCCATAGGGTTCAGTGTTAATCAGTGAGACTCCCACAGGGTTCGGTGTTAATCAGCGAGATTCCCATAGGGTTCAGTGTTAATCAGTGAGACTCCCATAGGGTTCAGTGTTAATCAGTGAGACTCCCATAGGGTTCAGTGTTAATCAGTGAGACTCCCACAGGGTTCAGTGTTAATCAGTGAGACACCCACAGGGTTCTGTGTTAATCAGTGAGACTCCCATAGGGTTCAGTGTTCATCAGTGAGACTCCCACAGGGTTAAGTGTTCATCAGTGAGACTCCCATAGGGTTCAGTGTCAATCAGTGAGACTCCCCCAGGGTTCAGTGTTAATCAGTGAGACTCCCATAGGGTTCAGTGTTAATCAGTGAGATTCCCATAGGGTTCAGTGTTAATCAGTGAGACTCCCACAGGGTTCAGTGTTAATCATTGAGACTCCCATAGGGTCAGTATTAATCGGTGAGACTCCCATAGGGTTCAGTGTTAATCAGTGAGACTCCCATAGGGTTCAGTTTTAATCAGTGAGACTCCCACAGGGTTCAGTGTTAATCAGTGAGACTCCCACAGGGTTCAGTGTTAATCAGTGAGACTCCCATAGGGTTCAGTATTAATCAGTGAGATTCCCACAGGGTTCAGTGTTAATCAGTGAGACTCCCACAGGGTTCAGTGTTAATCAGTGAGACTCCCACAGGGCTCAGTGTTAATCAGTGAGACTCCCACAGGGCTCAGTGTTAATCAGTGAGACTCCCACAGGGCTCAGTGTTAATCAGTGAGACTCCCATTGGGTTCAGTGTTAATCAGTGAGACTCCTATAGGGTGCAGTGTTAATCAGTGGGGCTCCCATAGGGTTCAATGTTAATCAGTGAGACTCCCATAGGGTTCAGTGTTAATCAGTGAGACTCCCATAGGGTTCATTGTAAATCAGTGAGACTCCCACAAGGTTCAGTGTTAATCAGTGAGACTCCCATAGGGTTCAGTGTCAATCAGTGAGACTCCCCCAGGGTTCAGTGTTAATCAGTGAGACTCCCATAGGGTTCAGTGTTAATCAGTGAGACTCCCACTGGGTTCGGTGTTAATCAGCGAGATTCCCATAGGGTTCAGTGTTAATCAGTGAGACTCCCATAGGGTTCAATGTTAATCAGTGAGACTCCCATAGGGTTCAGTGTTAATCAGTGAGACTCCCACAGGGTTCAGTGTTAATCAGTGAGACACCCACAGGGTTCTGTGTTAATCAGTGAGACTCCCATAGGGTTCAGTGTTCATCAGTGAGACTCCCACAGGGTTAAGTGTTCATCAGTGAGACTCCCATAGGGTTCAGTGTCAATCAGTGAGACTCCCCCAGGGTTCAGTGTTAATCAGTGAGACTCCCATAGGGTTCAGTGTTAATCAGTGAGATTCCCATAGGGTTCAGTGTTAATCAGTGAGACTCCCACAGGGTTCAGTGTTAATCATTGAGACTCCCATAGGGTCAGTATTAATCGGTGAGACTCCCATAGGGTTCAGTGTTAATCAGTGAGACTCCCATAGGGTTCAGTATTAATCAGTGAGACTCCCACAAGGTTCAGTGTTAATCAGTGAGACTCCCATAGGGTTCAGTGTCAATCAGTGAGACTCCCCCAGGGTTCAGTGTTAATCAGTGAGACTCCCACAGGGTTCAGTGTTAATCAGTGAGACTCCCATAGGGTTCAGTATTAATCAGTGAGACTCCCACAGGGTTCAGTGTTAATCAGTGAGACTCCCACAGGGTTCAGTGTTAATCAGTGGAACTCCCACAGGGTTCAGTGTTAATCAGTGAGATTCCCACAGGGTTCAGTGTTAATCAGTGAGACTCCCATAGTGTTCAGTGTAAATCACTGAGACTCCCATTGGGTTCGGTGTTAATCAGTGAGACTCCTATAGGGTGCAGTGTTAATCAGTGAGACTCCCATAGGGTTCAATGTTAATCAGTGAGACTCCCATAGGGTTCAGTGTTAATCAGTGAGACTCCCATAGGGTTCAGTGTTAATCAGTGAGACTCCCATAGGGTTCAGTGTTAATCAGTGAGACTCCCACAGGGTTCAGTGTTAATCAGTGAGACACCCACAGGGTTCTGTGTTAATCACTGAGACTCCCATAGGGTTCAGTGTTAATCAGTGAGACTCCCACAAGGTTCAGTGTTAATCAGTGAGACTCCCATAGGGTTCAGTGTCAATCAGTGAGACTCCCCCAGGGTTCAGTGTTAATCAGTGAGACTCCCATAGGGTTCAGTGTTAATCAGTGAGACTCCCACAGGGTTCGGTGTTAATCAGCGAGATTCCCATAGGGTTCAGTGTTAATCAGTGAGACTCCCATAGGGTTCAGTGTTAATCAGTGAGACTCCCATAGGGTTCAGTGTTAATCAGTGAGACTCCCACAGGGTTCAGTGTTAATCAGTGAGACACCCACAGGGTTCTGTGTTAATCAGTGAGACTCCCATAGGGTTCAGTGTTCATCAGTGAGACTCCCACAGGGTTAAGTGTTCATCAGTGAGACTCCCATAGGGTTCAGTGTCAATCAGTGAGACTCCCCCAGGGTTCAGTGTTAATCAGTGAGACTCCCATAGGGTTCAGTGTTAATCAGTGAGATTCCCATAGGGTTCAGTGTTAATCAGTGAGACTCCCACAGGGTTCAGTGTTAATCATTGAGACTCCCATAGGGTCAGTATTAATCGGTGAGACTCCCATAGGGTTCAGTGTTAATCAGTGAGACTCCCATAGGGTTCAGTTTTAATCAGTGAGACTCCCACAGGGTTCAGTGTTAATCAGTGAGACTCCCACAGGGTTCAGTGTTAATCAGTGAGACTCCCATAGGGTTCAGTATTAATCAGTGAGACTCCCACAGGGTTCAGTGTTAATCAGTGAGACTCCCACAGGGTTCAGTGTTAATCAGTGGAACTCCCACAGGGTTCAGTGTTAATCAGTGAGATTCCCACAGGGTTCAGTGTTAATCAGTGAGACTCCCATAGTGTTCAGTGTAAATCACTGAGACTCCCATTGGGTTCGGTGTTAATCAGTGAGACTCCTATAGGGTGCAGTGTTAATCAGTGAGACTCCCATAGGGTTCAATGTTAATCAGTGAGACTCCCATAGGGTTCAGTGTTAATCAGTGAGACTCCCATAGGGTTCAGTGTTAATCAGTGAGACTCCCATAGGGTTCAGTGTTAATCAGTGAGACTCCCACAGGGTTCAGTGTTAATCAGTGAGACACCCACAGGGTTCTGTGTTAATCACTGAGACTCCCATAGGGTTCAGTGTTAATCAGTGAGACTCCCACAAGGTTCAGTGTTAATCAGTGAGACTCCCATAGGGTTCAGTGTCAATCAGTGAGACTCCCCCAGGGTTCAGTGTTAATCAGTGAGACTCCCATAGGGTTCAGTGTTAATCAGTGAGACTCCCACAGGGTTCGGTGTTAATCAGCGAGATTCCCATAGGGTTCAGTGTTAATCAGTGAGACTCCCATAGGGTTCAGTGTTAATCAGTGAGACTCCCATAGGGTTCAGTGTTAATCAGTGAGACTCCCACAGGGTTCAGTGTTAATCAGTGAGACACCCACAGGGTTCTGTGTTAATCAGTGAGACTCCCATAGGGTTCAGTGTTCATCAGTGAGACTCCCACAGGGTTAAGTGTTCATCAGTGAGACTCCCATAGGGTTCAGTGTCAATCAGTGAGACTCCCCCAGGGTTCAGTGTTAATCAGTGAGACTCCCATAGGGTTCAGTGTTAATCAGTGAGATTCCCATAGGGTTCAGTGTTAATCAGTGAGACTCCCACAGGGTTCAGTGTTAATCATTGAGACTCCCATAGGGTCAGTATTAATCGGTGAGACTCCCATAGGGTTCAGTGTTAATCAGTGAGACTCCCATAGGGTTCAGTTTTAATCAGTGAGACTCCCACAGGGTTCAGTGTTAATCAGTGAGACTCCCACAGGGTTCAGTGTTAATCAGTGAGACTCCCATAGGGTTCAGTATTAATCAGTGAGACTCCCACAGGGTTCAGTGTTAATCAGTGAGACTCCCACAGGGTTCAGTGTTAATCAGTGAGACTCCCACAGGGCTCAGTGTTAATCAGTGAGACTCCCACAGGGCTCAGTGTTAATCAGTCAGACTCCCACAGGGCTCAGTGTTAATCAGTGAGACTCCCATAGGGTTCAGTGTTAATCAGTGAGACTCCCATAGGGTTCAGTGTTAATCAGTGGGGCTCCCACAGGGTTCGGTGTTAATCAGTGAGACTCCCATAGGGTTCAGTGTTAATCAGTCAGACCACCATAGGGTTCAGTGTTAATAAGTGAGACTCCCACAGGGTTCAGTGTTAATCAGCGAGATTCCCATAGGGTTCAGTGTTAATAAGTGAGACTCCCACAGGGTTCAGTGTTAATCGGTGAGACTCACATAGGGTTCAGTGTTAATCAGTGAGGCTCCCATAGGGTTCAGTGTTAATCAGTTAGACTCCCATAGTGTTCAGTGTAAATCACTGAGACTCCCATTGGGTTTGGTGTTAATCAGTAAGACTCCCATAGAGTTCGGTGTTAATCAGTGAGACTCCCATAGGGTTCAGTGTTAATCAGTGAGACTCCCATGGGGTTCAGTGTTAATCAGTGAGACTCCCATAGGGTTCGGTGTTAATCAATGAGACTCCCATAGGGTGCAGTGTTAATCAGTGAGACTCCCACAGGGTTCAGTGTTAATCAGTGAGACTCCCACAGGGTTCAGTGTTAATCAGGGAGACACCCATAGGGTTCAGTGTTAATCAGTGAGACTCCCACAGGGTTCAGTGGTAATCAGTGAGACTTCCATAGGGTTCAGTGTTAATCAGTGAGACTCCCATAGGGTTCAGTGTTAATCACTGAGACTTCCATAGGGTTCAGTGTTAATCAGTGAGACTCCCACAGGGTTCAGTGTTAATCAGTGAGACTCCCATAGGGTGCAGTACTAATCAGTGAGACTCCCATAGGGTTCAGTATTAATCAGTGAGACTCCCACAGGGTTCAGTGTTAATCAGGGAGACACCCATAGGGTTCAGTGTTAATCAGGGAGACACCCATAGGGTTCAGTGTTAATCAGTGAGACTCCCACAGGGTTCAGTGTTAATCAGTGAGACTCCCACAGGGTTCAGTGTTAATCAGTGAGACTCCCACAGGGCTCAGTGTTAATCAGTGAGACTCCCACAGGGTTCAGTGTTAATCAGTGAGACTCCCACAGGGCTCAGTGTTAATCAGTGAGACTCCCACAGGGCTCAGTGTTAATCAGTGAGACACCCACAGGGCTCAGTGTTAATCGGTGAGACTCACATAGGGTTCAGTGTTAATCAGTGAGACTCCCACAGGGTTCAGTGTTAATCAGTGAGACTCCCACAGGGTTCAGTGTTAATCAGGGAGACACCCATAGGGTTCAGTGTTAATCAGTGAAACTCCCACAGGGTTCAGTGGTAATCAGTGAGACTTCCATAGGGTTCAGTGTTAATCAGTGAGACTCCCATAGGGTTCAGTGTTAATCACTGAGACTTCCATAGGGTTCAGTGTTAATCAGTGAGACTCCCACAGGGTTCAGTGTTAATCAGTGAGACTCCCATAGGGTTCAGTGTTAATCAATGAGACTCCCATAGGGTTCAGTGTTAATCAGTGAGACTCCAACAGGGTTCAGTGTTAATCAGTGGAACTCCCACAGGGTTCAGTGTTAATCAGTGAGATTCCCACAGGGTTCAGTATTAATCAGTGAGACTCCCATAGTGTTCAGTGTAAATCACTGAGACTCCCATTGGGTTCGGTGTTAATCAGTGAGACTCCTATATGGTGCAGTGTTAATCAGTGAGACTCCCATAGGGTTCAATGTTAATCAGTGAGACTCCCATAGGGTTCAGTGTTAATCAGTGAGACTCCCATAGGGTTCAGTGTTAATCAGTGAGACTCCCATAGGGTTCAGTGTTAATCAGTGAGACTCCCACAGGGTTCAGTGTTAATCAGTGAGACACCCACAGGGTTCTATGTTAATCACTGAGACTCCCATAGGGTTCAGTGTTAATCAGTGAGACTCCCACAGGGTTCAGTGTTAATCAGTGAGACACCCACAGGGTTCTGTGTTAATCACTGAGACTCCCATAGGGTTCAGTGTTAATCAGTGAGACTCCCACAAGGTTCAGTGTTAATCAGTGAGACTCCCATAATGTTCAGTGTCAATCAGTGAGACTCCCCCAGGGTTCAGTGTTAATCAGTGAGACTCCCACAGGGTTCAGTGTTAATCAGTGAGACTCCCATAATGTTCAGTATTAATCAGTGAGACTCCCACAGGGTTCAGTGTTAATCAGTGAGACTCCCACAGGGTTCAGTGTTAATCAGTGGAACTCCCACAGGGTTCAGTGTTAATCAGTGAGATTCCCACAGGGTTCAGTGTTAATCAGTGAGACTCCCATAGTGTTCAGTGTAAATCACTGAGACTCCCATTGGGTTCGGTGTTAATCAGTGAGACTCCTATAGGGTGCAGTGTTAATCAGTGAGACTCCCATAGGGTTCAATGTTAATCAGTGAGACTCCCATAGGGTTCAGTGTTAATCAGTGAGACTCCCATAGGGTTCAGTGTTAATCAGTGAGACTCCCATAGGGTTCAGTGTTAATCAGTGAGACTCCCACAGGGTTCAGTGTTAATCAGTGAGACACCCACAGGGTTCTGTGTTAATCACTGAGACTCCCATAGGGTTCAGTGTTAATCAGTGAGACTCCCACAAGGTTCAGTGTTAATCAGTGAGACTCCCATAGGGTTCAGTGTCAATCAGTGAGACTCCCCCAGGGTTCAGTGTTAATCAGTGAGACTCCCATAGGGTTCAGTGTTAATCAGTGAGACTCCCACAGGGTTCGGTGTTAATCAGCGAGATTCCCATAGGGTTCAGTGTTAATCAGTGAGACTCCCATAGGGTTCAGTGTTAATCAGTGAGACTCCCATAGGGTTCAGTGTTAATCAGTGAGACTCCCACAGGGTTCAGTGTTAATCAGTGAGACACCCACAGGGTTCTGTGTTAATCAGTGAGACTCCCATAGGGTTCAGTGTTCATCAGTGAGACTCCCACAGGGTTCAGTGTTCATCAGTGAGACTCCCATAGGGTTCAGTGTCAATCAGTGAGACTCCCCCAGGGTTCAGTGTTAATCAGTGAGACTCCCATAGGGTTCAGTGTTAATCAGTGAGATTCCCATAGGGTTCAGTGTTAATCAGTGAGACTCCCACAGGGTTCAGTGTTAATCATTGAGACTCCCATAGGGTCAGTATTAATCGGTGAGACTCCCATAGGGTTCAGTGTTAATCAGTGAGACTCCCATAGGGTTCAGTGTTAATCAGTGAGACTCCCATAGGGTTCAGTGTTAATCAGTGAGACTCCCATAGGGTTCAGTGTTAATCAGTGAGACTCCCACAGGGTTCAGTGTTAATCAGTGAGACACCCACAGGGTTCTGTGTTAATCACTGAGACTCCCATAGGGTTCAGTGTTAATCAGTGAGACTCCCACAAGGTTCAGTGTTAATCAGTGAGACTCCCATAGGGTTCAGTGTCAATCAGTGAGACTCCCCCAGGGTTCAGTGTTAATCAGTGAGACTCCCATAGGGTTCAGTGTTAATCAGTGAGACTCCCACAGGGTTCGGTGTTAATCAGCGAGATTCCCATAGGGTTCAGTGTTAATCAGTGAGACTCCCATAGGGTTCAGTGTTAATCAGTGAGACTCCCATAGGGTTCAGTGTTAATCAGTGAGACTCCCACAGGGTTCAGTGTTAATCAGTGAGACACCCACAGGGTTCTGTGTTAATCAGTGAGACTCCCATAGGGTTCAGTGTTCATCAGTGAGACTCCCACAGGGTTAAGTGTTCATCAGTGAGACTCCCATAGGGTTCAGTGTCAATCAGTGAGACTCCCCCAGGGTTCAGTGTTAATCAGTGAGACTCCCATAGGGTTCAGTGTTAATCAGTGAGATTCCCATAGGGTTCAGTGTTAATCAGTGAGACTCCCACAGGGTTCAGTGTTAATCATTGAGACTCCCATAGGGTCAGTATTAATCGGTGAGACTCCCATAGGGTTCAGTGTTAATCAGTGAGACTCCCATAGGGTTCAGTTTTAATCAGTGAGACTCCCACAGGGTTCAGTGTTAATCAGTGAGACTCCCACAGGGTTCAGTGTTAATCAGTGAGACTCCCATAGGGTTCAGTATTAATCAGTGAGACTCCCACAGGGTTCAGTGTTAATCAGTGAGACTCCCACAGGGTTCAGTGTTAATCAGTGGAACTCCCACAGGGTTCAGTGTTAATCAGTGAGATTCCCACAGGGTTCAGTGTTAATCAGTGAGACTCCCATAGTGTTCAGTGTAAATCACTGAGACTCCCATTGGGTTCGGTGTTAATCAGTGAGACTCCTATAGGGTGCAGTGTTAATCAGTGAGACTCCCATAGGGTTCAATGTTAATCAGTGAGACTCCCATAGGGTTCAGTGTTAATCAGTGAGACTCCCATAGGGTTCAGTGTTAATCAGTGAGACTCCCATAGGGTTCAGTGTTAATCAGTGAGACTCCCACAGGGTTCAGTGTTAATCAGTGAGACACCCACAGGGTTCTGTGTTAATCACTGAGACTCCCATAGGGTTCAGTGTTAATCAGTGAGACTCCCACAAGGTTCAGTGTTAATCAGTGAGACTCCCATAGGGTTCAGTGTCAATCAGTGAGACTCCCCCAGGGTTCAGTGTTAATCAGTGAGACTCCCATAGGGTTCAGTGTTAATCAGTGAGACTCCCACAGGGTTCGGTGTTAATCAGCGAGATTCCCATAGGGTTCAGTGTTAATCAGTGAGACTCCCATAGGGTTCAGTGTTAATCAGTGAGACTCCCATAGGGTTCAGTGTTAATCAGTGAGACTCCCACAGGGTTCAGTGTTAATCAGTGAGACACCCACAGGGTTCTGTGTTAATCAGTGAGACTCCCATAGGGTTCAGTGTTCATCAGTGAGACTCCCACAGGGTTAAGTGTTCATCAGTGAGACTCCCATAGGGTTCAGTGTCAATCAGTGAGACTCCCCCAGGGTTCAGTGTTAATCAGTGAGACTCCCATAGGGTTCAGTGTTAATCAGTGAGATTCCCATAGGGTTCAGTGTTAATCAGTGAGACTCCCACAGGGTTCAGTGTTAATCATTGAGACTCCCATAGGGTCAGTATTAATCGGTGAGACTCCCATAGGGTTCAGTGTTAATCAGTGAGACTCCCATAGGGTTCAGTTTTAATCAGTGAGACTCCCACAGGGTTCAGTGTTAATCAGTGAGACTCCCACAGGGTTCAGTGTTAATCAGTGAGACTCCCATAGGGTTCAGTATTAATCAGTGAGACTCCCACAGGGTTCAGTGTTAATCAGTGAGACTCCCACAGGGTTCAGTGTTAATCAGTGAGACTCCCACAGGGCTCAGTGTTAATCAGTGAGACTCCCACAGGGCTCAGTGTTAATCAGTCAGACTCCCACAGGGCTCAGTGTTAATCAGTGAGACTCCCATAGGGTTCAGTGTTAATCAGTGAGACTCCCATAGGGTTCAGTGTTAATCAGTGGGGCTCCCACAGGGTTCGGTGTTAATCAGTGAGACTCCCATAGGGTTCAGTGTTAATCAGTCAGACCACCATAGGGTTCAGTGTTAATAAGTGAGACTCCCACAGGGTTCAGTGTTAATCAGCGAGATTCCCATAGGGTTCAGTGTTAATAAGTGAGACTCCCACAGGGTTCAGTGTTAATCGGTGAGACTCACATAGGGTTCAGTGTTAATCAGTGAGGCTCCCATAGGGTTCAGTGTTAATCAGTTAGACTCCCATAGTGTTCAGTGTAAATCACTGAGACTCCCATTGGGTTTGGTGTTAATCAGTAAGACTCCCATAGAGTTCGGTGTTAATCAGTGAGACTCCCATAGGGTTCAGTGTTAATCAGTGAGACTCCCATGGGGTTCAGTGTTAATCAGTGAGACTCCCATAGGGTTCGGTGTTAATCAATGAGACTCCCATAGGGTGCAGTGTTAATCAGTGAGACTCCCACAGGGTTCAGTGTTAATCAGTGAGACTCCCACAGGGTTCAGTGTTAATCAGGGAGACACCCATAGGGTTCAGTGTTAATCAGTGAGACTCCCACAGGGTTCAGTGGTAATCAGTGAGACTTCCATAGGGTTCAGTGTTAATCAGTGAGACTCCCATAGGGTTCAGTGTTAATCACTGAGACTTCCATAGGGTTCAGTGTTAATCAGTGAGACTCCCACAGGGTTCAGTGTTAATCAGTGAGACTCCCATAGGGTGCAGTACTAATCAGTGAGACTCCCATAGGGTTCAGTATTAATCAGTGAGACTCCCACAGGGTTCAGTGTTAATCAGTGAGACTCCCACAGGGTTCAGTGTTAATCAGTGAGACTCCCACAGGGCTCAGTGTTAATCAGTGAGACTCCCACAGGGCTCAGTGTTAATCAGTGAGACACCCACAGGGCTCAGTGTTAATCGGTGAGACTCACATAGGGTTCAGTGTTAATCAGTGAGACTCCCACAGGGTTCAGTGTTAATCAGTGAGACTCCCACAGGGTTCAGTGTTAATCAGGGAGACACCCATAGGGTTCAGTGTTAATCAGTGAAACTCCCACAGGGTTCAGTGGTAATCAGTGAGACTTCCATAGGGTTCAGTGTTAATCAGTGAGACTCCCATAGGGTTCAGTGTTAATCACTGAGACTTCCATAGGGTTCAGTGTTAATCAGTGAGACTCCCACAGGGTTCAGTGTTAATCAGTGAGACTCCCATAGGGTTCAGTGTTAATCAATGAGACTCCCATAGGGTTCAGTGTTAATCAGTGAGACTCCAACAGGGTTCAGTGTTAATCAGTGGAACTCCCACAGGGTTCAGTGTTAATCAGTGAGATTCCCACAGGGTTCAGTATTAATCAGTGAGACTCCCATAGTGTTCAGTGTAAATCACTGAGACTCCCATTGGGTTCGGTGTTAATCAGTGAGACTCCTATATGGTGCAGTGTTAATCAGTGAGACTCCCATAGGGTTCAATGTTAATCATGAGACTCCCATAGGGTTCAGTGTTAATCAGTGAGACTCCCATAGGGTTCAGTGTTAATCAGTGAGACTCCCATAGGGTTCAGTGTTAATCAGTGAGACTCCCACAGGGTTCAGTGTTAATCAGTGAGACACCCACAGGGTTCTATGTTAATCACTGAGACTCCCATAGGGTTCAGTGTTAATCAGTGAGACTCCCACAGGGTTCAGTGTTAATCAGTGAGACACCCACAGGGTTCTGTGTTAATCACTGAGACTCCCATAGGGTTCAGTGTTAATCAGTGAGACTCCCACAAGGTTCAGTGTTAATCAGTGAGACTCCCATAGGGTTCAGTGTCAATCAGTGAGACTCCCCCAGGGTTCAGTGTTAATCAGTGAGACTCCCACAGGGTTCAGTGTTAATCAGTGAGACTCCCATAATGTTCAGTATTAATCAGTGAGACTCCCACAGGGTTCAGTGTTAATCAGTGAGACTCCCACAGGGTTCAGTGTTAATCAGTGGAACTCCCACAGGGTTCAGTGTTAATCAGTGAGATTCCCACAGGGTTCAGTGTTAATCAGTGAGACTCCCATAGTGTTCAGTGTAAATCACTGAGACTCCCATTGGGTTCGGTGTTAATCAGTGAGACTCCTATAGGGTGCAGTGTTAATCAGTGAGACTCCCATAGGGTTCAATGTTAATCAGTGAGACTCCCATAGGGTTCAGTGTTAATCAGTGAGACTCCCATAGGGTTCAGTGTTAATCAGTGAGACTCCCATAGGGTTCAGTGTTAATCAGTGAGACTCCCACAGGGTTCAGTGTTAATCAGTGAGACACCCACAGGGTTCTGTGTTAATCACTGAGACTCCCATAGGGTTCAGTGTTAATCAGTGAGACTCCCACAAGGTTCAGTGTTAATCAGTGAGACTCCCATAGGGTTCAGTGTCAATCAGTGAGACTCCCCCAGGGTTCAGTGTTAATCAGTGAGACTCCCATAGGGTTCAGTGTTAATCAGTGAGACTCCCACAGGGTTCGGTGTTAATCAGCGAGATTCCCATAGGGTTCAGTGTTAATCAGTGAGACTCCCATAGGGTTCAGTGTTAATCAGTGAGACTCCCATAGGGTTCAGTGTTAATCAGTGAGACTCCCACAGGGTTCAGTGTTAATCAGTGAGACACCCACAGGGTTCTGTGTTAATCAGTGAGACTCCCATAGGGTTCAGTGTTCATCAGTGAGACTCCCACAGGGTTCAGTGTTCATCAGTGAGACTCCCATAGGGTTCAGTGTCAATCAGTGAGACTCCCCCAGGGTTCAGTGTTAATCAGTGAGACTCCCATAGGGTTCAGTGTTAATCAGTGAGATTCCCATAGGGTTCAGTGTTAATCAGTGAGACTCCCACAGGGTTCAGTGTTAATCATTGAGACTCCCATAGGGTCAGTATTAATCGGTGAGACTCCCATAGGGTTCAGTGTTAATCAGTGAGACTCCCATAGGGTTCAGTTTTAATCAGTGAGACTCCCACAGGGTTCAGTGTTAATCAGTGAGACTCCCACAGGGTTCAGTGTTAATCAGTGAGACTCCCATAGGGTTCAGTATTAATCAGTGAGACTCCCACAGGGTTCAGTGTTAATCAGTGAGACTCCCACAGGGTTCAGTGTTAATCAGTGAGACTCCCACAGGGCTCAGTGTTAATCAGTGAGACTCCCACAGGGCTCAGTGTTAATCAGTGAGACTCCCACAGGGCTCAGTGTTAATCAGTGAGACTCCCATAGGGTTCAGTGTTAATCAGTGAGACTCCCATAGGGTTCAGTGTTAATCAGTGGGGCTCCCACAGGGTTCGGTGTTAATCAGTGAGACTCCCATAGGGTTCAGTGTTAATCAGTCAGACCACCATAGGGTTCAGTGTTAATAAGTGAGACTCCCACAGGGTTCAGTGTTAATCAGCGAGATTCCCATAGGGTTCAGTGTTAATAAGTGAGACTCCCACAGGGTTCAGTGTTAATCGGTGAGACTCACATAGGGTTCGGTGTTAATCAGTGAGGCTCCCATAGGGTTCAGTGTTAATCAGTGAGACTCCCATAGGGTTCAGTGTTAATCAGTGAGACTCCCACAGGGTTCAGTGTTAATCAGTGAGACACCCACAGGGTTCTGTGTTAATCACTGAGACTCCCATAGGGTTCAGTGTTAATCAGTGAGACTCCCACAAGGTTCAGTGTTAATCAGTGAGACTCCCATAGGGTTCAGTGTCAATCAGTGAGACTCCCCCAGGGTTCAGTGTTAATCAGTGAGACTCCCACAGGGTTCAGTGTTAATCAGTGAGACTCCCATAGGGTTCAGTATTAATCAGTGAGATTCCCACAGGGTTCAGTGTTAATCAGTGAGACTCCCACAGGGTTCAGTGTTAATCAGTGGAACTCCCACAGGGTTCAGTGTTAATCAGTGAGATTCCCACAGGGTTCAGTGTTAATCAGTGAGACTCCCATAGTGTTCAGTGTAAATCACTGAGACTCCCATTGGGTTCGGTGTTAATCAGTGAGACTCCTATAGGGTGCAGTGTTAATCAGTGAGACTCCCATAGGGTTCAATGTTAATCAGTGAGACTCCCATAGGGTTCAGTGTTAATCAGTGAGACTCCCATAGGGTTCAGTGTTAATCAGTGAGACTCCCATAGGGTTCAGTGTTAATCAGTGAGACTCCCACAGGGTTCAGTGTTAATCAGTGAGACACCCACAGGGTTCTGTGTTAATCACTGAGACTCCCATAGGGTTCAGTGTTAATCAGTGAGACTCCCACAAGGTTCAGTGTTAATCAGTGAGACTCCCATAGGGTTCAGTGTCAATCAGTGAGACTCCCCCAGGGTTCAGTGTTAATCAGTGAGACTCCCATAGGGTTCAGTGTTAATCAGTGAGACTCCCACAGGGTTCGGTGTTAATCAGCGAGATCCCATAGGGTTCAGTGTTAATCAGTGAGACTCCCATAGGGTTCAGTGTTAATCAGTGAGACTCCCATAGGGTTCAGTGTTAATCAGTGAGACTCCCACAGGGTTCAGTGTTAATCAGTGAGACACCCACAGGGTTCTGTGTTAATCAGTGAGACTCCCATAGGGTTCAGTGTTCATCAGTGAGACTCCCACAGGGTTAAGTGTTCATCAGTGAGACTCCCATAGGGTTCAGTGTCAATCAGTGAGACTCCCCCAGGGTTCAGTGTTAATCAGTGAGACTCCCATAGGGTTCAGTGTTAATCAGTGAGATTCCCATAGGGTTCAGTGTTAATCAGTGAGACTCCCACAGGGTTCAGTGTTAATCATTGAGACTCCCATAGGGTCAGTATTAATCGGTGAGACTCCCATAGGGTTCAGTGTTAATCAGTGAGACTCCCATAGGGTTCAGTTTTAATCAGTGAGACTCCCACAGGGTTCAGTGTTAATCAGTGAGACTCCCACAGGGTTCAGTGTTAATCAGTGAGACTCCCATAGGGTTCAGTATTAATCAGTGAGACTCCCACAGGGTTCAGTGTTAATCAGTGAGACTCCCACAGGGTTCAGTGTTAATCAGTGAGACTCCCACAGGGCTCAGTGTTAATCAGTGAGACTCCCACAGGGCTCAGTGTTAATCAGTGAGACTCCCACAGGGCTCAGTGTTAATCAGTGAGACTCCCATAGGGTTCAGTGTTAATCAGTGAGACTCCCATAGGGTTCAGTGTTAATCAGTGGGGCTCCCACAGGGTTCGGTGTTAATCAGTGAGACTCCCATAGGGTTCAGTGTTAATCAGTCAGACCACCATAGGGTTCAGTGTTAATAAGTGAGACTCCCACAGGGTTCAGTGTTAATCAGCGAGATTCCCATAGGGTTCAGTGTTAATAAGTGAGACTCCCACAGGGTTCAGTGTTAATCGGTGAGACTCACATAGGGTTCAGTGTTAATCAGTGAGACTCCCATAGGGTTCAGTGTTAATCAGTGAGACTCCCATAGTGTTCAGTGTAAATCACTGAGACTCCCATTGGGTTTGGTGTTAATCAGTAAGACTCCCATAGAGTTCGGTGTTAATCAGTGAGACTCCCATAGGGTTCAGTGTTAATCAGTGAGACTCCCATGGGGTTCAGTGTTAATCAGTGAGACTCCCATAGGGTTCGGTGTTAATCAATGAGACTCCCATAGGGTGCAGTGTTAATCAGTGAGACTCCCACAGGGTTCAGTGTTAATCAGTGAGACTCCCACAGGGTTCAGTGTTAATCAGGGAGACACCCATAGGGTTCAGTGTTAATCAGTGAGACTCCCACAGGGTTCAGTGGTAATCAGTGAGACTTCCATAGGGTTCAGTGTTAATCAGTGAGACTCCCATAGGGTTCAGTGTTAATCACTGAGACTTCCATAGGGTTCAGTGTTAATCAGTGAGACTCCCACAGGGTTCAGTGTTAATCAGTGAGACTCCCATAGGGTGCAGTACTAATCAGTGAGACTCCCATAGGGTTCAGTATTAATCAGTGAGACTCCCACAGGGTTCAGTGTTAATCAGTGAGACTCCCACAGGGTTCAGTGTTAATCAGTGAGACTCCCACAGGGCTCAGTGTTAATCAGTGAGACTCCCACAGGGCTCAGTGTTAATCAGTGAGACACCCACAGGGCTCAGTGTTAATCGGTGAGACTCACATAGGGTTCAGTGTTAATCAGTGAGACTCCCACAGGGTTCAGTGTTAATCAGTGAGACTCCCACAGGGTTCAGTGTTAATCAGGGAGACACCCATAGGGTTCAGTGTTAATCAGTGAAACTCCCACAGGGTTCAGTGGTAATCAGTGAGACTTCCATAGGGTTCAGTGTTAATCAGTGAGACTCCCATAGGGTTCAGTGTTAATCACTGAGACTTCCATAGGGTTCAGTGTTAATCAGTGAGACTCCCACAGGGTTCAGTGTTAATCAGTGAGACTCCCATAGGGTTCAGTGTTAATCAATGAGACTCCCATAGGGTTCAGTGTTAATCAGTGAGACTCCAACAGGGTTCAGTGTTAATCAGTGGAACTCCCACAGGGTTCAGTGTTAATCAGTGAGATTCCCACAGGGTTCAGTATTAATCAGTGAGACTCCCATAGTGTTCAGTGTAAATCACTGAGACTCCCATTGGGTTCGGTGTTAATCAGTGAGACTCCTATATGGTGCAGTGTTAATCAGTGAGACTCCCATAGGGTTCAATGTTAATCAGTGAGACTCCCATAGGGTTCAGTGTTAATCAGTGAGACTCCCATAGGGTTCAGTGTTAATCAGTGAGACTCCCATAGGGTTCAGTGTTAATCAGTGAGACTCCCACAGGGTTCAGTGTTAATCAGTGAGACACCCACAGGGTTCTATGTTAATCACTGAGACTCCCATAGGGTTCAGTGTTAATCAGTGAGACTCCCACAGGGTTCAGTGTTAATCAGTGAGACACCCACAGGGTTCTGTGTTAATCACTGAGACTCCCATAGGGTTCAGTGTTAATCAGTGAGACTCCCACAAGGTTCAGTGTTAATCAGTGAGACTCCCATAGGGTTCAGTGTCAATCAGTGAGACTCCCCCAGGGTTCAGTGTTAATCAGTGAGACTCCCACAGGGTTCAGTGTTAATCAGTGAGACTCCCATAATGTTCAGTATTAATCAGTGAGACTCCCACAGGGTTCAGTGTTAATCAGTGAGACTCCCACAGGGTTCAGTGTTAATCAGTGGAACTCCCACAGGGTTCAGTGTTAATCAGTGAGATTCCCACAGGGTTCAGTGTTAATCAGTGAGACTCCCATAGTGTTCAGTGTAAATCACTGAGACTCCCATTGGGTTCGGTGTTAATCAGTGAGACTCCTATAGGGTGCAGTGTTAATCAGTGAGACTCCCATAGGGTTCAATGTTAATCAGTGAGACTCCCATAGGGTTCAGTGTTAATCAGTGAGACTCCCATAGGGTTCAGTGTTAATCAGTGAGACTCCCATAGGGTTCAGTGTTAATCAGTGAGACTCCCACAGGGTTCAGTGTTAATCAGTGAGACACCCACAGGGTTCTGTGTTAATCACTGAGACTCCCATAGGGTTCAGTGTTAATCAGTGAGACTCCCACAAGGTTCAGTGTTAATCAGTGAGACTCCCATAGGGTTCAGTGTCAATCAGTGAGACTCCCCCAGGGTTCAGTGTTAATCAGTGAGACTCCCATAGGGTTCAGTGTTAATCAGTGAGACTCCCACAGGGTTCGGTGTTAATCAGCGAGATTCCCATAGGGTTCAGTGTTAATCAGTGAGACTCCCATAGGGTTCAGTGTTAATCAGTGAGACTCCCATAGGGTTCAGTGTTAATCAGTGAGACTCCCACAGGGTTCAGTGTTAATCAGTGAGACACCCACAGGGTTCTGTGTTAATCAGTGAGACTCCCATAGGGTTCAGTGTTCATCAGTGAGACTCCCACAGGGTTCAGTGTTCATCAGTGAGACTCCCATAGGGTTCAGTGTCAATCAGTGAGACTCCCCCAGGGTTCAGTGTTAATCAGTGAGACTCCCATAGGGTTCAGTGTTAATCAGTGAGATTCCCATAGGGTTCAGTGTTAATCAGTGAGACTCCCACAGGGTTCAGTGTTAATCATTGAGACTCCCATAGGGTCAGTATTAATCGGTGAGACTCCCATAGGGTTCAGTGTTAATCAGTGAGACTCCCATAGGGTTCAGTTTTAATCAGTGAGACTCCCACAGGGTTCAGTGTTAATCAGTGAGACTCCCACAGGGTTCAGTGTTAATCAGTGAGACTCCCATAGGGTTCAGTATTAATCAGTGAGACTCCCACAGGGTTCAGTGTTAATCAGTGAGACTCCCACAGGGTTCAGTGTTAATCAGTGAGACTCCCACAGGGCTCAGTGTTAATCAGTGAGACTCCCACAGGGCTCAGTGTTAATCAGTGAGACTCCCACAGGGCTCAGTGTTAATCAGTGAGACTCCCATAGGGTTCAGTGTTAATCAGTGAGACTCCCATAGGGTTCAGTGTTAATCAGTGGGGCTCCCACAGGGTTCGGTGTTAATCAGTGAGACTCCCATAGGGTTCAGTGTTAATCAGTCAGACCACCATAGGGTTCAGTGTTAATAAGTGAGACTCCCACAGGGTTCAGTGTTAATCAGCGAGATTCCCATAGGGTTCAGTGTTAATAAGTGAGACTCCCACAGGGTTCAGTGTTAATCGGTGAGACTCACATAGGGTTCGGTGTTAATCAGTGAGGCTCCCATAGGGTTCAGTGTTAATCAGTGAGACTCCCATAGGGTTCAGTGTTAATCAGTGAGACTCCCACAGGGTTCAGTGTTAATCAGTGAGACACCCACAGGGTTCTGTGTTAATCACTGAGACTCCCATAGGGTTCAGTGTTAATCAGTGAGACTCCCACAAGGTTCAGTGTTAATCAGTGAGACTCCCATAGGGTTCAGTGTCAATCAGTGAGACTCCCCCAGGGTTCAGTGTTAATCAGTGAGACTCCCACAGGGTTCAGTGTTAATCAGTGAGACTCCCATAGGGTTCAGTATTAATCAGTGAGATTCCCACAGGGTTCAGTGTTAATCAGTGAGACTCCCACAGGGTTCAGTGTTAATCAGTGGAACTCCCACAGGGTTCAGTGTTAATCAGTGAGATTCCCACAGGGTTCAGTGTTAATCAGTGAGACTCCCATAGTGTTCAGTGTAAATCACTGAGACTCCCATTGGGTTCGGTGTTAATCAGTGAGACTCCTATAGGGTGCAGTGTTAATCAGTGAGACTCCCATAGGGTTCAATGTTAATCAGTGAGACTCCCATAGGGTTCAGTGTTAATCAGTGAGACTCCCATAGGGTTCAGTGTTAATCAGTGAGACTCCCATAGGGTTCAGTGTTAATCAGTGAGACTCCCACAGGGTTCAGTGTTAATCAGTGAGACACCCACAGGGTTCTGTGTTAATCACTGAGACTCCCATAGGGTTCAGTGTTAATCAGTGAGACTCCCACAAGGTTCAGTGTTAATCAGTGAGACTCCCATAGGGTTCAGTGTCAATCAGTGAGACTCCCCCAGGGTTCAGTGTTAATCAGTGAGACTCCCATAGGGTTCAGTGTTAATCAGTGAGACTCCCACAGGGTTCGGTGTTAATCAGCGAGATTCCCATAGGGTTCAGTGTTAATCAGTGAGACTCCCATAGGGTTCAGTGTTAATCAGTGAGACTCCCATAGGGTTCAGTGTTAATCAGTGAGACTCCCACAGGGTTCAGTGTTAATCAGTGAGACACCCACAGGGTTCTGTGTTAATCAGTGAGACTCCCATAGGGTTCAGTGTTCATCAGTGAGACTCCCACAGGGTTAAGTGTTCATCAGTGAGACTCCCATAGGGTTCAGTGTCAATCAGTGAGACTCCCCCAGGGTTCAGTGTTAATCAGTGAGACTCCCATAGGGTTCAGTGTTAATCAGTGAGATTCCCATAGGGTTCAGTGTTAATCAGTGAGACTCCCACAGGGTTCAGTGTTAATCATTGAGACTCCCATAGGGTCAGTATTAATCGGTGAGACTCCCATAGGGTTCAGTGTTAATCAGTGAGACTCCCATAGGGTTCAGTTTTAATCAGTGAGACTCCCACAGGGTTCAGTGTTAATCAGTGAGACTCCCACAGGGTTCAGTGTTAATCAGTGAGACTCCCATAGGGTTCAATATTAATCAGTGAGACTCCCACAGGGTTCAGTGTTAATCAGTGAGACTCCCACAGGGTTCAGTGTTAATCAGTGAGACTCCCACAGGGCTCAGTGTTAATCAGTGAGACTCCCACAGGGCTCAGTGTTAATCAGTGAGACTCCCACAGGGCTCAGTGTTAATCAGTGAGACTCCCATAGGGTTCAGTGTTAATCAGTGAGACTCCCATAGGGTTCAGTGTTAATCAGTGGGGCTCCCACAGGGTTCGGTGTTAATCAGTGAGACTCCCATAGGGTTCAGTGTTAATCAGTCAGACCACCATAGGGTTCAGTGTTAATAAGTGAGACTCCCACAGGGTTCAGTGTTAATCAGCGAGATTCCCATAGGGTTCAGTGTTAATAAGTGAGACTCCCACAGGGTTCAGTGTTAATCGGTGAGACTCACATAGGGTTCAGTGTTAATCAGTGAGGCTCCCATAGGGTTCAGTGTTAATCAGTTAGACTCCCATAGTGTTCAGTGTAAATCACTGAGACTCCCATTGGGTTTGGTGTTAATCAGTAAGACTCCCATAGAGTTCGGTGTTAATCAGTGAGACTCCCATAGGGTTCAGTGTTAATCAGTGAGACTCCCATGGGGTTCAGTGTTAATCAGTGAGACTCCCATAGGGTTCGGTGTTAATCAATGAGACTCCCATAGGGTGCAGTGTTAATCAGTGAGACTCCCACAGGGTTCAGTGTTAATCAGTGAGACTCCCACAGGGTTCAGTGTTAATCAGGGAGACACCCATAGGGTTCAGTGTTAATCAGTGAGACTCCCACAGGGTTCAGTTGTAATCAGTGAGACTTCCATAGGGTTCAGTGTTAATCAGTGAGACTCCCATAGGGTTCAGTGTTAATCACTGAGACTTCCATAGGGTTCAGTGTTAATCAGTGAGACTCCCACAGGGTTCAGTGTTAATCAGTGAGACTCCCATAGGGTTCAGTGTTAATCAGTGAGACTCCCATAGGGTTCAGTATTAATCAGTGAGACTCCCACAGGGTTCAGTGTTAATCAGTGAGACTCCCACAGGGTTCAGTGTTAATCAGTGAGACTCCCACAGGGCTCAGTGTTAATCAGTGAGACTCCCACAGGGCTCAGTGTTAATCAGTGAGACTCCCACAGGGCTCAGTGTTAATCAGTGAGACTCCCATAGGGTTCAGTGTTAATCAGTGAGACTCCCATAGGGTTCAGTGTTAATCAGTGGGGCTCCCACAGGGTTCGGTGTTAATCAGTGAGACTCCCATAGGGTTCAGTGTTAATCAGTCAGACTCCCATAGGGTTCAGTGTTAATCAGTGAGACTCCCACAGGGTTCAGTGTTAATCAGTGAGACTCCCACAGGGTTCAGTGTTAATCGGTGAGACTCACATAGGGTTCAGTGTTAATCAGTGAGACTCCCACAGGGTTCAGTGTTAATCAGTGAAACTCCCACAGGGTTCAGTGTTAATCAGGGAGACACCCATAGGGTTCAGTGTTAATCAGTGAGACTCCCACAGGGTTCAGTGGTAATCAGTGAGACTTCCATAGGGTTCAGTGTTAATCAGTGAGACTCCCATAGGGTTCAGTGTTAATCACTGAGACTTCCATAGGGTTCAGTGTTAATCAGTGAGACTCCCACAGGGTTCAGTGTTAATCAGTGAGACTCCCATAGGGTTCAGTGTTAATCAATGAGACTCCCATAGGGTTCAGTGTTAATCAGTGAGACTCCAACAGGGTTCAGTGTTAATCAGTGGAACTCCCACAGGGTTCAGTGTTAATCAGTGAGATTCCCACAGGGTTCAGTATTAATCAGTGAGACTCCCATAGTGTTCAGTGTAAATCACTGAGACTCCCATTGGGTTCGGTGTTAATCAGTGAGACTCCTATATGGTGCAGTGTTAATCAGTGAGACTCCCATAGGGTTCAATGTTAATCAGTGAGACTCCCATAGGGTTCAGTGTTAATCAGTGAGACTCCCATAGGGTTCAGTGTTAATCAGTGAGACTCCCATAGGGTTCAGTGTTAATCAGTGAGACTCCCACAGGGTTCAGTGTTAATCAGTGAGACACCCACAGGGTTCTGTGTTAATCACTGAGACTCCCATAGGGTTCAGTGTTAATCAGTGAGACTCCCACAAGGTTCAGTGTTAATCAGTGAGACTCCCATAGTGTTCAGTGTCAATCTGTGAGACTCCCCCAGGGTTCAGTGTTAATCAGTGAGACTCCCATAGGGTTCAGTGTTAATCAGTGAGACTCCCACAGGGTTCAGTGTTAATCAGTGAGACTCCCATAGGGTTCAGTGTCAATCTGTGAGACTCCCCCAGGGTTCAGTGTTAATCAGTGAGACTCCCATAGGGTTCAGTGTTAATCAGTGAGACTCCCACAGGGTTCAGTGTTAATCAGCGAGATTCCCATAGGGTTCAGTGTTAATCAGTGAGACTCCCATAGGGTTCAGTGTTAATCAGTGAGACTCCCATAGGGTTCAGTGTTAATCAGTGAGACTCCCACAGGGTTCAGTGTTAATCAGTGAGACACCCACAGGGTTCTGTGTTAATCAGTGAGACTCCCATAGGGTGCAGTGTTAATCAGTGAGACTCCCATAGGGTTCAATGTTAATCAGTGAGACTCCCATAGGGTTCAGTGTTAATCAGTGAGACTCCCATAGGGTTCAGTGTTAATCAGTGAGACTCCCATAGGGTTCAGTGTTAATCAGTGAGACTCCCACAGGGTTCAGTGTTAATCAGTGAGACACCCACAGGGTTCTGTGTTAATCACTGAGACTCCCATAGGGTTCAGTGTTAATCAGTGAGACTCCCACAAGGTTCAGTGTTAATCAGTGAGACTCCCATAGGGTTCAGTGTCAATCAGTGAGACTCCCCCAGGGTTCAGTGTTAATCAGTGAGACTCCCATAGGGTTCAGTGTTAATCAGTGAGACTCCCACAGGGTTCGGTGTTAATCAGCGAGATTCCCATAGGGTTCAGTGTTAATCAGTGAGACTCCCATAGGGTTCAGTGTTAATCAGTGAGACTCCCATAGGGTTCAGTGTTAATCAGTGAGACTCCCACAGGGTTCAGTGTTAATCAGTGAGACACCCACAGGGTTCTGTGTTAATCAGTGAGACTCCCATAGGGTTCAGTGTTCATCAGTGAGACTCCCACAGGGTTAAGTGTTCATCAGTGAGACTCCCATAGGGTTCAGTGTCAATCAGTGAGACTCCCCCAGGGTTCAGTGTTAATCAGTGAGACTCCCATAGGGTTCAGTGTTAATCAGTGAGATTCCCATAGGGTTCAGTGTTAATCAGTGAGACTCCCACAGGGTTCAGTGTTAATCATTGAGACTCCCATAGGGTCAGTATTAATCGGTGAGACTCCCATAGGGTTCAGTGTTAATCAGTGAGACTCCCATAGGGTTCAGTTTTAATCAGTGAGACTCCCACAGGGTTCAGTGTTAATCAGTGAGACTCCCACAGGGTTCAGTGTTAATCAGTGAGACTCCCATAGGGTTCAGTATTAATCAGTGAGACTCCCACAGGGTTCAGTGTTAATCAGTGAGACTCCCACAGGGTTCAGTGTTAATCAGTGAGACTCCCACAGGGCTCAGTGTTAATCAGTGAGACTCCCACAGGGCTCAGTGTTAATCAGTGAGACTCCCACAGGGCTCAGTGTTAATCAGTGAGACTCCCATAGGGTTCAGTGTTAATCAGTGAGACTCCCATAGGGTTCAGTGTTAATCAGTGGGGCTCCCACAGGGTTCGGTGTTAATCAGTGAGACTCCCATAGGGTTCAGTGTTAATCAGTCAGACCACCATAGGGTTCAGTGTTAATAAGTGAGACTCCCACAGGGTTCAGTGTTAATCAGCGAGATTCCCATAGGGTTCAGTGTTAATCAGTGAGGCTCCCATAGGGTTCAGTGTTAATCAGTTAGACTCCCATAGTGTTCAGTGTAAATCACTGAGACTCCCATTGGGTTTGGTGTTAATCAGTAAGACTCCCATAGAGTTCGGTGTTAATCAGTGAGACTCCCATAGGGTTCAGTGTTAATCAGTGAGACTCCCATGGGGTTCAGTGTTAATCAGTGAGACTCCCATAGGGTTCGGTGTTAATCAATGAGACTCCCATAGGGTGCAGTGTTAATCAGTGAGACTCCCACAGGGTTCAGTGTTAATCAGTGAGACTCCCACAGGGTTCAGTGTTAATCAGGGAGACACCCATAGGGTTCAGTGTTAATCAGTGAGACTCCCACAGGGTTCAGTTGTAATCAGTGAGACTTCCATAGGGTTCAGTGTTAATCAGTGAGACTCCCATAGGGTTCAGTGTTAATCACTGAGACTTCCATAGGGTTCAGTGTTAATCAGTGAGACTCCCACAGGGTTCAGTGTTAATCAGTGAGACTCCCATAGGGTTCAGTGTTAATCAGTGAGACTCCCATAGGGTTCAGTATTAATCAGTGAGACTCCCACAGGGTTCAGTGTTAATCAGTGAGACTCCCACAGGGTTCAGTGTTAATCAGTGAGACTCCCACAGGGCTCAGTGTTAATCAGTGAGACTCCCACAGGGCTCAGTGTTAATCAGTGAGACTCCCACAGGGCTCAGTGTTAATCAGTGAGACTCCCATAGGGTTCAGTGTTAATCAGTGAGACTCCCATAGGGTTCAGTGTTAATCAGTGGGGCTCCCACAGGGTTCGGTGTTAATCAGTGAGACTCCCATAGGGTTCATTGTTAATCAGTCAGACTCCCATAGGGTTCAGTGTTAATCAGTGAGACTCCCACAGGGTTCAGTGTTAATCAGTGAGACTCCCACAGGGTTCAGTGTTAATCGGTGAGACTCACATAGGGTTCAGTGTTAATCAGTGAGACTCCCACAGGGTTCAGTGTTAATCAGTGAAACTCCCACAGGGTTCAGTGTTAATCAGGGAGACACCCATAGGGTTCAGTGTTAATCAGTGAGACTCCCACAGGGTTCAGTGGTAATCAGTGAGACTTCCATAGGGTTCAGTGTTAATCAGTGAGACTCCCATAGGGTTCAGTGTTAATCACTGAGACTTCCATAGGGTTCAGTGTTAATCAGTGAGACTCCCACAGGGTTCAGTGTTAATCAGTGAGACTCCCATAGGGTTCAGTGTTAATCAATGAGGCTCCCATAGGGTTCAGTGTTAATCAGTGAGACTCCAACAGGGTTCAGTGTTAATCAGTGGAACTCCCACAGGGTTCAGTGTTAATCAGTGAGATTCCCACAGGGTTCAGTATTAATCAGTGAGACTCCCATAGTGTTCAGTGTAAATCACTGAGACTCCCATTGGGTTCGGTGTTAATCAGTGAGACTCCTATATGGTGCAGTGTTAATCAGTGAGGCTCCCATAGGGTTCAATGTTAATCAGTGAGACTCCCATAGGGTTCAGTGTTAATCAGTGAGACTCCCATAGGGTTCAGTGTTAATCAGTGAGACTCCCATAGGGTTCAGTGTTAATCAGTGAGACTCCCACAGGGTTCAGTGTTAATCAGTGAGACACCCACAGGGTTCTGTGTTAATCACTGAGACTCCCATAGGGTTCAGTGTTAATCAGTGAGACTCCCACAAGGTTCAGTGTTAATCAGTGAGACTCCCATAGTGTTCAGTGTCAATCTGTGAGACTCCCCCAGGGTTCAGTGTTAATCAGTGAGACTCCCATAGGGTTCAGTGTTAATCAGTGAGACTCCCACAGGGTTCAGTGTTAATCAGTGAGACTCCCATAGGGTTCAGTGTCAATCTGTGAGACTCCCCCAGGGTTCAGTGTTAATCAGTGAGACTCCCATAGGGTTCAGTGTTAATCAGTGAGACTCCCACAGGGTTCAGTGTTAATCAGCGAGATTCCCATAGGGTTCAGTGTTAATCAGTGAGACTCCCATAGGGTTCAGTGTTAATCAGTGAGACTCCCATAGGGTTCAGTGTTAATCAGTGAGACTCCCACAGGGTTCAGTGTTAATCAGTGAGACACCCACAGGGTTCTGTGTTAATCAGTGAGACTCCCATAGGGTTCAGTGTTAATCAGTGAGACTCCCACAGGGTTCAGTGTTCATCAGTGAGACTCCCATAGGGTTCAGTGTCAATCAGTGAGACTCCCCCAGGGTTCAGTGTTAATCAGTGAGACTCCCATAGGGTTCAGTGTTAATCAGTGAGATTCCCATAGGGTTCAGTGTTAATCAGTGAGACTCCCACAGGGTTCAGTGTTAATCATTGAGACTCCCATAGGGTCAGTATTAATCGGTGAGACTCCCATAGGGTTCAGTGTTAATCAGTGAGACTCCCATAGGGGTCAGTTTTAATCAGTGAGACTCCCACAGGGTTCAGTGTTAATCAGTGAGACTCCCACAGGGTTCAGTGTTAATCAGTGAGACTCCCATAGGGTTCAGTATTAATCAGTGAGACTCCCACAGGGTTCAGTGTTAATCAGTGAGACTCCCACAGGGTTCAGTGTTAATCAGTGAGACTCCCACAGGGCTCAGTGTTAATCAGTGAGACTCCCACAGGGCTCAGTGTTAATCAGTGAGACTCCCACAGGGCTCAGTGTTAATCAGTGAGACTCCCATAGGGTTCAGTGTTAATCAGTGAGACTCCCATAGGGTTCAGTGTTAATCAGTGGGGCTCCCACAGGGTTCGGTGTTAATCAGTGAGACTCCCATAGGGTTCAGTGTTAATCAGTCAGACTCCCATAGGGTTCAGTGTTAATAAGTGAGACTCCCACAGGGTTCAGTGTTAATCAGCGAGATTCCCATAGGGTTCAATGTTAATCAGTGAGACTCCCACAGGGTTCAGTGTTAATCGGTGAGACTCACATAGGGTTCAGTGTTAATCAGTGAGACTCCCATAGGGTTCAGTGTTAATCAGTGAGACTCCCATAGTGTTCAGTGTAAATCACTGAGACTCCCATTGGGTTCGGTGTTAATCAGTAAGACTCCCATAGAGTTCGGTGTTAATCAGTGAGACTCCCATAGGGTTCAGTGTTAATCAGTGAGACTCCCATGGGGTTCAGTGTTAATCAGTGAGACTCCCATAGGGTTCGGTGTTAATCAGTGAGACTCCCATAGGGTGCAGTGTTAATCAGTGAGACTCCCACAGGGTTCAGTGTTAATCAGTGAGACTCCCACAGGGTTCAGTGTTAATCAGGGAGACACCCATAGGGTTCAGTGTTAATCAGTGAGACTCCCACAGGGTTCAGTGGTAATCAGTGAGACTTCCATAGGGTTCAGTGTTAATCAGTGAGACTCCCATAGGGTTCAGTGTTAATCACTGAGACTTCCATAGGGTTCAGTGTTAATCAGTGAGACTCCCACAGGGTTCAGTGTTAATCAGTGAGACTCCCATAGGGTTCAGTGTTAATCAATGAGACTCCCATAGGGTTCAGTGTTAATCAGTGAGACTCCAACAGGGTTCAGTGTTAATCAGTGGAACTCCCACAGGGTTCAGTGTTAATCAGTGAGATTCCCACAGGGTTCAGTGTTAATCAGTGAGACTCCCATAGTGTTCAGTGTAAATCACTGAGACTCCCATTGGGTTCGGTGTTAATCAGTGAGACTCATATAGGGTGCAGTGTTAATCAGTGAGACTCCCATAGGGTTCAGTGTTAATCAGTGAGACTCCCATAGGGTTCAGTGTTAATCAGTGAGACTCCCATAGGGTTCAGTGTTAATCAGTGAGACTCCCATAGGGTTCAGTGTTAATCAGTGAGACTCCCACAGGGTTCAGTGTTAATCAGTGAGACACCCACAGGGTTCTGTGTTAATCACTGAGACTCCCATAGGGTTCAGTGTTAATCAGTGAGACTCCCACAAGGTTCAGTGTTAATCAGTGAGACTCCCATAGGGTTCAGTGTCAATCAGTGAGACTCCCCCAGGGTTCAGTGTTAATCAGTGAGACTCCCATAGGGTTCAGTGTTAATCAGTGAGACTCCCACAGGGTTCAGTGTTAATCAGCGAGATTCCCATAGGGTTCAGTGTTAAGCAGTGAGACTCCCATAGGGTTCAGTGTTAATCAGTGAGACTCCCATAGGGTTCAGTGTTAATCAGTGAGACTCCCACAGGGTTCAGTGTTAATCAGTGAGACTCCCACAGGGTTCAGTGTTCATCAGTGAGACTCCCATAGGGTTCAGTGTCAATCAGTGAGACTCCCCCAGGGTTCAGTGTTAATCAGTGAGACTCCCATAGGGTTCATTGTTAATCAGTGAGATTCCCATAGGGTTCAGTGTTAATCAGTGAGACTCCCACAGGGTTCAGTTTTAATCATTGAGACTCCCATAGGGTCAGTATTAATCGGTGAGACTCCCATAGGGTTCAGTGTTAATCAGTGAGACTCCCATAGGGTTCAGTTTTAATCAGTGAGACTCCCACAGGGTTCAGTGTTAACCAGTGAGACTCCCACAGGGTTCAGTGTTAATCGGTGAGACTCCCATAGGGTTCAGTGTTAATCAGTGAGACTCCCATAGGGTTCAGTGTTAATCAGTGAGACTCCCATAGGGTTCAGTGTTAATCAGTGAGACTCCCACAGGGTTCAGTGTTAATCAGTGAGACACCCACAGGGTTCTGTGTTAATCACTGATACTCCCATAGGGTTCAGTGTTAATCAGTGAGACTCCCACAAGGTTCAGTGTTAATCAGTGAGACTCCCATAGGGTTCAGTGTCAATCTGTGAGACTCCCTCAGGGTTCAGTGTTAATCAGTGAGACTCCCATAGCGTTCAGTGTTAATCAGTGAGACTCCCACAGGGTTCAGTGTTAATCAGCG
Organism: Petromyzon marinus; assembly: GCF_048934315.1. Taxonomy (NCBI): domain Eukaryota; kingdom Metazoa; phylum Chordata; class Hyperoartia; order Petromyzontiformes; family Petromyzontidae; genus Petromyzon; species Petromyzon marinus. The sequence continues at coordinate 549,239 of NW_027423058.1, read as the reverse complement.
AGATTCCCATAGGGTTCAGTGTTAATCAGTGAGACTCCCATAGGGTTCAGTGTTAATCAGTGAGACTCCCATAGGGTTCAGTGTTAATCAGTGAGACTCCCACAGGGTCCAGTGTTCATCAGTGAGACTCCCATAGGGTTCAGTGTCAATCAGTGAGACTCCCCCAGGGTTCAGTGTTAATCAGTGAGACTCCCATAGGGTTCAGTGTTAATCAGTGAGATTCCCATAGGGTTCAGTGTTAATCAGTGAGACTCCCACAGGGTTCAGTGTTAATCATTGAAACTCCCATAGGGTCAGTATTAATCGGTGAGACTCCCATAGGGTTCAGTGTTAATCAGTGAGACTCCCATAGGGTTCAGTTTTAATCAGTGAGACTCCCACAGGGTTCAGTGTTAATCACTGAGACTTCCATAGGGTTCAGTGTTAATCAGTGAGACTCCCACAGGGTTCAGTGTTAATCAGTGAGACTCCCATAGGGTTCAGTGTTAATCAGTGAGACTCCCATAGGGTTCAGTGTTAATCAGTGAGACTCCCATAGGGTTCAGTGTTAATCAGTGAGACTCCCACAGGGTTCAGTGTTAATCAGTGAGCCACCCACAGGGTTCTGTGTTAATCAGTGAGACTCCCATAGGGTTCAGTGTTAATCAGTGAGACTCCCACAGGGTTCAGTGTTCATCAGTGAGACTCCCATAGGGTTCAGTGTCAATCAGTGAGACTCCCCCAGGGTTCAGTGTTAATCAGTGAGACTCCCATAGGGTTCAGTGTTAATCAGTGAGATTCCCATAGGGTTCAGTGTTAATCAGTGAGACTCCCACAGGGTTCAGTTTTAATCATTGAGACTCCCATAGGGTCAGTATTAATCGGTGAGACTCCCATAGGGTTCAGTGTTAATCAGTGAGACTCCCATAGGGTTCAGTTTTAATCAGTGAGACTCCCACAGGGTTCAGTGTTAACCAGTGAGACTCCCACAGGGTTCAGTGTTAATCGGTGAGACTCCCATAGGGTTCAGTGTTAATCAGTGAGACTCCCATAGGGTTCAGTGTTAATCAGTGAGACTCCCATAGGGTTCAGTGTTAATCAGTGAGACTCCCACAGGGTTCAGTGTTAATCAGTGAGACACCCACAGGGTTCTGTGTTAATCACTGAGACTCCCATAGGGTTCAGTGTTAATCAGTGAGACTCCCACAAGGTTCAGTGTTAATCAGTGAGACTCCCATAGGGTTCAGTGTCAATCTGTGAGACTCCCTCAGGGTTCAGTGTTAATCAGTGAGACTCCCATAGGGTTCAGTGTTAATCAGTGAGACTCCCACAGGGTTCAGTGTTAATCAGCGAGATTCCCATATGGTTCAGTGTTAATCAGTGAGACTCCCATAGGGTTCAGTGTTAATCAGTGAGACTCCCATAGGGTTCAGTGTTAATCAGTGAGACTCCCACAGGGTTCAGTGTTAATCAGTGAGACACCCACAGGGTTCTGTGTTAATCAGTGAGACTCCCATAGGGTTCAGTGTTAATCAGTGAGACTCCCACAGGGTCCAGTGTTCATCAGTGAGACTCCCATAGGGTTCAGTGTCAATCAGTGAGACTCCCCCAGGGTTCAGTGTTAATCAGTGAGACTCCCATAGGGTTCAGTGTTAATCAGTGAGATTCCCATAGGGTTCAGTGTTAATCAGTGAGACTCCCACAGGGTTCAGTGTTAATCATTGAAACTCCCATAGGGTCAGTATTAATCGGTGAGACTCCCATAGGGTTCAGTGTTAATCAGTGAGACTCCCATAGGGTTCAGTTTTAATCAGTGAGACTCCCACAGGGTTCAGTGTTAATCACTGAGACTTCCATAGGGTTCAGTGTTAATCAGTGAGACTCCCACAGGGTTCAGTGTTAATCAGTGAGACTCCCATAGGGTTCAGTGTTAATCAGTGAGACTCCCATAGGGTTCAGTATTAATCAGTGAGACTCCCACAGGGTTCAGTGTTAATCAGTGAGACTCCCACAGGGTTCAGTGTTAATCAGTGAGACTCCCACAGGGCTCAGTGTTAATCAGTGAGACTCCCACAGGGCTCAGTGTTAATCAGTGAGACTCCCACAGGGCTCAGTGTTAATCAGTGAGACTCCCATAGGGTTCAGTGTTAATCAATGAGACTCCCATAGGGTTCAGTGTTAATCAGTGGGGCTCCCACAGGGTTCGGTGTTAATCAGTGAGACTCCCATAGGGTTCAGTGTTAATCAGTCAGACTCCCATAGGGTTCAGTGTTAATCACTGAGACTCCCATAGGGTTCAGTGTTAATCAGTGAGACTCCCACAAGGTTCAGTGTTAATCAGTGAGACTCCCATAGGGTTCAGTGTCAATCAGTGAGACTCCCCCAGGGTTCAGTGTTAATCAGTGAGACTCCCATAGGGTTCAGTGTTAATCAGTGAGACTCCCACAGGGTTCAGTGTTAATCAGCGAGATTCCCATAGGGTTCAGTGTTAAGCAGTGAGACTCCCATAGGGTTCAGTGTTAATCAGTGAGACTCCCATAGGGTTCAGTGTTAATCAGTGAGACTCCCACAGGGTTCAGTATTAATCAGTGAGACACCCACAGGGTTCTGTGTTAATCAGTGAGACTCCCATAGGGTTCAGTGTTAATCAGTGAGACTCCCACAGGGTTCAGTGTTCATCAGTGAGACTCCCATAGGGTTCAGTGTCAATCAGTGAGACTCCCCCAGGGTTAAGTGTTAATCAGTGAGACTCCCATAGGGTTCAGTGTTAATCAGTGAGATTCCCATAGGGTTCAGTGTTAATCAGTGAGACTCCCACAGGGTTCAGTTTTAATCATTGAGACTCCCATAGGGTCAGTATTAATCGGTGAGACTCCCATAGGGTTCAGTGTTAATCAGTGAGACTCCCATAGGGTTCAGTTTTAATCAGTGAGACTCCCACAGGGTTCAGTGTTAACCAGTGAGACTCCCACAGGGTTCAGTGTTAATCGGTGAGACTCCCATAGGGTTCAGTGTTAATCAGTGAGACTCCCATAGGGTTCAGTGTTAATCAGTGAGACTCCCACAGGGTTCAGTGTTAATCAGTGAGACACCCACAGGGTTCTGTGTTAATCACTGAGACTCCCATAGGGTTCAGTGTTAATCCGTGAGACTCCCACAAGGTTCAGTGTTAATCAGTGAGACTCCCATAGGGTTCAGTGTCAATCTGTGAGACTCCCTCAGGGTTCAGTGTTAATCAGTGAGACTCCCATAGGGTTCAGTGTTAATCAGTGAGACTCCCACAGGGTTCAGTGTTAATCAGCGAGATTCCCATAGGGTTCAGTGTTAATCAGTGAGACTCCCATAGGGTTCAGTGTTAATCAGTGAGACTCCCATAGGGTTCAGTGTTAATCAGTGAGACTCCCACAGGGTTCAGTGTTAATCAGTGAGACACCCACAGGGTTCTGTGTTAATCAGTGAGACTCCCATAGGGTTCAGTGTTAATCAGTGAGACTCCCACAGGGTCCAGTGTTCATCAGTGAGACTCCCATAGGGTTCAGTGTCAATCAGTGAGACTCCCCCAGGGTTCAGTGTTAATCAGTGAGACTCCCATAGGGTTCAGTGTTAATCAGTGAGATTCCCATAGGGTTCAGTGTTAATCAGTGAGACTCCCACAGGGTTCAGTGTTAATCAGTGAGCCACCCACAGGGTTCTGTGTTAATCAGTGAGACTCCCATAGGGTTCAGTGTTAATCAGTGAGACTCCCACAGGGTTCAGTGTTCATCAGTGAGACTCCCATAGGGTTCAGTGTCAATCAGTGAGACTCCCCCAGGGTTCAGTGTTAATCAGTGAGACTCCCATAGGGTTCAGTGTTAATCAGTGAGATTCCCATAGGGTTCAGTGTTAATCAGTGAGACTCCCACAGGGTTCAGTTTTAATCATTGAGACTCCCATAGGGTCAGTATTAATCGGTGAGACTCCCATAGGGTTCAGTGTTAATCAGTGAGACTCCCATAGGGTTCAGTTTTAATCAGTGAGACTCCCACAGGGTTCAGTGTTAACCAGTGAGACTCCCACAGGGTTCAGTGTTAATCGGTGAGACTCCCATAGGGTTCAGTGTTAATCAGTGAGACTCCCATAGGGTTCAGTGTTAATCAGTGAGACTCCCATAGGGTTCAGTGTTAATCAGTGAGACTCCCACAGGGTTCAGTGTTAATCAGTGAGACACCCACAGGGTTCTGTGTTAATCACTGAGACTCCCATAGGGTTCAGTGTTAATCAGTGAGACTCCCACAAGGTTCAGTGTTAATCAGTGAGACTCCCATAGGGTTCAGTGTCAATCTGTGAGACTCCCTCAGGGTTCAGTGTTAATCAGTGAGACTCCCATAGGGTTCAGTGTTAATCAGTGAGACTCCCACAGGGTTCAGTGTTAATCAGCGAGATTCCCATATGGTTCAGTGTTAATCAGTGAGACTCCCATAGGGTTCAGTGTTAATCAGTGAGACTCCCATAGGGTTCAGTGTTAATCAGTGAGACTCCCACAGGGTTCAGTGTTAATCAGTGAGACACCCACAGGGTTCTGTGTTAATCAGTGAGACTCCCATAGGGTTCAGTGTTAATCAGTGAGACTCCCACAGGGTCCAGTGTTCATCAGTGAGACTCCCATAGGGTTCAGTGTCAATCAGTGAGACTCCCCCAGGGTTCAGTGTTAATCAGTGAGACTCCCATAGGGTTCAGTGTTAATCAGTGAGATTCCCATAGGGTTCAGTGTTAATCAGTGAGACTCCCACAGGGTTCAGTGTTAATCATTGAAACTCCCATAGGGTCAGTATTAATCGGTGAGACTCCCATAGGGTTCAGTGTTAATCAGTGAGACTCCCATAGGGTTCAGTTTTAATCAGTGAGACTCCCACAGGGTTCAGTGTTAATCACTGAGACTTCCATAGGGTTCAGTGTTAATCAGTGAGACTCCCACAGGGTTCAGTGTTAATCAGTGAGACTCCCATAGGGTTCAGTGTTAATCAGTGAGACTCCCATAGGGTTCAGTATTAATCAGTGAGACTCCCACAGGGTTCAGTGTTAATCAGTGAGACTCCCACAGGGTTCAGTGTTAATCAGTGAGACTCCCACAGGGCTCAGTGTTAATCAGTGAGACTCCCACAGGGCTCAGTGTTAATCAGTGAGACTCCCACAGGGCTCAGTGTTAATCAGTGAGACTCCCATAGGGTTCAGTGTTAATCAATGAGACTCCCATAGGGTTCAGTGTTAATCAGTGGGGCTCCCACAGGGTTCGGTGTTAATCAGTGAGACTCCCATAGGGTTCAGTGTTAATCAGTCAGACTCCCATAGGGTTCAGTGTTAATCACTGAGACTCCCATAGGGTTCAGTGTTAATCAGTGAGACTCCCACAAGGTTCAGTGTTAATCAGTGAGACTCCCATAGGGTTCAGTGTCAATCAGTGAGACTCCCCCAGGGTTCAGTGTTAATCAGTGAGACTCCCATAGGGTTCAGTGTTAATCAGTGAGACTCCCACAGGGTTCAGTGTTAATCAGCGAGATTCCCATAGGGTTCAGTGTTAAGCAGTGAGACTCCCATAGGGTTCAGTGTTAATCAGTGAGACTCCCATAGGGTTCAGTGTTAATCAGTGAGACTCCCACAGGGTTCAGTATTAATCAGTGAGACACCCACAGGGTTCTGTGTTAATCAGTGAGACTCCCATAGGGTTCAGTGTTAATCAGTGAGACTCCCACAGGGTTCAGTGTTCATCAGTGAGACTCCCATAGGGTTCAGTGTCAATCAGTGAGACTCCCCCAGGGTTAAGTGTTAATCAGTGAGACTCCCATAGGGTTCAGTGTTAATCAGTGAGATTCCCATAGGGTTCAGTGTTAATCAGTGAGACTCCCACAGGGTTCAGTTTTAATCATTGAGACTCCCATAGGGTCAGTATTAATCGGTGAGACTCCCATAGGGTTCAGTGTTAATCAGTGAGACTCCCATAGGGTTCAGTTTTAATCAGTGAGACTCCCACAGGGTTCAGTGTTAACCAGTGAGACTCCCACAGGGTTCAGTGTTAATCGGTGAGACTCCCATAGGGTTCAGTGTTAATCAGTGAGACTCCCATAGGGTTCAGTGTTAATCAGTGAGACTCCCACAGGGTTCAGTGTTAATCAGTGAGACACCCACAGGGTTCTGTGTTAATCACTGAGACTCCCATAGGGTTCAGTGTTAATCCGTGAGACTCCCACAAGGTTCAGTGTTAATCAGTGAGACTCCCATAGGGTTCAGTGTCAATCTGTGAGACTCCCTCAGGGTTCAGTGTTAATCAGTGAGACTCCCATAGGGTTCAGTGTTAATCAGTGAGACTCCCACAGGGTTCAGTGTTAATCAGCGAGATTCCCATAGGGTTCAGTGTTAATCAGTGAGACTCCCATAGGGTTCAGTGTTAATCAGTGAGACTCCCATAGGGTTCAGTGTTAATCAGTGAGACTCCCACAGGGTTCAGTGTTAATCAGTGAGACACCCACAGGGTTCTGTGTTAATCAGTGAGACTCCCATAGGGTTCAGTGTTAATCAGTGAGACTCCCACAGGGTCCAGTGTTCATCAGTGAGACTCCCATAGGGTTCAGTGTCAATCAGTGAGACTCCCCCAGGGTTCAGTGTTAATCAGTGAGACTCCCATAGGGTTCAGTGTTAATCAGTGAGATTCCCATAGGGTTCAGTGTTAATCAGTGAGACTCCCACAGGGTTCAGTGTTAATCATTGAGACTCCCATAGGGTCAGTATTAATCGGTGAGACTCCCATAGGGTTCAGTGTTAATCAGTGAGACTCCCATAGGGTTCAGTTTTAATCAGTGAGACTCCCACAGGGTTCAGTGTTAATCACTGAGACTTCCATAGGGTTCAGTGTTAATCAGTGAGACTCCCACAGGGTTCAGTGTTAATCAGTGAGACTCCCATAGGGTTCAGTGTTAATCAGTGAGACTCCCATAGGGTTCAGTATTAATCAGTGAGACTCCCACAGGGTTCAGTGTTAATCAGTGAGACTCCCACAGGGTTCAGTGTTAATCAGTGAGACTCCCACAGGGCTCAGTGTTAATCAGTGAGACTCCCACAGGGCTCAGTGTTAATCAGTGAGACTCCCACAGGGCTCAGTGTTAATCAGTGAGACTCCCATAGGGTTCAGTGTTAATCAGTGAGACTCCCATAGGGTTCAGTGTTAATCAGTGGGGCTCCCACAGGGTTCGGTGTTAATCAGTGAGACTCCCATAGGGTTCAGTGTTAATCAGTCAGACTCCAATAGGGTTCAGTGTTAATCAGTGAGACTCCCACAGGGTTCAGTGTTAATCGGTGAGACTCCCACAGGGTTCAGTGTTAATCGGTGAGACTCACATAGGGTTCAGTGTTAATCAGTGAGACTCCCATGGGGTTCAGTGTTAATCAGTGAGACTCCCATAGGGTTCGGTGTTAATCAGTGAGACTCCCATAGGGTTCAGTGTTAATCAGTGAGACTCCCACAGGGTTCAGTGTTAATCAGTGAGACTCCCACAGGGTTCAGTGTTAATCAGGGAGACACCCATAGGGTTCAGTGTTAATCAGTGAGACCCCCACAGGGTTCAGTGGTAATCAGTGAGACTTCCATAGGGTTCAGTGTTAATCAGTGAGACTCCCATAGGGTTCAGTGTTAATCACTGAGACTTCCATAGGGTTCAGTGTTAATCAGTGAGACTCCCACAGGGTTCAGTGTTAATCAGTGAGACTCCCATAGGGTTCAGTGTTAATCAATGAGACTCCCATAGGGTTCAGTGTTAATCAGTGAGACTCCAACAGGGTTCAGTGTTAATCAGTGGAACTCCCACAGGGTTCAGTGTTAATCAGTGAGATTCCCACAGGGTTCAGTATTAATCAGTGAGACTCCCATAGTGTTCAGTGTAAATCACTGAGACTCCCATTGGGTTCGGTGTTAATCAGTGAGACTCCTATAGGGTGCAGTGTTAATCAGTGAGACTCCCATAGGGTTCAATGTTAATCAGTGAGACTCCCATAGGGTTCAGTGTTAATCAGTGAGACTCCCATATGGTTCAGTGTTAATCAGTGAGACTCCCATAGGGTTCAGTGTTAATCAGTGAGACTCCCACAGGGTTCAGTGTTAATCAGTGAGACACCCACAGGGTTCTGTGTTAATCACTGAGACTCCCATAGGGTTCAGTGTTAATCAGTGAGACTCCCACAAGGTTCAGTGTTAATCAGTGAGACTCCCATAGGGTTCAGTGTCAATCTGTGAGACTCCCCCAGGGTTCAGTGTTAATCAGTGAGACTCCCATAGGGTTCAGTGTTAATCAGTGAGACTCCGACAGGGTTCAGTGTTAATCAGTGAGACTCCCATAGGGTTCAGTGTCAATCTGTGAGACTCCCCCAGGGTTCAGTGTTAATCAGTGAGACTCCCATAGGGTTCAGTGTTAATCAGTGAGACTCCCATAGGGTTCAGTGTTAATCAGTGAGACTCCCATAGGGTTCAGTGTTAATCAGTGAGACTCCCACAGGGTTCAGTGTTAATCAGTGAGACACCCACAGGGTTCTGTGTTAATCAGTGAGACTCCCATAGGGTTCAGTGTTAATCAGTGAGACTCCCACAGGGTCCAGTGTTCATCAGTGAGACTCCCATAGGGTTCAGTGTCAATCAGTGAGACTCCCCCAGGGTTCAGTGTTAATCAGTGAGACTCCCATAGGGTTCAGTGTTAATCAGTGAGATTCCCATAGGGTTCAGTGTTAATCAGTGAGACTCCCACAGGGTTCAGTGTTAATCATTGAGACTCCCATAGGGTCAGTATTAATCGGTGAGACTCCCATAGGGTTCAGTGTTAATCAGTGAGACTCCCATAGGGTTCAGTTTTAATCAGTGAGACTCCCACAGGGTTCAGTGTTAATCACTGAGACTTCCATAGGGTTCAGTGTTAATCAGTGAGACTCCCACAGGGTTCAGTGTTAATCAGTGAGACTCCCATAGGGTTCAGTGTTAATCAGTGAGACTCCCATAGGGTTCAGTATTAATCAGTGAGACTCCCACAGGGTTCAGTGTTAATCAGTGAGACTCCCACAGGGTTCAGTGTTAATCAGTGAGACTCCCACAGGGCTCAGTGTTAATCAGTGAGACTCCCACAGGGCTCAGTGTTAATCAGTGAGACTCCCACAGGGCTCAGTGTTAATCAGTGAGACTCCCATAGGGTTCAGTGTTAATCAGTGAGACTCCCATAGGGTTCAGTGTTAATCAGTGGGGCTCCCACAGGGTTCGGTGTTAATCAGTGAGACTCCCATAGGGTTCAGTGTTAATCAGTCAGACTCCAATAGGGTTCAGTGTTAATCAGTGAGACTCCCACAGGGTTCAGTGTTAATCAGTGAGACTCCCACAGGGTTCAGTGTTAATCGGTGAGACTCACATAGGGTTCAGTGTTAATCAGTGAGACTCCCATGGGGTTCAGTGTTAATCAGTGAGACTCCCACAGGGTTCAGTGTTAATCAGTGAGACTCCCATAGGGTTCAGTGTTAATCAATGAGACTCCCATAGGGTTCAGTGTTAATCAGTGAGACTCCAACAGGGTTCAGTGTTAATCAGTGGAACTCCCACAGGGTTCAGTGTTAATCAGTGAGATTCCCACAGGGTTCAGTATTAATCAGTGAGACTCCCATAGTGTTCAGTGTAAATCACTGAGACTCCCATTGGGTTCGGTGTTAATCAGTGAGACTCCTATAGGGTGCAGTGTTAATCAGTGAGACTCCCATAGGGTTCAATGTTAATCAGTGAGACTCCCATAGGGTTCAGTGTTAATCAGTGAGACTCCCATATGGTTCAGTGTTAATCAGTGAGACTCCCATAGGGTTCAGTGTTAATCAGTGAGACTCCCACAGGGTTCAGTGTTAATCAGTGAGACACCCACAGGGTTCTGTGTTAATCACTGAGACTCCCATAGGGTTCAGTGTTAATCAGTGAGACTCCCACAAGGTTCAGTGTTAATCAGTGAGACTCCCATAGGGTTCAGTGTCAATCTGTGAGACTCCCCCAGGGTTCAGTGTTAATCAGTGAGACTCCCATAGGGTTCAGTGTTAATCAGTGAGACTCCGACAGGGTTCAGTGTTAATCAGTGAGACTCCCATAGGGTTCAGTGTCAATCTGTGAGACTCCCCCAGGGTTCAGTGTAAATCACTGAGACTCCCATTGGGTTCGGTGTTAATCAGTGAGACTCCTATAGGGTGCAGTGTTAATCAGTGAGACTCCCATAGGGTTCAATGTTAATCAGTGAGACTCCCATAGGGTTCAGTGTTAATCAGTGAGACTCCCATATGGTTCAGTGTTAATCAGTGAGACTCCCATAGGGTTCAGTGTTAATCAGTGAGACTCCCACAGGGTTCAGTGTTAATCAGTGAGACACCCACAGGGTTCTGTGTTAATCACTGAGACTCCCATAGGGTTCAGTGTTAATCAGTGAGACTCCCACAAGGTTCAGTGTTAATCAGTGAGACTCCCATAGGGTTCAGTGTCAATCTGTGAGACTCCCCCAGGGTTCAGTGTTAATCAGTGAGACTCCCATAGGGTTCAGTGTTAATCAGTGAGACTCCGACAGGGTTCAGTGTTAATCAGTGAGACTCCCATAGGGTTCAGTGTCAATCTGTGAGACTCCCCCAGGGTTCAGTGTTAATCAGTGAGACTCCCATAGGGTTCAGTGTTAATCAGTGAGACTCCCACAGGGTTCAGTGTTAATCAGCGAGATTCCCATAGGGTTCAGTGTTAATCAGTGAGACTCCCATAGGGTTCAGTGTTAATCAGTGAGACTCCCATATGGTTCAGTGTTAATCAGTGAGACTCCCACAGGGTTCAGTGTTAATCAGTGAGACACCCACAGGGTTCTGTGTTAATCAGTGAGACTCCCATAGGGTTCAGTGTTAATCAGTGAGACTCCCACAGGGTTCAGTGTTCATCAGTGAGACTCCCATAGGGTTCAGTGTCAATCAGTGAGACTCCCCCAGGGTTCAGTGTTAATCAGTGAGACTCCCATAGGGTTCAGTGTTAATCAGTGAGATTCCCATAGGGTTCAGTGTTAATCAGTGAGACTCCCACAGGGTTCAGTGTTAATCATTGAGACTCCCATAGGGTCAGTATTAATCGGTGAGACTCCCATAGGGTTCAGTGTTAATCAGTGAGACTCCCATAGGGGTCAGTTTTAATCAGTGAGACTCCCACAGGGTTCAGTGTTAATCAGTGAGACTCCCACAGGGTTCAGTGTTAATCAGTGAGACTCCCATAGGGTTCAGTATTAATCAGTGAGACTCCCACAGGGTTCAGTGTTAATCAGTGAGACTCCCACAGGGTTCAGTGTTAATCAGTGAGACTCCCACAGGGCTCAGTGTTAATCAGTGAGACTCCCCCAGGGCTCAGTGTTAATCAGTGAGAATCCCACAGGGCTCAGTGTTAATCAGTGAGACTCCCATAGGGTTCAGTGTTAATCAGTGAGACTCCCATAGGGTTCAGTCTTAATCAGTGGGGCTCCCACAGGGTTCGGTGTTAATCAGTGAGACTCCCATAGGGTTCAGTGTTAATCAGTCAGACTCCCATAGGGTTCAGTGTTAATAAGTGAGACTCCCACAGGGTTCAGTGTTAATCAGCGAGATTCCCATAGGGTTCAGTGTTAATCAGTGAGACTCCCACAGGGTTCAGTGTTAATCGGTGAGACTCACATAGGGTTCAGTGTTAATCAGTGAGACTCCCATAGGGTTCAGTGTTAATCAGTGAGACTCCCATAGTGTTCAGTGTAAATCACTGAGACTCCCATTGGGTTCGGTGTTAATCAGTAAGACTCCCATAGAGTTCGGTGTTAATCAGTGAGACTCCCATAGGGTTCAGTGTTAATCAGTGAGACTCCCATGGGGTTCAGTGTTAATCAGTGAGTCTCCCATAGGGTTCGGTGTTAATCAGTGAGACTCCCATAGGGTGCAGTGTTAATCAGTGAGACTCCCACAGGGTTCAGTGTTAATCAGTGAGACTCCCACAGGGTTCAGTGTTAATCAGGGAGACACCCATAGGGTTCAGTGTTAATCAGTGAGACTCCCACAGGGTTCAGTGGTAATCAGTGAGACTTCCATAGGGTGCATTGTTAATCAGTGAGACTCCCATAGGGTTCAGTGTTAATCACTGAGACTTCCATAGGGTTCAGTGTTAATCAGTGAGACTCCCACAGGGTTCAGTGTTAATCAGTGAGACTCCCATAGGGTTCAGTGTTAATCAATGAGACTCCCATAGGGTTCAGTGTTAATCAGTGAGACTCCAACAGGGTTCAGTGTTAATCAGTGGAACTCCCACAGGGTTCAGTGTTAATCAGTGAGATTCCCACAGGGTTCAGTGTTAATCAGTGAGACTCCCATAGTGTTCAGTGTAAATCACTGAGACTCCCATTGGGTTCGGTGTTAATCAGTGAGACTCATATAGGGTGCAGTGTTAATCAGTGAGACTCCCATAGGGTTCAGTGTTAATCAGTGAGACTCCCATAGGGTTCAGTGTTAATCAGTGAGACTCCCATAGGGTTCAGTGTTAATCAGTGAGACTCCCATAGGGTTCAGTGTTAATCAGTGAGACTCCCACAGGGTTCAGTGTTAATCAGTGAGACACCCACAGGGTTCTGTGTTAATCACTGAGACTCCCATAGGGTTCAGTGTTAATCAGTGAGACTCCCACAAGGTTCAGTGTTAATCAGTGAGACTCCCTTAGGGTTCAGTGTCAATCAGTGAGACTCCCCCAGGGTTCAGTGTTAATCAGTGAGACTCCCATAGGGTTCAGTGTTAATCAGTGAGACTCCCACAGGGTTCAGTGTTAATCAGCGAGATTCCCATAGGGTTCAGTGTTAAGCAGTGAGACTCCCATAGGGTTCAGTGTTAATCAGTGAGACACCCATAGGGTTCAGTGTTAATCAGTGAGACTCCCACAGGGTTCAGTGTTAATCAGTGAGACACCCACAGGGTTCTGTGTTAATCAGTGAGACTCCCATAGGGTTCAGTGTTAATCAGTGAGACTCCCACAGGGTTCAGTGTTCATCAGTGAGACTCCCATAGGGTTCAGTGTCAATCAGTGAGACTCCCCCAGGGTTCAGTGTTAATCAGTGAGACTCCCATAGGGTTCAGTGTTAATCAGTGAGATTCCCATAGGGTTCAGTGTTAATCAGTGAGACTCCCACAGGGTTCAGTTTTAATCATTGAGACTCCCATAGGGTCAGTATTAATCGGTGAGACTCCCATAGGGTTCAGTGTTAATCAGTGAGACTCCCATAGGGTTCAGTTTTAATCAGTGAGACTCCCACAGGGTTCAGTGTTAACCAGTGAGACTCCCACAGGGTTCAGTGTTAATCGGTGAGACTCCCATAGGGTTCAGTGTTAATCAGTGAGACTCCCATAGGGTTCAGTGTTAATCAGTGAGACTCCCATAGGGTTCAGTGTTAATCAGTGAGACTCCCACAGGGTTCAGTGTTAATCAGTGAGACACCCACAGGGTTCTGTGTTAATCACTGAGACTCCCATAGGGTTCAGTGTTAATCAGTGAGACTCCCACAAGGTTCAGTGTTAATCAGTGAGACTCCCATAGGGTTCAGTGTCAATCTGTGAGACTCCCCCAGGGTTCAGTGTTAATCAGTGAGACTCCCATAGGGTTCAGTGTTAATCAGTGAGACTCCCACAGGGTTCAGTGTTAATCAGCGAGATTCCCATAGGGTTCAGTGTTAATCAGTGAGACTCCCATAGGGTTCAGTGTTAATCAGTGAGACTCCCATAGGGTTCAGTGTTAATCAGTGAGACTCCCACAGGGTTCAGTGTTAATCAGTGAGACACCCACAGGGTTCTGTGTTAATCAGTGAGACTCCCATAGGGTTCAGTGTTAATCAATGAGACTCCCACAGGGTCCAGTGTTCATCAGTGAGACTCCCATAGGGTTCAGTGTCAATCAGTGAGACTCCCCCAGGGTTCAGTGTTAATCAGTGAGACTCCCATAGGGTTCAGTGTTAATCAGTGAGATTCCCATAGGGTTCAGTGTTAATCAGTGAGACTCCCACAGGGTTCAGTGTTAATCATTGAGACTCCCATAGGGTCAGTATTAATCGGTGAGACTCCCATAGGGTTCAGTGTTAATCAGTGAGACTCCCATAGGGTTCAGTTTTAATCAGTGAGACTCCCACAGGGTTCAGTGTTAATCAGTGAGACTCCCACAGGGTTCAGTGTTAATCAGTGAGACTCCCATAGGGTTCAGTATTAATCAGTGAGACTCCCACAGGGTTCAGTGTTAATCAGTGAGACTCCCACAGGGTTCAGTGTTAATCAGTGAGACTCCCACAGGGCTCAGTGTTAATCACTGAGACTCCCACAGGGCTCAGTGTTAATCAGTGAGACTCCCACAGGGCTCAGTGTTAATCAGTGAGACTCCCATAGGGTTCAGTGTTAATCAGTGAGACTCCCATAGGGTTCAGTGTTAATCAGTGGGGCTCCCACAGGGTTCGGTGTTAATCAGTGAGACTCCCATAGGGTTCAGTGTTAATCAGTCAGACTCCCATAGGGTTCAGTGTTAATAAGTGAGACTCCCACAGGGTTCAGTGTTAATCAGCGAGATTCCCATAGGGTTCAGTGTTAATCAGTGAGACTCCCACAGGGTTCAGTGTTAATCGGTGAGACTCACATAGGGTTCAGTGTTAATCAGTGAGACTCCCATAGGGTTCAGTGTTAATCAGTGAGACTCCCATAGTGTTCAGTGTAAATCACTGAGACTCCCATTGGGTTCGGTGTTAATCAGTAAGACTCCCATAGAGTTCGGTGTTAATCAGTGAGACTCCCATAGGGTTCAGTGTTAATCAGTGAGACTCCCATGGGGTTCAGTGTTAATCAGTGAGACTCCCATAGGGTTCGGTGTTAATCAGTGAGACTCCCATAGTGTGCAGTGTTAATCAGTGAGACTCCCACAGGGTTCAGTGTTAATCAGTGAGACTCCCACAGGGTTCAGTGTTAATCATGGAGACACCCATAGGGTTCAGTGTTAATCAGTGAGACTCCCACAGGGTTCAGTGGTAATCAGTGAGACTTCCATAGGGTTCAGTGTTAATCAGTGAAACTCCCATAGGGTTCAGTGTTAATCACTGAGACTTCCATAGGGTTCAGTGTTAATCAGTGAGACTCCCACAGGGTTCAGTGTTAATCAGTGAGACTCCCATAGGGTTCAGTGTTAATCAATGAGACTCCCATAGGGTTCAGTGTTAATCAGTGAGACTCCAACAGGGTTCAGTGTTAATCAGTGGAACTCCCACAGGGTTCAGTGTTAATCAGTGAGATTCCCACAGGGTTCAGTGTTAATCAGTGAGACTCCCATATGGTTCAGTGTTAATCAGTGAGACTCCCACAGGGTTCAGTGTTAATCAGTGAGACACCCACAGGGTTCTGTGTTAATCAGTGAGACTCCCACAGGGTTCAGTGTTAATCAGTGAGACACCCACAGGGTTCTGTGTTAATCAGTGAGACTCCCATAGGGTTCAGTGTTAATCAGTGAGACTCCCACAGGGTTCAGTGTTCATCAGTGAGACTCCCATAGGGTTCAGTGTCAATCAGTGAGACTCCCCCAGGGTTCAGTGTTAATCAGTGAGACTCCCGTAGGGTTCAGTGTTAATCAGTGAGATTCCCATAGGGTTCAGTGTTAATCAGTGAGACTCCCACAGGGTTCAGTGTTAATCATTGAGACTCCCATAGGGTCAGTATTAATCGGTGAGACTCCCATAGGGTTCAGTGTTAATCAGTGAGACTCCCATAGGGGTCAGTTTTAATCAGTGAGACTCCCACAGGGTTCAGTGTTAATCAGTGAGACTCCCACAGGGTTCAGTGTTAATCAGTGAGACTCCCATAGGGTTCAGTATTAATCAGTGAGACTCCCACAGGGTTCAGTGTTAATCAGTGAGACTCCCACAGGGTTCAGTGTTAATCAGTGAGACTCCCACAGGGCTCAGTGTTAATCAGTGAGACTCCCCCAGGGCTCAGTGTTAATCAGTGAGAATCCCACAGGGCTCAGTGTTAATCAGTGAGACTCCCATAGGGTTCAGTGTTAATCAGTGAGACTCCCATAGGGTTCAGTGTTAATCAGTGGGGCTCCCACAGGGTTCGGTGTTAATCAGTGAGACTCCCATAGGGTTCAGTGTTAATCAGTCAGACTCCCATAGGGTTCAGTGTTAATAAGTGAGACTCCCACAGGGTTCAGTGTTAATCAGCGAGATTCCCATAGGGTTCAGTGTTAATCAGTGAGACTCCCACAGGGTTCAGTGTTAATCGGTGAGACTCACATAGGGTTCAGTGTTAATCAGTGAGACTCCCATAGGGTTCAGTGTTAATCAGTGAGACTCCCATAGTGTTCAGTGTAAATCACTGAGACTCCCATTGGGTTCGGTGTTAATCAGTAAGACTCCCATAGAGTTCGGTGTTAATCAGTGAGACTCCCATAGGGTTCAGTGTTAATCAGTGAGACTCCCATGGGGTTCAGTGTTAATCAGTGAGTCTCCCATAGGGTTCGGTGTTAATCAGTGAGACTCCCATAGGGTGCAGTATTAATCAGTGAGACTCCCACAGGGTTCAGTGTTAATCAGTGAGACTCCCACAGGGTTCAGTGTTAATCAGGGAGACACCCATAGGGTTCAGTGTTAATCAGTGAGACTCCCACAGGGTTCAGTGGTAATCAGTGAGACTTCCATAGGGTGCATTGTTAATCAGTGAGACTCCCATAGGGTTCAGTGTTAATCACTGAGACTTCCATAGGGTTCAGTGTTAATCAGTGAGACTCCCACAGGGTTCAGTGTTAATCAGTGAGACTCCCATAGGGTTCAGTGTTAATCAATGAGACTCCCATAGGGTTCAGTGTTAATCAGTGAGACTCCAACAGGGTTCAGTGTTAATCAGTGGAACTCCCACAGGGTTCAGTGTTAATCAGTGAGATTCCCACAGGGTTCAGTGTTAATCAGTGAGACTCCCATAGTGTTCAGTGTAAATCACTGAGACTCCCATTGGGTTCGGTGTTAATCAGTGAGACTCATATAGGGTGCAGTGTTAATCAGTGAGACTCCCATAGGGTTCAGTGTTAATCAGTGAGACTCCCATAGGGTTCAGTGTTAATCAGTGAGACTCCCATAGGGTTCAGTGTTAATCAGTGAGACTCCCATAGGGTTCAGTGTTAATCAGTGAGACTCCCACAGGGTTCAGTGTTAATCAGTGAGACACCCACAGGGTTCTGTGTTAATCACTGAGACTCCCATAGGGTTCAGTGTTAATCAGTGAGACTCCCACAAGGTTCAGTGTTAATCAGTGAGACTCCCTTAGGGTTCAGTGTCAATCAGTGAGACTCCCCCAGGGTTCAGTGTTAATCAGTGAAACTCCCATAGGGTTCAGTGTTAATCACTGAGACTTCCATAGGGTTCAGTGTTAATCAGTGAGACTCCCACAGGGTTCAGTGTTAATCAGTGAGACTCCCATAGGGTTCAGTGTTAATCAATGAGACTCCCATAGGGTTCAGTGTTAATCAGTGAGACTCCAACAGGGTTCAGTGTTAATCAGTGGAACTCCCACAGGGTTCAGTGTTAATCAGTGAGATTCCCACAGGGTTCAGTGTTAATCAGTGAGACTCCCATATGGTTCAGTGTTAATCAGTGAGACTCCCACAGGGTTCAGTGTTAATCAGTGAGACACCCACAGGGTTCTGTGTTAATCAGTGAGACTCCCACAGGGTTCAGTGTTAATCAGTGAGACACCCACAGGGTTCTGTGTTAATCAGTGAGACTCCCATAGGGTTCAGTGTTAATCAGTGAGACTCCCACAGGGTTCAGTGTTCATCAGTGAGACTCCCATAGGGTTCAGTGTCAATCAGTGAGACTCCCCCAGGGTTCAGTGTTAATCAGTGAGACTCCCATAGGGTTCAGTGTTAATCAGTGAGATTCCCATAGGGTTCAGTGTTAATCAGTGAGACTCCCACAGGGTTCAGTGTTAATCATTGAGACTCCCATAGGGTCAGTATTAATCGGTGAGACTCCCATAGGGTTCAGTGTTAATCAGTGAGACTCCCATAGGGGTCAGTTTTAATCAGTGAGACTCCCACAGGGTTCAGTGTTAATCAGTGAGACTCCCACAGGGTTCAGTGTTAATCAGTGAGACTCCCATAGGGTTCAGTATTAATCAGTGAGACTCCCACAGGGTTCAGTGTTAATCAGTGAGACTCCCACAGGGTTCAGTGTTAATCAGTGAGACTCCCACAGGGCTCAGTGTTAATCAGTGAGACTCCCCCAGGGCTCAGTGTTAATCAGTGAGAATCCCACAGGGCTCAGTGTTAATCAGTGAGACTCCCATAGGGTTCAGTGTTAATCAGTGAGACTCCCATAGGGTTCAGTGTTAATCAGTGGGGCTCCCACAGGGTTCGGTGTTAATCAGTGAGACTCCCATAGGGTTCAGTGTTAATCAGTCAGACTCCCATAGGGTTCAGTGTTAATAAGTGAGACTCCCACAGGGTTCAGTGTTAATCAGCGAGATTCCCATAGGGTTCAGTGTTAATCAGTGAGACTCCCACAGGGTTCAGTGTTAATCGGTGAGACTCACATAGGGTTCAGTGTTAA
The DNA here is from genome assembly GCF_048934315.1 of Petromyzon marinus. Taxonomy (NCBI): domain Eukaryota; kingdom Metazoa; phylum Chordata; class Hyperoartia; order Petromyzontiformes; family Petromyzontidae; genus Petromyzon; species Petromyzon marinus. The sequence continues at coordinate 530,628 of NW_027423058.1, read as the reverse complement.
TCAGTGAGACTCCCATAGGGTTCAGTGTTAATCAGTGAGACTCCCATAGTGTTCAGTGTAAATCACTGAGACTCCCATTGGGTTCGGTGTTAATCAGTAAGACTCCCATAGAGTTCGGTGTTAATCAGTGAGACTCCCATAGGGTTCAGTGTTAATCAGTGAGACTCCCATGGGGTTCAGTGTTAATCAGTGAGTCTCCCATAGGGTTCGGTGTTAATCAGTGAGACTCCCATAGGGTGCAGTGTTAATCAGTGAGACTCCCACAGGGTTCAGTGTTAATCAGTGAGACTCCCACAGGGTTCAGTGTTAATCAGGGAGACACCCATAGGGTTCAGTGTTAATCAGTGAGACTCCCACAGGGTTCAGTGGTAATCAGTGAGACTTCCATAGGGTGCATTGTTAATCAGTGAGACTCCCATAGGGTTCAGTGTTAATCACTGAGACTTCCATAGGGTTCAGTGTTAATCAGTGAGACTCCCACAGGGTTCAGTGTTAATCAGTGAGACTCCCATAGGGTTCAGTGTTAATCAATGAGACTCCCATAGGGTTCAGTGTTAATCAGTGAGACTCCAACAGGGTTCAGTGTTAATCAGTGGAACTCCCACAGGGTTCAGTGTTAATCAGTGAGATTCCCACAGGGTTCAGTGTTAATCAGTGAGACTCCCATAGTGTTCAGTGTAAATCACTGAGACTCCCATTGGGTTCGGTGTTAATCAGTGAGACTCATATAGGGTGCAGTGTTAATCAGTGAGACTCCCATAGGGTTCAGTGTTAATCAGTGAGACTCCCATAGGGTTCAGTGTTAATCAGTGAGACTCCCATAGGGTTCAGTGTTAATCAGTGAGACTCCCATAGGGTTCAGTGTTAATCAGTGAGACTCCCACAGGGTTCAGTGTTAATCAGTGAGACACCCACAGGGTTCTGTGTTAATCACTGAGACTCCCATAGGGTTCAGTGTTAATCAGTGAGACTCCCACAAGGTTCAGTGTTAATCAGTGAGACTCCCTTAGGGTTCAGTGTCAATCAGTGAGACTCCCCCAGGGTTCAGTGTTAATCAGTGAGACTCCCATAGGGTTCAGTGTTAATCAGTGAGACTCCCACAGGGTTCAGTGTTAATCAGCGAGATTCCCATAGGGTTCAGTGTTAAGCAGTGAGACTCCCATAGGGTTCAGTGTTAATCAGTGAGACACCCATAGGGTTCAGTGTTAATCAGTGAGACTCCCACAGGGTTCAGTGTTAATCAGTGAGACACCCACAGGGTTCTGTGTTAATCAGTGAGACTCCCATAGGGTTCAGTGTTAATCAGTGAGACTCCCACAGGGTTCAGTGTTCATCAGTGAGACTCCCATAGGGTTCAGTGTCAATCAGTGAGACTCCCCCAGGGTTCAGTGTTAATCAGTGAGACTCCCATAGGGTTCAGTGTTAATCAGTGAGATTCCCATAGGGTTCAGTGTTAATCAGTGAGACTCCCACAGGGTTCAGTTTTAATCATTGAGACTCCCATAGGGTCAGTATTAATCGGTGAGACTCCCATAGGGTTCAGTGTTAATCAGTGAGACTCCCATAGGGTTCAGTTTTAATCAGTGAGACTCCCACAGGGTTCAGTGTTAACCAGTGAGACTCCCACAGGGTTCAGTGTTAATCGGTGAGACTCCCATAGGGTTCAGTGTTAATCAGTGAGACTCCCATAGGGTTCAGTGTTAATCAGTGAGACTCCCATAGGGTTCAGTGTTAATCAGTGAGACTCCCACAGGGTTCAGTGTTAATCAGTGAGACACCCACAGGGTTCTGTGTTAATCACTGAGACTCCCATAGGGTTCAGTGTTAATCAGTGAGACTCCCACAAGGTTCAGTGTTAATCAGTGAGACTCCCATAGGGTTCAGTGTCAATCTGTGAGACTCCCCCAGGGTTCAGTGTTAATCAGTGAGACTCCCATAGGGTTCAGTGTTAATCAGTGAGACTCCCACAGGGTTCAGTGTTAATCAGCGAGATTCCCATAGGGTTCAGTGTTAATCAGTGAGACTCCCATAGGGTTCAGTGTTAATCAGTGAGACTCCCATAGGGTTCAGTGTTAATCAGTGAGACTCCCACAGGGTTCAGTGTTAATCAGTGAGACACCCACAGGGTTCTGTGTTAATCAGTGAGACTCCCATAGGGTTCAGTGTTAATCAATGAGACTCCCACAGGGTCCAGTGTTCATCAGTGAGACTCCCATAGGGTTCAGTGTCAATCAGTGAGACTCCCCCAGGGTTCAGTGTTAATCAGTGAGACTCCCATAGGGTTCAGTGTTAATCAGTGAGATTCCCATAGGGTTCAGTGTTAATCAGTGAGACTCCCACAGGGTTCAGTGTTAATCATTGAGACTCCCATAGGGTCAGTATTAATCGGTGAGACTCCCATAGGGTTCAGTGTTAATCAGTGAGACTCCCATAGGGTTCAGTTTTAATCAGTGAGACTCCCACAGGGTTCAGTGTTAATCAGTGAGACTCCCACAGGGTTCAGTGTTAATCAGTGAGACTCCCATAGGGTTCAGTATTAATCAGTGAGACTCCCACAGGGTTCAGTGTTAATCAGTGAGACTCCCACAGGGTTCAGTGTTAATCAGTGAGACTCCCACAGGGCTCAGTGTTAATCACTGAGACTCCCACAGGGCTCAGTGTTAATCAGTGAGACTCCCACAGGGCTCAGTGTTAATCAGTGAGACTCCCATAGGGTTCAGTGTTAATCAGTGAGACTCCCATAGGGTTCAGTGTTAATCAGTGGGGCTCCCACAGGGTTCGGTGTTAATCAGTGAGACTCCCATAGGGTTCAGTGTTAATCAGTCAGACTCCCATAGGGTTCAGTGTTAATAAGTGAGACTCCCACAGGGTTCAGTGTTAATCAGCGAGATTCCCATAGGGTTCAGTGTTAATCAGTGAGACTCCCACAGGGTTCAGTGTTAATCGGTGAGACTCACATAGGGTTCAGTGTTAATCAGTGAGACTCCCATAGGGTTCAGTGTTAATCAGTGAGACTCCCATAGTGTTCAGTGTAAATCACTGAGACTCCCATTGGGTTCGGTGTTAATCAGTAAGACTCCCATAGAGTTCGGTGTTAATCAGTGAGACTCCCATAGGGTTCAGTGTTAATCAGTGAGACTCCCATGGGGTTCAGTGTTAATCAGTGAGACTCCCATAGGGTTCGGTGTTAATCAGTGAGACTCCCATAGTGTGCAGTGTTAATCAGTGAGACTCCCACAGGGTTCAGTGTTAATCAGTGAGACTCCCACAGGGTTCAGTGTTAATCATGGAGACACCCATAGGGTTCAGTGTTAATCAGTGAGACTCCCACAGGGTTCAGTGGTAATCAGTGAGACTTCCATAGGGTTCAGTGTTAATCAGTGAAACTCCCATAGGGTTCAGTGTTAATCACTGAGACTTCCATAGGGTTCAGTGTTAATCAGTGAGACTCCCACAGGGTTCAGTGTTAATCAGTGAGACTCCCATAGGGTTCAGTGTTAATCAATGAGACTCCCATAGGGTTCAGTGTTAATCAGTGAGACTCCAACAGGGTTCAGTGTTAATCAGTGGAACTCCCACAGGGTTCAGTGTTAATCAGTGAGATTCCCACAGGGTTCAGTGTTAATCAGTGAGACTCCCATAGTGTTCAGTGTAAATCACTGAGACTCCCATTGGGTTCGGTGTTAATCAGTGAGACTCATATAGGGTGCAGTGTTAATCAGTGAGACTCCCATAGGGTTCAGTGTTAATCAGTGAGACTCCCATAGGGTTCAGTGTTAATTAGTGAGACTCCCATAGGGTTCAGTGTTAATCAGTGAGACTCCCATAGGGTTCAGTGTTAATCAGTGAGACTCCCACAGGGTTCAGTGTTAATCAGTGAGACACCCACAGGGTTCAGTGTTAATCACTGAGACTCCCATAGGGTTCAGTGTTAATCAGTGAGACTCCCACAAGGTTCAGTGTTAATCATTGAGACTCCCATAGGGTCAGTATTAATCGGTGAGACTCCCATAGGGTTCAGTGTTAATCAGTGAGACTCCCATAGGGTTCAGTTTTAATCAGTGAGACTCCCACAGGGTTCAGTGTTAATCAGTGAGACTCCCGCAGGGTTCAGTGTTAATCAGTGAGACTCCCATAGGGTTCAGTATTAATCAGTGAGACTCCCACAGGGTTCAGTGTTAATCAGTGAGACTCCCACAGGGTTCAGTGTTAATCAGTGAGACTCCCACAGGGCTCAGTGTTAATCAGTGAGACTCCCACAGGGCTCAGTGTTAATCAGTGAGACTCCCACAGGGCTCAGTGTTAATCAGTGAGACTCCCATAGGGTTCAGTGTTAATCAGTGAGACTCCCATAGGGTTCAGTGTTAATCAGTGGGGCTCCCACAGGGTTCGGTGTTAATTAGTGAGACTCCCATAGGGTTCAGTGTTAATCAGTCAGACTCCCATAGGGTTCAGTGTTAATAAGTGAGACTCCCACAGGGTTCAGTGTTAATCAGCGAGATTCCCATAGGGTTCAGTGTTAATCAGTGAGACTCCCACAGGGTTCAGTGTTAATCGGTGAGACTCACATAGGGTTCAGTGTTAATCAGTGAGACTCCCATAGGGTTCAGTGTTAATCAGTGAGACTCCCATAGTGTTCAGTGTAAATCACTGAGACTCCCATTGGGTTCGGTGTTAATCAGTAAGACTCCCATAGAGTTCGGTGTTAATCATTGAGACTCCCATAGGGTTCAGTGTTAATCAGTGAGACTCCCATAGGGTTCGGTGTTAATCAGTGAGACTCCCATAGTGTGCAGTGTTAATCAGTGAGACTCCCACAGGGTTCAGTGTTAATCAGTGAGACTCCCACAGGGTTCAGTGTTAATCATGGAGACACCCATAGGGTTCAGTGTTAATCAGTGAGACTCCCACAGGGTTCAGTGGTAATCAGTGAGACTTCCATAGGGTTCAGTGTTAATCAGTGAAACTCCCATAGGGTTCAGTGTTAATCACTGAGACTTCCATAGGGTTCAGTGTTAATCAGTGAGACTCCCACAGGGTTCAGTGTTAATCAGTGACACTCCCATAGGGTTCAGTGTTAATCAATGAGACTCCCATAGGGTTCAGTGTTAATCAGTGAGACTCCAACAGGGTTCAGTGTTAATCAGTGGAACTCCCACAGGGTTCAGTGTTAATCAGTGAGATTCCCACAGGGTTCAGTGTTAATCAGTGAGACTCCCATAGTGTTCAGTGTAAATCACTGAGACTCCCATTGGGTTCGGTGTTAATCAGTGAGACTCATATAGGGTGCAGTGTTAATCAGTGAGACTCCCATAGGGTTCAGTGTTAATCAGTGAGACTCCCATAGGGTTCACTGTTAATCAGTGAGACTCCCATAGGGTTCAGTGTTAATCAGTGAGACTCCCATAGGGTTCAGTGTTAATCAGTGAGATTCCCACAGGGTTCAGTGTTAATCAGTGAGACACCCACAGGGTTCTGTGTTAATCACTGAGACTCCCATAGGGTTCAGTGTTAATCAGTGAGACTCCCACAAGGTTCAGTGTTAATCAGTGAGACTCCCATAGGGTTCAGTGTCAATCAGTGAGACTCCCCCAGGGTTCAGTGTTAATCAGTGAGACTCCCATAGGGTTCAGTGTTAATCAGTGAGACTCCCACAGGGTTCAGTGTTAATCAGTGAGACTCCCATAGGGTTCAGTGTTAATCAGTGAGACTCCCATAGGGTTCAGTGTTAATCAGTGAGACTCCCATAGGGTTCAGTGTTAATCAGTGAGACACCCACAGGGTTCTGTGTTAATCACTGAGACTCCCATAGGGTTCAGTGTTAATCAGTGAGACTCCCACAAGGTTCAGTGTTAATCAGTGAGACTCCCATAGGGTTCAGTGTCAATCAGTGAGACTCCCCCAGGGTTCAGTGTTAATCAGTGAGACTCCCATAGGGTTCAGTGTTAATCAGTGAGACTCCCATAGGGTTCAGTGTTAATCAGTGAGACTCCCATAGGGTTCAGTGTTAATCAGTGAGACTCCCATAGGGTTCAGTGTTAATCAGTGAGACTCCCATAGGGTTCAGTGTTAATCAGTGAGACACCCACAGGGTTCTGTGTTAATCAGTGAGACTCCCATAGGGTTCAGTGTTAATCAGTGAGACTCCCACAGGGTTCAGTGTTCATCAGTGAGACTCCCATAGGGTTCAGTGTCAATCAGTGAGACTCCCCCAGGGTTCAGTGTTAATCAGTGAGACTCCCATAGGGTTCAGTGTTAATCAGTGAGATTCCCATAGGGTTCAGTGTTAATCAGTGAGACTCCCACAGGGTTCAGTGTTAATCATTGAGACTCCCATAGGGTCAGTATTGATCGGTGAGACTCCCATAGGGTTCAGTGTTAATCAGTGAGACTCCCATAGGGTTCAGTTTTAATCAGTGAGACTCCCACAGGGTTCAGTGTTAATCAGTGAGACTCCCACAGGGTTCAGTGTTAATCAGTGAGACTCCCATAGGGTTCAGTATTAATCAGTGAGACTCCCACAGGGTTCAGTGTTAATCAGTGAGACTCCCACAGGGTTCAGTGTTAATCAGTGAGACTCCCATAGGGTTCAGTGTTAATCAGTGAGACTCCCATAGGGTTCAGTGTTAATCAGTGAGACTCCCATAGGGTTCGGTGTTAATCAGTGAAACTCCCATAGGGGTTCAGTGTTAATCAGTGAGACTCCAACAGGGTGCAGTGTTAATCAGTGGAACTCCCACTGGGTTCAGTGTTAATCTGAGATTCCCACAGGGTTCAGTGTTAATCAGTGAGACTCCCATAGTGTTCAGTGTAAATCACTGAGACTCCCATTGGGTTCGGTGTTAATCAGTGAGACTCCTATAGGGTGCAATGTTAATCAGTGAGACTCCCATAGGGTTCAGTGTTAATCAGTGAGACTCCCATAGGGTTCAGTGTTAATCAGTGAGACTCCCATAGGGTTCAGTGTTAATCAGTGAGACTCCCATAGGGTTCAGTGTTAATCAGTGAGACTCCCACAGGGTTCAGTGTTAATCAGTGAGACACCCACAGGGTTCTGTGTTAATCAGTGAGACTCCCATAGGGTTCAGTGTTAATCAGTGAGACTCCCACAAGGTTCAGTGTTAATCAGTGAGACTCCCATAGGGTTCAGTGTCAATCAGTGAGACTCCCCCAGGGTTCAGTTTTAATCAGTGAGACTCCCATAGGGTTCAGTGTTAATCAGTGAGACTCCCACAGGGTTCAGTGTTAATCAGCGAGATTCCCATAGGGTTCAGTGTTAATCAGTGAGACTCCCACAGGGTTCAGTGTTAATCATTGAGACTTCCATAGGGTCAGTATTAATCGGTGAGACTCCCATAGGGTTCAGTGTTAATCAGTGAGACTCCCATAAGGTTCAGTGTTAATCAGTGAGACTCCCATAGGGTTCAGTGTTAATCAGTGAGACTCCCATAGGGTTCAGTGTTAATCAGTGAGACACCCACAGGGTTCTGTGTTAATCAGTGAGACTCCCATAGGGTTCAGTGTTAATCAGTGAGACTCCCACAGGGTTCAGTGTTCATCAGTGAGACTCCCATAGGGTTCAGTGTCAATCAGTGAGACTCCCCCAGGGTTCAGTGTTAATCAGTGAGACTCCCATAGGGTTCAGTGTTAATCAGTGAGATTCCCATAGGGTTCAGTGTTAATCAGTGAGACTCCCACAGGGTTCAGTGTTAATCATTGAGACTCCCATAGGGTCAGTATTGATTGGTGAGACTCCCATAGGGTTCAGTGTTAATCAGTGAGACTCCCATAGGGTTCAGTTTTAATCAGTGAGACTCCCACAGGGTTCAGTGTTAATCAGTGAGACTCCCACAGGGTTCAGTGTTAATCAGTGAGACTCCCATAGGGTTCAGTATTAATCAGTGAGACTCCCACAGGGTTCAGTATTAATCAGTGAGACTCCCACAGGGTTCAGTGTTAATCACTGAGACTCCCACAGGGCTCAGTGTTAATCAGTGAGACTCCCACAGGGCTCATTGTTAATCAGTGAGACTCCCACAGGGTTCAGTGTTAATCAGTGAGACTCCCATAGGGTTCAGTGTTAATCAGTGAGACTCCCATAGGGTTCAGTGTTAATCAGTGAGACACCCACAGGGTTCGGTGTTAATCAGTGAAACTCCCATAGGGTTCAGTGTTAATCAGTGAGACTCCCACAGGGTTCAGTGTTCATCAGTGAGACTCCCATAGGGTTCAGTGACAATCAGTGAGACTCCCCCAGGGTTCAGTGTTAATCAGTGAGACTCCCATAGGGTTCAGTGTTAATCAGTGAGATTCCCATAGGGTTCAGTGTTAATCAGTGCGACTCCCACAGGGTTCAGTTTTAATCATTGAGACTCCCATAGGGTCAGTATTAATTGGTGAGACTCCCATAGGGTTCAGTGTTAATCAGTGAGACTCCCATAGGGTTCAGTTTTAATCAGTGAGACTCCCACAGGGTTCAGTGTTAATCAGTGAGACTCCCACAGGTTTCAGTGTTAATCAGTGAGACTCCCATAGGGTTCAGTATTAATCAGTGAGACTCCCACAGGGTTCAGTGTTAATCAGTGAGACTCCCACAGGGTTCAGTGTTAATCAGTGAGACTCCCACAGGGCTCAGTGTTAATCAGTGAGACTCCCACAGGGCTCAGTGTTAATCAGTGAGACTCCCACAGGGCTCAGTGTTAATCAGTGAGACTCCCACAGGGCTCAGTGTTAATCAGTGAGACTCCCATAGGGTTCAGTGTTAATCAGTGAGACTCCCTTAGGGTTCAGTGTTAATCAGTGGGGCTCCCACAGGGTTCGGTGTTAATCAGTGAGACTCCCATAGGGTTCAGTGTTAATCAGTCAGTCTCCCATAGGGTTCAGTGTTAATAAGTGAGACTCCCACAGGGTTCAGTGTTAATCATCGAGATTCCCATAGGGTTCAGTGTTAATCAGTGAGACTCCCACAGGGTTCAGTGTTAATCGGTGAGACTCACATAGGGTTCAGTGTTAATCAGTGAGACTCCCATAGGGTTCAGTGTTAATCAGTGGAACTCCCACTGGGTTCAGTGTTAATCTGAGATTCCCACAGGGTTCAGTGTTAATCAGTGAGACTCCCATAGTGTTCAGTGTAAATCACTGAGACTCCCATTGGGTTCGGTGTTAATCAGTGAGACTCCTATAGGGTGCAATGTTAATCAGTGAGACTCCCATAGGGTTCAGTGTTAATCAGTGAGACTCCCATAGGGTTCAGTGTTAATCAGTGAGACTCCCATAGGGTTCAGTGTTAATCAGTGAGACTCCCATAGGGTTCAGTGTTAATCAGTGAGACTCCCACAGGGTTCAGTGTTAATCAGTGAGACACCCACAGGGTTCTGTGTTAATCAGTGAGACTCCCATAGGGTTCAGTGTTAATCAGTGAGACTCCCACAAGGTTCAGTGTTAATCAGTGAGACTCCCATAGGGTTCAGTGTCAATCAGTGAGACTCCCCCAGGGTTCAGTTTTAATCAGTAAGACTCCCATAGGGTTCAGTGTTAATCAGTGAGACTCCCACAGGGTTCAGTGTTAATCAGCGAGATTCCCATAGGGTTCAGTGTTAATCAGTGAGACTCCCACAGGGTTCAGTGTTAATCATTGAGACTTCCATAGGGTCAGTATTAATCGGTGAGACTCCCATAGGGTTCAGTGTTAATCAGTGAGACTCCCATAGGGTTCAGTGTTAATCAGTGAGACTCCCATAGGGTTCAGTGTTAATCAGTGAGACTCCCATAGGGTTCAGTGTTAATCAGTGAGACACCCACATGGTTCTGTGTTAATCAGTGAGACTCCCATAGGGTTCAGTGTTAATCAGTGAGACTCCCACAGGGTTCAGTGTTCATCAGTGAGACTCCCATAGGGTTCAGTGTCAATCAGTGAGACTCCCCCAGGGTTCAGTGTTAATCAGTGAGACTCCCATAGGGTTCAGTGTTAATCAGTGAGATTCCCATATGGTTCAGTGTTAATCAGTGAGACTCCCACAGGGTTCAGTGTTAATCATTGAGACTCCCATAGGGTCAGTATTGATCGGTGAGACTCCCATAGGGTTCAGTGTTAATCAGTGAGACTCCCATAGGGTTCAGTTTTAATCAGTGAGACTCCCACAGGGTTCAGTGTTAATCAGTGAGACTCCCACAGGGTTCAGTGTTAATCAGTGAGACTCCCATAGGGTTCAGTATTAATCAGTGAGACTCCCACAGGGTTCAGTGTTAATCAGTGAGACTCCCACAGGGTTCAGTGTTAATCAGTGAGACTCCCACAGGGCTCAGTGTTAATCAGTGAGACTCCCACAGGGCTCATTGTTAATCAGTGAGACTCCCACAGGGCTCAGTGTTAATCAGTGAGACTCCCATAGGGTTCAGTGTTAATCAGTGAGACTCCCATAGGGTTCAGTGTTAATCAGTGAGACACCCACAGGGTTCGGTGTTAATCAGTGAAACTCCCATAGGGTTCAGTGTTAATCAGTGAGACTCCCACAGGGTTCAGTGTTCATCAGTGAGACTCCCATAGGGTTCAGTGTCAATCAGTGAGACTCCCCCAGGGTTCAGTGTTAATCAGTGAGACTCCCATAGGGTTCAGTGTTAATCAGTGAGATTCCCATAGGGTTCAGTGTTAATCAGTGCGACTCCCACAGGGTTCACTTTTAATCATTGAGACTCCCATAGGGTCAGTATTAATCGGTGAGACTCCCATAGGGTTCAGTGTTAATCAGTGAGACTCCCATAGGGTTCAGTTTTAATCAGTGAGACTCCCACAGGGTTCAGTGTTAATCAGTGAGACTCCCACAGGTTTCAGTGTTAATCAGTGAGACTCCCATAGGGTTCAGTATTAATCAGTGAGACTCCCACAGGGTTCAGTGTTAATCAGTGAGACTCCCACAGGGTTCAGTGTTAATCAGTGAGACTCCCACAGGGCTCAGTGTTAATCAGTGAGACTCCCACAGGGCTCAGTGTTAATCAGTGAGATTCCCATAGGGTTCAGTGTTAATCAGTGAGACTCCCACAGGGTTCAGTGTTAATCATTGAGGCTCCCATAGGGTCAGTATTGATCGGTGAGACTCCCATAGGGTTCAGTGTTAATCAGTGAGACTCCCATAGGGTTCAGTTTTAATCAGTGAGACTCCCACAGGGTTCAGTGTTAATCAGTGAGACTCCCACAGGGTTCAGTGTTAATCAGTGAGACTCCCATAGGGTTCAGTATTAATCAGTGAGACTCCCACAGGGTTCAGTGTTAATCAGTGAGACTCCCACAGGGTTCAGTGTTAATCACTGAGACTCCCACAGGGCTCAGTGTTAATCAGTGAGACTCCCACAGGGCTCATTGTTAATCAGTGAGACTCCCACAGGGCTCAGTGTTAATCAGTGAGACTCCCATAGGGTTCAGTGTTAATCAGTGAGACTCCCATAGGGTTCAGTGTTAATCAGTGAGACACCCACAGGGTTCGGTGTTAATCAGTGAAACTCCCATAGGGTTCAGTGTTAATCAGTGAGACTCCCCCAGGGTTCAGTGTTAATCAGTGAGACTCCCATAGGGTTCAGTGTTAATCAGTGAGATTCCCATAGGGTTCAGTGTTAATCAGTGCGACTCCCACAGGGTTCAGTTTTAATCATTGAGACTCCCATAGGGTCAGTATTAATCGGTGAGACTCCCATAGGGTTCAGTGTTAATCAGTGAGACTCCCATAGGGTTCAGTTTTAATCAGTGAGACTCCCACAGGGTTCAGTGTTAATCAGTGAGACTCCCACAGGTTTCAGTGTTAATCAGTGAGACTCCCATAGGGTTCAGTATTAATCAGTGAGACTCCCACAGGGTTCAGTGTTAATCAGTGAGACTCCCACAGGGTTCAGTGTTAATCAGTGAGACTCCCACAGGGCTCAGTGTTAATCAGTGAGACTCCCACAGGGCTCAGTGTTAATCAGTGAGATTCCCATAGGGTTCAGTGTTAATCAGTGAGACTCCCACAGGGTTCAGTGTTAATCATTGAGGCTCCCATAGGGTCAGTATTGATCGGTGAGACTCCCATAGGGTTCAGTGTTAATCAGTGAGACTCCCATAGGGTTCAGTTTTAATCAGTGAGACTCCCACAGGGTTCAGTGTTAATCAGTGAGACTCCCACAGGGTTCAGTGTTAATCAGTGAGAATCCCATAGGGTTCAGTATTAATCAGTGAGACTCCCACAGGGTTCAGTGTTAATCAGTGAGACTCCCACAGGGTTCAGTGTTAATCACTGAGACTCCCACAGGGCTCAGTGTTAATCAGTGAGACTCCCACAGGGCTCATTGTTAATCAGTGAGACTCCCACAGGGCTCAGTGTTAATCAGTGAGACTCCCATAGGGTTCAGTGTTAATCAGTGAGACTCCCATAGGGTTCAGTGTTAATCAGTGAGACACCCACAGGGTTCGGTGTTAATCAGTGAAACTCCCATAGGGTTCAGTGTTAATCAGTGAGACTCCCACAGGGTTCAGTGTTCATCAGTGAGACTCCCATAGGGTTCAGTGTCAATCAGTGAGACTCCCCCAGGGTTCAGTGTTAATCAGTGAGACTCCCATAGGGTTCAGTGTTAATCAGTGAGATTCCCATAGGGTTCAGTGTTAATCAGTGCGACTCCCACAGGGTTCAGTTTTAATCATTGAGACTCCCATAGGGTCAGTATTAATTGGTGAGACTCCCATAGGGTTCAGTGTTAATCAGTGAGACTCCCATAGGGTTCAGTTTTAATCAGTGAGACTCCCACAGGGTTCAGTGTTAATCAGTGAGACTCCCACAGGTTTAAGTGTTAATCAGTGAGACTCCCATAGGGTTCAGTATTAATCAGTGAGACTCCCACAGGGTTCAGTGTTAATCAGTGAGACTCCCACAGGGTTCAGTGTTAATCAGTGAGACTCCCACAGGGCTCAGTGTTAATCAGTGAGACTCCCACAGGGCTCAGTGTTAATCAGTGAGACTCCCACAGGGCTCAGTGTTAATCAGTGAGACTCCCACAGGGCTCAGTGTTAATCAGTGAGACTCCCATAGGGTTCAGTGTTAATCAGTGAGACTCCCATAGGGTTCAGTGTTAATCAGTGGGGCTCCCACAGGGTTCGGTGTTAATCAGTGAGACTCCCATAGGGTTCAGTGTTAATCAGTCAGTCTCCCATAGGGTTCAGTGTTAATAAGTGAGACTCCCACAGGGTTCAGTGTTAATCATCGAGATTCCCATAGGGTTCAGTGTTAATCAGTGAGACTCCCACAGGGTTCAGTGTTAATCGGTGAGACTCACATAGGGTTCAGTGTTAATCAGTGAGACTCCCATAGGGTTCAGTGTTAATCAGTGGAACTCCCACTGGGTTCAGTGTTAATCTGAGATTCCCACAGGGTTCAGTGTTAATCAGTGAGACTCCCATAGTGTTCAGTGTAAATCACTGAGACTCCCATTGGGTTCGGTGTTAATCAGTGAGACTCCTATAGGGTGCAATGTTAATCAGTGAGACTCCCATAGGGTTCAGTGTTAATCAGTGAGACTCCCATAGGGTTCAGTGTTAATCAGTGAGACTCCCATAGGGTTCAGTGTTAATCAGTGAGACTCCCATAGGGTTCAGTGTTAATCAGTGAGACTCCCACAGGGTTCAGTGTTAATCAGTGAGACACCCACAGGGTTCTGTGTTAATCAGTGAGACTCCCATAGGGTTCAGTGTCAATCAGTGAGACTCCCCCAGGGTTCAGTTTTAATCAGTGAGACTCCCATAGGGTTCAGTGTTAATCAGTGAGACTCCCACAGGGTTCAGTGTTAATCAGCGAGATTCCCATAGGGTTCAGTGTTAATCAGTGAGACTCCCACAGGGTTCAGTGTTAATCATTGAGACTTCCATAGGGTCAGTATTAATCGGTGAGACTCCCATAGGGTTCAGTGTTAATCAGTGAGACTCCCATAGGGTTCAGTGTTAATCAGTGAGACTCCCATAGGGTTCAGTGTTAATCAGTGAGACTCCCATAGGGTTCAGTGTTAATCAGTGAGACACCCACAGGGTTCTGTGTTAATCAGTGAGACTCCCATAGGGTTCAGTGTTAATCAGTGAGACTCCCACAGGGTTCAGTGTTCATCAGTGAGACTCCCATAGGGTTCAGTGTCAATCAGTGAGACTCCCCCAGGGTTCAGTGTTAATCAGTGAGACTCCCATAGGGTTCAGTGTTAATCAGTGAGATTCCCATATGGTTCAGTGTTAATCAGTGAGACTCCCACAGGGTTCAGTGTTAATCATTGAGACTCCCATAGGGTCAGTATTGATCGGTGAGACTCCCATAGGGTTCAGTGTTAATCAGTGAGACTCCCATAGGGTTCAGTTTTAATCAGTGAGACTCCCACCGGGTTCAGTGTTAATCAGTGAGACTCCCACAGGGTTCAGTGTTAATCAGTGAGACTCCCATAGGGTTCAGTATTAATCAGTGAGACTCCCACAGGGTTCAGTGTTAATCAGTGAGACTCCCACAGGGTTCAGTGTTAATCAGTGAGACTCCCACAGGGCTCAGTGTTAATCAGTGAGACTCCCACAGGGCTCATTGTTAATCAGTGAGACTCCCACAGGGCTCAGTGTTAATCAGTGAGACTCCCATAGGGTTCAGTGTTAATCAGTGAGACTCCCATAGGGTTCAGTGTTAATCAGTGAGACACCCACAGGGTTCGGTGTTAATCAGTGAAACTCCCATAGGGTTCAGTGTTAATCAGTGAGACTCCCACAGGGTTCAGTGTTCATCAGTGAGACTCCCATAGGGTTCAGTGTCAATCAGTGAGACTCCCCCAGGGTTCAGTGTTAATCAGTGAGACTCCCATAGGGTTCAGTGTTAATCAGTGAGATTCCCATAGGGTTCAGTGTTAATCAGTGCGACTCCCACAGGGTTCAGTTTTAATCATTGAGACTCCCATAGGGTCAGTATTAATCGGTGAGACTCCCACAGGGTTCAGTGTTAATCAGTGAGACTCCCACAGGTTTCAGTGTTAATCAGTGAGACTCCCATAGGGTTCAGTATTAATCAGTGAGACTCCCACAGGGTTCAGTGTTAATCAGTGAGACTCCCACAGGGTTCAGTGTTAATCAGTGAGACTCCCCCAGGGCTCAGTGTTAATCAGTGAGACTCCCACAGGGCTCAGTGTTAATCAGTGAGACTCCCACAGGGCTCAGTGTTAATCAGTGAGACTCCCACAGGGCTCAGTGTTAATCAGTGAGACTCCCATAGGGTTCAGTGTTAATCAGTGAGACTCCCATAGGGTTCAAAGTTAATCAGTGGGGCTCCCACAGGGTTCGGTGTTAATCAGTGAGACTCCCATAGGGTTCAGTGTTAATCAGTCAGTCTCCCATAGGGTTCAGTGTTAATAAGTGAGACTCCCACAGGGTTCAGTGTTAATCATCGAGATTCCCATAGGGTTCAGTGTTAATCAGTGAGACTCCCACAGGGTTCAGTGTTAATCGGTGAGACTCACATAGGGTTCAGTGTTAATCAGTGAGACTCCCATAGGGTTCAGTGTTAATCAGTGAGACTCCCATAGTGTTCAGTGTAAATCACTGAGACTCCCATTGGGTTCGGTGTTAATCAGTAAGACTCCCATAGAGTTCGGTGGTAATCAGTGAGACTCCCATAGGGTTCAGTGTTAATCAGTGAGACTCCCATGGGGTTCAGTGTTAATCAGTGAGACTCCCATAGGGTTCGGTGTTAATCAGTGAGACTCCCATAGGGTGCAGTGTTAATCAGTGAGACTCCCACAGGGTTCAGTGTTAATCAGTGAGACTCCCACAGGGTTCAGTGGTAATCAGTGAGACTTCCATAGGGTTCAGTGTTAATCAGTGAGACTCCCACAGGGTTCAGTGTTAATCACTGAGACTTCCATAGGGTCCAGTGTTAATCAGTGAGACTCCCACAGGGTTCAGTGTTAATCAGTGAGACTCCCATAGGGTTCAGTGTTAATCAATGAGACTCCCATAGGGTTCAGTGTTAATCAGTGAGACTCCAACAGGGTTCAGTGTTAATCAGTGGAACTCCCACTGGGTTCAGTGTTAATCAGTGAGATTCCCACAGGGTTCAGTGTTAATCAGTGAGACTCCCATAGTGTTCAGTGTAAATCACTGAGACTCCCTTTGGGTTCAGTGTTAATCACTGAGACTTCCATAGGGTCCAGTGTTAATCAGTGAGACTCCCACAGGGTTCAGTGTTAATCAGTGAGACTCCCATAGGGTTCAGTGTTAATCAATGAGACTCCCATAGGGTTCAGTGTTAATCAGTGAGACTCCAACAGGGTTCAGTGTTAATCAGTGAAACTCCCATAGGGTTCGGTGTTAATCAGTGAGACTCCCATAGGGTTCAAGGTTAATCAGTGAGACTCCCATAGGGTTCAGTGTTAATCAGTGAGACTCCCACAGGGTTCAGTGTTAATCAGTGAGACACCCACAGGGTTATGTGTTAATCAGTGAGACTCCCATAGGGTTCAGTGTTAATCAGTGAGACTCCCACAAGGTTCAGTGTTAATCAGTGAGACTCCCATAGGGTTCACTGTCAATCAGTGAGACTCCCCCAGGGTTCAGTGTTAATCAGTGAGACTCCCATAGGGTTCAGTGTTAATCAGTGAGACTCCCACAGGGTTCAGTGTTAATCAGCGAGATTCCCATAGGGTTCAGTGTTAATCAGTGAGACTCCCACAGGGTTCAGTGTTAATCATTGAGACTCCCATAGGGTCAGTATTAATCGGTGAGACTCCCATAGGGTTCAGTGTTAATCAGTGAGACTCCCATAGGGTTCAGTGTTAATCAGTGAGACTCCCATAGGGTTCAGTGTTAATCAGTGAGACTCCCATAGGGTTTAGTGTTAATCAGTGAGACACCCACAGGGTTCTGTGTTAATCAGTGAGACTCCCATAGGGTTCAGTGTTAATCAGTGAGACTCCCACAGGGTTCAGTGTTCATCAGTGAGACTCCCATAGGGTTAAGTGTCAATCAGTGAGACTCCCCCAGGGTTCAGTGTTAATCAGTGAGACTCCCATAGGGTTCAGTGTTAATCAGTGAGATTCCCATATGGTTCAGTGTTAATCAGTGAGACTCCCACAGGGTTCAGTGTTAATCATTGAGACTCCCATAGGGTCAGTATTGATCGGTGAGACTCCCATAGGGTTCAGTGTTAATCAGTGAGACTCCCATAGGGTTCAGTTTTAATCAGTGAGACACCCACAGGGTTCAGTGTTAATCAGTGAGACTCCCACAGGGTTCAGTGTTAATCAGTGAGACTCCCATAGGGTTCAGTATTAATCAGTGAGACTCCCACAGGGTTCAGTGTTAATCAGTGAGACTCCCATAGGGTTCAGTGTTAATCAGTGAGACTCCCATAGGGTTCAGTGTTAATCATTGGGGCTCCCACAGGGTTTGGTGTTAATCAGTGAGACTCCCATAGGGTTCAGTGTTAATCAGTGAGACTCCCACAGGGCTCAGTGTTAATCAGTGAGACTCCCACAGGGCTCAGTGTTAATCAGTGAGACTCCCACAGGGCTCAGTGTTAATCAGTGAGACTCCCATAGGGTTCAGTGTTAATCAGTGAGACTCCCATAGGGTTCAGTGTTAATCAGTGGGGCTCCCACAGGGTTCGGTGTTAATCAGTGAGACTCCCATAGGGTTCAGTGTTAATCAGTCAGACTCCCATAGGGTTCAGTGTTAATAAGTGAGACTCCCACAGGGTTCAGTGTTAATCAGCGAGATTCCCATAGGGTTCAGTGTTAATCAGTGAGACTCCCACAGGGTTCAGTGTTAATCGGTGAGACTCACATAGGGTTCAGTGTTAATCAGTGAGACTCCCATAGGGTTCAGTGTTAATCAGTGAGACTCCCATAGTGTTCAGTGTAAATCACTGAGACTCCCATTGGGTTCGGTGTTAATCAGTAAGACTCCCATAGAGTTCGGTGTTAATCAGTGGGACTCCCATAGGGTTCAGTGTTAATCAGTGAGACTCCCATGGGGTTCAGTGTTAATCAGTGAGACTCCCATAGGGTTTGGTGTTAATCAGTGAGACTCCCACAGGGTTCAGTGTTAATCAGTGAGACTCCCACAGGGTTCAGTGTTAATCAGGGAGACACCCATAGGGTTCAGTGTTAATCAGTGAGACTCCCACAGGGTTCAGTGGTAATCAGTGAGACTTCCATAGGGTTCAGTGTTAATCAGTGAGACACCCACAGGGTTCTGTGTTAATCAGTGAGACTCCCATAGGGTTCAGTGTTAATCAGTGAGACACCCACAGGGTTCTGTGTTAATCAGTGAGACTCCCATAGGATTCAGTGTTAATCAGTGAGACTCCCACAGGGTTCAGTGTTCATCAGTGAGACTCCCATAGGGTTCAGTGTCAATTAGTGAGACTCCCCCAGGGTTCAGTGTTAATCAGTGAGACTCCCATAGGGTTCAGTGTTAATCAGTGAGACTCCCACAGGGTTCAGTGTTAATCATTGAGACTCCCATAGGGTCAGTATTGATCGGTGAGACTCCCATAGGGTTCAGTGTTAATCAGTGAGACTCCCATAGGGTTCAGTTTTAATCAGTGAGACTCCCACAGGGTTCAGTGTTAATCAGTGAGACTCCCACAGGGTTCAGTGTTAATCAGTGAGACTCCCATAGGGTTCAGTATTAATCAGTGAGACTCCCACAGGGTTCAGTGTTAATCAGTGAGACTCCCACAGGGTTCAGTGTTAATCAGTGAGACTCCCACAGGGCTCAGTGTTAATCAGTGAGACTCCCACAGGGCTCAGTGTTAATCAGTGAGACTCCCACAGGGCTCAGTGTTAATCAGTGCGACTCCCATAGGGTTCAGTGTTAATCAGTGAGACTCCCATAGGGTTCAGTGTTAATCAGTCAGACTCCCATAGGGTTCAGTGTTAATAAGTGAGACTCCCACAGGGTTCAGTGTTAATCAGTGCGACTCCCATAGGGTTCAGTGTTAATCAGTGAGACTCCCATAGGGTTCAATGTTAATCAGTGGGGCTCCCACAGGGTTCGGTGTTAATCAGTGAGACTCCAATAGGGTTCAGTGTTAATCAGTCAGACTCCCATAGGGTTCAGTGTTAATAAGCGAGACTCCCACAGGGTTCAGTGTTAATCGGTGAGACTCAAATAGGGTTCAGTGTTAATCAGTGAGACTCCCATAGGGTTCAGTGTTAATCAGTGAGACTCCCATAGTGTTCAGTGTAAATCACTGAGACTCCCATTGGGTTCGGTGTTAATCAGTAAGACTCCCATAGAGTTCGGTGTTAATCAGTGAGACTCCCATAGGGTTCAGTGTTAATCAGTGAGACTCCCATGGGGTTCAGTGTTAATCAGTGAGACTCCCATAGGGTTCGGTGTTAATCAGTGAGACTCCCATAGAGTGCAGTGTTAATCAGTGAGACTCCCACAGGGTTCAGTGTTAATCAGTGAGACTCCCACAGGGTTCAGTGTTAATCAGGGAGACACCCATAGGGTTCAGTGTTAATCAGTGAGACTCCCACAGGGTTCAGTGGTAATCAGTGAGACTTCCATAGGGTTCAGTGTTAATCAGTGATACTCCCATAGGGTTCAGTGTTAATCACTGAGACTTCCATAGGGTTCAGTGTTAATCAGTGAGACTCCCACAGGGTTCAGTGTTAATCAGTGAGACTCCCATAGGGAACAGTGTTAATCAATGAGACTTCCATAGTGTTCAGTGTAAATCACTGAGACTCCCATTGGGTTCGGTGTTAATCAGTGAGACTCCTATAGGGTGCAGTGTTAATCAGTGAGACTCCCATAGGGTTCAGTGTTAATCAGTGAGACTCCCATAGGGTTCAGTGTTAATCAGTGAGACTCCATAGGGTTCAGTGTTAATCAGTGAGACTCCCATAGGGTTCAGTGTTAATCAGTGAGACTCCCACAGGGTTCAGTGTTAATCAGTGAGACACCCACAGGGTTCTGTGTTAATCAGTGAGACTACCATAGGGTTCAGTGTTAATCAGTGAGACTCCCACAAGGTTCAGTGTTAATCAGTGAGACTCCCATAGGGTTCAGTGTCAATCAGTGAGACTCCCCCAGGGTTCAGTGTTAATCAGTGAGACTCCCATAGGGTTCAGTGTTAATCAGTGAGACTCCCACAGAGTTCAGTGTTTTTTTTATCAGCGAGATTCCCATAGGGTTCAGTGTTAATCAATGAGACTCCCACAGGGTTCAGTGTTAATCATTGAGACTCCCATAGGGTCAGTATTAATCGGTGAGACTCCCATAGGGTTCAGTGTTAATCAGTGAGACTCCCATAGGGTTCAGTGTTAATCAGTGAGACTCCCATAGGGTTCAGTGTTAATCAGTGAGACTCCCATAGGGTTCAGTGTTAATCAGTGAGACTCCCACAGGGTTCAGTGTTAATCAGTGAGACACCCACAGGGTTCTGTGTTAATCAGTGAGACTCCCATAGGGTTCAGTGTTAATCAGTGAGACTCCCACAGGGTTCAGTGTTAATCAGTGAGACACCCACAGGGTTCTGTGTTAATCAGTGAGACTCCCATAGGGTTCAGTGTTAATCAGTGAGACTCCCATAGGGTTCAGTGTTAATCAGTGAGACTCCCACAGGGTTCAGTGTTAATCATTGAGACTCCCATAGGGTCAGTATTAATCGGTGAGACTCCCTTAGGGTTCAGTGTTAATCAGTGAGACTCCCATAGGGTTCAGTGTTAATCAGTGAGACTCCCATAGGGTTCAGTGTTAATCAGTGAGACTCTCATAGGGTTCAGTGTTAATCAGTGAGACACGCACAGGGTTCTGTGTTAATCAGTGAGACTCCCATAGGGTTCAGTGTTAATCAGTGAGACTCCCACAGGGTTCAGTGTTCATCAGTGAGACTCCCATAGGGTTCAGTGTCAATCAGTGAGACTCCCCCAGGGTTCAGTGTTAATCAGTGAGACTCCCATAGGGTTCAGTGTTAATCAGTGAGATTCCCATAGGGTTCAGTGTTAATCAGTGAGACTCCCACAGGGTTCAGTGTTAATCATTGAGACTCCCATAGGGTCAGTATTGATCGGTGAGACTCCCATAGGGTTCAGTGTTAATCAGTTAGACTCCCATAGGGTTCAGTTTTAATCAGTGAGACTCCCACAGGGTTCAGTGTTAATCAGTGAGACTCCCACAGGGTTCAGTGTTAATCAGTGAGACTCCCATAGGGTTCAGTATTAATCAGTGAGACTCCCACAGGGTTCAGTGTTAATCAGTGAGACTCCCACAGGGTTCAGTGTTAATCAGTGAGACTTCCACAGGGCTCAGTGTTAATCAGTGAGACTCCCACAGGGCTCAGTGTTAATCAGTGAGACTCCCACAGGGCTCAGTGTTAATCAGTGAGACTCCCATAGGGTTCAGTGTTAATCAGTGAGACTCCCATAGGGTTCAGTGTTAATCAGTCAGACTCCCATAGGGTTCAGTGTTAATAAGTGAGACTCCCACAGGGTTCAGTGTTAATCAGCGAGATTCCCATAGGGTTCAGTGTTAATCAGTGAGACTCCCACAGGGTTCAGTGTTAATCAGTGAGACTCCCATAGGGTCAGTATTAATCGGAGAGACTCCCATAGGGTTCAGTGTTAATCAGTGAGACTCCCATAGGGTTCAGTGTTAATCAGTGAGACTCCCATAGGGTTCAGTGTTAATCAGTGAGACTCCCATAGGGTTCAGTGTTAATCAGTGAGACTCCCACAGGGTTCAGTGTTAATCAGTGAGACACCCACAGGGTTCTGTGTTAATCAGTGAGACTCCCATAGGGTTCAGTGTTAATCAGTGAGACTCCCACAGGGTTCAGTGTTAATCAGTGAGACACCCACAGGGTTCTGTGTTAATCAGTGAGACTCCCATAGGGTTCAGTGTTAATCAGTGAGACTCCCATAGGGTTCAGTGTTAATCAGTGAGACTCCCACAGGGTTCATTGTTAATCATTGAGACTCCCATAGGGTCAGTATTAATCGGTGAGACTCCCATAGGGTTCAGTGTTAATCAGTGAGACTCCCTTAGGGTTCAGTGTTAATCAGTGAGACTCCCATAGGGTTCAGTGTTAATCAGTGAGACTCCCATAGGGTTCAGTGTTAATCAGTGAGACACGCACAGGGTTCTGTGTTAATCAGTGAGACTCCCATAGGGTTCAGTGTTAATCAGTGAGACTCCCACAGGGTTCAGTGTTCATCAGTGAGACTCCCATAGGGTTCAGTGTCAATCAGTGAGACTCCCCCAGGGTTCAGTGTTAATCAGTGAGACTCCCATAGGGTTCAGTGTTAATCAGTGAGATTCCCATAGGGTTCAGTGTTAATCAGTGAGACTCCCACAGGGTTCAGTGTTAATCATTGAGACTCCCATAGGGTCAGTATTGATCGGTGAGACTCCCATAGGGTTCAGTGTTAATCAGTTAGACTCCCATAGGGTTCAGTTTTAATCAGTGAGACTCCCACAGGGTTCAGTGTTAATCAGTGAGACTCCCACAGGGTTCAGTGTTAATCAGTGAGACTCCCATAGGGTTCAGTATTAATCAGTGAGACTCCCACAGGGTTCAGTGTTAATCAGTGAGACTCCCACAGGGTTCAGTGTTAATCAGTGAGACTCCCACAGGGCTCAGTGTTAATCAGTGAGACTCCCACAGGGCTCAGTGTTAATCAGTGAGACTCCCACAGGGCTCAGTGTTAATCAGTGAGACTCCCATAGGGTTCAGTGTTAATCAGTGAGACTCCCATAGGGTTCAGTGTTAATCAGTCAGACTCCCATAGGGTTCAGTGTTAATAAGTGAGACTCCCACAGGGTTCAGTGTTAATCAGCGAGATTCCCATAGGGTTCAGTGTTAATCAGTGAGACTCCCACAGGGTTCAGTGTTAATCAGTGAGACTCCCATAGGGTCAGTATTAATCGGAGAGACTCCCATAGGGTTCAGTGTTAATCAGTGAGACTCCCATAGGGTTCAGTGTTAATCAGTGAGACTCCCATAGGGTTCAGTGTTAATCAGTGAGACTCCCATAGGGTTCAGTGTTAATCAGTGAGACTCCCACAGGGTTCAGTGTTAATCAGTGAGACACCCACAGGGTTCTGTGTTAATCAGTGAGACTCCCATAGGGTTCAGTGTTAATCAGTGAGACTCCCACAGGGTTCAGTGTTAATCAGTGAGACACCCACAGGGTTCTGTGTTAATCAGTGAGACTCCCATAGGGTTCAGTGTTAATCAGTGAGACTCCCATAGGGTTCAGTGTTAATCAGTGAGACTCCCACAGGGTTCATTGTTAATCATTGAGACTCCCATAGGGTCAGTATTAATCGGTGAGACTCCCATAGGGTTCAGTGTTAATCAGTGAGACTCCCTTAGGGTTCAGTGTTAATCAGTGAGACTCCCATAGGGTTCAGTGTTAATCAGTGAGACTCCCATAGGGTTCAGTGTTAATCAGTGAGACACCCACAGGGTTCTGTGTTAATCAGTGAGACTCCCATAGGGTTCAGTGTTAATCAGTGAGACTCCCACAGGGTTCAGTGTTCATCAGTGAGACTCCCATAGGGTTCAGTGTCAATCAGTGAGACTCCCCCAGGGTTCAGTGTTAATCAGTGAGACTCCCATAGGGTTCAGTGTTAATCAGTGAGATTCCCATAGGGTTCAGTGTTAATCAGTGAGACTCCCACAGGGTTCAGTGTTAATCATTTAGACTCCCATAGGGTCAGTATTGATCGGTGAGACTCCCATAGGGTTCAGTGTTAATCAGTGAGACTCCCATAGGGTTCAGTTTTAATCAGTGAGACTCCCACAGGGTTCAGTGTTAATCAGTGAGACTCCCACAGGGTTCAGTGTTAATCAGTGAGACTCCCATAGGGTTCAGTATTAATCAGTGAGACTCCCACAGGGTTCAGTGTTAATCAGTGAGACTCCCACAGGGTTCAGTGTTAATCAGTGAGACTCCCACAGGGCTCAGTGTTAATCAGTGAGACTCCCACAGGGCTCAGTGTTAATCAGTGAGACTCCCACAGGGCTCAGTGTTAATCAGTGAGACTCCCATAGGGTTCAGTGTTAATCAGTGAGACTCCCATAGGGTTCAGTGTTAATCAGTGGGGCTCCCACAGGGTTCGGTGTTAATCAGTGAGACTCCCATAGGGTTCAGTGTTAATCAGTCAGACTCCCATAGGGTTCAGTGTTAATAAGTGAGACTCCCACAGGGTTCAGTGTTAATCAGCGAGATTCCCATAGGGTTCAGTGTTAATCAGTGAGACTCCCACAGGGTTCAGTGTTAATCGGTGAGACTCATATAGGGTTCAGTGTTAATCAGTGAGTCTCCCATAGGGTTCAGTGTTAATCAGTGAGACTCCCATAGTGTTCAGTGTAAATCACTGAGACTCCCATTGGGTTCGGTGTTAATCAGTAAGACTCCCATAGAGTTCGGTGTTAATCAGTGAGACTCCTATAGGGTTCAGTGTTAATCAGTGAGACTCCCATGGGGTTCAGTGTTAATCATTGAGACTCCCATAGGGTTCGGTGTTAATCAGTGAGACTCCCTTAGGGTGCAGTGTTAATCAGTGAGACTCCCACAGGGTTCAGTGTTAATCAGTGAGACTCCCACAGGGTTCAGTGTTAATCAGGGAGACACCCATAGGGTTCAGTGTTAATCAGTGAGACTCCCACAGGGTTCAGTGGTAATCAGTGAGACTTCCATAGGGTTCAGTGTTAATAAGTGATACTCCCATAGGGTTCAGTGTTAATCACTGAGACTTCCATAGGGTTCAGTGTTAATCAGTGAGACTCCCATAGGGTTCAGTGTTAATCAGTGAAACACCCACAGGGTTCTGTGTTAATCAGTGAGACTCCCATAGGGTTCAGTGTTAATCAGTGAGACTCCCACAGGGTTCAGTGTTCATCAGTGAGACTCCCATAGGGTTCAGTGTCAATCAGTGAGACTCCCCCAGGGTTCAGTGTTAATCAGTGAGACTCCCATAGGGTTCAGTGTTAATCAGTGAGACTCCCACAGGGTTCCGTGTTAATCATTGAGACTCCCATAGGGTCAGTATTGATCGGTGAGACTCCCATAGGGTTCAGTGTTAATCAGTGAGACTCCCATAGGGTTCAGTTTTAATCAGTGAGACTCCCACAGGGTTCAGTGTTAATCAGTGAGACTCCCACAGGGTTCAGTGTTAATCAGTGAGACTCCCACAGGGTTCAGTGTTAATCAGTGAGACTCCAACAGGGCTCAGTGTTAATCAGTGAGACTCCCACAGGGCTCAGTGTTAATCAGTGAGACTCCCACAGGGCTCAGTGTTAATCAGTGAGACTCCCATAGGGTTCAGTGTTAATCAGTGAGACTCCCATAGGGTTCAGTGTTAATCAGTGGGGCTCCCACAGGGTTCGGTGTTAATCAGTGAGACTCCCATAGGGTTCAGTGTTAATCAGTCAGACTCCCATAGGGTTCAGTGTTAATAAGTGAGACTCCCACAGGGTTCAGTGTTAATCAGCGAGATTCCCATAGGGTTCAGTGTTAATCAGTGAGACTCCCACAGGGTTCAGTGTTAATCGGTGAGACTCACATAGGGTTCAGTGTTAATCAGTGAGACTCCCATAGGGTTCAGTGTTAATCAGTGAGACTCCCATAGTGTTCAGTGTAAATCACTGAGACTCCCATTGGGTTCGGTGTTAATCAGTAAGACTCCCATAGAGTTCGGTGTTAATCAGTGAGACTCCCATAGGGTTCAGTGTTAATCAGTGAGACTCCCATGGGGTTCAGTGTTAATCAGTGAGACTCCCATAGGGTTCAGTGTTAATCAATGAGACTCCCATAGTGTTCAGTGTAAATCACTGAGACTTCCATAGGGTCAGTATTAATCGGTGAGACTCCCATAGGGTTCAGTGTTAATCAGTGAGACTCCCATAGGGTTCAGTGTTAATCAGTGAGACTCCCATAGGGTTCAGTGTTAATCAGTGAGACTCCCATAGGGTTCAGTGTTAATCAGTGAGACTCCCACAGGGTTCAGTGTTAATCAGTGAGACACCCACAGGGTTCTGTGTTAATCAGTGAGACTCCCATAGGGTTCAGTGTTAATCAGTGAGACTCCCACAGGGTTCAGTGTTCATCAGTGAGACTCCCATAGGGTTCAGTGTTAATCAGTGAGATTCCCATAGGGTTCAGTGTTAATCAGTGAGACTCCCACAGGGTTCAGTGTTAATCATTGAGACTCCCATAGGGTCAGTATTGATCGGTGAGACTCCCATAGGGTTCAGTGTTAATCAGTGAGACTCCCATAGGGTTCAGTTTTAATCAGTGAGACTCCCACAGGGTTCAGTGTTAATCAGTGAGACTCCCACAGGGTTCAGTGTTAATCAGTGAGCCTCCCATAGGGTTCAGTATTAATCAGTGAGACTCCCACAGGGTTCAGTGTTAATCAGTGAGACTCCCACAGGGTTCAATGTTAATCAGTGAGACTCCCACAGGGCTCAGTGTTAATCAGTGAGACTCCCACAGGGTTCAGTGTTAAGCGGTGAGACTCACATAGGGTTCAGTGTTAATCAGTGAGTCTCCCATAGGGTTCAGTGTTAATCAGTGAGACTCCCATAGTGTTCAGTGTAAATCACTGAGACTGCCATTGGGTTCGGTGTTAATCAGTAAGACTCCCATAGAGTTCGGTGTTAATCAGTGAGACTCCCATAGGGTTCAGTGTTAATCAGTGAGACTCCCATGGGGTTCAGTGTTAATCAGTGAGACTCCCATAGGGTTCGGTGTTAATCAGTGAGACTCCCATAGGGTGCAGTGTTAATCAGTGAGACTCCCACAGGGTTCAGTGTTAATCAGTGAGACTCCCACAGGGTTCAGTGTTAATCAGGGAGACACCCATAGGGTTCAGTGTTAATCAGTGAGACTCCCACAGGGTTCAGTGGTAATCAGTGAGACTTCCATAGGGTTCAGTGTTAATCAGTGATACTCCCATAGGGTTCAGTGTTAATCACTGAGACTTCCATAGGGTCAGTATTAATCGGTGAGACTCCCATAGGGTTCAGTGTTAATCAGTGAGACTCCCATAGGGTTCAGTGTTAATCAGTGAGACTCCCATAGGGTTCAGTGTTAATCAGTGAGACTCCCATAGGGTTCAGTGTTAATCAGTGAGACTCCCACAGGGTTCAGTGTTGATCAGTGAGACACCCACAGGGTTCTGTGTTAATCAGTGAGACTCCCATAGGGTTCAGTGTTAATCAGTGAGACTCCCACAGGGTTCAGTGTTAATCAGTGAGACACCCACAGGGTTCTGTGTTAATCAGTGAGACTCCCATAGGGTTCAGTGTTAATCAGTGAGACTCCCATAGGGTTCAGTGTTAATCAGTGATACTCCCAAAGGGTTCAGTGTTAATCATTGAGACTCCCATAGGGTCAGTATTAATCGGTGAGACTCCCATAGGGTTCAGTGTTAATCAGTGAGACTCCCATAGGGTTCAGTGTTAATCAGTGAGACTCCCATAGGGTTCAGTGTTAATCAGTGAGACTCCCATAGGGTTCAGTGTTAATCAGTGAGACACCCACAGGGTTCTGTGTTAATCAGTGAGACTCCCATAGGGTTCAGTGTTAATCAGTGAGACTCCCACAGGGTTCAGTGTTCATCAGTGAGACTCCCATAGGGTTCAGTGTTAATCAGTGAGATTCCCATAGGGTTCAGTGTTAATCAGTGAGACTCCCACAGGGTTCAGTGTTAATCATTGAGACTCCCATAGGGTCAGTATTGATCGGTGAGACTCCCATAGGGTTCAGTGTTAATCAGTGAGACTCCCATAGGGTTCAGTTTTAATCAGTGAGACTCCCACAGGGTTCAGTGTTAATCAGTGAGACTCCCACAGGGTTCAGTGTTAATCAGTGAGCCTCCCATAGGGTTCAGTATTAATCAGTGAGACTCCCACAGGGTTCAGTGTTAATCAGTGAGACTCCCACAGGGTTCAATGTTAATCAGTGAGACTCCCACAGGGCTCAGTGTTAATCAGTGAGACTCCCACAGGGCTCAGTGTTAATCAGTGAGACTCCCACAGGGCTCAGTGTTAATCAGTGAGACTCCCATAGGGTTCAGTGTTAATCAGTGAGACTCCCATAGGGTTCAGTGTTAATCAGTGGGGCTCCCACAGGGTTCGGTGTTAATCAGTGAGACTCCCATAGGGTTCAGTGTTAATCAGTCAGACTCCCATAGGGTTCAGTGTTAATAAGTGAGACTCCCACAGGGTTCAGTGTTAATCAGCGATATTCCCATAGGGTTCAGTGTTAATCAGTGAGACTCCCACAGGGTTCAGTGTTAAGCGGTGAGACTCACATAGGGTTCAGTGTTAATCAGTGAGTCTCCCTTAGGGTTCAGTGTTAATCAGTGAGACTCCCATAGTGTTCAGTGTAAATCACTGAGACTGCCATTGGGTTCGGTGTTAATCAGTAAGACTCCCATAGAGTTCGGTGTTAATCAGTGAGACTCCCATAGGGTTCAGTGTTAATCAGTGAGACTCCCATGGGGTTCAGTGTTAATCAGTGAGACTCCCATAGGGTTCGGTGTTAATCAGTGAGACTCCCATAGGGTGCAGTGTTAATCAGTGAGACTCCCACAGGGTTCAGTGTTAATCAGTGAGACTCCCACAGGGTTCAGTGTTAATCAGGGAGACACCCATAGGGTTCAGTGTTAATCAGTGAGACTCCCACAGGGTTCAGTGGTAATCAGTGAGACTTCCATAGGGTTCAGTGTTAATCAGTGATACTCCCATAGGGTTCAGTGTTAATCACTGAGACTTCCATAGGTTCAGTGTTAATCAGTGAGACTCCCACAGGGTTCAGTGTTAATCAGTGAGACTCCCATAGGGTTCAGTGTTAATCAATGAGACTCCCATAGTGTTCAGTGTAAATCACTGACACTCCCATTGGGTTCGGTGTTAATCAGTGAGACTCCTATAGGGTGCAGTGTTAATCAGTGAGACTCCCATAGGGTTCAGTGTTAATCAGTGAGACTCCCATAGGGTTCAGTGTTAATCAGTGAGACTCCCATAGGGTTCAGTGTTAATCCGTGAGACTCCCATAGGGTTCAGTGTTAATCAGTGAGACTCCCACAGGGTTCAGTGTTAATCAGTGAGACACCCACAGGGTTCTGTGTTAATCAGTGAGACTCCCATAGGGTTCAGTGTTAATCAGTGAGACTCCCATAGGGTTCAATGTTAATCAGTGAGACTCCCACAGGGTTCAGTGTTTTATCAGCGAGATTCCCATAGGGTTCAGTGTTAATCAGTGAGACTCCCACAGGGTTCAGTGTTAATCATTGAGACTCCCATAGGGTCAGTATTAATCGGTGAGACTCCCATAGGGTTCAGTGTTAATCAGTGAGACTCCCATAGGGTTCAGTGTTAATCAGTGAGACTCCCATAGGGTTCAGTGTTAATCAGTGAGACTCCCATAGGGTTCAGTGTTAATCAGTGAGACTCCCACAGGGTTCAGTGTTAATCAGTGAGACACCCACAGGGTTCTGTGTTAATCAGTGAGACTCCCATAGGGTTCAGTGTTAATCAGTGAGACTCCCACAGGGTTCAGTGTTAATCAGCGAGATTCCCATAGGGTTCAGTGTTAATCAGTGAGACTCCCACAGGGTTCAGTGTTAATCATTGAGACTCCCATATGGTCAGTATTAATCGGTGAGACTCCCATAGGGTTCAATGTTAATCAGTGAGACTCCCATAGGGTTCAGTTTTAATCAGTGAGACTCCCACAGGGTTCAGTGTTAATCAGTGAGACTCCCACAGGGTTCAGTGTTAATCAGTGAGACTCCCATAGTGTTCAGTATTAATCAGTGAGATTCCCATAGGGTTCAGTGTTAATCAGTGAGACTCCCACAGGGTTCAGTGTTAATCATTGAGACTCCCATAGGGTCAGTATTGATCGGTGAGACTCCCATAGGGTTCAGTGTTAATCAGTGAGACTCCCATAGGGTTCAGTTTTAATCAGTGAGACTCCCACAGGGTTCAGTGTTAATCAGTGAGACTCCCACAGGGTTCAGTGTTAATCAGTGAGACTCCCATAGGGTTCAGTATTAATCAGTGAGACTCCCACAGGGTTCAGTGTTAATCAGTGAGACTCCCACAGGGTTCAGTGTTAATCAGTGAGACTCCCACAGGGCTCAGTGTTAATCAGTGAGACTCCCACAGGGCTCAGTGTTAATCAGTGAGACTCCCACAGGGCTCAGTGTTAATCAGTGAGACTCCCATAGGGTTCAGTGTTAATCAGTGAGACTCCCATAGGGTTCAGTGTTAATCAGTGGGGCTCCGACAGGGTTCGGTGTTAATCAGTGAGACTCCCATAGGGTTCAGTGTTAATCAGTCAGACTCCCTTAGGGTTCAGTGTTAATAAGTGAGACTCCCACAGGGTTCAGTGTTAATCAGTGAGATTCCCATAGGGTTCAGTGTTAATCAGTGAGACTCCCACAGGGTTCAGTGTTAATCGGTGAGACTCATATAGGGTTCAGTGTTAATCAGTGAGTCTCCCATAGGGTTCAGTGTTAATCAGTGAGACTCCCATAGTGTTCAGTGTAAATCACTGAGACTCCCATTGGGTTCGGTGTTAATCAGTAAGACTCCCATAGAGTTCGGTGTTAATCAGTGAGACTCCTATAGGGTTCAGTGTTAATCAGTGAGACTCCCATGGGGTTCAGTGTTAATCAGTGAGACTCCCATAGGGTTCGGTGTTAATCAGTGAGACTCCCATAGGGTGCAGTGTTAATCAGTGAGACTCCCACAGGGTTCAGTGTTAATCAGTGAGACTCCCACAGGGTTCAGTGTTAATCAGGGAGACACCCATAGGGTTCAGTGTTAATCAGTGAGACTCCCACAGGGTTCAGTGGTAATCAGTGAGACTTCCATAGGGTTCAGTGTTAATCAGTGATACTCCCATAGGGTTCAGTGTTAATCACTGAGACTTCCATAGGGTTCAGTGTTAATCAGTGAGACTCCCATAGGGTTCAGTGTTAATCAGTGAGACACCCACAGGGTTCTGTGTTAATCAGTGAGACTCCCATAGGGTTCAGTGTTAATCAGTGAGACTCCCACAGGGTTCAGTGTTCATCAGTGAGACTCCCATAGGGTTCAGTGTCAATCAGTGAGACTCCCCCAGGGTTCAGTGTTAATCAGTGAGACTCCCATAGGGTTCAGTGTTAATCAGTGAGACTCCCACAGGGTTCCGTGTTAATCATTGAGACTCCCATAGGGTCAGTATTGATCGGTGAGACTCCCATAGGGTTCAGTGTTAATCAGTGAGACTCCCATAGGGTTCAGTTTTAATCAGTGAGACTCCCACAGGGTTCAGTGTTAATCAGTGAGACTCCCACAGGGTTCAGTGTTAATCAGTGAGACTCCCACAGGGTTCAGTGTTAATCAGTGAGACTCCCACAGGGCTCAGTGTTAATCAGTGAGACTCCCACAGGGCTCAGTGTTAATCAGTGAGACTCCCACAGGGCTCAGTGTTAATCAGTGAGACTCCCATAGGGTTCAGTGTTAATCAGTGAGACTCCCATAGGGTTCAGTGTTAATCAGTGGGGCTCCCACAGGGTTCGGTGTTAATCAGTGAGACTCCCATAGGGTTCAGTGTTAATCAGTCAGACTCCCATAGGGTTCAGTGTTAATAAGTGAGACTCCCACAGGGTTCAGTGTTAATCAGCGAGATTCCCATAGGGTTCAGTGTTAATCAGTGAGACTCCCACAGGGTTCAGTGTTAATCGGTGAGACTCACATAGGGTTCAGTGTTAATCAGTGAGACTCCCATAGGGTTCAGTGTTAATCAGTGAGACTCCCATAGTGTTCAGTGTAAATCACTGAGACTCCCATTGGGTTCGGTGTTAATCATTAAGACTCCCATAGAGTTTGGTGTTAATCAGTGAGACTCCCATAGGGTTCAGTGTTAATCAGTGAGACTCCCATGGGGTTCAGTGTTAATCAGTGAGACTCCCATAGGGTTCGGTGTTAATCAGTGAGACTCCCATAGGGTGCAGTGTTAATCAGTGAGACTCCCACAGGGTTCAGTGTTAATCAGTGAGACTCCCACAGGGTTCAGTGTTAATCAGGGAGACACCCATAGGGTTCAGTGTTAATCAGTGAGACTCCCACAGGGTTCAGTGGTAATCAGTGAGACTTCCATAGGGTTCAGTGTTAATCAGTGATACTTCCATAGGGTTCAGTGTTAATCATTGAGACTTCCATAGGGTTGAGTGTTAATCAGTGAGACTCCCACAGGGTTCAGTGTTAATCAGTGAGACTCCCATAGGGTTCAGTGTTAATCAATGAGACTCCCATAGTGTTCAGTGTAAATCACTGAGACTTCCATAGGGTCAGTATTAATCGGTGAGACTCCCATAGGGTTCAGTGTTAATCAGTGAGACTCCCATAGGGTTCAGTGTTAATCAGTGAGACTCCCATAGGGTTCCGTGTTAATCAGTGGGGCTCCCACAGGGTTCGGTGTTAATCAGTGAGACTCCCATAGGGTTCAGTGTTAATCAGTCAGACTCCCATAGGGTTCAGTGTTAATAAGTGAGACTCCCACAGGGTTCAGTGTTAATCAGCGATATTCCCATAGGGTTCAGTGTTAATCAGTGAGACTCCCACAGGGTTCAGTGTTAAGCGGTGAGACTCACATAGGGTTCAGTGTTAATCAGTGAGTCTCCCATAGGGTTCAGTGTTAATCAGTGAGACTCCCATAGTGTTCAGTGTAAATCACTGAGACTGCCATTGGGTTCGGTGTTAATCAGTAAGACTCCCATAGAGTTCGGTGTTAATCAGTGAGACTCCCATAGGGTTCAGTGTTAATCAGTGAGACTCCAATGGGGTTCAGTGTTAATCAGTGAGACTCCCATAGGGTTCGGTGTTAATCAGTGAGACTCCCATAGGGTGCAGTGTTAATCAGTGAGACTCCCACAGGGTTCAGTGTTAATCAGTGAGACTCCCACAGGGTTCAGTGTTAATCAGGGAGACACACATAGGGTTCAGTGTTAATCAGTGAGACTCCCACAGGGTTCAGTGGTAATCAGTGAGACTTCCATAGGGTTCAGTGTTAATCAGTGATACTCCCATAGGGTTCAGTGTTAATCACTGAGACTTCCATAGGGTTCAGTGTTAATCAGTGAGACTCCCACAGGGTTCAGTGTTAATCAGTGAGACTCCCATAGGGTTCAGTGTTAATCAATGAGACTCCCATAGTGTTCAGTGTAAATCACTGAGACTCCCATTGGGTTCGGTGTTAATCAGTGAGACTCCTATAGGGTGCAGTGTTAATCATTGAGACTCCCATAGGGTTCAGTGTTAATCAGTGAGACTCCCATAGGGTTCAGTGTTAATCAGTGAGACTCCCATAGGGTTCAGTGTTAATCCGTGAGACTCCCACAGGGCTCAGTGTTAATCAGTGAGACTCCCATAGGGTTCAGTGTTAATCAGTGAGACTCCCATAGGGTTCAGTGTTAATCAATGAGACTCCCATAGTGTTCAGTGTAAATCACTGAGACTCCCATTGGGTTCGGTGTTAATCAGTGAGACTCCCACAGGGTTCAGTGTTAATCAGTGAGACTCCCACAGGGTTCAGTGTTAATCAGCGATATTCCCATAGGGTTCAGTGTTAATCAGTGAGACTCCCACAGGGTTCAGTGTTAAGCGGTGAGACTCACATAGGGTTCAGTGTTAATCAGTGAGTCTCCCATAGGGTTCAGTGTTAATCAGTGAGACTCCCATAGTGTTCAGTGTAAATCACTGAGACTGCCATTGGGTTTGGTGTTAATCAGTAAGACTCCCATAGAGTTCGGTGTTAATCAGTGAGACTCCCATAGGGTTCAGTGTTAATCAGTGAGACTCCAATGGGGTTCAGTGTTAATCAGTGAGACTCCCATAGGGTTCGGTGTTAATCAGTGAGACTCCCATAGGGTGCAGTGTTAATCAGTGAGACTCCCACAGGGTTCAGTGTTAATCAGTGAGACTCCCACAGGGTTCAGTGTTAATCAGGGAGACACCCATAGGGTTCAGTGTTAATCAGTGAGACTCCCACAGGGTTCAGTGGTAATCAGTGAGACTTCCATAGGGTTCAGTGTTAATCAGTGATACTCCCATAGGGCTCAGTGTTAATCAGTGAGACTCCCACAGGGCTCAGTGTTAATCAGTGAGACTCCCACAGGGCTCAGTGTTAATCAGTGAGACTCCCATAGGGTTCAGTGTTAATCAGTGAGACTCCCATAGGGTTCAGTGTTAATCAGTGGGGCTCCCACAGGGTTCGGTGTTAATCAGTGAGACTCCCATAGGGTTCAGTGTTAATCAGTCAGACTCCCATAGGGTTCAGTGTTAATAAGTGAGACTCCCACAGGGTTCAGTGTTAATCAGCGAGATTCCCATAGGGTTCAGTGTTAATCAGTGAGACTCCCACAGGGTTCAGTGTTAATCGGTGAGACTCACATAGGGTTCAGTGTTAATCAGTGAGACTCCCATAGGGTTCAGTGTTAATCAGTGAGACTCCCATAGTGTTCAGTGTAAATCACTGAGACTCCCATTGGGTTCGGTGTTAATCATTAAGACTCCCATAGAGTTCGGTGTTAATCAGTGAGACTCCCATAGGGTTCAGTGTTAATCAGTGAGACTCCCATGGGGTTCAGTGTTAATCAGTGAGACTCCCATAGGGTTCGGTGTTAATCAGTGAGACTCCCATAGGGTGCAGTGTTAATCAGTGAGACTCCCACAGGGTTCAGTGTTAATCAGTGAGACTCCCACAGGGTTCAGTGTTAATCAGGGAGACACCCATAGGGTTCAGTGTTAATCAGTGAGACTCCCACAGGGTTCAGTGGTAATCAGTGAGACTTCCATAGGGTTCAGTGTTAATCAGTGATACTTCCATAGGGTTCAGTGTTAATCATTGAGACTTCCATAGGGTTCAGTGTTAATCAGTGAGACTCCCACAGGGTTCAGTGTTAATCAGTGAGACTCCCATAGGGTTCAGTGTTAATCAATGAGACTCCCATAGTGTTCAGTGTAAATCACTGAGACTTCCATAGGGTCAGTATTAATCGGTGAGACTCCCATAGGGTTCAGTGTTAATCAGTGAGACTCCCATAGGGTTCAGTGTTAATCAGTGAGACTCCCATAGGGTTCAGTGTTAATCAGTGAGACTCCCATAGGGTTCAGTGTTAATCAGTGAGACTCCCACAGGGTTCAGTGTTAATCAGTGAGACACCCACAGGGTTCTGTGTTAATCAGTGAGACTCCCATAGGGTTCAGTGTTAATCAGTGAGACTCCCACAGGGTTCAGTGTTAATCAGTGAGACACCCACAGGGTTCTGTGTTAATCAGTGAGACTCCCATAGGGTTCAGTGTTAATCAGTGAGACTCCCATAGGGTTCAGTGTTAATCAGTGAGACTCCCACAGGGTTCAGTGTTAATCATTGAGACTCCCATAGGGTCAGTATTAATCGGTGAGACTCCCATAGGGTTCAGTGTTAATCAGTGAGACTCCCATAGGGTTCAGTGTTAATCAGTGAGACTCCCATAGGGTTCAGTGTTAATCAGTGAGACTCCCATAGGGTTCAGTGTTAATCAGTGAGACACCCACAGGGTTCTGTGTTAATCAGTGAGACTCCCATAGGGTTCAGTGTTAATCAGTGAGACTCCCACAGGGTTCAGTGTTCATCAGTGAGACTCCCATAGGGTTCAGTGTTAATCAGTGAGATTCCCATAGGGTTCAGTGTTAATCAGTGAGACTCCCACAGGGTTCAGTGTTAATCATTGAGACTCCCATAGGGTCAGTATTGATCGGTGAGACTCCCATAGGGTTCAGTGTTAATCAGTGAGACTCCCATAGGGTTCAGTTTTAATCAGTGAGACTCCCACAGGGTTCAGTGTTAATCAGTGAGACTCCCACAGGGTTCAGTGTTAATCAGTGAGCCTCCCATAGGGTTCAGTATTAATCAGTGAGACTCCCACAGGGTTCAGTGTTAATCAGTGAGACTCCCACAGGGTTCAATGTTAATCAGTGAGACTCCCACAGGGCTCAGTGTTAATCAGTGAGACTCCCACAGGGCTCAGTGTTAATCAGTGAGACTCCCACAGGGCTCAGTGTTAATCAGTGAGACTCCCATAGGGTTCAGTGTTAATCAGTGAGACTCCCATAGGGTTCCGTGTTAATCAGTGGGGCTCCCACAGGGTTCGGTGTTAATCAGTGAGACTCCCATAGGGTTCAGTGTTAATCAGTCAGACTCCCATAGGGTTCAGTGTTAATAAGTGAGACTCCCACAGGGTTCAGTGTTAATCAGCGATATTCCCATAGGGTTCAGTGTTAATCAGTGAGACTCCCACAGGGTTCAGTGTTAAGCGGTGAGACTCACATAGGGTTCAGTGTTAATCAGTGAGTCTCCCATAGGGTTCAGTGTTAATCAGTGAGACTCCCATAGTGTTCAGTGTAAATCACTGAGACTGCCATTGGGTTCGGTGTTAATCAGTAAGACTCCCATAGAGTTCGGTGTTAATCAGTGAGACTCCCATAGGGTTCAGTGTTAATCAGTGAGACTCCAATGGGGTTCAGTGTTAATCAGTGAGACTCCCATAGGGTTCGGTGTTAATCAGTGAGACTCCCATAGGGTGCAGTGTTAATCAGTGAGACTCCCACAGGGTTCAGTGTTAATCAGTGAGACTCCCACAGGGTTCAGTGTTAATCAGGGAGACACACATAGGGTTCAGTGTTAATCAGTGAGACTCCCACAGGGTTCAGTGGTAATCAGTGAGACTTCCATAGGGTTCAGTGTTAATCAGTGATACTCCCATAGGGTTCAGTGTTAATCACTGAGACTTCCATAGGGTTCAGTGTTAATCAGTGAGACTCCCACAGGGTTCAGTGTTAATCAGTGAGACTCCCATAGGGTTCAGTGTTAATCAATGAGACTCCCATAGTGTTCAGTGTAAATCACTGAGACTCCCATTGGGTTCGGTGTTAATCAGTGAGACTCCTATAGGGTGCAGTGTTAATCATTGAGACTCCCATAGGGTTCAGTGTTAATCAGTGAGACTCCCATAGGGTTCAGTGTTAATCAGTGAGACTCCCATAGGGTTCAGTGTTAATCCGTGAGACTCCCATAGGGTTCAGTGTTAATCAGTGAGACTCCCACAGGGTTCAGTGTTAATCAGTGAGACTCCCATAGGGTTCAGTGTTAATCAATGAGACTCCCATAGTGTTCAGTGTAAATCACTGAGACTCCCATTGGGTTCGGTGTTAATCAGTGAGACTCCTATAGGGTGCAGTGTTAATCAGTGAGACTCCCATAGGGTTCAGTGTTAATCAGTGAGACTCCCATAGGGTTCAGTGTTAATCAGTGAGACTCCCATAGGGTTCAGTGTTAATCCGTGAGACTCCCATAGGGTTCAGTGTTAATCAGTGAGACTCCCACAGGGTTCAGTGTTAATCAGTGAGACACCCACAGGGTTCTGTGTTAATCAGTGAGACTCCCATAGGGTTCAGTGTTAATCAGTGAGACTCCCATAGGGTTCAATGTTAATCAGTGAGACTCCCACAGGGTTCAGTGTTTTATCAGCGAGATTCCCATAGGGTTCAGTGTTAATCAGTGAGACTCCCACAGGGTTCAGTGTTAATCATTGAGACTCCCATAGGGTCAGTATTAATCGGTGAGACTCCCATAGGGTTCAGTGTTAATCAGTGAGACTCCCATAGGGTTCAGTGTTAATCAGTGAGACTCCCATAGGGTTCAGTGTTAATCAGTGAGACTCCCATAGGGTTCAGTGTTAATCAGTGAGACTCCCACAGGGTTCAGTGTTAATCAGTGAGACACCCACAGGGTTCTGTGTTAATCAGTGAGACTCCCATAGGGTTCAGTGTTAATCAGTGAGACTCCCACAGGGTTCAGTGTTAATCAGCGAGATTCCCATAGGGTTCAGTGTTAATCAGTGAGACTCCCACAGGGTTCAGTGTTAATCATTGAGACTCCCATATGGTCAGTATTAATCGGTGAGACTCCCATAGGGTTCAATGTTAATCAGTGAGACTCCCATAGGGTTCAGTTTTAATCAGTGAGACTCCCACAGGGTTCAGTGTTAATCAGTGAGACTCCCACAGGGTTCAGTGTTAATTAGTGAGACTCCCATAGTGTTCAGTATTAATCAGTGAGACTCCCACAGGGTTCAGTGTTAATCAGTGAGACTCCCACAGAGTTCAGTGTTAATCAGTGAGACTCCCACAGGGCTCAGTGTTAATCAGTGAGACTCCCACAGGGCTCAGTGTTAATCAGTGAGACTCCCACAGGGCTCAGTGTTAATCAGTGAGACTCCCATAGGGTTCAGTGTTAATCCGTGAGACTCCCATAGGGTTCAGTGTTAATCAGTGAGACTCCCACAGGGTTCAGTGTTAATCAGTGAGACACCCACAGGGTTCTGTGTTAATCAGTGAGACTCCCATAGGGTTCAGTGTTAATCAGTGAGACTCCCATATGGTTCAATGTTAATCAGTGAGACTCCCACAGGGTTCAGTGTTTTATCAGCGAGATTCCCATAGGGTTCAGTGTTAATCAGTGAGACTCCCACAGGGTTCAGTGTTAATCATTGAGACTCCCATAGGGTCAGTATTAATCGGTGAGACTCCCATAGGGTTCAGTGTTAATCAGTGAGACTCCCATAGGGTTCAGTGTTAATCAGTGAGACTCCCATAGGGTTCAGTGTTAATCAGTGAGACTCCCATAGGGTTCAGTGTTAATCAGTGAGACTCCCACAGGGTTCAGTGTTAATCAGTGAGACACCCACAGGGTTCTGTGTTAATCAGTGAGACTCCCATAGGGTTCAGTGTTAATCAGTGAGACTCCCACAGGGTTCAGTGTTAATCAGCGAGATTCCCATAGGGTTCAGTGTTAATCAGTGAGACTCCCACAGGGTTCAGTGTTAATCATTGAGACTCCCATATGGTCAGTATTAATCGGTGAGACTCCCATAGGGTTCAATGTTAATCAGTGAGACTCCCATAGGGTTCAGTTTTAATCAGTGAGACTCCCACAGGGTTCAGTGTTAATCAGTGAGACTCCCACAGGGTTCAGTGTTAATCAGTGAGACTCCCATAGTGTTCAGTATTAATCAGTGAGATTCCCATAGGGTTCAGTGTTAATCAGTGAGACTCCCACAGGGTTCAGTGTTAATCATTGAGACTCCCATAGGGTCAGTATTGATCGGTGAGACTCCCATAGGGTTCAGTGTTAATCAGTGAGACTCCCATAGGGTTCAGTTTTAATCAGTGAGACTCCCACAGGGTTCAGTGTTAATCAGTGAGACTCCCACAGGGTTCAGTGTTAATCAGTGAGACTCCCATAGGGTTCAGTATTAATCAGTGAGACTCCCACAGGGTTCAGTGTTAATCAGTGAGACTCCCACAGGGTTCAGTGTTAATCAGTGAGACTCCCACAGGGCTCAGTGTTAATCAGTGAGACTCCCACAGGGCTCAGTGTTAATCAGTGAGACTCCCACAGGGCTCAGTGTTAATCAGTGAGACTCCCATAGGGTTCAGTGTTAATCAGTGAGACTCCCATAGGGTTCAGTGTTAATCAGTGGGGCTCCGACAGGGTTCGGTGTTAATCAGTGAGACTCCCATAGGGTTCAGTGTTAATCAGTCAGACTCCCATAGGGTTCAGTGTTAATAAGTGAGACTCCCACAGGGTTCAGTGTTAATCAGCGAGATTCCCATAGGGTTCAGTGTTAATCAGTGAGACTCCCACAGGGTTCAGTGTTAATCGGTGAGACTCATATAGGGTTCAGTGTTAATCAGTGAGTCTCCCATAGGGTTCAGTGTTAATCAGTGAGACTCCCATAGTGTTCAGTGTAAATCACTGAGACTCCCATTGGGTTCGGTGTTAATCAGTAAGACTCCCATAGAGTTCGGTGTTAATCAGTGAGACTCCTATAGGGTTCAGTGTTAATCAGTGAGACTCCCATGGGGTTCAGTGTTAATCAGTGAGACTCCCATAGGGTTCGGTGTTAATCAGTGAGACTCCCATAGGGTGCAGTGTTAATCAGTGAGACTCCCACAGGGTTCAGTGTTAATCAGTGAGACTCCCACAGGGTTCAGTGTTAATCAGGGAGACACCCATAGGGTTCAGTGTTAATCAGTGAGACTCCCACAGGGTTCAGTGGTAATCAGTGAGACTTCCATAGGGTTCAGTGTTAATCAGTGATACTCCCATAGGGTTCAGTGTTAATCACTGAGACTTCCATAGGGTTCAGTGTTAATCAGTGAGACTCCCATAGGGTTCAGTGTTAATCAGTGAGACACCCACAGGGTTCTGTGTTAATCAGTGAGACTCCCATAGGGTTCAGTGTTAATCAGTGAGACTCCCACAGGGTTCAGTGTTCATCAGTGAGACTCCCATAGGGTTCAGTGTCAATCAGTGAGACTCCCCCAGGGTTCAGTGTTAATCAGTGAGACTCCCATAGGGTTCAGTGTTAATCAGTGAGACTCCCACAGGGTTCCGTGTTAATCATTGAGACTCCCATAGGGTCAGTATTGATCGGTGAGACTCCCATAGGGTTCAGTGTTAATCAGTGAGACTCCCATAGGGTTCAGTTTTAATCAGTGAGACTCCCACAGGGTTCAGTGTTAATCAGTGAGACTCCCACAGGGTTCAGTGTTAATCAGTGAGACTCCCACAGGGTTCAGTGTTAATCAGTGAGACTCCCACAGGGCTCAGTGTTAATCAGTGAGACTCCCACAGGGCTCAGTGTTAATCAGTGAGACTCCCACAGGGCTCAGTGTTAATCAGTGAGACTCCCATAGGGTTCAGTGTTAATCAGTGAGACTCCCATAGGGTTCAGTGTTAATCAGTGGGGCTCCCACAGGGTTCGGTGTTAATCAGTGAGACCCCCATAGGGTTCAGTGTTAATCAGTCAGACTCCCATAGGGTTCAGTGTTAATAAGTGAGACTCCCACAGGGTTCAGTGTTAATCAGCGAGATTCCCATAGGGTTCAGTGTTAATCAGTGAGACTCCCACAGGGTTCAGTGTTAATCGGTGAGACTCACATAGGGTTCAGTGTTAATCAGTGAGACTCCCATAGGGTTCAGTGTTAATCAGTGAGACTCCCATAGTGTTCAGTGTAAATCACTGAGACTCCCATTGGGTTCGGTGTTAATCATTAAGACTCCCATAGAGTTTGGTGTTAATCAGTGAGACTCCCATAGGGTTCAGTGTTAATCAGTGAGACTCCCATGGGGTTCAGTGTTAATCAGTGAGACTCCCATAGGGTTCGGTGTTAATCAGTGAGACTCCCATAGGGTGCAGTGTTAATCAGTGAGACTCCCACAGGGTTCAGTGTTAATCAGTGAGACTCCCACAGGGTTCAGTGTTAATCAGGGAGACACCCATAGGGTTCAGTGTTAATCAGTGAGACTCCCACAGGGTTCAGTGGTAATCAGTGAGACTTCCATAGGGTTCAGTGTTAATCAGTGATACTTCCATAGGGTTCAGTGTTAATCATTGAGACTTCCATAGGGTTGAGTGTTAATCAGTGAGACTCCCACAGGGTTCAGTGTTAATCAGTGAGACTCCCATAGGGTTCAGTGTTAATCAATGAGACTCCCATAGTGTTCAGTGTAAATCACTGAGACTTCCATAGGGTCAGTATTAATCGGTGAGACTCCCATAGGGTTCAGTGTTAATCAGTGAGACTCCCATAGGGTTCAGTGTTAATCAGTGAGACTCCCATAGGGTTCAGTGTTAATCAGTGAGACTCCCATAGGGTTCAGTGTTAATCAGTGAGACTCCCACAGGGTTCAGTGTTAATCAGTGAGACACCCACAGGTTTCTGTGTTAATCAGTGAGACTCCCATAGGGTTCAGTGTTAATCAGTGAGACTCCCACAGGGTTCAGTGTTAATCAGTGAGACACCCACAGGGTTCTGTGTTAATCAGTGAGACTCCCATAGGGTTCAGTGTTAATCAGTGAGACTCCCATAGGGTTCAGTGTTAATCAGTGAGACTCCCACAGGGTTCAGTGTTAATCATTGAGACTCCCATAGGGTCAGTATTAATCGGTGAGACTCCCATAGGGTTCAGTGTTAATCAGTGAGACTCCCATAGGGTTCAGTGTTAATCAGTGAGACTCCCATAGGGTTCAGTGTTAATCAGTGAGACTCCCATAGGGTTCAGTGTTAATCAGTGAGACACCCACAGGGTTCTGTGTTAATCAGTGAGACTCCCATAGGGTTCAGTGTTAATCAGTGAGACTCCCACAGGGTTCAGTGTTCATCAGTGAGACTCCCATAGGGTTCAGTGTTAATCAGTGAGATTCCCATAGGGTTCAGTGTTAATCAGTGAGACTCCCACAGGGTTCAGTGTTAATCATTGAGACTCCCATAGGGTCAGTATTGATCGGTGAGACTCCCATAGGGTTCAGTGTTAATCAGTGAGACTCCCATAGGGTTCAGTTTTAATCAGTGAGACTCCCACAGGGTTCAGTGTTAATCAGTGAGACTCCCACAGGGTTCAGTGTTAATCAGTGAGCCTCCCATAGGGTTCAGTATTAATCAGTGAGACTCCCACAGGGTTCAGTGTTAATCAGTGAGACTCCCACAGGGTTCAATGTTAATCAGTGAGACTCCCACAGGGCTCAGTGTTAATCAGTGAGACTCCCACAGGGCTCAGTGTTAATCAGTGAGACTCCCACAGGGCTCAGTGTTAATCAGTGAGACTCCCATAGGGTTCAGTGTTAATCAGTGAGACTCCCATAGGGTTCCGTGTTAATCAGTGGGGCTCCCACAGGGTTCGGTGTTAATCAGTGAGACTCCCATAGGGTTCAGTGTTAATCAGTCAGACTCCCATAGGGTTCAGTGTTAATAAGTGAGACTCCCACAGGGTTCAGTGTTAATCAGCGATATTCCCATAGGGTTCAGTGTTAATCAGTGAGACTCCCACAGGGTTCAGTGTTAAGCGGTGAGACTCACATAGGGTTCAGTGTTAATCAGTGAGTCTCCCATAGGGTTCAGTGTTAATCAGTGAGACTCCCATAGTGTTCAGTGTAAATCACTGAGACTGCCATTGGGTTTGGTGTTAATCAGTAAGACTCCCATAGAGTTCGGTGTTAATCAGTGAGACTCCCATAGGGTTCAGTGTTAATCAGTGAGACTCCAATGGGGTTCAGTGTTAATCAGTGAGACTCCCATAGGGTTCGGTGTTAATCAGTGAGACTCCCATAGGGTGCAGTGTTAATCAGTGAGACTCCCACAGGGTTCAGTGTTAATCAGTGAGACTCCCACAGGGTTCAGTGTTAATCAGGGAGACACCCATAGGGTTCAGTGTTAATCAGTGAGACTCCCACAGGGTTCAGTGGTAATCAGTGAGACTCCCATAGGGTTCAGTGTCAATCAGTGAGACTCCCCCAGGGTTCAGTGTTAATCAGTGAGACTCCCATAGGGTTCAGTGTTAATCAGTGAGACTCCCACAGGGTTCCGTGTTAATCATTGAGACTCCCATAGGGTCAGTATTGATCGGTGAGACTCCCATAGGGTTCAGTGTTAATCAGTGAGACTCCCATAGGGTTCAGTTTTAATCAGTGAGACTCCCACAGGGTTCAGTGTTAATCAGTGAGACTCC
Source organism: Petromyzon marinus (assembly GCF_048934315.1). Classification (NCBI taxonomy): domain Eukaryota; kingdom Metazoa; phylum Chordata; class Hyperoartia; order Petromyzontiformes; family Petromyzontidae; genus Petromyzon; species Petromyzon marinus. The sequence goes on along the minus strand of NW_027423058.1, from coordinate 487,019 downwards.
CACAGGGTTCAGTGTTAATCAGTGAGACTCCCACAGGGTTCAGTGTTAATCAGTGAGACTCCCACAGGGCTCAGTGTTAATCAGTGAGACTCCCACAGGGCTCAGTGTTAATCAGTGAGACTCCCACAGGGCTCAGTGTTAATCAGTGAGACTCCCATAGGGTTCAGTGTTAATCAGTGAGACTCCCATAGGGTTCAGTGTTAATCAGTGGGGCTCCCACAGGGTTCGGTGTTAATCAGTGAGACTCCCATAGGGTTCAGTGTTAATCAGTCAGACTCCCATAGGGTTCAGTGTTAATAAGTGAGACTCCCACAGGGTTCAGTATTAATCAGCGAGATTCCCATAGGGTTCAGTGTTAATCAGTGAGACTCCCACAGGGTTCAGTGTTAATCGGTGAGACTCACATAGGGTTCAGTGTTAATCAGTGAGACTCCCATAGGGTTCAGTGTTAATCAGTGAGACTCCCATAGTGTTCAGTGTAAATCACTGAGACTCCCATTGGGTTCGGTGTTAATCATTAAGACTCCCATAGAGTTTGGTGTTAATCAGTGAGACTCCCATAGGGTTCAGTGTTAATCAGTGAGACTCCCATGGGGTTCAGTGTTAATCAGTGAGACTCCCATAGGGTTCGGTGTTAATCAGTGAGACTCCCATAGGGTGCAGTGTTAATCAGTGAGACTCCCACAGGGTTCAGTGTTAATCAGTGAGACTCCCACAGGGTTCAGTGTTAATCAGGGAGACACCCATAGGGTTCAGTGTTAATCAGTGAGACTCCCACAGGGTTCAGTGGTAATCAGTGAGACTTCCATAGGGTTCAGTGTTAATCAGTGATACTTCCATAGGGTTCAGTGTTAATCATTGAGACTTCCATAGGGTTGAGTGTTAATCAGTGAGACTCCCACAGGGTTCAGTGTTAATCAGTGAGACTCCCATAGGGTTCAGTGTTAATCAATGAGACTCCCATAGTGTTCAGTGTAAATCACTGAGACTTCCATAGGGTCAGTATTAATCGGTGAGACTCCCATAGGGTTCAGTGTTAATCAGTGAGACTCCCATAGGGTTCAGTGTTAATCAGTGAGACTCCCATAGGGTTCAGTGTTAATCAGTGAGACTCCCATAGGGTTCAGTGTTAATCAGTGAGACTCCCACAGGGTTCAGTGTTAATCAGTGAGACACCCACAGGTTTCTGTGTTAATCAGTGAGACTCCCATAGGGTTCAGTGTTAATCAGTGAGACTCCCACAGGGTTCAGTGTTAATCAGTGAGACACCCACAGGGTTCTGTGTTAATCAGTGAGACTCCAATAGGGTTCAGTGTTAATCAGTGAGACTCCCATAGGGTTCAGTGTTAATCAGTGAGACTCCCACAGGGTTCAGTGTTAATCATTGAGACTCCCATAGGGTCAGTATTAATCGGTGAGACTCCCATAGGGTTCAGTGTTAATCAGTGAGACTCCCATAGGGTTCAGTGTTAATCAGTGAGACTCCCATAGGGTTCAGTGTTAATCAGTGAGACTCCCATAGGGTTCAGTGTTAATCAGTGAGACACCCACAGGGTTCTGTGTTAATCAGTGAGACTCCCATAGGGTTCAGTGTTAATCAGTGAGACTCCCACAGGGTTCAGTGTTCATCAGTGAGACTCCCATAGGGTTCAGTGTTAATCAGTGAGATTCCCATAGGGTTCAGTGTTAATCAGTGAGACTCCCACAGGGTTCAGTGTTAATCATTGAGACTCCCATAGGGTCAGTATTGATCGGTGAGACTCCCATAGGGTTCAGTGTTAATCAGTGAGACTCCCATAGGGTTCAGTTTTAATCAGTGAGACTCCCACAGGGTTCAGTGTTAATCAGTGAGACTCCCACAGGGTTCAGTGTTAATCAGTGAGCCTCCCATAGGGTTCAGTATTAATCAGTGAGACTCCCACAGGGTTCAGTGTTAATCAGTGAGACTCCCACAGGGTTCAATGTTAATCAGTGAGACTCCCACAGGGCTCAGTGTTAATCAGTGAGACTCCCACAGGGCTCAGTGTTAATCAGTGAGACTCCCACAGGGCTCAGTGTTAATCAGTGAGACTCCCATAGGGTTCAGTGTTAATCAGTGAGACTCCCATAGGGTTCCGTGTTAATCAGTGGGGCTCCCACAGGGTTCGGTGTTAATCAGTGAGACTCCCATAGGGTTCAGTGTTAATCAGTCAGACTCCCATAGGGTTCAGTGTTAATAAGTGAGACTCCCACAGGGTTCAGTGTTAATCAGCGATATTCCCATAGGGTTCAGTGTTAATCAGTGAGACTCCCACAGGGTTCAGTGTTAAGCGGTGAGACTCACATAGGGTTCAGTGTTAATCAGTGAGTCTCCCATAGGGTTCAGTGTTAATCAGTGAGACTCCCATAGTGTTCAGTGTAAATCACTGAGACTGCCATTGGGTTTGGTGTTAATCAGTAAGACTCCCATAGAGTTCGGTGTTAATCAGTGAGACTCCCATAGGGTTCAGTGTTAATCAGTGAGACTCCAATGGGGTTCAGTGTTAATCAGTGAGACTCCCATAGGGTTCGGTGTTAATCAGTGAGACTCCCATAGGGTGCAGTGTTAATCAGTGAGACTCCCACAGGGTTCAGTGTTAATCAGTGAGACTCCCACAGGGTTCAGTGTTAATCAGGGAGACACCCATAGGGTTCAGTGTTAATCAGTGAGACTCCCACAGGGTTCAGTGGTAATCAGTGAGACTTCCATAGGGTTCAGTGTTAATCAGTGATACTCCCATAGGGCTCAGTGTTAATCAGTGAGACTCCCACAGGGCTCAGTGTTAATCAGTGAGACTCCCACAGGGCTCAGTGTTAATCAGTGAGACTCCCATAGGGTTCAGTGTTAATCAGTGAGACTCCCATAGGGTTCAGTGTTAATCAGTGGGGCTCCCACAGGGTTCGGTGTTAATCAGTGAGACTCCCATAGGGTTCAGTGTTAATCAGTCAGACTCCCATAGGGTTCAGTGTTAATAAGTGAGACTCCCACAGGGTTCAGTGTTAATCAGCGAGATTCCCATAGGGTTCAGTGTTAATCAGTGAGACTCCCACAGGGTTCAGTGTTAATCGGTGAGACTCACATAGGGTTCAGTGTTAATCAGTGAGACTCCCATAGGGTTCAGTGTTAATCAGTGAGACTCCCATAGTGTTCAGTGTAAATCACTGAGACTCCCATTGGGTTCGGTGTTAATCATTAAGACTCCCATAGAGTTCGGTGTTAATCAGTGAGACTCCCATAGGGTTCAGTGTTAATCAGTGAGACTCCCATGGGGTTCAGTGTTAATCAGTGAGACTCCCATAGGGTTCGGTGTTAATCAGTGAGACTCCCATAGGGTACAGTGTTAATCAGTGAGACTCCCACAGGGTTCAGTGTTAATCAGTGAGACTCCCACAGGGTTCAGTGTTAATCAGGGAGACACCCATAGGGTTCAGTGTTAATCAGTGAGACTCCCACAGGGTTCAGTGGTAATCAGTGAGACTTCCATAGGGTTCAGTGTTAATCAGTGATACTTCCATAGGGTTCAGTGTTAATCATTGAGACTTCCATAGGGTTCAGTGTTAATCAGTGAGACTCCCACAGGGTTCAGTGTTAATCAGTGAGACTCCCATAGGGTTCAGTGTTAATCAATGAGACTCCCATAGTGTTCAGTGTAAATCACTGAGACTTCCATAGGGTCAGTATTAATCGGTGAGACTCCCATAGGGTTCAGTGTTAATCAGTGAGACTCCCATAGGGTTCAGTGTTAATCAGTGAGACTCCCATAGGGTTCAGTGTTAATCAGTGAGACTCCCATAGGGTTCAGTGTTAATCAGTGAGACTCCCACAGGGTTCAGTGTTAATCAGTGAGACACCCACAGGGTTCTGTGTTAATCAGTGAGACTCCCATAGGGTTCAGTGTTAATCAGTGAGACTCCCACAGGGTTCAGTGTTAATCAGTGAGACACCCACAGGGTTCTGTGTTAATCAGTGAGACTCCCATAGGGTTCAGTGTTAATCAGTGAGACTCCCATAGGGTTCAGTGTTAATCAGTGAGACTCCCACAGGGTTCAGTGTTAATCATTGAGACTCCCATAGGGTCAGTATTAATCGGTGAGACTCCCATAGGGTTCAGTGTTAATCAGTGAGACTCCCATAGGGTTCAGTGTTAATCAGTGAGACTCCCATAGGGTTCAGTGTTAATCAGTGAGACTCCCATAGGGTTCAGTGTTAATCAGTGAGACACCCACAGGGTTCTGTGTTAATCAGTGAGACTCCCATAGGGTTCAGTGTTAATCAGTGAGACTCCCACAGGGTTCAGTGTTCATCAGTGAGACTCCCATAGGGTTCAGTGTTAATCAGTGAGATTCCCATAGGGTTCAGTGTTAATCAGTGAGACTCCCACAGGGTTCAGTGTTAATCATTGAGACTCCCATAGGGTCAGTATTGATCGGTGAGACTCCCATAGGGTTCAGTGTTAATCAGTGAGACTCCCATAGGGTTCAGTTTTAATCAGTGAGACTCCCACAGGGTTCAGTGTTAATCAGTGAGACTCCCACAGGGTTCAGTGTTAATCAGTGAGCCTCCCATAGGGTTCAGTATTAATCAGTGAGACTCCCACAGGGTTCAGTGTTAATCAGTGAGACTCCCACAGGGTTCAATGTTAATCAGTGAGACTCCCACAGGGCTCAGTGTTAATCAGTGAGACTCCCACAGGGCTCAGTGTTAATCAGTGAGACTCCCACAGGGCTCAGTGTTAATCAGTGAGACTCCCATAGGGTTCAGTGTTAATCAGTGAGACTCCCATAGGGTTCCGTGTTAATCAGTGGGGCTCCCACAGGGTTCGGTGTTAATCAGTGAGACTCCCATAGGGTTCAGTGTTAATCAGTCAGACTCCCATAGGGTTCAGTGTTAATAAGTGAGACTCCCACAGGGTTCAGTGTTAATCAGCGATATTCCCATAGGGTTCAGTGTTAATCAGTGAGACTCCCACAGGGTTCAGTGTTAAGCGGTGAGACTCACATAGGGTTCAGTGTTAATCAGTGAGTCTCCCATAGGGTTCAGTGTTAATCAGTGAGACTCCCATAGTGTTCAGTGTAAATCACTGAGACTGCCATTGGGTTCGGTGTTAATCAGTAAGACTCCCATAGAGTTCGGTGTTAATCAGTGAGACTCCCATAGGGTTCAGTGTTAATCAGTGAGACTCCAATGGGGTTCAGTGTTAATCAGTGAGACTCCCATAGGGTTCGGTGTTAATCAGTGAGACTCCCATAGGGTGCAGTGTTAATCAGTGAGACTCCCACAGGGTTCAGTGTTAATCAGTGAGACTCCCACAGGGTTCAGTGTTAATCAGGGAGACACCCATAGGGTTCAGTGTTAATCAGTGAGACTCCCACAGGGTTCAGTGGTAATCAGTGAGACTTCCATAGGGTTCAGTGTTAATCAGTGATACTCCCATAGGGTTCAGTGTTAATCACTGAGACTTCCATAGGGTTCAGTGTTAATCAGTGAGACTCCCACAGGGTTCAGTGTTAATCAGTGAGACTCCCATAGGGTTCAGTGTTAATCAATGAGACTCCCATAGTGTTCAGTGTAAATCACTGAGACTCCCATTGGGTTCGGTGTTAATCAGTGAGACTCCTATAGGGTGCAGTGTTAATCATTGAGACTCCCATAGGGTTCAGTGTTAATCAGTGAGACTCCCATAGGGTTCAGTGTTAATCAGTGAGACTCCCATAGGGTTCAGTGTTAATCCGTGAGACTCCCATAGGGTTCAGTGTTAATCAGTGAGACTCCCACAGGGTTCAGTGTTAATCAGTGAGACTCCCATAGGGTTCAGTGTTAATCAATGAGACTCCCATAGTGTTCAGTGTAAATCACTGAGACTCCCATTGGGTTCGGTGTTAATCAGTGAGACTCCTATAGGGTGCAGTGTTAATCAGTGAGACTCCCATAGGGTTCAGTGTTAATCAGTGAGACTCCCATAGGGTTCAGTGTTAATCAGTGAGACTCCCATAGGGTTCAGTGTTAATCCGTGAGACTCCCATAGGGTTCAGTGTTAATCAGTGAGACTCCCACAGGGTTCAGTGTTAATCAGTGAGACACCCACAGGGTTCTGTGTTAATCAGTGAGACTCCCATAGGGTTCAGTGTTAATCAGTGAGACTCCCATAGGGTTCAATGTTAATCAGTGAGACTCCCACAGGGTTCAGTGTTTTATCAGCGAGATTCCCATAGGGTTCAGTGTTAATCAGTGAGACTCCCACAGGGTTCAGTGTTAATCATTGAGACTCCCATAGGGTCAGTATTAATCGGTGAGACTCCCATAGGGTTCAGTGTTAATCAGTGAGACTCCCATAGGGTTCAGTGTTAATCAGTGAGACTCCCATAGGGTTCAGTGTTAATCAGTGAGACTCCCATAGGGTTCAGTGTTAATCAGTGAGACTCCCACAGGGTTCAGTGTTAATCAGTGAGACACCCACAGGGTTCTGTGTTAATCAGTGAGACTCCCATAGGGTTCAGTGTTAATCAGTGAGACTCCCACAGGGTTCAGTGTTAATCAGCGAGATTCCCATAGGGTTCAGTGTTAATCAGTGAGACTCCCACAGGGTTCAGTGTTAATCATTGAGACTCCCATATGGTCAGTATTAATCGGTGAGACTCCCATAGGGTTCAATGTTAATCAGTGAGACTCCCATAGGGTTCAGTTTTAATCAGTGAGACTCCCACAGGGTTCAGTGTTAATCAGTGAGACTCCCACAGGGTTCAGTGTTAATTAGTGAGACTCCCATAGTGTTCAGTATTAATCAGTGAGACTCCCACAGGGTTCAGTGTTAATCAGTGAGACTCCCACAGAGTTCAGTGTTAATCAGTGAGACTCCCACAGGGCTCAGTGTTAATCAGTGAGACTCCCACAGGGCTCAGTGTTAATCAGTGAGACTCCCACAGGGCTCAGTGTTAATCAGTGAGACTCCCATAGGGTTCAGTGTTAATCAGTGAGACCCCCATAGGGTTCAGTGTTAATCAGTGGGGCTCCCACAGGGTTCGGTGTTTATCAGTGAGACTCCCATAGGGTTCAGTGTTAATCAGTCAGACTCCCATAGGGTTCAGTGTTAATAAGTGAGACTCCCACAGGGTTCAGTGTTAATCAGCGAGATTCCCATAGGGTTCAGTGTTAATCAGTGAGACTCCCACAGGGTTCAGTGTTAATCGGTGAGACTCACATAGGGTTCAGTGTTAATCAGTGAGACTCCCATAGGGTTCAGTGTTAATCAGTGAGACTCCCATAGTGTTCAGTGTAAATCACTGAGATTCCCATTGGGTTCGGTGTTAATCAGTAAGACTCCCATAGAGTTCGGTGTTAATCAGTGAGACTCCCATAGGGTTCAGTGTTAATCAGTGAGACTCCCATAGGGTTCAGTGTTAATCAGTGAGACTCCCATAGGGTTCGGTGTTAATCAGTGAAACTCCCAGAGGGTTCATTGTTAATCAGTGAGACTCCCACAGGGTTCTGTGTTAATCAGTGAGACTTCCACAGGGTTCAGTGTTAATTAGTGAGACTCCCATAGGGTTCAGTGTTAATCAATGAGACTCCCATATGGTTCAGTGTTAATCAGTGAGACTCCCACAGGGTTCAGTGTTAATCAGTGAGACTCCCACAGGGTTCTGTGTTAATCAGTGAGACTTCCACAGGGTTCAGTGTTAATTAGTGAGACTCCCATAGGGTTCAGTGTTAATCAATGAGACTCCCATATGGTTCAGTGTTAATCAGTGAGACTCCCACAGGGTTCAGTGTTAATCAGTGAGACTCCCACAGGGTTTAGTGTTAATCAGTGAGACTCCCATAGGGTTCAGTGTTAATCAGTGAGACACCCACAGGGTTCTGTGTTAATCACTGAGACTCCCATAGGGTTCAGAGTTAATCAGTGAGACTCCCACAGGGTTCAGTGTTAATCAGCGAGATTCCCATAGGGTTCAGTGTTAATCAGTGAGACTCCCATAGGGTTCAGTGTTAATCAGTGGGGCTCCCACAGGGTTCGGTGTTAATCAGTGAGACTCCCATAGGGTTCAGTGTTAATCAGTGAGACTCCCATAGGGTTCAGTGTTAATCAGTGAGGCTCCCATAGGGTTCGGTATTAATCAGTGAGACTCCCTTAGGGTTCAGTGTTAATCAGTGAGACTCCCATAGGGTTCGGTGTTAATCAGTGAAACTCCCAGAGGGTTCAGTGTTAATCAGTGAGACTCCCACAGGGTTCTGTGTTAATCAGTGAGACTCCCACAGGGTTCAGTGTTAATTAGTGAGACTCCCATAGGGTTCAGTGTTAATCAATGAGACTCCCATATGGTTCAGTGTTAATCAGTGAGACTCCCACAGGGTTCAGTGTTAATCAGTGAGACTCCCACAGGGTTTAGTGTTAATCAGTGAGACTCCCATAGGGTTCAGTGTTAATCAGTGAGACCCCCATAGGGTTCAGTGTTAATCAGTGGGGCTCCCATTGGGTTCGGTGTTAATCAGTAAGACTCCCATAGAGTTCGGTGTTAATCAGTGAGACTCCCATAGGGTTCAGTGTTAATCAGTGAGACTCCCATAGGGTTCAGTGTTAATCAGTGAGACTCCCATAGGGTTCGGTGTTAATCAATGAGACTCCCTTAGGGTTCAGTGTTAATCAGTGAGACTCCCATAGGGTTCGGTGTTAATCAGTGAAACTCCCAGAGGGTTCAGTGTTAATCAGTGAGACTCCCACAGGGTTCTGTGTTAATCAGTGAGACTTCCACAGGGTTCAGTGTTAATTAGTGAGACTCCCATAGGGTTCAGTGTTAATCAATGAGACTCCCATATGGTTCAGTGTTAATCAGTGAGACTCCCACAGGGTTCAGTGTTAATCAGTGAGACTCCCACAGGGTTGTGTGTTAATCAGTGAGACTTCCACAGGGTTCAGTGTTAATTAGTGAGTCTCCCATAGGGTTCAGTGTTAATCAATGAGACTCCCATATGGTTCAGTGTTAATCAGTGAGACTCCCGCAGGGTTCAGTGTTAATCAGTGAGACTCCCACAGGGTTTAGTGTTAATCAGTGAGACTCCCATAGGGTTCAGTGTTAATCAGTGAGACACCCACAGGGTTCTGTGTTAATCACTGAGACTCCCATAGGGTTCAGTGTTAATCAGTGAGACTCCCACAGGGTTCAGTGTTAATCAATGAGACTCCCATATGGTTCAGTGTTAATCAGTGAGACTCCCACAGGGTTCAGTGTTAATCAGTGAGACTCCCACAGGGTTTAGTGTTAATCAGTGAGACTCCCATAGGGTTCAGTGTTAATCAGTGAGACCCCCATAGGGTTCAGTGTTAATAAGTGAGACTCCCACAGGGTTCAGTGTTAATCAGCGAGATTCCCATAGGGTTCAGTGTTAATCAGTGAGACTCCCACAGGGTTCAGTGTTAATCGGTGAGACTCACATAGGGTTCAGTGTTAATCAGTGAGACTCCCATAGGGTTCAGTGTTAATCAGTGAGACTCCCATAGTGTTCAGTGTAAATCACTGAGATTCCCATTGGGTTCGGTGTTAATCAGTAAGACTCCCATAGAGTTCGGTGTTAATCAGTGAGACTCCCATAGGGTTCAGTGTTAATCAGTGAGACTCCCATAGGGTTCAGTGTTAATCAGTGAGACTCCCATAGGGTTCGGTGTTAATCAATGAGACTCCCTTAGGGTTCAGTGTTAATCAGTGAGACTCCCATAGGGTTCGGTGTTAATCAGTGAAACTCCCAGAGGGTTCAGTGTTAATCAGTGAGACTCCCACAGGGTTCTGTGTTAATCAGTGAGACTTCCACAGGGTTCAGTGTTAATTAGTGAGACTCCCATAGGGTTCAGTGTTAATCAATGAGACTCCCATATGGTTCAGTGTTAATCAGTGAGACTCCCACAGGGTTCAGTGTTAATCAGTGAGACTCCCACAGGGTTGTGTGTTAATCAGTGAGACTTCCACAGGGTTCAGTGTTAATTAGTGAGTCTCCCATAGGGTTCAGTGTTAATCAATGAGACTCCCATATGGTTCAGTGTTAATCAGTGAGACTCCCGCAGGGTTCAGTGTTAATCAGTGAGACTCCCACAGGGTTTAGTGTTAATCAGTGAGACTCCCATAGGGTTCAGTGTTAATCAGTGAGACACCCACAGGGTTCTGTGTTAATCACTGAGACTCCCATAGGGTTCAGTGTTAATCAGTGAGACTCCCACAGGGTTCAGTGTTAATCAGCGAGATTCCCATAGGGTTCAGTGTTAATCAGTGAGACTCCCACAGGGCTCAGTGTTAATCAGTGAGACTCCCATAGGGTTCAGTGTTAATCAGTGAGACTCCCATAGGGTTCAGTGTTAATCAGTGGGGCTCCCACAGGGTTCGGTGTTAATCAGTGAGACTCCCATAGGGTTCAGTGTTAATCAGTGAGACTCCCATAGGGTTCAGTGTTAATCAGTGAGGCTCCCATAGGGTTCGGTGTTAATCAGTGAGACTCCCTTAGGGTTCAGTGTTAATCAGTGAGACTCCCATAGGGTTCGGTGTTAATCAGTGAAACTCCCAGAGGGTTCAGTGTTAATCAGTGAGACTCCCACAGGGTTCTGTGTTAATCAGTGAGACTCCCACAGGGTTCAGTGTTAATTAGTGAGACTCCCATAGGGTTCAGTGTTAATCAATGAGACTCCCATATGGTTCAGTGTTAATCAGTGAGACTCCCACAGGGTTCAGTGTTAATCAGTGAGACTCCCACAGGGTTTAGTGTTAATCAGTGAGACTCCCATAGGGTTCAGTGTTAATCAATGAGACTCCCATAGGGTTCAGTGTTAATCAGTGAGACTCCAACAGGGTTCAGTGTTAATCAGTGGAACTCCCACAGGGTTCAGTGTTAATCAGTGAGATTCCCACAGGGTTCAGTGTTAATCAGTGAGACTCCCATAGTGTTCAGTGTAAATCACTGAGACTCCCATTGGGTTCGGTGTTAATCAGTGAGACTCCCATAGGGTTCAGTGTTAATCAGTGAGACTCCCATAGGGTTCAGTGTTAATCAGTGAGACTCCAATAGGGTTCAGTGTTAATCAGTGAGACTCCCATAGGGTCAGTATATATCGGTGAGACTCCCATAGGGTTCAGTGTTAATCAGTGAGACTCCAATACGGTTCAGTGTTAATCAGTGAGACTCCCATAGGGTTCAGTGTTAATCAGTGAGACTCCCATAGGGTTCAGTGTTAATCAGTGAGACTCCCATAGGGTTCAGTGTTAATCAGTGAGACTCCCACAGGGTTCAGTGTTAATCAGTGAGACACCCACAGGGTTCTGTGTTAATCAGTGAGACTTCCATAGGGTTCAGTGTTAATCAGTGAGACTCCCACAGGGTGCAGTGTTAATCAGTGAGACTCCCATAGGTTTCAGTGTTAATCAGTGAGACTCCCACAGGGTTCAGTGTTAATCAGCGAGATTCCCATAGGGTTCAGTGTTAATCAGTGAGACTTCCATAGGGTTCAGTGTTAATCAGTGAGACTCCCACAGGGTGCAGTGTTAATCAGTGAGACTCCCATAGGTTTCAGTGTTAATCAGTGAGACTCCCATAGGGTTCAGTGTTAATCAATGAGACTCCCATATGGTTCAGTGTTAATCAGTGAGACTCCCACAGGGTTCAGTGTTAATCAGTGAGACTCCCACAGGGTTGTGTGTTAATCAGTGAGACTTCCACAGGGTTCAGTGTTAATTAGTGAGTCTCCCATAGGGTTCAGTGTTAATCAATGAGACTCCCATATGGTTCAGTGTTAATCAGTGAGACTCCCGCAGGGTTCAGTGTTAATCAGTGAGACTCCCACAGGGTTTAGTGTTAATCAGTGAGACTCCCATAGGGTTCAGTGTTAATCAGTGAGACACCCACAGGGTTCTGTGTTAATCACTGAGACTCCCATAGGGTTCAGTGTTAATCAGTGAGACTCCCACAGGGTTCAGTGTTAATCAGCGAGATTCCCATAGGGTTCAGTGTTAATCAGTGAGACTCCCACAGGGCTCAGTGTTAATCAGTGAGACTCCCATAGGGTTCAGTGTTAATCAGTGAGACTCCCATAGGGTTCAGTGTTAATCAGTGGGGCTCCCACAGGGTTCGGTGTTAATCAGTGAGACTCCCATAGGGTTCAGTGTTAATCAGTGAGACTCCCATAGGGTTCAGTGTTAATCAGTGAGGCTCCCATAGGGTTCGGTGTTAATCAGTGAGACTCCCTTAGGGTTCAGTGTTAATCAGTGAGACTCCCATAGGGTTCGGTGTTAATCAGTGAAACTCCCAGAGGGTTCAGTGTTAATCAGTGAGACTCCCACAGGGTTCTGTGTTAATCAGTGAGACTCCCACAGGGTTCAGTGTTAATTAGTGAGACTCCCATAGGGTTCAGTGTTAATCAATGAGACTCCCATATGGTTCAGTGTTAATCAGTGAGACTCCCACAGGGTTCAGTGTTAATCAGTGAGACTCCCACAGGGTTTAGTGTTAATCAGTGAGACTCCCATAGGGTTCAGTGTTAATCAATGAGACTCCCATAGGGTTCAGTGTTAATCAGTGAGACTCCAACAGGGTTCAGTGTTAATCAGTGGAACTCCCACAGGGTTCAGTGTTAATCAGTGAGATTCCCACAGGGTTCAGTGTTAATCAGTGAGACTCCCATAGTGTTCAGTGTAAATCACTGAGAGTCCCATTGGGTTCGGTGTTAATCAGTGAGACTCCCATAGGGTTCAGTGTTAATCAGTGAGACTCCCATAGGGTTCAGTGTTAATCAGTGAGACTCCAATAGGGTTCAGTGTTAATCAGTGAGACTCCCATAGGGTCAGTATATATCGGTGAGACTCCCATAGGGTTCAGTGTTAATCAGTGAGACTCCCATACGGTTCAGTGTTAATCAGTGAGACTCCCATAGGGTTCAGTGTTAATCAGTGAGACTCCCATAGGGTTCAGTGTTAATCAGTGAGACTCCCATAGGGTTCAGTGTTAATCAGTGAGACTCCCACAGGGTTCAGTGTTAATCAGTGAGACACCCACAGGGTTCTGTGTTAATCAGTGAGACTTCCATAGGGTTCAGTGTTAATCAGTGAGACTCCCACAGGGTGCAGTGTTAATCAGTGAGACTCCCATAGGTTTCAGTGTTAATCAGTGAGACTCCCACAGGGTTCAGTGTTAATCAGCGAGATTCCCATAGGGTTCAGTGTTAATCAGTGAGACTCCCACAGGGTTCAGTGTTAATGATTGAGACTCCCATAGGGTCAGTATTAATCGGTGAGACTCCCATAGGGTTCAGTGTTAATCAGTGAGACTCCCATACGGTTCAGTTTTAATCAGTGAGACTCCCACAGGGTTCAGTGTTAATCAGTGAGACTCCCACAGGGTTCAGTGTTAATCAGTGAGACTCCCATAGGGTTCAGTATTAATCAGTGAGACTCCCACAGGGTTCAGTGTTAATCAGTGAGACTCCCACAGAGTTCAGTGTTAATCAGTGAGACTCCCACAGGGCTCAGTGTTAATCAGTGAGACTCCCACAGGGCTCAGTGTTTATCAGTGAGACTCCCACAGGGCTCAGTGTTAATCAGTGAGACTCCCATAGGGTTCAGTGTTAATCAGTGAGACTCCCATAGGGTTCAGTGTTAATCAGTGGGGCTCACACAGTGTTCGGTGTTAATCAGTGAGACTCTCATAGGGTTCAGTGTTAATCAGTCAGACTCCCACAGGGTTCAGTGTTAATCAGCGAGATTCCCATAGGGTTCAGTGTTAATCAGTGAGACTCCCACAGGGCTCAGTGTTAATCAGTGAGACTCCCATAGGGTTCAGTGTTAATCAGTGAGACTCCCATAGGGTTCAGTGTTAATCAGTGGGGCTCACACAGTGTTCGGTGTTAATCAGTGAGACTCTCATAGGGTTCAGTGTTAATCAGTGAGACTCCCACAGGGTTCAGTGTTAATCAGCGAGATTCCCATAGGGTTCAGTGTTAATCAGTGAGACTCCCACAGGGTTCAGTGTTAATCAGTGAGACTCCCATAGTGTTCAGTGTAAATCACTGAGACTCCCATTGGGTTCGGTGTTAATCAGTAAGACTCCCATAGAGATCGGTGTTAATCAGTGAGCATCCCATAGGGTTCAGTGTTAATCAGTGAGACTCCCATAGGGTTCAGTGTTAATCAGTGAGACTCCCATAGGGTTCGGTGTTAATCAGTGAGACTCCCTTAGGGTCCAGTGTTAATCAGTGAGACTCCCATAGGGTTCGGTGTTAATCAGTGAAACTCCCAGAGGGTTCAGTGTTAATCAGTGAGACTCCCACAGGGTTCTGTGTTAATCAGTGAGACTCCCACAGGGTTCAGTGTTAATTAGTGAGACTCCCACAGGGTTCAGTGTTAATCAATGAGACTCCCATATGGTTCAGTGTTAATCAGTGAGACTCCCACAGGGTTCAGTGTTAATCAGTGAGACACCCACAGGGTTCTGTGTTAATCAGTGAGACTCCCATAGGGTTCAGTGTTAATCAGTGAGACTCCCACAGGGTGCAGTGTTAATCAGTGAGACTCCCATAGGGTTCAGTGTCAATCAGTGAGACTCCCCAAGGGTTCAGTGTTAATCAGTGAGACTCCCATAGGTTTCAGTGTTAATCAGTGAGACTCCCACAGGGTTCAGTGTTAATCAGCGAGATTCCCATAGGGTTCAGTGTTAATCAGTTGGACTCCCACAGGGTTCAGTGTTAATCATTGAGACTCCCATAGGGTCAGTATTAATCGGTGAGACTCCCATAGGGTTCAGTGTTAATCAGTGAGACTCCCATAGGGTTCAGTGTTAATCAGTGAGACTCCCATAGGGTTCAGTGTTAATCAGTGAGACTCCCACAGGGTTCAGTGTTAATCAGTGAGACACCCACAGGGTTCTGTGTTAATCAGTGAGACTTCCATAGGGTTCAGTGTTAATCAGTGAGACTCCCACAGGGTGCAGTGTTAATCAGTGAGACTCCCATAGGTTTCAGTGTTAATCAGTGAGACTCCCACAGGGTTCAGTGTTAATCAGCGAGATTCCCATAGGGTTCAGTGTTAATCAGTGAGACTTCCATAGGGTTCAGTGTTAATCAGTGAGACTCCCACAGGGTGCAGTGTTAATCAGTGAGACTCCCATAGGTTTCAGTGTTAATCAGTGAGACTCCCATAGGGTTCAGTGTTAATCAATGAGACTCCCATATGGTTCAGTGTTAATCAGTGAGACTCCCACAGGGTTCAGTGTTAATCAGTGAGACTCCCACAGGGTTGTGTGTTAATCAGTGAGACTTCCACAGGGTTCAGTGTTAATTAGTGAGTCTCCCATAGGGTTCAGTGTTAATCAATGAGACTCCCATATGGTTCAGTGTTAATCAGTGAGACTCCCGCAGGGTTCAGTGTTAATCAGTGAGACTCCCACAGGGTTTAGTGTTAATCAGTGAGACTCCCATAGGGTTCAGTGTTAATCAGTGAGACACCCACAGGGTTCTGTGTTAATCACTGAGACTCCCATAGGGTTCAGTGTTAATCAGTGAGACTCCCACAGGGTTCAGTGTTAATCAGCGAGATTCCCATAGGGTTCAGTGTTAATCAGTGAGACTCCCACAGGGCTCAGTGTTAATCAGTGAGACTCCCATAGGGTTCAGTGTTAATCAGTGAGACTCCCATAGGGTTCAGTGTTAATCAGTGGGGCTCCCACAGGGTTCGGTGTTAATCAGTGAGACTCCCATAGGGTTCAGTGTTAATCAGTGAGACTCCCATAGGGTTCAGTGTTAATCAGTGAGGCTCCCATAGGGTTCGGTGTTAATCAGTGAGACTCCCTTAGGGTTCAGTGTTAATCAGTGAGACTCCCATAGGGTTCGGTGTTAATCAGTGAAACTCCCAGAGGGTTCAGTGTTAATCAGTGAGACTCCCACAGGGTTCTGTGTTAATCAGTGAGACTCCCACAGGGTTCAGTGTTAATTAGTGAGACTCCCATAGGGTTCAGTGTTAATCAATGAGACTCCCATATGGTTCAGTGTTAATCAGTGAGACTCCCACAGGGTTCAGTGTTAATCAGTGAGACTCCCACAGGGTTTAGTGTTAATCAGTGAGACTCCCATAGGGTTCAGTGTTAATCAATGAGACTCCCATAGGGTTCAGTGTTAATCAGTGAGACTCCAACAGGGTTCAGTGTTAATCAGTGGAACTCCCACAGGGTTCAGTGTTAATCAGTGAGATTCCCACAGGGTTCAGTGTTAATCAGTGAGACTCCCATAGTGTTCAGTGTAAATCACTGAGAGTCCCATTGGGTTCGGTGTTAATCAGTGAGACTCCCATAGGGTTCAGTGTTAATCAGTGAGACTCCCATAGGGTTCAGTGTTAATCAGTGAGACTCCAATAGGGTTCAGTGTTAATCAGTGAGACTCCCATAGGGTCAGTATATATCGGTGAGACTCCCATAGGGTTCAGTGTTAATCAGTGAGACTCCCATACGGTTCAGTGTTAATCAGTGAGACTCCCATAGGGTTCAGTGTTAATCAGTGAGACTCCCATAGGGTTCAGTGTTAATCAGTGAGACTCCCATAGGGTTCAGTGTTAATCAGTGAGACTCCCACAGGGTTCAGTGTTAATCAGTGAGACACCCACAGGGTTCTGTGTTAATCAGTGAGACTTCCATAGGGTTCAGTGTTAATCAGTGAGACTCCCACAGGGTGCAGTGTTAATCAGTGAGACTCCCATAGGTTTCAGTGTTAATCAGTGAGACTCCCACAGGGTTCAGTGTTAATCAGCGAGATTCCCATAGGGTTCAGTGTTAATCAGTGAGACTCCCACAGGGTTCAGTGTTAATGATTGAGACTCCCATAGGGTCAGTATTAATCGGTGAGACTCCCATAGGGTTCAGTGTTAATCAGTGAGACTCCCATACGGTTCAGTTTTAATCAGTGAGACTCCCACAGGGTTCAGTGTTAATCAGTGAGACTCCCACAGGGTTCAGTGTTAATCAGTGAGACTCCCATAGGGTTCAGTATTAATCAGTGAGACTCCCACAGGGTTCAGTGTTAATCAGTGAGACTCCCACAGAGTTCAGTGTTAATCAGTGAGACTCCCACAGGGCTCAGTGTTAATCAGTGAGACTCCCACAGGGCTCAGTGTTTATCAGTGAGACTCCCACAGGGCTCAGTGTTAATCAGTGAGACTCCCATAGGGTTCAGTGTTAATCAGTGAGACTCCCATAGGGTTCAGTGTTAATCAGTGGGGCTCACACAGTGTTCGGTGTTAATCAGTGAGACTCTCATAGGGTTCAGTGTTAATCAGTCAGACTCCCACAGGGTTCAGTGTTAATCAGCGAGATTCCCATAGGGTTCAGTGTTAATCAGTGAGACTCCCACAGGGCTCAGTGTTAATCAGTGAGACTCCCATAGGGTTCAGTGTTAATCAGTGAGACTCCCATAGGGTTCAGTGTTAATCAGTGGGGCTCACACAGTGTTCGGTGTTAATCAGTGAGACTCTCATAGGGTTCAGTGTTAATCAGTGAGACTCCCACAGGGTTCAGTGTTAATCAGCGAGATTCCCATAGGGTTCAGTGTTAATCAGTGAGACTCCCACAGGGTTCAGTGTTAATCAGTGAGACTCCCATAGTGTTCAGTGTAAATCACTGAGACTCCCATTGGGTTCGGTGTTAATCAGTAAGACTCCCATAGAGATCGGTGTTAATCAGTGAGCATCCCATAGGGTTCAGTGTTAATCAGTGAGACTCCCATAGGGTTCAGTGTTAATCAGTGAGACTCCCATAGGGTTCGGTGTTAATCAGTGAGACTCCCTTAGGGTCCAGTGTTAATCAGTGAGACTCCCATAGGGTTCGGTGTTAATCAGTGAAACTCCCAGAGGGTTCAGTGTTAATCAGTGAGACTCCCACAGGGTTCTGTGTTAATCAGTGAGACTCCCACAGGGTTCAGTGTTAATTAGTGAGACTCCCACAGGGTTCAGTGTTAATCAATGAGACTCCCATATGGTTCAGTGTTAATCAGTGAGACTCCCACAGGGTTCAGTGTTAATCAGTGAGACACCCACAGGGTTCTGTGTTAATCAGTGAGACTCCCATAGGGTTCAGTGTTAATCAGTGAGACTCCCACAGGGTGCAGTGTTAATCAGTGAGACTCCCATAGGGTTCAGTGTCAATCAGTGAGACTCCCCAAGGGTTCAGTGTTAATCAGTGAGACTCCCATAGGTTTCAGTGTTAATCAGTGAGACTCCCACAGGGTTCAGTGTTAATCAGCGAGATTCCCATAGGGTTCAGTGTTAATCAGTTGGACTCCCACAGGGTTCAGTGTTAATCATTGAGACTCCCATAGGGTCAGTATTAATCGGTGAGACTCCCATAGGGTTCAGTGTTAATCAGTGAGACTCCCATACGGTTCAGTTTTAATCAGTGATACTCCCACAGGGTTCAGTGTTAATCAGTGAGACTCCCACAGGGTTCAGTGTTAATCAGTGAGACTCCCATAGGGTTCAGTATTAATCAGTGAGACTCCCACAGGGTTCAGTGTTAATCAGTGAGACTCCCACAGGGTTCAGTGTTAATCAGTGAGACTCCCATAGGGTTCAGTATTAATCAGTGAGACTCCCACAGGGTTCAGTGTTAATCAGTGAGACTCCCACAGAGTTCAGTGTTAATCAGTGAGACTCCCACAGGGCTCAGTGTTAATCAGTGAGACTCCCACAGGGCTCAGTGTTTATCAGTGAGACTCCCACAGGGCTCAGTGTTAATCAGTGAGACTCCCATAGGGTTCAGTGTTAATCAGTGAGACTCCCATAGGGTTCAGTGTTAATCAGTGGGGCTCACACAGTGTTCGGTGTTAATCAGTGAGACTCCCATAGGGTTCAGTGTTAATCAGTCAGACTCCCATAGGGTTCAGTGTTAATAAGTGAGACTCCCACAGGGTTCAGTGTTAATCAGCGAGATTCCCATAGGGTTCAGTGTTAATCAGTGAGACTCCCACAGGGTTCAGTGTTAATCAGTGAGACTCCCATAGTGTTCAGTGTAAATCACTGAGACTCCCATTGGGTTCGGTATTAATCAGTAAGACTCCCATAGAGTTCGGTGTTAATCAGTGAGCATCCCATAGGGTTCAGTGTTAATCAGTGAGACTCCCATAGGGTTCAGTGTTAATCAGTGAGACTCCCATAGGGTTCGGTGTTAATCAGTGAGACTCCCTTAGGGTCCAGTGTTAATCAGTGAGACTCCCATAGGGTTCGGTGTTAATCAGTGAAACTCCCAGAGGGTTCAGTGTTAATCAGTGAGACTCCCACAGGGTTCTGTGTTAATCAGTGAGACTCCCACAGGGTTCAGTGTTAATTAGTGAGACTCCCACAGGGTTCAGTGTTAATCAATGAGACTCCCATATGGTTCAGTGTTAATCAGTGAGACTCCCACAGGGTTCAGTGTTAATCAGTGAGACACCCACAGGGTTCTGTGTTAATCAGTGAGACTCCCATAGGGTTCAGTGTTAATCAGTGAGACTCCCACAGGGTGCAGTGTTAATCAGTGAGCCTCCCATAGGGTTCAGTGTCAATCAGTGAGACTCCCCAAGGGTTCAGTGTTAATCAGTGAGACTCCCATAGGTTTCAGTGTTAATCAGTGAGACTCCCACAGGGTTCAGTGTTAATCAGCGAGATTCCCATAGGGTTCAGTGTTAATCAGTGAGACTCCCACAGGGTTCAGTGTTAATCATTGAGACTCCCATAGGGTCAGTATTAATCGGTGAGACTCCCATAGGGTTCAGTGTTAATCAGTGAGACTCCCATACGGTTCAGTTTTAATCAGTGATACTCCCACAGGGTTCAGTGTTAATCAGTGAGACTCCCACAGGGTTCAGTGTTAATCAGTGAGACTCCCATAGGGTTCAGTATTAATCAGTGAGACTCCCACAGGGTTCAGTGTTAATCAGTGAGACTCCCACAGGGTTCAGTGTTAATCAGTGAGACTCCCATAGGGTTCAGTATTAATCAGTGAGACTCCCACAGGGTTCAGTGTTAATCAGTGAGACTCCCACAGAGTTCAGTGTTAATCAGTGAGACTCCCACAGGGCTCAGTGTTAATCAGTGAGACTCCCACAGGGCTCAGTGTTAATCAGTGAGACTCCCATAGGGTTCAGTGTTAATCAGTGGGGCTCCCACAGGGTTCGGTGTTAATCAGTGAGACTCCCATAGGGTTCAGTGTTAATCAGTGAGACTCCCATAGGGTTCAGTGTTAATCAGTGGGGCTCCCACAGTGTTCGGTGTTAATCAGTGAGACTCCCATAGGATTCAGTGTTAATCAGTCAGACTCCCATAGGGTTCAGTGTTAATAAGTGAGACTCCCACGGGGTTCAGTGTTAATCAGCGAGATTCCCATAGGGTTCAGTATTAATCAGTGAGACTCCCACAGGGTTCAGTGTTAATCAGTGAGACTCCCACAGAGTTCAGTGTTAATCAGTGAGACTCCCACAGGGCTCAGTGTTAATCAGTGAGACTCCCACAGGGCTCAGTGTTAATCAGTGAGACTCCCATAGGGTTCAGTGTTAATCAGTGGGGCTCTCACAGGGTTCGGTGTTAATCAGTGAGACTCCCATAGGGTTCAGTGTTAATCAGTGAGACTCCCATAGGGTTCAGTGTTAATCAGTGGGGCTCCCACAGTGTTCGGTGTTAATCAGTGAGACTCCCATAGGGTTCAGTGTTAATCAGTCAGACTCCCATAGGGTTCAGTGTTAATAAGTGAGACTCCCACAGGGTTCAGTGTTAATCAGCGAGATTCCCATAGGGTTCAGTGTTAATCAGTGAGACTCCCACAGGGTTCAGTGTTAATCAGTGAGACTCCCATAGTGTTCAGTGTAAATCACTGAGACTCCCATTGGGTTCGGTGTTAATCAGTAAGACTCCCATAGAGTTCGGTGTTAATCAGTGAGACTCCCATAGGGTTCAGTGTTAATCAGTGAGACTCCCATAGGGTTCGGTGTTAATCAGTGAGACTCCCTTAGGGTTCAGTGTTAATCAGTGAGACTCCCATAGGGTTCGGTGTTAATCAGTGAAACTCCCAGAGGGTTCAGTGTTAATCAGTGAGACTCCCACAGGGTTCTGTGTTAATCAGTGAGACTCCCACAGGGTTCAGTGTTAATTAGTGAGACTCCCACAGGGTTCAGTGTTAATCAATGAGACTCCCATATGGTTCAGTGTTAATCAGTGAGACTCCCACAGGGTTCAGTGTTAATCAGTGAGACACCCACAGGGTTCTGTGTTAATCAGTGAGACTCCCATAGGGTTCAGTGTTAATCAGTGAGACTCCCACAGGGTGCAGTGTTAATCAGTGAGACTCCCATAGGGTTCAGTGTCAATCAGTGAGACTCCCCAAGGGTTCAGTGTTAATCAGTGAGACTCCCATAGGTTTCAGTGTTAATCAGTGAGACTCCCACAGGGTTCAGTGTTAATCAGCGAGATTCCCATAGGGTTCAGTGTTAATCAGTGAGACTCCCACAGGGTTCAGTGTTAATCATTGAGACTCCCATAGGGTCAGTATTAATCGGTGAGACTCCCATACGGTTCAGTTTTAATCAGTGAGACTCCCACAGGGTTCAGTGTTAATCAGTGAGACTCCCACAGGGTTCAGTGTTAATCAGTGAGACTCCCATAGGGTTCAGTATTAATCAGTGAGACTCCCACAGGGTTCAGTGTTAATCAGTGAGACTCCCACAGGGTTCAGTGTTAATCAGTGAGACTCCCATAGGGTTCAGTATTAATCAGTGAGACTCCCACAGGGTTCAGTGTTAATCAGTGAGACTCCCACAGAGTTCAGTGTTAATCAGTGAGACTCCCACAGGGCTCAGTGTTAATCAGTGAGACTCCCACAGGGCTCAGTGTTAATCAGTGAGACTCCCATAGGGTTCAGTGTTAATCAGTGGGGCTCCCACAGGGTTCGGTGTTAATCAGTGAGACTCCCATAGGGTTCAGTGTTAATCAGTCATACTCCCATAGGGTTCAGTGTTAATAAGTGAGACTCCCACAGGGTTCAGTGTTAATCAGCGAGATTCCCATAGGGTTCAGTGTTAATCAGTGAGACTCCCACAGGGTTCAGTGTTAATCAGTGAGACTCCCATAGTGTTCAGTGTAAATCACTGAGACTCCCATTGGGTTCGGTGTTAATCAGTAAGACTCCCATAGAGTTCGGTGTTAATCAGTGAGACTCCCATAGGGTTCAGTGTTAATCAGTGAGACTCCCATAGGGTTCAGTGTTAATCAGTGAGACTCCCATAGGGTTCGGTGTTAATCAGTGAGACTCCCTTAGGGTTCATTGTTAATCAGTGAGACTCCCATAGGGTTCGGTGTTAATCAGTGAAACTCCCAGAGGGTTCAGTGTTAATCAGTGAGACTCCCACACGGTTCAGTGTAAATTAGTGAGACTCCCATAGGGTTCAGTGTTAATCAATGAGACTCCCATATGGTTCAGTGTTAATCAGTGAGACTCCCACAGGGTTCAGTGTTGATCAGTGAGACTCCCACAGGGTTTAGTGTTAATCAGTGAGACTCCCATAGGGTTCAGTGTTAATCAATGAGACTCCCATAGGGTTCAGTGTTAATCAGTGAGACTCCAACAGGGTTCAGTGTTAATCAGTGGAACTCCCACAGGGTTCAGTGTTAATCAGTGAGATTCCCACAGGGTTCAGTGTTAATCAGTGAGACTCCCATAGTGTTCAGTGTAAATCACTGAGACTCCCATTGGGTTCGGTGTTAATCAGTGAGACTCCTATAGGGTGCAGTGTTAATCAGTGAGACTCCCATAGGGTTCAGTGTTAATCAGTGAGACTCCCATAGGGTTCAGTGTTAATCAGTGAGACTCCCATAGGGTTCAGTGTTAATCAGTGAGACTCCCATAGGGTCAGTATTAATCGGTGAGACTCCCATAGGGTTCAGTGTTAATCAGTGAGACTCCCATAGGGTTCAGTGTTAATCAGTGAGACTCCCATAGGGTTCAGTGTTAATCAGTGAGACTCCCATAGGGTTCAGTGTTAATCAGTGAGACTCCCATAGGGTTCAGTGTTAATCAGTGAGACTCCCACGGGGTTCATTGTTAATCATTGAGACTCCCACAGGGTTCAGTGTTAATCAGTGAGACTCCCATAGGGTTCAGTGTTAATCAGTGAGACTCCCTCAGGGTTCAGTGTTAATCAATGAGAGTGTCTTAGGGTTCAGTGTTAATCAGTGAGACTCCCACAGGGTTCAGTGTTAATCAGTGAGACTCCCATAGGGTTCAGTGTTAATCAGTTAGACTCCCACAGGGTTCATTGTTAATCAGTGAGACTCCCACAGGGTTCAGTGTTAATCAGTGGGGCTCCCACAGGGTTCGGTGTTAATCAGTGAGACTCCCATAGGGTTCAGTGTTAATCAGTCAGACTCCCATAGGGTTCAGTGTTATTCAGTAGACTCCCACAGGGTTCAGTGTTAATCAGTGAGACTTCCATAGGGTTCAGTGTTAATCAGTGAGACTCCCATAGGGTTCAGTGTTAATCAGTGGGGCTCCCACAGGGTTCGGTGTTAATCAGTGAGACTCCCATAGGGTTCAGTGTTAATCAGTCAGACTCCCATAGGGTTCAGTGTTAATAAGTGAGACTCCCACAGGGTTCAGTGTTAATCAGCGAGATTCCCATAGGGTTCAGTGTTAATCAGTGAGACTCCCACAGGGTTCAGTGTTAATCAGTGAGACTCCCATAGTGTTCAGTGTAAATCACTGAGACTCCCATTGGGTTCGGTGTTAATCAGTAAGACTCCCATAGAGTTCGGTGTTAATCAGTGAGACTCCCATAGGGTTCAGTGTTAATCAGTGAGACTCCCATAGGGTTCAGTGTTAATCAGTGAGACTCCCATAGGGTTCGGTGTTAATCAGTGAGACTCCCTTAGGGTTCAGTGTTAATTAGTGAGACTCCCATAGGGTTCAGTGATAATCAATGAGACTCCCATATGGTTCAGTGTTAATCAGTGAGACTCCCACAGGGTTCAGTGTTGATCAGTGAGACTCCCACAGGGTTTAGTGTTAATCAGTGAGACTGCCGTAGGGTTCAGTGTTAATCAATGAGACTCCCATAGGGTTCAGTGTTAATCAGTGAGACTCCAACAGGGTTCAGTGTTAATCAGTGGAACTCCCACAGGGTTCAGTGTTAATCAGTGAGATTCCCACAGGGTTCAGTGTTAATCAGTGAGACTCCCATAGTGTTCAGTGTAAATCACTGAGACTCCCATTGGGTTCGGTGTTAATCAGTGAGACTCCTATAGGGTGCAGTGTTAATCAGTGAGACTCCCATAGGGTTCAGTGTTAATCAGTGAGACTCCCATAGGGTTCAGTGTTAATCAGTGAGACTCCCATAGGGTTCAGTGTTAATCAGTGAGACTCCCATAGGGTCAGTATTAATCGGTGAGACTCCCATAGGGTTCAGTGTTAATCAGTGAGACTCCCATAGGGTTCAGTGTTAATCAGTTTGACTCCCATAGGGTTCAGTGTTAATCAGTGAGACTCCCATAGGGTTCAGTGTTAATCAGTGAGACTCCCATAGGGTTCAGTGTTAATCAGTGAGACTCCCACGGGGTTCATTGTTAATCATTGAGACTCCCACAGGGTTCAGTGTTAATCAGTGAGACTCCCATAGGGTTCAGTCTTAATCAGTGAGACTCCCTCAGGGTTCAGTGTTAATCAGAGAGACTCCCACAGGGTTCAGTGTTAATCAGTGAGACTCCCATAGGGTTCAGTGTTCATCAGTGAAACTCCCATAGGGTTCAGTGTTAATCAATGAGAGTGTCTTAGGGTTCAGTGTTAATCAGTGAGACTCCCACAGGGTTCAGTGTTAATCAGTGAGACTCCCATAGGATTCAGTGTTAATCAGTTAGACTCCCACAGGGTTCATTGTTAATCAGTGAGACTCCCACAGGGTTCAGTGTTAATCAGTGAGACTCCCATAGGGTTCGGTGTTAATCAGTGAGACTCCCATAGTGTTCAGTGTTATTCAGTAGACTCCCACAGGGTTCAGTGTTAATCAGTGAGACTTCCATAGGGTTCAGTGTTAATCAGTGAGACTCCGATAGGGTTCAGTGTTAATCATTGAGACTCCCACAGGGTGTAGGGTTCATCAGTGAGACTCCCACAGGGTTCAGTGTTAATCATTCAGACTCCCACAGGGTTGAGTGTTAATCAGTGAGACTCCCACAGGGTTCAGTGTTTATCACTGAGACTCCCATAGGGTTGAGTGTTAATCAGAGAGACTCCCACAGGGTTCAGTGTTAATCACTGAGACTCCCATAGGGTTCAGTGTAAATCAATGAGACTCCCACAGGGCTCAGTTTTAATCAGTGAGACTCACACAGGGTTCAGTGTTATTCAGTGAGACTCCCACAGGGTTCAGTAATCAGTGAGATTCCCATAGGGTTCATTGTTAATCAGTGAGACTCCCATAGGGTTCAGTGTTAATCAGTGAGACTCCCTCAGGGTTCAGTGTTAATCAATGAGAGTGTCTTAGGGTTCAGTGTTAATCAGTGAGACTCCCACAGGGTTCAGTGTTAATCAGTGAGACTCCAACAGGGTTCAGTGTTAATCAGTGAGACTCGCACAGGGTTGAGTGTTAATCAGTGAGACTCCCACAGGGTTCAGTGTTAATCAGAGAGACTCCCACAGGGTTCAGTGTTAATCAGTGAGACTCCCATACGGTTCAGTGTTAATCAGTGAGACTCCCACAGGGTTCAGTGTTAATAAGTGAGACTCCCACAGGGTTCAGTGTTAATCAGCGAGATTCCCATAGGGTTCAGTGTTAATCAGTGAGACTCCCATAGGGTTCAGTGTTAATCAGTGAGACTCCCATAGGGTTCAGTGTTAATCAGTGAGACTCCCATAGGGTTCGGTGTTAATCAGTGAGACTCCCTTAGGGTTCAGTGTTAATCAGTGAGACTCCCATAGGGTTCGGTGTTAATCAGTGAAACTCCCAGAGGGTTCAGTGTTAATCAGTGAGACTCCCACAGGGTTCAGTGTAAATTAGTGAGACTCCCATAGGGTTCAGTGTTAATCAATGAGACTCCCATATGGTTCAGTGTTAATCAGTGAGACTCCCACAGGGTTCAGTGTTGATCAGTGAGACTCCCACAGGGTTTAGTGTTAATCAGTGAGACTCCCATAGGGTTCAGTGTTAATCAATGAGACTCCCATAGGGTTCAGTGTTAATCAGTGAGACTCCAACAGGGTTCAGTGTTAATCAGTGGAACTCCCACAGGGTTCAGTGTTAATCAGTGAGATTCCCACAGGGTTCAGTGTTAATCAGTGAGACTCCCATAGTGTTCAGTGTAAATCACTGAGACTCCCATTGGGTTCGGTGTTAATCAGTGAGACTCCTATAGGGTGCAGTGTTAATCAGTGAGACTCCCATAGGGTTCAGTGTTAATCAGTGAGACTCCCATAGGGTTCAGTGTTAATCAGTGAGACTCCCATAGGGTTCAGTGTTAATCAGTGAGACTCCCATAGGGTCAGTATTAATCGGTGAGACTCCCATAGGGTTCAGTGTTAATCAGTGAGACTCCCATAGGGTTCAGTGTTAATCAGTAAGACTCCCATAGGGTTCAGTGTTAATCAGTGAGACTCCCATAGGGTTCAGTGTTAATCAGTGAGACTCCCATAGGGTTCAGTGTTAATCAGTGAGACTCCCACGGGGTTCATTGTTAATCATTGAGACTCCCACAGGGTTCAGTGTTAATCAGTGAGACTCCCATAGGGTTCAGTGTTAATCAGTGAGACTCCCTCAGGGTTCAGTGTTAATCAATGAGAGTGTCTTAGGGTTCAGTGTTAATCAGTGAGACTCCCACAGGGTTCAGTGTTAATCAGTGAGACTCCCATAGGGTTCAGTGTTAATCAGTTAGACTCCCACAGGGTTCATTGTTAATCAGTGAGACTCCCACAGGGTTCAGTGTTAATCAGTGGGGCTCCCACAGGGTTCGGTGTTAATCAGTGAGACTCCCATAGGGTTCAGTGTTAATCAGTCAGACTCCCATAGGGTTCAGTGTTATTCAGTAGACTCCCACAGGGTTCAGTGTTAATCAGTGAGACTTCCATAGGGTTCAGTGTTAATCAGTGAGACTCCCATAGGGTTCAGTGTTAATCAGTGGGGCTCCCACAGGGTTCGGTGTTAATCAGTGAGACTCCCATAGGGTTCAGTGTTAATCAGTCAGACTCCCATAGGGTTCAGTGTTAATAAGTGAGACTCCCACAGGGTTCAGTGTTAATCAGCGAGATTCCCATAGGGTTCAGTGTTAATCAGTGAGACTCCCACAGGGTTCAGTGTTAATCAGTGAGACTCCCATAGTGTTCAGTGTAAATCACTGAGACTCCCATTGGGTTCGGTGTTAATCAGTAAGACTCCCATAGAGTTCGGTGTTAATCAGTGAGACTCCCATAGGGTTCAGTGTTAATCAGTGAGACTCCCATAGGGTTCAGTGTTAATCAGTGAGACTCCCATAGGGTTCGGTGTTAATCAGTGAGACTCCCTTAGGGTTCAGTGTTAATCAGTGAGACTCCCATAGGGTTCGGTGTTAATCAGTGAAACTCCCAGAGGGTTCAGTGTTAATCAGTGAGACTCCCACAGGGTTCTGTGTTAATCAGTGAGACTCCCACAGGGTTCAGTGTTAATTAGTGAGACTCCCATAGGGTTCAGTGATAATCAATGAGACTCCCATATGGTTCAGTGTTAATCAGTGAGACTCCCACAGGGTTCAGTGTTGATCAGTGAGACTCCCACAGGGTTTAGTGTTAATCAGTGAGACTCCCGTAGGGTTCAGTGTTAATCAATGAGACTCCCATAGGGTTCAGTGTTAATCAGTGAGACTCCAACAGGGTTCAGTGTTAATCAGTGGAACTCCCACAGGGTTCAGTGTTAATCAGTGAGATTCCCACAGGGTTCAGTGTTAATCAGTGAGACTCCCATAGTGTTCAGTGTAAATCACTGAGACTCCCATTGGGTTCGGTGTTAATCAGTGAGACTCCTATAGGGTGCAGTGTTAATCAGTGAGACTCCCATAGGGTTCAGTGTTAATCAGTGAGACTCCCATAGGGTTCAGTGTTAATCAGTGAGACTCCCATAGGGTTCAGTGTTAATCAGTGAGACTCCCATAGGGTCAGTATTAATCGGTGAGACTCCCATAGGGTTCAGTGTTAATCAGTGAGACTCCCATAGGGTTCAGTGTTAATCAGTTTGACTCCCATAGGGTTCAGTGTTAATCAGTGAGACTCCCATAGGGTTCAGTGTTAATCAGTGAGACTCCCATAGGGTTCAGTGTTAATCAGTGAGACTCCCACGGGGTTCATTGTTAATCATTGAGACTCCCACAGGGTTCAGTGTTAATCAGTGAGACTCCCATAGGGTTCAGTCTTAATCAGTGAGACTCCCTCAGGGTTCAGTGTTAATCAGAGAGACTCCCACAGGGTTCAGTGTTAATCAGTGAGACTCCCATAGGGTTCAGTGTTCATCAGTGAAACTCCCATAGGGTTCAGTGTTAATCAATGAGAGTGTCTTAGGGTTCAGTGTTAATCAGTGAGACTCCCACAGGGTTCAGTGTTAATCAGTGAGACTCCCATAGGATTCAGTGTTAATCAGTTAGACTCCCACAGGGTTCATTGTTAATCAGTGAGACTCCCACAGGGTTCAGTGTTAATCAGTGAGACTCCCATAGGGTTCAGTGTTAATCAGTGAGACTCCCATAGTGTTCAGTGTTATTCAGTAGACTCCCACAGGGTTCAGTGTTAATCAGTGAGACTTCCATAGGGTTCAGTGTTAATCAGTGAGACTCCGATAGGGTTCAGTGTTAATCATTGAGACTCCCACAGGGTGCAGGGTTCATCAGTGAGACTCCCACAGGGTTCAGTGTTAATCATTGAGACTCCCACAGGGTTGAGTGTTAATCAGTGAGACTCCCACAGGGTTCAGTGTTTATCACTGAGACTCCCATAGGGTTGAGTGTTAATCAGAGAGACTCCCACAGGGTTCAGTGTTAATCACTGAGACTCCCATAGGGTTCAGTGTAAATCAATGAGACTCCCACAGGGCTCAGTTTTAATCAGTGAGACTCCCACAGGGTTCAGTGTTATTCAGTGAGACTCCCACAGGGTTCAGTAATCAGTGAGATTCCCATAGGGTTCATTGTTAATCAGTGAGACTCCCATAGGGTTCAGTGTTAATCAGTGAGACTCCCTCAGGGTTCAGTGTTAATCAATGAGAGTGTCTTAGGGTTCAGTGTTAATCAGTGAGACTCCCACAGGGTTCAGTGTTAATCAGTGAGACTCCAACAGGGTTCAGTGTTAATCAGTGAGACTCGCACAGGGTTGAGTGTTAATCAGTGAGACTCCCACAGGGTTCAGTGTTAATCAGAGAGACTCCCACAGGGTTCAGTGTTAATCAGTGAGACTCCCATACGGTTCAGTGTTAATCAGTGAGACTCCCACAGGGTTCAGTGTTAATAAGTGAGACTCCCACAGGGTTCAGTGTTAATCAGCGAGATTCCCATAGGGTTCAGTGTTAATCAGTGAGACTCCCATAGGGTTCAGTGTTAATCAGTGAGACTCCCATAGGGTTCAGTGTTAATCAGTGAGACTCCCATAGGGTTCGGTGTTAATCAGTGAGACTCCCTTAGGGTTCAGTGTTAATCAGTGAGACTCCCATAGGGTTCGGTGTTAATCAGTGAAACTCCCAGAGGGTTCAGTGTTAATCAGTGAGACTCCCACAGGGTTCAGTGTAAATTAGTGAGACTCCCATAGGGTTCAGTGTTAATCAATGAGACTCCCATATGGTTCAGTGTTAATCAGTGAGACTCCCACAGGGTTCAGTGTTGATCAGTGAGACTCCCACAGGGTTTAGTGTTAATCAGTGAGACTCCCATAGGGTTCAGTGTTAATCAATGAGACTCCCATAGGTTTCAGTGTTAATCAGTGAGACTCCAACAGGGTTCAGTGTTAATCAGTGGAACTCCCACAGGGTTCAGTGTTAATCAGTGAGATTCCCACAGGGTTCAGTGTTAATCAGTGAGACTCCCATAGTGTTCAGTGTAAATCACTGAGACTCCCATTGGGTTCGGTGTTAATCAGTGAGACTCCTATAGGGTGCAGTGTTAATCAGTGAGACTCCCATAGGGTTCAGTGTTAATCAGTGAGACTCCCATAGGGTTCAGTGTTAATCAGTGAGACTCCCATAGGGTTCAGTGTTAATCAGTGAGACTCCCATAGGGTCAGTATTAATCGGTGAGACTCCCATAGGGTTCAGTGTTAATCAGTGAGACTCCCATAGGGTTCAGTGTTAATCAGTGAGACTCCCATAGGGTTCAGTGTTAATCAGTGAGACTCCCATAGGGTTCAGTGTTAATCAGTGAGACTCCCACGGGGTTCATTGTTAATCATTGAGACTCCCACAGGGTTCAGTGTTAATCAGTGAGACTCCCATAGGGTTCAGTGTTAATCAGTGAGACTCCCTCAGGGTTCAGTGTTAATCAATGAGAGTGTCTTAGGGTTCAGTGTTAATCAGTGAGACTCCCACAGGGTTCAGTGTTAATCAGTGAGACTCCCATAGGGTTCAGTGTTAATCAGTTAGACTCCCACAGGGTTCTTTGTTAATCAGTGAGACTCCCACAGGGTTCAGTGTTAATCAGTGGGGCTCCCACAGGGTTCGGTGTTAATCAGTGAGACTCCCATAGGGTTCAGTGTTAATCAGTCAGACTCCCATAGGGTTCAGTGTTATTCAGTAGACTCCCACAGGGTTCAGTGTTAATCAGTGAGACTTCCATAGGGTTCAGTGTTAATCAGTGAGACTCCCATAGGGTTCAGTGTTAATCAGTGGGGCTCCCACAGGGTTCGGTGTTAATCAGTGAGACTCCCATAGGGTTCAGTGTTAATCAGTCAGACTCCCATAGGGTTCAGTGTTAATAAGTGAGACTCCCACAGGGTTCAGTGTTAATCAGCGAGATTCCCATAGGGTTCAGTGTTAATCAGTGAGACTCCCACAGGGTTCAGTGTTAATCAGTGAGACTCCCATAGTGTTCAGTGTAAATCACTGAGACTCCCATTGGGTTCGGTGTTAATCAGTAAGACTCCCATAGAGTTCGGTGTTAATCAGTGAGACTCCCATAGGGTTCAGTGTTAATCAGTGAGACTCCCATAGGGTTCAGTGTTAATCAGTGAGACTCCCATAGGGTTCGGTGTTAATCAGTGAGACTCCCTTAGGGTTCAGTGTTAATCAGTGAGACTCCCATAGGGTTCGGTGTTAATCAGTGAAACTCCCAGAGGGTTCAGTGTTAATCAGTGAGACTCCCACAGGGTTCTGTGTTAATCAGTGAGACTCCCACAGGGTTCAGTGTTAATTAGTGAGACTCCCATAGGGTTCAGTGATAATCAATGAGACTCCCATATGGTTCAGTGTTAATCAGGGAGACTCCCACAGGGTTCAGTGTTGATCAGTGAGACTCCCACAGGGTTTAGTGTTAATCAGTGAGACTCCCGTAGGGTTCAGTGTTAATCAATGAGACTCCCATAGGGTTCAGTGTTAATCAGTGAGACTCCAACAGGGTTCAGTGTTAATCAGTGGAACTCCCACAGGGTTCAGTGTTAATCAGTGAGATTCCCACAGGGTTCATTGTTAATCAGTGAGACTCCCATAGTGTTCAGTGTAAATCACTGAGACTCCCATTGGGTTCGGTGTTAATCAGTGAGACTCCTATAGGGTGCAGTGTTAATCAGTGAGACTCCCATAGGGTTCAGTGTTAATCAGTGAGACTCCCATAGGGTTCAGTGTTAATCAGTGAGACTCCCATAGGGTTCAGTGTTAATCAGTGAGACTCCCATAGGGTCAGTATTAATCGGTGAGACTCCCATAGGGTTCAGTGTTAATCAGTGAGACTCCCATAGGGTTCAGTGTTAATCAGTTTGACTCCCATAGGGTTCAGTGTTAATCAGTGAGACTCCCATAGGGTTCAGTGTTAATCAGTGAGACTCCCATAGGGTTCAGTGTTAATCAGTGAGACTCCCACGGGGTTCATTGTTAATCATTGAGACTCCCACAGGGTTCAGTGTTAATCAGTGAGACTCCCATAGGGTTCAGTCTTAATCAGTGAGACTCCCTCAGGGTTCAGTGTTAATCAGAGAGACTCCCACAGGGTTCAGTGTTAATCAGTGAGACTCCCATAGGGTTCAGTGTTCATCAGTGAAACTCCCATAGGGTTCAGTGTTAATCAATGAGAGTGTCTTAGGGTTCAGTGTTAATCAGTGAGACTCCCACAGGGTTCAGTGTTAATCAGTGAGACTCCCATAGGATTCAGTGTTAATCAGTTAGACTCCCACAGGGTTCATTGTTAATCAGTGAGACTCCCACAGCGTTCAGTGTTAATCAGTGAGACTCCCATAGGGTTCAGTGTTAATCAGTGAGACTCCCATAGTGTTCAGTGTTATTCAGTAGACTCCCACAGGGTTCAGTGTTAATCAGTGAGACTTCCATAGGGTTCAGTGTTAATCAGTGAGACTCCGATAGGGTTCAGTGTTAATCATTGAGACTCCCACAGGGTGCAGGGTTCATCAGTGAGACTCCCACAGGGTTCAGTGTTAATCATTGAGACTCCCACAGGGTTGAGTGTTAATCAGTGAGACTCCCACAGGGTTCAGTGTTTATCACTGAGACTCCCATAGGGTTGAGTGTTAATCAGAGAGACTCCCACAGGGTTCAGTGTTAATCACTGAGACTCCCATAGGGTTCAGTGTAAATCAATGAGACTCCCACAGGGCTCAGTTTTAATCAGTGAGACTCCCACAGGGTTCAGTGTTATTCAGTGAGACTCCCACAGGGTTCAGTAATCAGTGAGATTCCCATAGGGTTCATTGTTAATCAGTGAGACTCCCATAGGGTTCAGTGTTAATCAGTGAGACTCCCTCAGGGTTCAGTGTTAATCAATGAGAGTGTCTTAGGGTTCAGTGTTAATCAGTGAGACTCCCACAGGGTTCAGTGTTAATCAGTGAGACTCCAACAGGGTTCAGTGTTAATCAGTGAGACTCGCACAGGGTTGAGTGTTAATCAGTGAAACTCCCACAGGGTTCAGTGTTAATCAGAGAGACTCCCACAGGGTTCAGTGTTAATCAGTGAGACTCCCATACGGTTCAGTGTTAATCAGTGAGACTCCCACAGGGTTCAGTGTTAATAAGTGAGACTCCCACAGGGTTCAGTGTTAATCAGCGAGATTCCCATAGGGTTCAGTGTTAATCAGTGAGACTCCCATAGGGTTCAGTGTTAATCAGTGAGACTCCCATAGGGTTCAGTGTTAATCAGTGAGACTCCCATAGGGTTCGGTGTTAATCAGTGAAACTCCCAGAGGGTTCAGTGTTAATCAGTGAGACTCCCACAGGGTTCAGTGTAAATTAGTGAGACTCCCATAGGGTTCAGTGTTAATCAATGAGACTCCCATATGGTTCAGTGTTAATCAGTGAGACTCCCACAGGGTTCAGTGTTGATCAGTGAGACTCCCACAGGGTTTAGTGTTAATCAGTGAGACTCCCATAGGGTTCAGTGTTAATCAATGAGACTCCCATAGGGTTCAGTGTTAATCAGTGAGACTCCAACAGGGTTCAGTGTTAATCAGTGGAACTCCCACAGGGTTCAGTGTTAATCAGTGAGATTCCCACAGGGTTCAGTGTTAATCAGTGAGACTCCCATAGTGTTCAGTGTAAATCACTGAGACTCCCATTGGGTTCGGTGTTAATCAGTGAGACTCCTATAGGGTGCAGTGTTAATCAGTGAGACTCCCATAGGGTTCAGTGTTAATCAGTGAGACTCCCATAGGGTTCAGTGTTAATCAGTGAGACTCCCACAGGGTTCAGTGTTAATCAGTGAGACTCCCATAGTGTTCAGTGTAAATCACTGAGACTCCCATTGGGTTCGGTGTTAATCAGTAAGACTCCCATAGAGTTCGGTGTTAATCAGTGAGACTCCCATAGGGTTCAGTGTTAATCAGTGAGACTCCCATAGGGTTCAGTGTTAATCAGTGAGACTCCCATAGGGTTCGGTGTTAATCAGTGAGACTCCCTTAGGGTTCAGTGTTAATCAGTGAGACTCCCATAGGGTTCGGTGTTAATCAGTGAAACTCCCAGAGGGTTCAGTGTTAATCAGTGAGACTCCCACAGGGTTCTGTGTTAATCAGTGAGACTCCCACAGGGTTCAGTGTTAATTAGTGAGACTCCCATAGGGTTCAGTGATAATCAATGAGACTCCCATATGGTTCAGTGTTAATCAGTGAGACTCCCACAGGGTTCAGTGTTGATCAGTGAGACTCCCACAGGGTTTAGTGTTAATCAGTGAGACTCCCGTAGGGTTCAGTGTTAATCAATGAGACTCCCATAGGGTTCAGTGTTAATCAGTGAGACTCCAACAGGGTTCAGTGTTAATCAGTGGAACTCCCACAGGGTTCAGTGTTAATCAGTGAGATTCCCACAGGGTTCAGTGTTAATCAGTGAGACTCCCATAGTGTTCAGTGTAAATCACTGAGACTCCCATTGGGTTC
Source organism: Petromyzon marinus (assembly GCF_048934315.1). Lineage (NCBI taxonomy): Eukaryota > Metazoa > Chordata > Hyperoartia > Petromyzontiformes > Petromyzontidae > Petromyzon > Petromyzon marinus. The sequence continues at coordinate 452,450 of NW_027423058.1, read as the reverse complement.
GGTGTTAATCAGTGAGACTCCTATAGGGTGCAGTGTTAATCAGTGAGACTCCCATAGGGTTCAGTGTTAATCAGTGAGACTCCCATAGGGTTCAGTGTTAATCAGTGAGACTCCCATAGGGTTCAGTGTTAATCAGTGAGACTCCCATAGGGTCAGTATTAATCGGTGAGACTCCCATAGGGTTCAGTGTTAATCAGTGAGACTCCCATAGGGTTCAGTGTTAATCAGTTTGACTCCAATAGGGTTCAGTGTTAATCAGTGAGACTCCCATAGGGTTCAGTGTTAATCAGTGAGACTCCCATAGGGTTCAGTGTTAATCAGTGAGACTCCCACGGGGTTCATTGTTAATCATTGAGACTCCCACAGGGTTCAGTGTTAATCAGTGAGACTCCCATAGGGTTCAGTCTTAATCAGTGAGACTCCCTCAGGGTTCAGTGTTAATCAGAGAGACTCCCACAGGGTTCAGTGTTAATCAGTGAGACTCCCATAGGGTTCAGTGTTCATCAGTGAAACTCCCATAGGGTTCAGTGTTAATCAATGAGAGTGTCTTAGGGTTCAGTGTTAATCAGTGAGACTCCCACAGGGTTCAGTGTTAATCAGTGAGACTCCCATAGGATTCAGTGTTAATCAGTTAGACTCCCACAGGGTTCATTGTTAATCAGTGAGACTCCCACAGGGTTCAGTGTTAATCAGTGAGACTCCCATAGGGTTCAGTGTTAATCAGTGAGACTCCCATAGTGTTCAGTGTTATTCAGTAGACTCCCACAGGGTTCAGTGTTAATCAGTGAGACTTCCATAGGGTTCAGTGTTAATCAGTGAGACTCCGATAGGGTTCAGTGTTAATCATTGAGACTCCCACAGGGTGCAGGGTTCATCAGTGAGACTCCCACAGGGTTCAGTATTAATCATTGAGACTCCCACAGGGTTGAGTGTTAATCAGTGAGACTCCCACAGGGTTCAGTGTTTATCACTGAGACTCCCATAGGGTTGAGTGTTAATCAGAGAGACTCCCACAGGGTTCAGTGTTAATCACTGAGACTCCCATAGGGTTCAGTGTAAATCAATGAGACTCCCACAGGGCTCAGTTTTAATCAGTGAGACTCCCACAGGGTTCAGTGTTATTCAGTGAGACTCCCACAGGGTTCAGTAATCAGTGAGATTCCCATAGGGTTCATTGTTAATCAGTGAGACTCCCATAGGGTTCAGTGTTAATCAGTGAGACTCCCTCAGGGTTCAGTGTTAATCAATGAGAGTGTCTTAGGGTTCAGTGTTAATCAGTGAGACTCCCACAGGGTTCAGTGTTAATCAGTGAGACTCCAACAGGGTTCAGTGTTAATCAGTGAGACTCGCACAGGGTTGAGTGTTAATCAGTGAGACTCCCACAGGGTTCAGTGTTAATCAGAGAGACTCCCACAGGGTTCAGTGTTAATCAGTGAGACTCCCATACGGTTCAGTGTTAATCAGTGAGACTCCCACAGGGTTCAGTGTTAATAAGTGAGACTCCCACAGGGTTCAGTGTTAATCAGCGAGATTCCCATAGGGTTCAGTGTTAATCAGTGAGACTCCCATAGGGTTCAGTGTTAATCAGTGAGACTCCCATAGGGTTCAGTGTTAATCAGTGAGACTCCCATAGGGTTCGGTGTTAATCAGTGAGACTCCCTTAGGGTTCAGTGTTAATCAGTGAGACTCCCATAGGGTTCGGTGTTAATCAGTGAAACTCCCAGAGGGTTCAGTGTTAATCAGTGAGACTCCCACAGGGTTCAGTGTAAATTAGTGAGACTCCCATAGGGTTCAGTGTTAATCAATGAGACTCCCATATGGTTCAGTGTTAATCAGTGAGACTCCCACAGGGTTCAGTGTTGATCAGTGAGACTCCCACAGGGTTTAGTGTTAATCAGTGAGACTCCCATAGGGTTCAGTGTTAATCAATGAGACTCCCATAGGGTTCAGTGTTAATCAGTGAGACTCCAACAGGGTTCAGTGTTAATCAGTGGAACTCCCACAGGGTTCAGTGTTAATCAGTGAGATTCCCACAGGGTTCAGTGTTAATCAGTGAGACTCCCATAGTGTTCAGTGTAAATCACTGAGACTCCCATTGGGTTCGGTGTTAATCAGTGAGACTCCTATAGGGTGCAGTGTTAATCAGTGAGACTCCCATAGGGTTCAGTGTTAATCAGTGAGACTCCCATAGGGTTCAGTGTTAATCAGTGAGACTCCCATAGGGTTCAGTGTTAATCAGTGAGACTCCCATAGGGTCAGTATTAATCGGTGAGACTCCCATAGGGTTCAGTGTTAATCAGTGAGACTCCCATAGGGTTCAGTGTTAATCAGTGAGACTCCCATAGGGTTCAGTGTTAATCAGTGAGACTCCCATAGGGTTCAGTGTTAATCAGTGAGACTCCCATAGGGTTCAGTGTTAATCAGTGAGACTCCCACGGGGTTCATTGTTAATCATTGAGACTCCCACAGGGTTCAGTGTTAATCAGTGAGACTCCCATAGGGTTCAGTGTTAATCAGTGAGACTCCCTCAGGGTTCAGTGTTAATCAATGAGAGTGTCTTAGGGTTCAGTGTTAATCAGTGAGACTCCCACAGGGTTCAGTGTTAATCAGTGAGACTCCCATAGGGTTCAGTGTTAATCAGTTAGACTCCCACAGGGTTCATTGTTAATCAGTGAGACTCCCACAGGGTTCAGTGTTAATCAGTGGGGCTCCCACAGGGTTCGGTGTTAATCAGTGAGACTCCCATAGGGTTCAGTGTTAATCAGTCAGACTCCCATAGGGTTCAGTGTTAATCAGTAGACTCCCACAGGGTTCAGTGTTAATCAGTGAGACTTCCATAGGGTTCAGTGTTAATCAGTGAGACTCCCATAGGGTTCAGTGTTAATCAGTGAGACTCCCACAGGGTTCAGTGTTAATTAGTGAGACTCCCATAGGGTTCAGTGATAATCAATGAGACTCCCATATGGTTCAGTGTTAATCAGTGAGACTCCCACAGGGTTCAGTGTTGATCAGTGAGACTCCCACAGGGTTTAGTGTTAATCAGTGAGACTCCCGTAGGGTTCAGTGTTAATCAATGAGACTCCCATAGGGTTCAGTGTTAATCAGTGAGACTCCAACAGGGTTCAGTGTTAATCAGTGGAACTCCCACAGGGTTCAGTGTTAATCAGTGAGATTCCCACAGGGTTCAGTGTTAATCAGTGAGACTCCCATAGTGTTCAGTGTAAATCACTGAGACTCCCATTGGGTTCGGTGTTAATCAGTGAGACTCCTATAGGGTGCAGTGTTAATCAGTGAGACTCCCATAGGGTTCAGTGTTAATCAGTGAGACTCCCATAGGGTTCAGTGTTAATCAGTGAGACTCCCATAGGGTTCAGTGTTAATCAGTGAGACTCCCATAGGGTCAGTATTAATCGGTGAGACTCCCATAGGGTTCAGTGTTAATCAGTGAGACTCCCATAGGGTTCAGTGTTAATCAGTTTGACTCCCATAGGGTTCAGTGTTAATCAGTGAGACTCCCATAGGGTTCAGTGTTAATCAGTGAGACTCCCATAGGGTTCAGTGTTAATCAGTGAGACTCCCACGGGGTTCATTGTTAATCATTGAGACTCCCACAGGGTTCAGTGTTAATCAGTGAGACTCCCATAGGGTTCAGTCTTAATCAGTGAGACTCCCTCAGGGTTCAGTGTTAATCAGAGAGACTCCCACAGGGTTCAGTGTTAATCAGTGAGACTCCCATAGGGTTCAGTGTTCATCAGTGAAACTCCCATAGGGTTCAGTGTTAATCAATGAGAGTGTCTTAGGGTTCAGTGTTAATCAGTGAGACTCCCACAGGGTTCAGTGTTAATCAGTGAGACTCCCATAGGATTCAGTGTTAATCAGTTAGACTCCCACAGGGTTCATTGTTAATCAGTGAGACTCCCACAGGGTTCAGTGTTAATCAGTGAGACTCCCATAGGGTTCAGTGTTAATCAGTGAGACTCCCATAGTGTTCAGTGTTATTCAGTAGACTCCCACAGGGTTCAGTGTTAATCAGTGAGACTTCCATAGGGTTCAGTGTTAATCAGTGAGACTCCGATAGGGTTCAGTGTTAATCATTGAGACTCCCACAGGGTGCAGGGTTCATCAGTGAGACTCCCACAGGGTTCAGTGTTAATCATTGAGACTCCCACAGGGTTGAGTGTTAATCAGTGAGACTCCCACAGGGTTCAGTGTTTATCACTGAGACTCCCATAGGGTTGAGTGTTAATCAGAGAGACTCCCACAGGGTTCAGTGTTAATCACTGAGACTCCCATAGGGTTCAGTGTAAATCAATGAGACTCCCACAGGGCTCAGTTTGAATCAGTGAGACTCCCACAGGGTTCAGTGTTATTCAGTGAGACTCCCACAGGGTTCAGTAATCAGTGAGATTCCCATAGGGTTCATTGTTAATCAGTGAGACTCCCATAGGGTCCAGTGTTAATCAGTAAGACTCCCATAGGGTTCGGTGTTAATTAGTGAGACTCCCATAGGGTTCAGTGTTAATCAGTGAGACTCCCACAGGGTTCAGGGTTCATCAGTGAGACTCCAACAGGGTTCAGTGTTAATCAGTGAGACTCGCACAGGGTTGAGTGTTAATCAGTGAGACTCCCACAGGGTTCAGTGTTAATCAGAGAGACTCCCACAGGGTTCAGTGTTAATCAGTGAGACTCCCATACGGTTCAGTGTTAATCAGTGAGACTCCCACAGGGTTCAGTGTTAATCAGTGAGACTCCCATAGGGTTCAGTGTTAATCAGTGAGACTCCCATGGGGTTCATTGTTAATCAGTGAGACTCCCATAGGGTTCAGTGTTAATCAGTGGGGCTCCCACAGGGTTCGTTGTTAATCAGTGAGACTCCCATAGGGTTCAGTGTTAATCAGTCAGACTCCCATAGGGTTCAGTGTTAATAAGTGAGACTTACACAGGGTTCAGTGTTAATCAGCGAGATTCCCATAGGGTTCAGTGTTAATCAGTGAGACTCCCACAGGGTTCAGTGTTAATCGGTGAGACTCACATAGGGTTCAGTGTTAATCAGTGAGACTCCCAAAAGGTTCAGTGTTAATCAGTGAGACTCCCATAGTGTTCAGTGTAAATCACTGAGACTCCCATTGGGTTCGGTGTTAATCAGTAAGACTCCCATAGAGTTCGGTGTTAATCAGTGAGACTCCAATAGGGTTCAGTGTTAATCAGTGAGACTCCCATAGGGTTCAGTGTTAATCAGTGAGACTCCCATAGGGTTCGGTGTTAATCAGTGAGACTCCCTTAGGGTTCAGTGTTAATCAGTGAGACTCCCATAGGGTTCGGTGTTAATCAGTGAAACTCCCAGAGGGTTCAGTGTTAATCAGTGAGACTCCCACAGGGTTCTGTGTTAATCAGTGAGACTCCCACAGGGTTCAGTGTTAATTAGTGAGACTCCCATAGGGTTCAGTGTTAATCAATGAGACTCCCATATGGTTCAGTGTTAATCAGTGAGACTCCCACAGGGTTCAGTGTTAATCAGTGAGACTCCCACAGGGTTTAGTGTTAATCAGTGAGACTCCCATAGGGTTCAGTGTTAATCAATGAGACTCCCAAAGGGTTCAGTGTTAATCAATGAGAGTGTCTTAGGGTTCAGTGTTAATCAGTGAGACTCCCACAGGGTTCAGTGTTAATCAGTGAGACTCCCATAGGGTTCAGTGTTAATCAGTTAGACTCGCACAGGGTTCATTGTTAATCAGTGAGACTCCCACAGGGTTCAGTGTTAATCAGTGAGACTCCCATAGGGTTCAGTGTTATTCAGTAGACTCCCACAGGGTGCAGTGTTAATCAGTGAGACTTCCATAGGGTTCAGTGTTAATCAGTGAGACTCCGATAGGGTTCAGTGTTAATCATTGAGACTCCCACAGGGTGCAGGGTTCATCAGTGAGACTCCCACAGGGTTCAGTGTTAATCATTGAGACTCCCACAGGGTTGAGTGTTAATCAGTGAGACTCCCACAGGGTTCAGTGTTTATCACTGAGACTCCCATAGGGTTGAGTGTTAATCAGAGAGACTCCCACAGGGTTCAGTGTTAATCACTGAGACTCCCTAAGGGTTCAGTGTAAATCAATGAGACTCCCACAGGGCTCAGTTTTAATCAGTGAGACTCCCACAGGGTTCAGTGTTATTCAGTGAGACTCCCACAGGGTTCAGTAATCAGTGAGATTCCCATAGGGTTCATTGTTAATCAGTGAGACTCCCATAGGGTCCAGTGTTAATCAGTAAGACTCCCATAGGGTTCGGTGTTAATTAGTGAGACTCCCATAGGGTTCAGTGTTAATCAGTGAGACTCCCACAGGGTTCAGGGTTCATCAGTGAGACTCCAACAGGGTTCAGTGTTAATCAGTGAGACTCGCACAGGGTTGAGTGTTAATCAGTGAGACTCCCACAGGGTTCAGTGTTAATCAGAGAGACTCCCACAGGGTTCAGTGTTAATCAGTGAGACTCCCATACGGTTCAGTGTTAATCAGTGAGACTCCCACAGGGTTCAGTGTTAATCAGTGAGACTCCCATAGGGTTCAGTGTTAATCAGTGAGACTCCCACGGGGTTCATTGTTAATCAGTGAGACTCCCATAGGGTTCAGTGTTAATCAGTGGGGCTCCCACAGGGTTCGTTGTTAATCAGTGAGACTCCCATAGGGTTCAGTGTTAATCAGTCAGACTCCCATAGGGTTCAGTGTTAATAAGTGAGACTTACACAGGGTTCAGTGTTAATCAGCGAGATTCCCATAGGGTTCAGTGTTAATCAGTGAGACTCCCACAGGGTTCAGTGTTAATCGGTGAGACTCACATAGGGTTCAGTGTTAATCAGTGAGACTCCCATAAGGTTCAGTGTTAATCAGTGAGACTCCCATAGTGTTCAGTGTAAATCACTGAGACTCCCATTGGGTTCGGTGTTAATCAGTAAGACTCCCATAGAGTTCGGTGTTAATCAGTGAGACTCCAATAGGGTTCAGTGTTAATCAGTGAGACTCCCATAGGGTTCAGTGTTAATCAGTGAGACTCCCATAGGGTTCGGTGTTAATCAGTGAGACTCCCTTAGGGTTCAGTGTTAATCAGTGAGACTCCCATAGGGTTCGGTGTTAATCAGTGAAACTCCCAGAGGGTTCAGTGTTAATCAGTGAGACTCCCACAGGGTTCTGTGTTAATCAGTGAGACTCCCACAGGGTTCAGTGTTAATTAGTGAGACTCCCATAGGGTTCAGTGTTAATCAATGAGACTCCCATATGGTTCAGTGTTAATCAGTGAGACTCCCACAGGGTTCAGTGTTAATCAGTGAGACTCCCACAGGGTTTAGTGTTAATCAGTGAGACTCCCATAGGGTTCAGTGTTAATCAATGAGACTCCCAAAGGGTTCAGTGTTAATCAATGAGAGTGTCTTAGGGTTCAGTGTTAATCAGTGAGACTCCCACAGGGTTCAGTGTTAATCAGTGAGACTCCCATAGGGTTCAGTGTTAATCAGTTAGACTCGCACAGGGTTCATTGTTAATCAGTGAGACTCCCACAGGGTTCAGTGTTAATCAGTGAGACTCCCATAGGGTTCAGTGTTATTCAGTAGACTCCCACAGGGTTCAGTGTTAATCAGTGAGACTTCCATAGGGTTCAGTGTTAATCAGTGAGACTCCGATAGGGTTCAGTGTTAATCATTGAGACTCCCACAGGGTGCAGGGTTCATCAGTGAGACTCCCACAGGGTTCAGTGTTAATCATTGAGACTCCCACAGGGTTGAGTGTTAATCAGTGAGACTCCCACAGGGTTCAGTGTTTATCACTGAGACTCCCATAGGGTTGAGTGTTAATCAGAGAGACTCCCACAGGGTTCAGTGTTAATCACTGAGACTCCCATAGGGTTCAGTGTAAATCAATGAGACTCCCACAGGGCTCAGTTTTAATCAGTGAGACTCCCACAGGGTTCAGTGTTATTCAGTGAGACTCCCACAGGGTTCAGTAATCAGTGAGATTCCCATAGGGTTCATTGTTAATCAGTGAGACTCCCATAGGGTCCAGTGTTAATCAGTAAGACTCCCATAGGGTTCGGTGTTAATTAGTGAGACTCCCATAGGGTTCAGTGTTAATCAGTGAGACTCCCACAGGGTTCAGGGTTCATCAGTGAGACTCCCACAGGGTTCAGTGTTAATCAGTGAGACTCGCACAGGGTTGAGTGTTAATCAGTGAGACTCCCACAGGGTTCAGTGTTAATCAGAGAGACTCCCACAGGGTTCAGTGTTAATCAGTGAGACTCCCATACGGTTCAGTGTTAATCAGTGAGACTCCCACAGGGTTCAGTGTTAATCAGTGAGACTCCCATAGGGTTCAGTGTTAATCAGTGAGACTCCCACGGGGTTCATTGTTAATCAGTGAGACTCCCATAGGGTTCAGTGTTAATCAGTGGGGCTCCCACAGGGTTCGGTGTTAATCAGTGAGACTCCCATAGGGTTCAGTGTTAATCAGTCAGACTCCCATAGGGTTCAGTGTTAATAAGTGAGACTTACACAGGGTTCAGTGTTAATCAGCGAGATTCCCATAGGGTTCAGTGTTAATCAGTGAGACTCCCACAGGGTTCAGTGTTAATCGGTGAGACTCACATAGGGTTCAGTGTTAATCAGTGAGACTCCCATAAGGTTCAGTGTTAATCAGTGAGACTCCCATAGTGTTCAGTGTAAATCACTGAGACTCCCATTGGGTTTGGTGTTAATCAGTAAGACTCCCATAGAGTTCGGTGTTAATCAGTGAGACTCCCATAGGGTTCAGTGTTAATCAGTGAGACTCCCATAGGGTTCAGTGTTAATCAGTGAGACTCCCATAGGGTTCGGTGTTAATCAGTGAGACTCCCTTAGGGTTCAGTGTTAATCAGTGAGACTCCCATAGGGTTCGGTGTTAATCAGTGAAACTCCCAGAGGGTTCAGTGTTAATCAGTGAGACTCCCACAGGGTTCTGTGTTAATCAGTGAGACTCCCACAGGGTTCAGTGTTAATTAGTGAGACTCCCATAGGGTTCAGTGTTAATCAATGAGACTCCCATATGGTTCAGTGTTAATCAGTGAGACTCCCACAGGGTTCAGTGTTAATCAGTGAGACTCCCACAGGGTTTAGTGTTAATCAGTGAGACTCCCATAGGGTTCAGTGTTAATCAATGAGACTCCCATAGGGTTCAGTGTTAATCAGTGAGACTCCAACAGGGTTCAGTGTTAATCAGTGGAACTCCCACAGGGTTCAGTGTTAATCAGTGAGATTCCCACAGGGTTCAGTGTTAATCAGTGAGACTCCCATAGTGTTCAGTGCAAATCACCGAGACTCCCATTGGGTTCGGTGTTAATCAGTGAGACTCCTATAGGGTGCAGTGTTAATCAGTGAGACTCCCATAGGGTTCAGTGTTAATCAGTGGGACTCCCATAGGGTTCAGTGTTAATCAGTGAGACTCCCATAGGGTTCAGTGTTAATCAGTGAGACTCCCATAGGGTTCAGTGTTAATCAGTGGGGCTCCCACAGGGTTCGGTGTTAATCAGTGAGACTCCCATAGGGTTCAGTTTTAATCAGTCAGACTCCCATAGGGTTCAGTGTTAATAAGTGAGACTCCCACAGGGTTCAGTGTTAATCAGTGAGATTCCCATAGGGTTCAGTGTTAATCAGTGAGACTCCCACAGGGTTCAGTGTTAATCGGTGAGACTCACATAGGGTTCAGTGTAAATCTGTGAGACTCCCATAAGGTTCAGTGTTAATCAGTGAGACTCCCATAGTGTTCAGTGTAAATCACTGAGACTCCCATTGGGTTCGGTGTTAATCATTAAGACTCCCATAGAGTTCGGTGTTAATCAGTGAGACTCCCATAGGGTTCAGTGTTAATCAGTGAGACTCCCATAGGGTTCAGTGTTAATCAGTGAGACTCCCATAGGGTTCGGTGTTAGTCAGTGAGACTCCCTTAGGGTTCAGTGTTAATCAGTGAGACTCCCATAGGGTTCGGTGTTAATCAGTGAAACTCCCAGAGGGTTCAGTGTTAATCAGTGAGACTCCCACAGGGTTCTGTGTTAATCAGTGAGACTCCCACAGGGTTCAGTGTTAATTAGTGAGACTCCCATAGGGTTCAGTGTTAATCAATGAGACTCCCATATGGTTCAGTGTTAATCAGTGAGACTCCCACAGGGTTCAGTGTTAATCAGTGAGACTCCCACAGGGTTTAGTGTTAATCAGTGAGACTCCCATAGGGTTCAGTGTTAATCAATGAGACTCCCATAGGGTTCAGTGTTAATCAGTGAGACTCCAACAGGGTTCAGTGTTAATCAGTGGAACTCCCACAGGGTTCAGTGTTAATCAGTGAGATTCCCACAGGGTTCAGTGTTAATCAGTGAGCCTCCCATAGTGTTCATTGTAAATCACCGAGACTCCCATTGGGTTCGGTGTTAATCAGTGAGACTCCTATAGGGTGCAGTGTTAATCAGTGAGACTCCCATAGGGTTCAGTGTTAATCAGTGAGACTCCCATAGGGTTCAGTGTTAATCAGTGAGACTCCCATAGGGTTCAGTGTTAATCAGTGAGACTCCCATAGGGTCAGTATTAATCGGTGAGACTCCCATAGGGTTCAGTGTTAATCAGTGAGACTCCCATAGGGTTCAGTGTTAATCACCGAGACTCCCATTGGGTTCGGTGTTAATCAGTGAGACTCCTATAGGGTGCAGTGTTAATAAGTGAGACTCCCATAGGGTTCAGTGTTAATCAGTGAGACTCCCATAGGGTTCAGTGTTAATCAGTGAGACTCCCATAGGGTTCAGTGTTAATCAGTGAGACTCCCATAGGGTTCGGTGTTAATCAGTGAAACTCCCCTTAGGGTTCAGTGTTAATCAGTGAGACTCCCATAGGGTTCGGTGTTAATCACTGAAACTCCCAGAGAGTTCATTGTTAATCAGTGAGACTCCCACAGGGTTCTGTGTTAATCAGTGAGACTCGCACAGGGTTGAGTGTTAATCAGTGAGACTCCCACAGGGTTCAGTGTTAATCAGAGAGACTCCCACAGGGTTCAGTGTTAATCAGTGAGACTCCCATACGGTTCAGTGTTAATCAGTGAGACTCCCACAGGGTTCAGTGTTAATCAGTGAGACTCCCATAGGGTTCAGTGTTAATCAGTGAGACTCCCACGGGGTTCATTGTTAATCAGTGAGACTCCCATAGGGTTCAGTGTTAATCAGTGGGGCTCCCACAGGGTTCGGTGTTAATCAGTGAGACTCCCATAGGGTTCAGTGTTAATCAGTCAGACTCCCATAGGGTTCAGTGTTAATAAGTGAGACTTACACAGGGTTCAGTGTTAATCAGCGAGATTCCCATAGGGTTCAGTGTTAATCAGTGAGACTCCCACAGGGTTCAGTGTTAATCGGTGAGACTCACATAGGGTTCAGTGTTAATCAGTGAGACTCCCATAAGGTTCAGTGTTAATCAGTGAGACTCCCATAGTGTTCAGTGTAAATCACTGAGACTCCCATTGGGTTTGGTGTTAATCAGTAAGACTCCCATAGAGTTCGGTGTTAATCAGTGAGACTCCCATAGGGTTCAGTGTTAATCAGTGAGACTCCCATAGGGTTCAGTGTTAATCAGTGAGACTCCCATAGGGTTCGGTGTTAATCAGTGAGACTCCCTTAGGGTTCAGTGTTAATCAGTGAGACTCCCATAGGGTTCGGTGTTAATCAGTGAAACTCCCAGAGGGTTCAGTGTTAATCAGTGAGACTCCCACAGGGTTCTGTGTTAATCAGTGAGACTCCCACAGGGTTCAGTGTTAATTAGTGAGACTCCCATAGGGTTCAGTGTTAATCAATGAGACTCCCATAGGGTTCAGTGTTAATCAGTGAGACTCCAACAGGGTTCAGTGTTAATCAGTGGAACTCCCACAGGGTTCAGTGTTAATCAGTGAGATTCCCACAGGGTTCAGTGTTAATCAGTGAGACTCCCATAGTGTTCAGTGCAAATCACCGAGACTCCCATTGGGTTCGGTGTTAATCAGTGAGACTCCTATAGGGTGCAGTGTTAATCAGTGAGACTCCCATAGGGTTCAGTGTTAATCAGTGGGACTCCCATAGGGTTCAGTGTTAATCAGTGAGACTCCCATAGGGTTCAGTGTTAATCAGTGAGACTCCCATAGGGTTCAGTGTTAATCAGTGGGGCTCCCACAGGGTTCGGTGTTAATCAGTGAGACTCCCATAGGGTTCAGTGTTAATCAGTCAGACTCCCATAGGGTTCAGTGTTAATAAGTGAGACTCCCACAGGGTTCAGTGTTAATCAGTGAGATTCCCATAGGGTTCAGTGTTAATCAGTGAGACTCCCACAGGGTTCAGTGTTAATCGGTGAGACTCACATAGGGTTCAGTGTAAATCTGTGAGACTCCCATAAGGTTCAGTGTTAATCAGTGAGACTCCCATAGTGTTCAGTGTAAATCACTGAGACTCCCATTGGGTTCGGTGTTAATCATTAAGACTCCCATAGAGTTCGGTGTTAATCAGTGAGACTCCCATAGGGTTCAGTGTTAATCAGTGAGACTCCCATAGGGTTCAGTGTTAATCAGTGAGACTCCCATAGGGTTCGGTGTTAATCAGTGAGACTCCCTTAGGGTTCAGTGTTAATCAGTGAGACTCCCATAGGGTTCGGTGTTAATCAGTGAAACTCCCAGAGGGTTCAGTGTTAATCAGTGAGACTCCCACAGGGTTCTGTTTTAATCAGTGAGACTCCCACAGGGTTCAGTGTTAATTAGTGAGACTCCCATAGGGTTCAGTGTTAATCAATGAGACTCCCATATGGTTCAGTGTTAATCAGTGAGACTCCCACAGGGTTCAGTGTTAATCAGTGAGACTCCCACAGGGTTTAGTGTTAATCAGTGAGACTCCCATAGGGATCAGTGTTAATCAATGAGACTCCCATAGGGTTCAGTGTTAATCAGTGAGACTCCAACAGGGTTCAGTGTTAATCAGTGGAACTCCCACAGGGTTCAGTGTTAATCAGTGAGATTCCCACAGGGTTCAGTGTTAATCAGTGAGCCTCCCATAGTGTTCATTGTAAATCACCGAGACTCCCATTGGGTTCGGTGTTAATCAGTGAGACTCCTATAGGGTGCAGTGTTAACCAGTGAGACTCCCATAGGGTTCAGTGTTAATCAGTGAGACTCCCATAGGGTTCAGTGTTAATCAGTGAGACTCCCATAGGGTTCAGTGTTAATCAGTGAGACTCCCATAGGGTCAGTATTAATCGGTGAGACTCCCATAGGGTTCAGTGTTAATCAGTGAGACTCCCATAGGGTTCAGTGTTAATCACCGAGACTCCCATTGGGTTCGGTGTTAATCAGTGAGACTCCTATAGGGTGCAGTGTTAATCAGTGAGACTCCCATAGGGTTCAGTGTTAATCAGTGAGACTCCCATAGGGTTCAGTGTTAATCAGTGAGACTCCCATAGGGTTCAGTGTTAATCAGTGAGACTCCCATAGGGTTCGGTGTTAATCAGTGAAACTCCCCTTAGGGTTCAGTGTTAATCAGTGAGACTCCCATAGGGTTCGGTGTTAATCACTGAAACTCCCAGAGAGTTCATTGTTAATCAGTGAGACTCCCACAGGGTTCTGTGTTAATCAGTGAGACTCCCGCAGGGTTCAGTGTTAATTAGTGAGACTCACATAGGGTTCAGTGTTAATCAATGAGACTCCCATATGGTTCAGTATTAATCAGTGAGACTCCCACAGGGTTCAGTGTTAATCAGTGAGACTCCCACAGGGTTTAGTGTTAATCAGTGAGACTCCCATAGGGTTCAGTGTTAATCAATGAGACTCCCATAGGGTTCAGTGTTAATCAGTGAGACTCCAACAGGGTTCAGTGTTAATCAGTGGAACTCCCACAGGGTTCAGTGTTAATCAGTGACATTCCCACAGGGTTCAGTGTTAATCAGTGAGACTCCCATAGTGTTCAGTGTAAATCACCGAGACTCCCATTGGGTTCGGTGTTAATCAGTGAGACTCCTATAGGGTGCAGTGTTAATCAGTGAGACTCCCATAGGGTTCAGTGTTAATCAGTGAGACTCCCATAGGGTTCAGTGTTAATCAGTGAGACTCCCATAGGGTTCAGTGTTAATCAGTGAGACTCCCATAGGGTCAGTATTAATCGGTGAGACTCCCATAGGGTTCAGTGTTAATCAGTGAGACTCCCATAGGGTTCGGTGTTAATCAGTGAGACTCCCATAGGGTTCAGTGTTAATCAGTGAGACTCCCATAGGGTTCAGTGTTAATCAGTGAGACTCCCACAGGGTTCAGTGTTAATCAGTGAGACACCCACAGGGTTCTGTGTTAATCAGTGAGACTCCCATAGGGTTCAGTGTTAATCAGTGAGACTCCCACAGGGTGCAGTGTTAATCAGTGAGACTCCCATATGGTTCAGTGTCAATCAGTGAGACTCCCCCAGGGTTCAGTGTTAATCAGTGAGACTCCCATAGGGTTCAGTGTTAATCAGTGAGACTCCCACAGGGTTCAGTGTTAATCAGCGAGATTCCCATAGGGTTCAGTGTTAATCAGTGAGACTCCCACAGGGTTCAGTGTAAATTAGTGAGACTCCCATAGGGTTCAGTGTTAATCAATGAGACTCCCATATGGTTCAGTGTTAATCAGTGAGACTCCCACAGGGTTCAGTGTTGATCAGTGAGACTCCCACAGGGTTTAGTGTTAATCAGTGAGACTCCCATAGGGTTCAGTGTTAATCAATGAGACTCCCATAGGGTTCAGTGTTAATCAGTGAGACTCCAACAGGGTTCAGTGTTAATCAGTGGAACTCCCACAGGGTTCAGTGTTAATCAGTGAGATTCCCACAGGGTTCAGTGTTAATCAGTGAGACTCCCATAGTGTTCAGTGTAAATCACTGAGACTCCCATTGGGTTCGGTGTTAATCAGTGAGACTCCTATAGGGTGCAGTGTTAATCAGTGAGACTCCCATAGGGTTCAGTGTTAATCAGTGAGACTCCCATAGGGTTCAGTGTTAATCAGTGAGACTCCCATAGGGTTCAGTGTTAATCAGTGAGACTCCCATAGGGTCAGTATTAATCGGTGAGACTCCCATAGGGTTCAGTGTTAATCAGTGAGACTCCCATAGGGTTCAGTGTTAATCAGTGAGACTCCCATAGGGTTCAGTGTTAATCAGTGAGACTCCCATAGGGTTCAGTGTTAATCAGTGAGACTCCCATAGGGTTCAGTGTTAATCAGTGAGACTCCCACGGGGTTCATTGTTAATCATTGAGACTCCCACAGGGTTCAGTGTTAATCAGTGAGACTCCCATAGGGTTCAGTGTTAATCAGTGAGACTCCCTCAGGGTTCAGTGTTAATCAATGAGAGTGTCTTAGGGTTCAGTGTTAATCAGTGAGACTCCCACAGGGTTCAGTGTTAATCAGTGAGACTCCCATAGGGTTCAGTGTTAATCAGTTAGACTCCCACAGGGTTCATTGTTAATCAGTGAGACTCCCACAGGGTTCAGTGTTAATCAGTGGGGCTCCCACAGGGTTCGGTGTTAATCAGTGAGACTCCCATAGGGTTCAGTGTTAATCAGTCAGACTCCCATAGGGTTCAGTGTTATTCAGTAGACTCCCACAGGGTTCAGTGTTAATCAGTGAGACTTCCATAGGGTTCAGTGTTAATCAGTGAGACTCCCATAGGGTTCAGTGTTAATCAGTGGGGCTCCCACAGGGTTCGGTGTTAATCAGTGAGACTCCCATAGGGTTCAGTGTTAATCAGTCAGACTCCCATAGGGTTCAGTGTTAATAAGTGAGACTCCCACAGGGTTCAGTGTTAATCAGCGAGATTCCCATAGGGTTCAGTGTTAATCAGTGAGACTCCCACAGGGTTCAGTGTTAATCAGTGAGACTCCCATAGTGTTCAGTGTAAATCACTGAGACTCCCATTGGGTTCGGTGTTAATCAGTAAGACTCCCATAGAGTTCGGTGTTAATCAGTGAGACTCCCATAGGGTTCAGTGTTAATCAGTGAGACTCCCATAGGGTTCAGTGTTAATCAGTGAGACTCCCATAGGGTTCGGTGTTAATCAGTGAGACTCCCTTAGGGTTCAGTGTTAATCAGTGAGACTCCCATAGGGTTCGGTGTTAATCAGTGAAACTCCCAGAGGGTTCAGTGTTAATCAGTGAGACTCCCACAGGGTTCTGTGTTAATCAGTGAGACTCCCACAGGGTTCAGTGTTAATTAGTGAGACTCCCATAGGGTTCAGTGATAATCAATGAGACTCCCATATGGTTCAGTGTTAATCAGTGAGACTCCCACAGGGTTCAGTGTTGATCAGTGAGACTCCCACAGGGTTTAGTGTTAATCAGTGAGACTCCCGTAGGGTTCAGTGTTAATCAATGAGACTCCCATAGGGTTCAGTGTTAATCAGTGAGACTCCAACAGGGTTCAGTGTTAATCAGTGGAACTCCCACAGGGTTCAGTGTTAATCAGTGAGATTCCCACAGGGTTCAGTGTTAATCAGTGAGACTCCCATAGTGTTCAGTGTAAATCACTGAGACTCCCATTGGGTTCGGTGTTAATCAGTGAGACTCCTATAGGGTGCAGTGTTAATCAGTGAGACTCCCATAGGGTTCAGTGTTAATCAGTGAGACTCCCATAGGGTTCAGTGTTAATCAGTGAGACTCCCATAGGGTTCAGTGTTAATCAGTGAGACTCCCATAGGGTCAGTATTAATCGGTGAGACTCCCATAGGGTTCAGTGTTAATCAGTGAGACTCCCATAGGGTTCAGTGTTAATCAGTTTGACTCCCATAGGGTTCAGTGTTAATCAGTGAGACTCCCATAGGGTTCAGTGTTAATCAGTGAGACTCCCATAGGGTTCAGTGTTAATCAGTGAGACTCCCACGGGGTTCATTGTTAATCATTGAGACTCCCACAGGGTTCAGTGTTAATCAGTGAGACTCCCATAGGGTTCAGTCTTAATCAGTGAGACTCCCTCAGGGTTCAGTGTTAATCAGAGAGACTCCCACAGGGTTCAGTGTTAATCAGTGAGACTCCCATAGGGTTCAGTGTTCATCAGTGAAACTCCCATAGGGTTCAGTGTTAATCAATGAGAGTGTCTTAGGGTTCAGTGTTAATCAGTGAGACTCCCACAGGGTTCAGTGTTAATCAGTGAGACTCCCATAGGATTCAGTGTTAATCAGTTAGACTCCCACAGGGTTCATTGTTAATCAGTGAGACTCCCACAGGGTTCAGTGTTAATCAGTGAGACTCCCATAGGGTTCAGTGTTAATCAGTGAGACTCCCATAGTGTTCAGTGTTATTCAGTAGACTCCCACAGGGTTCAGTGTTAATCAGTGAGACTTCCATAGGGTTCAGTGTTAATCAGTGAGACTCCGATAGGGTTCAGTGTTAATCATTGAGACTCCCACAGGGTGCAGGGTTCATCAGTGAGACTCCCACAGGGTTCAGTGTTAATCATTGAGACTCCCACAGGGTTGAGTGTTAATCAGTGAGACTCCCACAGGGTTCAGTGTTTATCACTGAGACTCCCATAGGGTTGAGTGTTAATCAGAGAGACTCCCACAGGGTTCAGTGTTAATCACTGAGACTCCCATAGGGTTCAGTGTAAATCAATGAGACTCCCACAGGGCTCAGTTTTAATCAGTGAGACTCCCACAGGGTTCAGTGTTATTCAGTGAGACTCCCACAGGGTTCAGTAATCAGTGAGATTCCCATAGGGTTCATTGTTAATCAGTGAGACTCCCATAGGGTCCAGTGTTAATCAGTAAGACTCCCATAGGGTTCGGTGTTAATTAGTGAGACTCCCATAGGGTTCAGTGTTAATCAGTGAGACTCCCACAGGGTTCAGGGTTCATCAGTGAGACTCCAACAGGGTTCAGTGTTAATCAGTGAGACTCGCACAGGGTTGAGTGTTAATCAGTGAGACTCCCACAGGGTTCAGTGTTAATCAGAGAGACTCCCACAGGGTTCAGTGTTAATCAGTGAGACTCCCATACGGTTCAGTGTTAATCAGTGAGACTCCCACAGGGTTCAGTGTTAATCAGTGAGACTCCCATAGGGTTCAGTGTTAATCAGTGAGACTCCCACGGGGTTCATTGTTAATCAGTGAGACTCCCATAGGGTTCAGTGTTAATCAGTGGGGCTCCCACAGGGTTCGTTGTTAATCAGTGAGACTCCCATAGGGTTCAGTGTTAATCAGTCAGACTCCCATAGGGTTCAGTGTTAATAAGTGAGACTTACACAGGGTTCAGTGTTAATCAGCGAGATTCCCATAGGGTTCAGTGTTAATCAGTGAGACTCCCACAGGGTTCAGTGTTAATCGGTGAGACTCACATAGGGTTCAGTGTTAATCAGTGAGACTCCCATAAGGTTCAGTGTTAATCAGTGAGACTCCCATAGTGTTCAGTGTAAATCACTGAGACTCCCATTGGGTTCGGTGTTAATCAGTAAGACTCCCATAGAGTTCGGTGTTAATCAGTGAGACTCCAATAGGGTTCAGTGTTAATCAGTGAGACTCCCATAGGGTTCAGTGTTAATCAGTGAGACTCCCATAGGGTTCGGTGTTAATCAGTGAGACTCCCTTAGGGTTCAGTGTTAATCAGTGAGACTCCCATAGGGTTCGGTGTTAATCAGTGAAACTCCCAGAGGGTTCAGTGTTAATCAGTGAGACTCCCACAGGGTTCTGTGTTAATCAGTGAGACTCCCACAGGGTTCAGTGTTAATTAGTGAGACTCCCATAGGGTTCAGTGTTAATCAATGAGACTCCCATATGGTTCAGTGTTAATCAGTGAGACTCCCACAGGGTTCAGTGTTAATCAGTGAGACTCCCACAGGGTTTAGTGTTAATCAGTGAGACTCCCATAGGGTTCAGTGTTAATCAATGAGACTCCCAAAGGGTTCAGTGTTAATCAATGAGAGTGTCTTAGGGTTCAGTGTTAATCAGTGAGACTCCCACAGGGTTCAGTGTTAATCAGTGAGACTCCCATAGGGTTCAGTGTTAATCAGTTAGACTCGCACAGGGTTCATTGTTAATCAGTGAGACTCCCACAGGGTTCAGTGTTAATCAGTGAGACTCCCATAGGGTTCAGTGTTATTCAGTAGACTCCCACAGGGTTCAGTGTTAATCAGTGAGACTTCCATAGGGTTCAGTGTTAATCAGTGAGACTCCGATAGGGTTCAGTGTTAATCATTGAGACTCCCACAGGGTGCAGGGTTCATCAGTGAGACTCCCACAGGGTTCAGTGTTAATCATTGAGACTCCCACAGGGTTGAGTGTTAATCAGTGAGACTCCCACAGGGTTCAGTGTTTATCACTGAGACTCCCATAGGGTTGAGTGTTAATCAGAGAGACTCCCACAGGGTTCAGTGTTAATCACTGAGACTCCCATAGGGTTCAGTGTAAATCAATGAGACTCCCACAGGGCTCAGTTTTAATCAGTGAGACTCCCACAGGGTTCAGTGTTATTCAGTGAGACTCCCACAGGGTTCAGTAATCAGTGAGATTCCCATAGGGTTCATTGTTAATCAGTGAGACTCCCATAGGGTCCAGTGTTAATCAGTAAGACTCCCATAGGGTTCGGTGTTAATTAGTGAGACTCCCATAGGGTTCAGTGTTAATCAATGAGAGTGTCTTAGGGTTCAGTGTTAATCAGTGAGACTCCCACAGGGTTCAGGGTTCATCAGTGAGACTCCAACAGGGTTCAGTGTTAATCAGTGAGACTCGCACAGGGTTGAGTGTTAATCAGTGAGACTCCCACAGGGTTCAGTGTTAATCAGAGAGACTCCCACAGGGTTCAGTGTTAATCAGTGAGACTCCCATACGGTTCAGTGTTAATCAGTGAGACTCCCACAGGGTTCAGTGTTAATCAGTGAGACTCCCATAGGGTTCAGTGTTAATCAGTGAGACTCCCACGGGGTTCATTGTTAATCAGTGAGACTCCCATAGGGTTCAGTGTTAATCAGTGGGGCTCCCACAGGGTTCGTTGTTAATCAGTGAGACTCCCATAGGGTTCAGTGTTAATCAGTCAGACTCCCATAGGGTTCAGTGTTAATAAGTGAGACTTACACAGGGTTCAGTGTTAATCAGCGAGATTCCCATAGGGTTCAGTGTTAATCAGTGAGACTCCCACAGGGTTCAGTGTTAATCGGTGAGACTCACATAGGGTTCAGTGTTAATCAGTGAGACTCCCATAAGGTTCAGTGTTAATCAGTGAGACTCCCATAGTGTTCAGTGTAAATCACTGAGACTCCCATTGGGTTCGGTGTTAATCAGTAAGACTCCCATAGAGTTCGGTGTTAATCAGTGAGACTCCAATAGGGTTCAGTGTTAATCAGTGAGACTCCCATAGGGTTCAGTGTTAATCAGTGAGACTCCCATAGGGTTCGGTGTTAATCAGTGAGACTCCCTTAGGGTTCAGTGTTAATCAGTGAGACTCCCATAGGGTTCGGTGTTAATCAGTGAAACTCCCAGAGGGTTCAGTGTTAATCAGTGAGACTCCCACAGGGTTCTGTGTTAATCAGTGAGACTCCCACAGGGTTCAGTGTTAATTAGTGAGACTCCCATAGGGTTCAGTGTTAATCAATGAGACTCCCATATGGTTCAGTGTTAATCAGTGAGACTCCCACAGGGTTCAGTGTTAATCAGTGAGACTCCCACAGGGTTTAGTGTTAATCAGTGAGACTCCCATAGGGTTCAGTGTTAATCAATGAGACTCCCAAAGGGTTCAGTGTTAATCAATGAGAGTGTCTTAGGGTTCAGTGTTAATCAGTGAGACTCCCACAGGGTTCAGTGTTAATCAGTGAGACTCCCATAGGGTTCAGTGTTAATCAGTTAGACTCGCACAGGGTTCATTGTTAATCAGTGAGACTCCCACAGGGTTCAGTGTTAATCAGTGAGACTCCCATAGGGTTCAGTGTTATTCAGTAGACTCCCACAGGGTTCAGTGTTAATCAGTGAGACTTCCATAGGGTTCAGTGTTAATCAGTGAGACTCCGATAGGGTTCAGTGTTAATCATTGAGACTCCCACAGGGTGCAGGGTTCATCAGTGAGACTCCCACAGGGTTCAGTGTTAATCATTGAGACTCCCACAGGGTTGAGTGTTAATCAGTGAGACTCCCACAGGGTTCAGTGTTTATCACTGAGACTCCCATAGGGTTGAGTGTTAATCAGAGAGACTCCCACAGGGTTCAGTGTTAATCACTGAGACTCCCATAGGGTTCAGTGTAAATCAATGAGACTCCCACAGGGCTCAGTTTTAATCAGTGAGACTCCCACAGGGTTCAGTGTTATTCAGTGAGACTCCCACAGGGTTCAGTAATCAGTGAGATTCCCATAGGGTTCATTGTTAATCAGTGAGACTCCCATAGGGTCCAGTGTTAATCAGTAAGACTCCCATAGGGTTCGGTGTTAATTAGTGAGACTCCCATAGGGTTCAGTGTTAATCAGTGAGACTCCCACAGGGTTCAGGGTTCATCAGTGAGACTCCCACAGTGTTCAGTGTTAATCAGTGAGACTCGCACAGGGTTGAGTGTTAATCAGTGAGACTCCCACAGGGTTCAGTGTTAATCAGAGAGACTCCCACAGGGTTCAGTGTTAATCAGTGAGACTCCCATACGGTTCAGTGTTAATCAGTGAGACTCCCACAGGGTTCAGTGTTAATCAGTGAGACTCCCATAGGGTTCAGTGTTAATCAGTGAGACTCCCACGGGGTTCATTGTTAATCAGTGAGACTCCCATAGGGTTCAGTGTTAATCAGTGGGGCTCCCACAGGGTTCGGTGTTAATCAGTGAGACTCCCATAGGGTTCAGTGTTAATCAGTCAGACTCCCATAGGGTTCAGTGTTAATAAGTGAGACTTACACAGGGTTCAGTGTTAATCAGCGAGATTCCCATAGGGTTCAGTGTTAATCAGTGAGACTCCCACAGGGTTCAGTGTTAATCGGTGAGACTCACCTAGGGTTCAGTGTTAATCAGTGAGACTCCCATAAGGTTCAGTGTTAATCAGTGAGACTCCCATAGTGTTCAGTGTAAATCACTGAGACTCCCATTGGGTTTGGTGTTAATCAGTAAGACTCCCATAGAGTTCGGTGTTAATCAGTGAGACTCCCATAGGGTTCAGTGTTAATCAGTGAGACTCCCATAGGGTTCAGTGTTAATCAGTGAGACTCCCATAGGGTTCGGTGTTAATCAGTGAGACTCCCTTAGGGTTCAGTGTTAATCAGTGAGACTCCCATAGGGTTCGGTGTTAATCAGTGAAACTCCCAGAGGGTTCAGTGTTAATCAGTGAGACTCCCACAGGGTTCTGTGTTAATCAGTGAGACTCCCACAGGGTTCAGTGTTAATTAGTGAGACTCCCATAGGGTTCAGTGTTAATCAATGAGACTCCCATATGGTTCAGTGTTAATCAGTGAGACTCCCACAGGGTTCAGTGTTAATCAGTGAGACTCCCACAGGGTTTAGTGTTAATCAGTGAGACTCCCATAGGGTTCAGTGTTAATCAATGAGACTCCCATAGGGTTCAGTGTTAATCAGTGAGACTCCAACAGGGTTCAGTGTTAATCAGTGGAACTCCCACAGGGTTCAGTGTTAATCAGTGAGATTCCCACAGGGTTCAGTGTTAATCAGTGAGACTCCCATAGTGTTCAGTGCAAATCACCGAGACTCCCATTGGGTTCGGTGTTAATCAGTGAGACTCCTATAGGGTGCAGTGTTAATCAGTGAGACTCCCATAGGGTTCAGTGTTAATCAGTGGGACTCCCATAGGGTTCAGTGTTAATCAGTGAGACTCCCATAGGGTTCAGTGTTAATCAGTGAGACTCCCATAGGGTTCAGTGTTAATCAGTGGGGCTCCCACAGGGTTCGGTGTTAATCAGTGAGACTCCCATAGGGTTCAGTGTTAATCAGTCAGACTCCCATAGGGTTCAGTGTTAATAAGTGAGACTCCCACAGGGTTCAGTGTTAATCAGTGAGATTCCCATAGGGTTCAGTGTTAATCAGTGAGACTCCCACAGGGTTCAGTGTTAATCGGTGAGACTCACATAGGGTTCAGTGTAAATCTGTGAGACTCCCATAAGGTTCAGTGTTAATCAGTGAGACTCCCATAGTGTTCAGTGTAAATCACTGAGACTCCCATTGGGTTCGGTGTTAATCATTAAGACTCCCATAGAGTTCGGTGTTAATCAGTGAGACTCCCATAGGGTTCAGTGTTAATCAGTGAGACTCCCATAGGGTTCAGTGTTAATCAGTGAGACTCCCATAGGGTTCAGTGTTAATCAGTGAGACTCCCATAGGGTTCGGTGTTAATCAGTGAGACTCCCTTAGGGTTCAGTGTTAATCAGTGAGACTCCCATAGGGTTCGGTGTTAATCAGTGAAACTCCCAGAGGGTTCAGTGTTAATCAGTGAGACTCCCACAGGGTTCTGTGTTAATCAGTGAGACTCCCACAGGGTTCAGTGTTAATTAGTGAGACTCCCATAGGGTTCAGTGTTAATCAATGAGACTCCCATATGGTTCAGTGTTAATCAGTGAGACTCCCACAGGGTTCAGTGTTAATCAGTGAGACTCCCACAGGGTTTAGTGTTAATCAGTGAGACTCCCATAGGGTTCAGTGTAAATCAATGAGACTCCCACAGGGCTCAGTTTTAATCAGTGAGACTCCCACAGGGTTCAGTGTTATTCAGTGAGACTCCCACAGGGTTCAGTAATCAGTGAGATTCCCATAGGGTTCATTGTTAATCAGTGAGACTCCCATAGGGTCCAGTGTTAATCAGTAAGACTCCCATAGGGTTCGGTGTTAATTAGTGAGACTCCCATAGGGTTCAGTGTTAATCAGTGAGACTCCCACAGGGTTCAGGGTTCATCAGTGAGACTCCCACAGTGTTCAGTGTTAATCAGTGAGACTCGCACAGGGTTGAGTGTTAATCAGTGAGACTCCCACAGGGTTCAGTGTTAATCAGAGAGACTCCCACAGGGTTCAGTGTTAATCAGTGAGACTCCCATACGGTTCAGTGTTAATCAGTGAGACTCCCACAGGGTTCAGTGTTAATCAGTGAGACTCCCATAGGGTTCAGTGTTAATCAGTGAGACTCCCACGGGGTTCATTGTTAATCAGTGAGACTCCCATAGGGTTCAGTGTTAATCAGTGGGGCTCCCACAGGGTTCGGTGTTAATCAGTGAGACTCCCATAGGGTTCAGTGTTAATCAGTCAGACTCCCATAGGGTTCAGTGTTAATAAGTGAGACTTACACAGGGTTCAGTGTTAATCAGCGAGATTCCCATAGGGTTCAGTGTTAATCAGTGAGACTCCCACAGGGTTCAGTGTTAATCGGTGAGACTCACCTAGGGTTCAGTGTTAATCAGTGAGACTCCCATAAGGTTCAGTGTTAATCAGTGAGACTCCCATAGTGTTCAGTGTAAATCACTGAGACTCCCATTGGGTTTGGTGTTAATCAGTAAGACTCCCATAGAGTTCGGTGTTAATCAGTGAGACTCCCATAGGGTTCAGTGTTAATCAGTGAGACTCCCATAGGGTTCAGTGTTAATCAGTGAGACTCCCATAGGGTTCGGTGTTAATCAGTGAGACTCCCTTAGGGTTCAGTGTTAATCAGTGAGACTCCCATAGGGTTCGGTGTTAATCAGTGAAACTCCCAGAGGGTTCAGTGTTAATCAGTGAGACTCCCACAGGGTTCTGTGTTAATCAGTGAGACTCCCACAGGGTTCAGTGTTAATTAGTGAGACTCCCATAGGGTTCAGTGTTAATCAATGAGACTCCCATATGGTTCAGTGTTAATCAGTGAGACTCCCACAGGGTTCAGTGTTAATCAGTGAGACTCCCACAGGGTTTAGTGTTAATCAGTGAGACTCCCATAGGGTTCAGTGTTAATCAATGAGACTCCCATAGGGTTCAGTGTTAATCAGTGAGACTCCAACAGGGTTCAGTGTTAATCAGTGGAACTCCCACAGGGTTCAGTGTTAATCAGTGAGATTCCCACAGGGTTCAGTGTTAATCAGTGAGACTCCCATAGTGTTCAGTGCAAATCACCGAGACTCCCATTGGGTTCGGTGTTAATCAGTGAGACTCCTATAGGGTGCAGTGTTAATCAGTGAGACTCCCATAGGGTTCAGTGTTAATCAGTGGGACTCCCATAGGGTTCAGTGTTAATCAGTGAGACTCCCATAGGGTTCAGTGTTAATCAGTGAGACTCCCATAGGGTTCAGTGTTAATCAGTGGGGCTCCCACAGGGTTCGGTGTTAATCAGTGAGACTCCCATAGGGTTCAGTGTTAATCAGTCAGACTCCCATAGGGTTCAGTGTTAATAAGTGAGACTCCCACAGGGTTCAGTGTTAATCAGTGAGATTCCCATAGGGTTCAGTGTTAATCAGTGAGACTCCCACAGGGTTCAGTGTTAATCGGTGAGACTCACATAGGGTTCAGTGTAAATCTGTGAGACTCCCATAAGGTTCAGTGTTAATCAGTGAGACTCCCATAGTGTTCAGTGTAAATCACTGAGACTCCCATTGGGTTCGGTGTTAATCATTAAGACTCCCATAGAGTTCGGTGTTAATCAGTGAGACTCCCATAGGGTTCAGTGTTAATCAGTGAGACTCCCATAGGGTTCAGTGTTAATCAGTGAGACTCCCATAGGGTTCGGTGTTAATCAGTGAGACTCCCTTAGGGTTCAGTGTTAATCAGTGAGACTCCCATAGGGTTCGGTGTTAATCAGTGAAACTCCCAGAGGGTTCAGTGTTAATCAGTGAGACTCCCACAGGGTTCTGTGTTAATCAGTGAGACTCCCACAGGGTTCAGTGTTAATTAGTGAGACTCCCATAGGGTTCAGTGTTAATCAATGAGACTCCCATATGGTTCAGTGTTAATCAGTGAGACTCCCACAGGGTTCAGTGTTAATCAGTGAGACTCCCACAGGGTTTAGTGTTAATCAGTGAGACTCCCATAGGGTTCAGTGTTAATCAATGAGACTCCCATAGGGTTCAGTGTTAATCAGTGAGACTCCAACAGGGTTCAGTGTTAATCAGTGGAACTCCCACAGGGTTCAGTGTTAATCAGTGAGATTCCCACAGGGTTCAGTGTTAATCAGTGAGCCTCCCATAGTGTTCATTGTAAATCACCGAGACTCCCATTGGGTTCGGTGTTAATCAGTGAGACTCCTATAGGGTGCAGTGTTAATCAGTGAGACTCCCATAGGGTTCAGTGTTAATCAGTGAGACTCCCATAGGGTTCAGTGTTAATCAGTGAGACTCCCATAGGGTTCAGTGTTAATCAGTGAGACTCCCATAGGGTCAGTATTAATCGGTGAGACTCCCATAGGGTTCAGTGTTAATCAGTGAGACTCCCATAGGGTTCAGTGTTAATCACCGAGACTCCCATTGGGTTCGGTGTTAATCAGTGAGACTCCTATAGGGTGCAGTGTTAATCAATGAGACTCCCATAGGGTTCAGTGTTAATCAGTGAGACTCCCATAGGGTTCAGTGTTAATCAGTGAGACTCCCATAGGGTTCAGTGTTAATCAGTGAGACTCCCATAGGGTTCGGTGTTAATCAGTGAAACTCCCCTTAGGGTTCAGTGTTAATCAGTGAGACTCCCATAGGGTTCGGTGTTAATCACTGAAACTCCCAGAGAGTTCATTGTTAATCAGTGAGACTCCCACAGGGTTCTGTGTTAATCAGTGAGACTCGCACAGGGTTGAGTGTTAATCAGTGAGACTCCCACAGGGTTCAGTGTTAATCAGAGAGACTCCCACAGGGTTCAGTGTTAATCAGTGAGACTCCCATACGGTTCAGTGTTAATCAGTGAGACTCCCACAGGGTTCAGTGTTAATCAGTGAGACTCCCATAGGGTTCAGTGTTAATCAGTGAGACTCCCACGGGGTTCATTGTTAATCAGTGAGACTCCCATAGGGTTCAGTGTTAATCAGTGGGGCTCCCACAGGGTTCGGTGTTAATCAGTGAGACTCCCATAGGGTTCAGTGTTAATCAGTCAGACTCCCATAGGGTTCAGTGTTAATAAGTGAGACTTACACAGGGTTCAGTGTTAATCAGCGAGATTCCCATAGGGTTCAGTGTTAATCAGTGAGACTCCCACAGGGTTCAGTGTTAATCGGTGAGACTCACATAGGGTTCAGTGTTAATCAGTGAGACTCCCATAAGGTTCAGTGTTAATCAGTGAGACTCCCATAGTGTTCAGTGTAAATCACTGAGACTCCCATTGGGTTTGGTGTTAATCAGTAAGACTCCCATAGAGTTCGGTGTTAATCAGTGAGACTCCCATAGGGTTCAGTGTTAATCAGTGAGACTCCCATAGGGTTCAGTGTTAATCAGTGAGACTCCCATAGGGTTCGGTGTTAATCAGTGAGACTCCCTTAGGGTTCAGTGTTAATCAGTGAGACTCCCATAGGGTTCGGTGTTAATCAGTGAAACTCCCAGAGGGTTCAGTGTTAATCAGTGAGACTCCCACAGGGTTCTGTGTTAATCAGTGAGACTCCCACAGGGTTCAGTGTTAATTAGTGAGACTCCCATAGGGTTCAGTGTTAATCAATGAGACTCCCATATGGTTCAGTGTTAATCAGTGAGACTCCCACAGGGTTCAGTGTTAATCAGTGAGACTCCCACAGGGTTTAGTGTTAATCAGTGAGACTCCCATAGGGTTCAGTGTTAATCAATGAGACTCCCATAGGGTTCAGTGTTAATCAGTGAGACTCCAACAGGGTTCAGTGTTAATCAGTGGAACTCCCACAGGGTTCAGTGTTAATCATTGAGATTCCCACAGGGTTCAGTGTTAATCAGTGAGACTCCCATAGTGTTCAGTGCAAATCACCGAGACTCCCATTGGGTTCGGTGTTAATCAGTGAGACTCCTATAGGGTGCAGTGTTAATCAGTGAGACTCCCATAGGGTTCAGTGTTAATCAGTGGGACTCCCATAGGGTTCAGTGTTAATCAGTGAGACTCCCATAGGGTTCAGTGTTAATCAGTGAGACTCCCATAGGGTTCAGTGTTAATCAGTGGGGCTCCCACAGGGTTCGGTGTTAATCAGTGAGACTCCCATAGGGTTCAGTGTTAATCAGTCAGACTCCCATAGGGTTCAGTGTTAATAAGTGAGACTCCCACAGGGTTCAGTGTTAATCAGTGAGATTCCCATAGGGTTCAGTGTTAATCAGTGAGACTCCCACAGGGTTCAGTGTTAATCGGTGAGACTCACATAGGGTTCAGTGTAAATCTGTGAGACTCCCATAAGGTTCAGTGTTAATCAGTGAGACTCCCATAGTGTTCAGTGTAAATCACTGAGACTCCCATTGGGTTCGGTGTTAATCATTAAGACTCCCATAGAGTTCGGTGTTAATCAGTGAGACTCCCATAGGGTTCAGTGTTAATCAGTGAGACTCCCATAGGGTTCAGTGTTAATCAGTGAGACTCCCATAGGGTTCGGTGTTAATCAGTGAGACTCCCTTAGGGTTCAGTGTTAATCAGTGAGACTCCCATAGGGTTCGGTGTTAATCAGTGAAACTCCCAGAGGGTTCAGTGTTAATCAGTGAGACTCCCACAGGGTTCTGTGTTAATCAGTGAGACTCCCACAGGGTTCAGTGTTAATTAGTGAGACTCCCATAGGGTTCAGTGTTAATCAATGAGACTCCCATATGGTTCAGTGTTAATCAGTGTGACTCCCACAGGGTTCAGTGTTAATCAGTGAGACTCCCACAGGGTTTAGTGTTAATCAGTGAGACTCCCATAGGGTTCAGTGTTAATCAATGAGACTCCCATAGGGTTCAGTGTTAATCAGTGAGACTCCAACAGGGTTCAGTGTTAATCAGTGGAACTCCCACAGGGTTCAGTGTTAATCAGTGAGATTCCCACAGGGTTCAGTGTTAATCAGTGAGCCTCCCATAGTGTTCATTGTAAATCACCGAGACTCCCATTGGGTTCGGTGTTAATCAGTGAGACTCCTATAGGGTGCAGTGTTAATCAGTGAGACTCCCATAGGGTTCAGTGTTAATCAGTGAGACTCCCATAGGGTTCAGTGTTAATCAGTGAGACTCCCATAGGGTTCAGTGTTAATCAGTGAGACTCCCATAGGGTCAGTATTAATCGGTGAGACTCCCATAGGGTTCAGTGTTAATCAGTGAGACTCCCATAGGGTTCAGTGTTAATCACCGAGACTCCCATTGGGTTCGGTGTTAATCAGTGAGACTCCTATAGGGTGCAGTGTTAATCAGTGAGACTCCCATAGGGTTCAGTGTTAATCAGTGAGACTCCCATAGGGTTCAGTGTTAATCAGTGAGACTCCCATAGGGTTCAGTGTTAATCAGTGAGACTCCCATAGGGTTCGGTGTTAATCAGTGAAACTCCCCTTAGGGTTCAGTGTTAATCAGTGAGACTCCCATAGGGTTCGGTGTTAATCACTGAAACTCCCAGAGAGTTCATTGTTAATCAGTGAGACTCCCACAGGGTTCTGTGTTAATCAGTGAGACTCCCGCAGGGTTCAGTGTTAATTAGTGAGACTCACATAGGGTTCAGTGTTAATCAATGAGACTCCCATATGGTTCAGTATTAATCAGTGAGACTCCCACAGGGTTCAGTGTTAATCAGTGAGACTCCCACAGGGTTTAGTGTTAATCAGTGAGACTCCCATAGGGTTCAGTGTTAATCAATGAGACTCCCATAGGGTTCAGTGTTAATCAGTGAGACTCCAACAGGGTTCAGTGTTAATCAGTGGAACTCCCACAGGGTTCAGTGTTAATCAGTGAGATTCCCACAGGGTTCAGTGTTAATCAGTGAGACTCCCATAGTGTTCAGTGTAAATCACCGAGACTCCCATTGGGTTCGGTGTTAATCAGTGAGACTCCTATAGGGTGCAGTGTTAATCAGTGAGACTCCCATAGGGTTCAGTGTTAATCAGTGAGACTCCCATAGGGTTCAGTGTTAATCAGTGAGACTCCCATAGGGTTCAGTGTTAATCAGTGAGACTCCCATAGGGTCAGTATTAATCGGTGAGACTCCCATAGGGTTCAGTGTTAATCAGTGAGACTCCCATAGGGTTCGGTGTTAATCAGTGAGACTCCCATAGGGTTCAGTGTTAATCAGTGAGACTCCCATAGGGTTCAGTGTTAATCAGTGAGACTCCCACAGGGTTCAGTGTTAATCAGTGAGACACCCACAGGGTTCTGTGTTAATCAGTGAGACTCCCATAGGGTTCAGTGTTAATCAGTGAGACTCCCACAGGGTGCAGTGTTAATCAGTGAGACTCCCATATGGTTCAGTGTCAATCAGTGAGACTCCCCCAGGGTTCAGTGTTAATCAGTGAGACTCCCATAGGGTTCA
Source organism: Petromyzon marinus (assembly GCF_048934315.1). Lineage (NCBI taxonomy): Eukaryota > Metazoa > Chordata > Hyperoartia > Petromyzontiformes > Petromyzontidae > Petromyzon > Petromyzon marinus. The sequence goes on along the minus strand of NW_027423058.1, from coordinate 422,109 downwards.
GTGTTAATCAGTGAAACTCCCACAGGGTTCAGTGTTAATCAGCGAGATTCCCATAGGGTTCAGTGTTAATCAGTGAGACTCCCACAGGGTTCAGTGTTAATCATTGAGACTCCCATAGGGTCAGTATTAATCGGTGAGACTCCCATAGGGTTCAGTGTTAATCAGTGAGACTCCCATAGGGTTCAGTTTTAATCAGTGAGACTCCCACAGGGTTCAGTGTTAATCAGTGAGACTCCCACAGGGTTCAGTGTTAATCAGTGAGATCCCCATAGGGTTCAGTGTTAATCAGTGAGACTCCCACATGGTTCAGTGTTAATCGGTGAGACTCACATAGGGTTCAGTGTTAATCAGTGAGACTCCCATAGGGTTCAGTGTTAATCAGTGAGACTCCCATAGTGTTCAGTGTAAATCACTGAGACTCCCATTGGGTTCGGTGTTAATCAGTAAGACTCCCATAGAGTTCGGTGTTAATCAGTGAGACTCCCATAGGGTTCAGTGTTAATCAGTGAGACTCCCATAGGGTTCGGTGTTAATCAGTGAGACTCCCTTAGGGTTCAGTGTTAATCAGTGAGACTCCCATAGGGTTGGGTGTTAATCAGTGAAACTCTCAGAGGGTTCAGTGTTAATCAGTAAGACTCCCACATGGTTCCGTGTTAATCAGTGAGACTCCCACAGTGTTCAGTGTTAATTAGTGAGATTCCCATAGGGTTCAGTGTTAATCAAGGAGACTCCCATATGGTTCAGTGTTAATCAGTGAGACTCCCACAGGGTTCAGTGTTAATCAGTGAGACTCCCACAGGCTTTAGTGTTAATCAGTGAGACTCCCATAGGGTTCAGTGTTAATCAATGAGACTCCCATAGGGTTCAGTGTTAATCAGTGAGACTCCAACAGGGTTCAGTGTTAATCAGTGGAACTCCCACAGGGTTCAGAGTTTATCAGTGAGATTCCCACAGGGTACAGTGTTAATCAGTGAGACTCCCACAGTGTTCAGTGTAAATCACTGAGACTCCCATTGGGTTCGGTGTTAATCAGTGAGACTCCTATAGGGTGCAGTGTTAATCAGTGAGACTCCCATAGGGTTCAGTGTTAATCAGTGAGACTCCCATAGGGTTCAGTGTTAATCAGTGAGACTCCCATAGGGTTCAGTGTTAATCAGTGAGACTCCCATAGGGTTCAGTGTTAATCAGTGAGACTCCCACAGGGTTCAGTGTTAATCAGTGAGACACCCACAGGGTTCTGTGTTAATCAGTGAGACTCCCATAGGGTTCAGTGTTAATCAGTGAGACTCCCATAGGGTTCAGTGTTAATCAGTGAGACTCCCATAGGGTTCAGTGTTAATCAGTGAGACTCCCATAGGGTTCGGTGTTAATCAGTGAGACTCCCTTAGGGTTCAGTGTTAATCAGTGAGACTCCCATAGGGTTGGGTGTTAATCAGTGAAACTCTCAGAGGGTTCAGTGTTAATCAGTAAGACTCCCACATGGTCCCGTGTTAATCAGTGAGACTCCCACAGTGTTCAGTGTTAATTAGTGAGATTCCCATAGGGTTCAGTGTTAATCAAGGAGACTCCCATATGGTTCAGTGTTAATCAGTGAGACTCCCACAGGGTTCAGTGTTAATCAGTGAGACTCCCACAGGCTTTAGTGTTAATCAGTGAGACTCCCATAGGGTTCAGTGTTAATCAATGAGACTCCCATAGGGTTCAGTGTTAATCAGTGAGACTCCAACAGGGTTCAGTGTTAATCAGTGGAACTCCCACAGGGTTCAGAGTTTATCAGTGAGATTCCCACAGGGTACAGTGTTAATCAGTGAGACTCCCACAGTGTTCAGTGTAAATCACTGAGACTCCCATTGGGTTCGGTGTTAATCAGTGAGACTCCTATAGGGTGCAGTGTTAATCAGTGAGACTCCCATAGGGTTCAGTGTTAATCAGTGAGACTCCCATAGGGTTCAGTGTTAATCAGTGAGACTCCCATAGGGTTCAGTGTTAATCAGTGAGACTCCCATAGGGTTCAGTGTTAATCAGTGAGACTCCCACAGGGTTCAGTGTTAATCAGTGAGACACCCACAGGGTTCTGTGTTAATCAGTGAGACTCCCATAGGGTTCAGTGTTAATCAGTGAGACTCCCACAGGGTTCAGTGTTAATCAGTGAGACTCCCATAGGGTTCAGTGTCAATCAGTGAGACTCCCCCAGGGTTCAGTGTTAATCAGTGAGACTCCCATAGGGTTCAGTGTTAATCAGTGAGACTCCCACAGGGTTCAGTGTTAATCAACGAGATTCCCATAGGGTTCAGTGCTAATCAGTGAGACTCCCACAGGGTTCAGTGTTAATCATTGAGACTCCCATAGGGTCAGTATTAATCGGTGAGACTCCCATAGGGTTCAGTGTTAATCAGTGAGACTCCCATAGGGTTCAGTTTTAATCAGTGAGACTCCCACAGGGTTCAGTGTTAATCAGTGAGACTCCCACAGGGTTCAGTGTTAATCAGTGAGACTCCCATAGGGTTCAGTATTAATCAGTGAGACTCCCACAGGGTTCAGTGTTAATCAGTGAGACTCCCACAGGGTTCAGTGTTAATCAGTGACACTCCCACAGGGCTCAGTGTTAATCAGTGAGACTCCCACAGGTCTCAGTGTTAATCAGTGAGACTCCCACAGGGTTCAGTGTTAATCAGTGAGACTCCCACAGGGTTCAGTGTTAATCATTGAGACTCCCATAGGGTCAGTATTAATCGGTGAGACTCCCATAGGGTTCAGTGTTAATCAGTGAGACTCCCATAGGGTTCAGTTTTAATCAGTGAGACTCCCACAGGGTTCAGTGTTAATCAGTGAGACTCCCACAGGGTTCAGTGTTAATCAGTGAGACTCCCATAGGGTTCAGTATTAATCAGTGAGACTCCCACAGGGTTCAGTGTTAATCAGTGAGACTCCCACAGAGTTCAGTGTTAATCAGTGAGACTCCCACAGGGCTCAGTGTTAATCAGTGAGACTCCCTCAGGGCTCAGTGTTAATCAATGAGACTCCCACAGGACTCAGTGTTAATCAGTGAGACTCCCATAGGGTTCAGTGTTAATCAGTGAGACTCCCATAGGGTTCAGTGTTAATCAGTCAGACTCCCATAGGGTTCAGTGTTAATAAGTGAGACTCCCACAGGGTTCAGTGTTAATCAGTGAGATCCCCATAGGGTTCAGTGTTAATCAGTGAGACTCCCACATGGTTCAGTGTTAATCGGTGAGACTCACATAGGGTTCAGTGTTAATCAGTGAGACTCCCATAGGGTTCAGTGTTAATCAGTGAGACTCCCATAGTGTTCAGTGTAAATCACTGAGACTCCCATTGGGTTCGATGTTAATCAGTAAGACTCCCATAGAGTTCGGTGTTAATCAGTGAGACTCCCATAGGGTTCAGTGTTAATCAGTGAGACTCCCATAGGGTTCAGTGTTAATCAGTGAGACTCCCATAGGGTTCGGTGTTAATCAGTGAGACTCCCTTAGGGTTCAGTGTTAATCAGTGAGACTCCCATAGGGTTGGGTGTTAATCAGTGAAACTCCCAGAGGGTTCAGTGTTAATCAGTGAGACTCCCACATGGTTCCGTGTTAATCAGTGAGACTCCCACAGGGTTCAGTGTTAATTAGTGAGACTCCCATAGGGTTCAGTGTTAATCAAGGAGACTCCCATATGGTTCAGTGTTAATCAGTGAGACTCCCACAGGGTTCAGTGTTAATCAGTGAGACTCCCACAGGCTTTAGTGTTAATCAGTGAGACTCCCATAGGGTTCAGTGTTAATCAATGAGACTCCCATAGGGTTCAGTGTTAATCAGTGAGACTCCAACAGGTTTCAGTGTTAATCAGTGGAACTCCCACAGGGTTCAGAGTTTATCAGTGAGATTCCCACAGGGTACAGTGTTAATCAGCGAGACTCCCACAGTGTTCAGTGTAAATCACTGAGACTCCCATTGGGTTCGGTGTTAATCAGTGAGACTCCTATAAGGTGCAGTGTTAATCAGTGAGACTCCCATAGGGTTCAGTGTTAATCAGTGAGACTCCCATAGGGTTCAGTGTTAATCAATGAGACTCCCACAGGGTTCAGTGTTAATCAGTGAGACTCCCACAGGGTTCAGTGTTAATCAGTGAGACACCCACAGGGTTCTGTGTTAATCAGTGAGACTCCCATAGGGTTCAGTGTTAATCAGTGAGACTCCCACAGGGTTCAGTGTCAATCAGTGAGACTCCCATAGGGTTCAGTGTCAATCAGTGAGACTCCCCCAGGGTTCAGTGTTAATCAGTGAGACTCCCATAGGGTTCAGTGTTAATCAGTGAGACTCCCACAGGGTTCAGTGTTAATCAGCGAGATTCCCATAGGGTTCAGTGCTAATCAGTGAGACTCCCACAGGGTTCAGTGTTAATCATTGAGACTCCCATAGGGTCAGTATTAATCGGTGAGACTCCCATAGGGTTCAGTGTTAATCAGTGAGACTCTCATAGGGTTCAGTTTTAATCAGTGAGACTCCCACAGGGTTCAGTGTTAATCAGTGAGACTCCCACAGGGTTCAGTGTTAATCAGTGAGACTCCCATAGGGTTCAGTATTAATCAGTGAGACTCCCACAGGGTTCAGTGTTAATCAGTGAGACTCCCACAGGGTTCAGTGTTAATCAGTGACACTCCCACAGGGCTCAGTGTTAATCAGTGAGACTCCCACAGGTCTCAGTGTTAATCAGTGAGACTCCCACAGGGCTCAGTGTTAATCAGTGAGACTCAAACATGGTTCAGTGTTAATCGGTGAGACTCACATAGGGTTCATTGTTAATCAGGGAGACTCCCATAGGGTTCGGTGTTAATCAGTGAGACTCCCTTAGGGTTCAGTGTTAATCAGTGAGACTCCCATAGGGTTCAGTGTTAATCAGTGAGACTCCCACAGGGTTCAGTGTTAATCAGTGAGACTCCCACAGGGTTCTGTGTTAATCAGTGAGACTCCCACAGGGTTCAGTGTTAATTAGTGAGACTCCCATAGGGTTCAGTGTTAATCAATGAGACTCCCATATGGTTCAGTGTTAATCAGTGAGAATCCCACAGGGTTCAGTGTTAATCAGTGAGACTCCCACAGGGTTTAATGTTAATCAGTGAGACTCCCATAGGGTTCAGTGTTAATCAATGAGACTCCCATAGGGTTCAGTGTTAATCAGTGAGACTCCAACAGGGTTCAGTGTTAATCAGTGGAACTCCCACAGGGTTCAGTGTTAATCAGTGAGATTCCCACAGGGTTCAGTGTTAATCAGTGAGACTCCCATAGGGTTCAGTGTCAATCAATGAGACTCCCCCAGGGTTCAGTGTTAATCAGTGAGACTCCCATAGGGTTCAGTGTTAATCAGTGAGACTCCCATAGGGTTCAGTGTCAATCAGTGAGACTCCCCCAGGGTTCAGTGTTAATCAGTGAGACTCCCATAGGGTTCAGTGTTAATCAGTGAGACTCCCACAGGGTTCAGTGTTAATCAGCGAGATTCCCATAGGGTTCAGTGCTAATCAGTGAGACTCCCACAGGGTTCAGTGTTAATCATTGAGACTCCCATAGGGTCAGTATTAATCGGTGAGACTCCCATAGGGTTCAGTGTTAATCAGTGAGACTCCCATAGGGTTCAGTTTTAATCAGTGAGACTCCCACAGGGTTCAGTGTTAATCAGTGAGACTCCCACAGGGTTCAGTGTTAATCAGTGAGACTCCCATAGGGTTCAGTATTAATCAGTGAGACTCCCACAGGGTTCAGTGTTAATCAGTGAGACTCCCACAGGGTTCAGTGTTAATCAGTGACACTCCCACAGGGCTCAGTGTTAATCAGTGAGACTCCCACAGGTCTCAGTGTTAATCAGTGAGACTCCCACAGGGCTCAGTGTTAATCAGTGAGACTCAAACATGGTTCAGTGTTAATCGGTGAGACTCACATAGGGTTCATTGTTAATCAGTGAGACTCCCATAGGGTTCGGTGTTAATCAGTGAGACTCCCTTAGGGTTCAGTGTTAATCAGTGAGACTCCCATAGGGTTCAGTGTTAATCAGTGAGACTCCCACAGGGTTCAGTGTTAATCAGTGAGACTCCCACAGGGTTCTGTGTTAATCAGTGAGACTCCCACAGGGTTCAGTGTTAATTAGTGAGACTCCCATAGGGTTCAGTGTTAATCAATGAGACTCCCATATGGTTCAGTGTTAATCAGTGAGAATCCCACAGGGTTCAGTGTTAATCAGTGAGACTCCCACAGGGTTTAATGTTAATCAGTGAGACTCCCATAGGGTTCAGTGTTAATCAATGAGACCCCATAGGGTTCAGTGTTAATCAGTGAGACTCCAACAGGGTTCAGTGTTAATCAGTGGAACTCCCACAGGGTTCAGTGTTAATCAGTGAGATTCCCACAGGGTTCAGTGTTAATCAGTGAGACTCCCATAGGGTTCAGTGTCAATCAATGAGACTCCCCCAGGGTTCAGTGTTAATCAGTGAGACTCCCATAGGGTTCAGTGTTAATCAGTGAGACTCCCACATGGTTCAGTGTTAATCAGCGAGATTCCCATTGGGTTCAGTGTTAATCAGTGAGACTCCCACAGGGTTCAGTGTTAATCATTGAGACTCCCATAGGGTCAGTATTAATCGGTGAGACTCCCATAGGGGTCAGTGTTAATCAGTGAGACTCCCATAGGGTTCAGTTTTAATCAGTGAGACTCCCACAGGGTTCAGTGTTAATCAGTGAGACTCCCACAGGGTTCAGTGTTAATCAGTGAGACTCCCATAGGGTTCAGTATTAATCAGTGAGACTCCCACAGGGTTCAGTGTTAATCAGTGAGACTCCCACAGGGTTCAGTGTTAATCAGTGAGACTCCCACATGGCTCAGTGTTAATCAGTGAGACTCCCACAGGGTTCAGTGTTAATAAGTGAGACTCCCACAGGGTTCAGTGTTAATCAGCGAGATTCCCATAGGGTGCAGTGTTAATCAGTGAGACTCCCACAGGGTTCAGTGTTAATCGGTGAGACTCACATAGGGTTCAGTGTTAATCATTGAGACTCCCATAGGGTTCAGTGTTAATCAGTGAGACTCCCATAGTGTTCAGTGTAAATCACTGAGACTCCCATAGGGTTCGGTGTTAATCAGTGAGACTCCCTTAGGGTTCAGTGTTAATCAGTGAGACTCCCATAGGGTTCAGTGTTAATCAGTGAGACTCCCATAGTGTTCAGTGTAAATCACTGAGACTCCCATTGGGTTCGATGTTAATCAGTAAGACTCCCATAGAGTTCGGTGTTAATCAGTGAGACTCCCATAGGGTTCAGTGTTAATCAGTGAGACTCCCATAGGGTTCAGTGTTAATCAGTGAGACTCCCATAGGGTTCGGTGTTAATCAGTGAGACTCCCATAGGGTTCGGTGTTAATCAGTGAGACTCCCTTAGGGTTCAGTGTTAATCAGTGAGACTCCCATAGGGTTGGGTGTTAATCAGTGAAACTCCCAGAGGGTTCAGTGTTAATCAGTGAGACTCCCACATGGTTCCGTGTTAATCAGTGAGACTCCCACAGGGTTCAGTGTTAATTAGTGAGACTCCCATAGGGTTCAGTGTTAATCAAGGAGACTCCCATATGGTTCAGTGTTAATCAGTGAGACTCCCACAGGGTTCAGTGTTAATCAGTGAGACTCCCACAGGCTTTAGTGTTAATCAGTGAGACTCCCATAGGGTTCAGTGTTAATCAATGAGACTCCCATAGGGTTCAGTGTTAATCAGTGAGACTCCAACAGGTTTCAGTGTTAATCAGTGGAACTCCCACAGGGTTCAGAGTTTATCAGTGAGATTCCCACAGGGTACAGTGTTAATCAGTGAGACTCCCACAGTGTTCAGTGTAAATCACTGAGACTCCCATTGGGTTCGGTGTTAATCAGTGAGACTCCTATAAGGTGCAGTGTTAATCAGTGAGACTCCCATAGGGTTCAGTGTTAATCAGTGAGACTCCCATAGGGTTCAGTGTTAATCAATGAGACTCCCACAGGGTTCAGTGTTAATCAGTGAGACTCCCACAGGGTTCAGTGTTAATCAGTGAGACACCCACAGGGTTCTGTGTTAATCAGTGAGACTCCCATAGGGTTCAGTGTTAATCAGTGAGACTCCCACAGGGTTCAGTGTTAATCAGTGAGACTCCCATAGGGTTCAGTGTCAATCAGTGAGACTCCCCCAGGGTTCAGTGTTAATCAGTGAGACTCCCATAGGGTTCAGTGTTAATCAGTGAGACTCCCACAGGGTTCAGTGTTAATCAGCGAGATTCCCATAGGGTTCAGTGCTAATCAGTGAGACTCCCACAGGGTTCAGTGTTAATCATTGAGACTCCCATAGGGTCAGTATTAATCGGTGAGACTCCCATAGGGTTCAGTGTTAATCAGTGAGACTCCCATAGGGTTCAGTTTTAATCAGTGAGACTCCCACAGGGTTCAGTGTTAATCAGTGAGACTCCCACAGGGTTCAGTGTTAATCAGTGAGACTCCCATAGGGTTCAGTATTAATCAGTGAGACTCCCACAGGGTTCAGTGTTAATCAGTGAGACTCCCACAGGGCTCAGTGTTAATCAGTGAGACTCCCACAGGTCTCAGTGTTAATCAGTGAGACTCCCACAGGGCTCAGTGTTAATCAGTGAGACTCAAACATGGTTCAGTGTTAATCGGTGAGTCTCACATAGGGTTCATTGTTAATCAGTGAGACTCCCATAGGGTTCGGTGTTAATCAGTGAGACTCCCTTAGGGTTCAGTGTTAATCAGTGAGACTCCCATAGGGTTCAGTGTTAATCAGTGAGACTCCCACAGGGTTCAGTGTTAATCAGTGAGACTCCCACAGGGTTCTGTGTTAATCAGTGAGACTCCCACAGGGTTCAGTGTTAATTAGTGAGACTCCCATAGGGTTCAGTGTTAATCAATGAGACTCCCATATGGTTCAGTGTTAATCAGTGAGAATCCCACAGGGTTCAGTGTTAATCAGTGAGACTCCCACAGGGTTTAATGTTAATCAGTGAGACTCCCATAGGGTTCAGTGTTAATCAATGAGACTCCCATAGGGTTCAGTGTTAATCAGTGAGACTCCAACAGGGTTCAGTGTTAATCAGTGGAACTCCCACAGGGTTCAGTGTTAATCAGTGAGATTCCCACAGGGTTCAGTGTTAATCAGTGAGACTCCCATAGGGTTCAGTGTCAATCAATGAGACTCCCCCAGGGTTCAGTGTTAATCAGTGAGACTCCCATAGGGTTCAGTGTTAATCAGTGAGACTCCCATAGGGTTCAGTGTCAATCAGTGAGACTCCCCCAGGGTTCAGTGTTAATCAGTGAGACTCCCATAGGGTTCAGTGTTAATCAGTGAGACTCCCACAGGGTTCAGTGTTAATCAGCGAGATTCCCATAGGGTTCAGTGCTAATCAGTGAGACTCCCACAGGGTTCAGTGTTAATCATTGAGACTCCCATAGGGTCAGTATTAATCGGTGAGACTCCCATAGGGTTCAGTGTTAATCAGTGAGACTCCCATAGGGTTCAGTTTTAATCAGTGAGACTCCCACAGGGTTCAGTGTTAATCAGTGAGACTCCCACAGGGTTCAGTGTTAATCAGTGAGACTCCCATAGGGTTCAGTATTAATCAGTGAGACTCCCACAGGGTTCAGTGTTAATCAGTGAGACTCCCACAGGGTTCAGTGTTAATCAGTGACACTCCCACAGGGCTCAGTGTTAATCAGTGAGACTCCCACAGGTCTCAGTGTTAATCAGTGAGACTCCCACAGGGCTCAGTGTTAATCAGTGAGACTCAAACATGGTTCAGTGTTAATCGGTGAGACTCACATAGGGTTCATTGTTAATCAGTGAGACTCCCATAGGGTTCGGTGTTAATCAGTGAGACTCCCTTAGGGTTCAGTGTTAATCAGTGAGACTCCCATAGGGTTCAGTGTTAATCAGTGAGACTCCCACAGGGTTCAGTGTTAATCAGTGAGACTCCCACAGGGTTCTGTGTTAATCAGTGAGACTCCCACAGGGTTCAGTGTTAATTAGTGAGACTCCCATAGGGTTCAGTGTTAATCAATGAGACTCCCATATGGTTCAGTGTTAATCAGTGAGAATCCCACAGGGTTCAGTGTTAATCAGTGAGACTCCCACAGGGTTTAATGTTAATCAGTGAGACTCCCATAGGGTTCAGTGTTAATCAATGAGACTCCCATAGGGTTCAGTGTTAATCAGTGAGACTCCAACAGGGTTCAGTGTTAATCAGTGGAACTCCCACAGGGTTCAGTGTTAATCAGTGAGATTCCCACAGGGTTCAGTGTTAATCAGTGAGACTCCCATAGGGTTCAGTGTCAATCAATGAGACTCCCCCAGGGTTCAGTGTTAATCAGTGAGACTCCCATAGGGTTCAGTGTTAATCAGTGAGACTCCCACATGGTTCAGTGTTAATCAGCGAGATTCCCATTGGGTTCAGTGTTAATCAGTGAGACTCCCACAGGGTTCAGTGTTAATCATTGAGACTCCCATAGGGTCAGTATTAATCGGTGAGACTCCCATAGGGGTCAGTGTTAATCAGTGAGACTCCCATAGGGTTCAGTTTTAATCAGTGAGACTCCCACAGGGTTCAGTGTTAATCAGTGAGACTCCCACAGGGTTCAGTGTTAATCAGTGAGACTCCCATAGGGTTCAGTATTAATCAGTGAGACTCCCACAGGGTTCAGTGTTAATCAGTGAGACTCCCACAGGGTTCAGTTTTAATCAGTGAGACTCCCACATGGCTCAGTGTTAATCAGTGAGACTCCCACAGGGTTCAGTGTTAATAAGTGAGACTCCCACAGGGTTCAGTGTTAATCAGCGAGATTCCCATAGGGTGCAGTGTTAATCAGTGAGACTCCCACAGGGTTCAGTGTTAATCGGTGAGACTCACATAGGGTTCAGTGTTAATCATTGAGACTCCCATAGGGTTCAGTGTTAATCAGTGAGACTCCCATAGTGTTCAGTGTAAATCACTGAGACTCCCATAGGGTTCGGTGTTAATCAGTGAGACTCCCTTAGGGTTCAGTGTTAATCAGTGAGACTCCCATAGGGTTCAGTGTTAATCAGTGAGACTCCCACAGGGTTCAGTGTTAATCAGTGAGACTCCCACAGGGTTCTGTGTTAATCAGTGAGACTCCCACAGGGTTCAGTGTTAATTAGTGAGACTCCCATAGGGTTCAGTGTTAATCAGTGAGACTCCCATATGGTTCAGTGTTAATCAGTGAGACTCCCACAGGGTTCAGTGTTAATCAGTGAGACTCCCACAGGGTTTAATGTTAATCAGTGAGACTCCCATAGGGTTCAGTGTTAATCAATGAGACTCCCATAGGGTTCAGTGTTAATCAGTGAGACTCCAACAGGGTTCAGTGTTAATCAGTGGAACTCCCACAGGGTTCAGTGTTAATCAGTGAGATTCCCACAGGGTTCAGTGTTAATCAGTGAGACTCTCATAGTGTTCAGTGTAAATCACTGAGACTCCCATTGGGTTCGGTGTTAATCAGTGAGACTCCTATAGGGTGCAGTGTTAATCAGTGAGACTCCCATAGGGTTCAGTGTTAATCAGTGAGACTCCCATACGGTCCAGTGTTAATCAGTGAGCCTCCCATAGGGTTCAATGTTAATCAGTGAGACTCCCATAGTGTTCAGTGTTAATCAGTGAGACTCCCACAGGGTTCAGTGTTAATCAGTGAGACACCCACAGGGTTCTGTGTTAATCAGTGAGACTCCCATAGGGTTCAGTGTTAATCAGTGAGACTCCCACAGGGTTCAGTGTTAATCAGTGAGACTCCCATAGGGTTCAGTGTCAATCAGTGAGACTCCCCCAGGGTTCAGTGTTAATCATTTAGACTCCCATAGGGTTCAGTGTTAATCAGTGAGACTCCCACAGGGTTCAGTGTTAATCAGCGAGATTCCCATAGGGTTCAGTGTTAATCAGTGAGACTCCCACAGGGTTCAGTGTTAATCATTGAGACTCCCATAGGGTCAGTATTAATCGGTGAGACTCCCATAGGGTTCAGTGTTAATCAGTGAGACTCCCATAGGGTTCAGTTTTAATCAGTGAGACTCCCACAGGGTTCAGTGTTAATCAGTGAGACTCCCACAGGGTTCAGTGTTAATCAGTGAGACTCCCATAGGGTTCAGTATTAATCAGTGAGACTCCCACAGGGTTCAGTGTTAATCAGTGAGACTCCCACAGTGTTCAGTGTTAATCAGTGAGACTCCCACATGGCTCAGTGTTAATCAGTGAGACTCCCACAGGGCTCAGTGTTAATCAGTGAGAACCCCACAGGGCTCAGTTATTAATCAGTGAGACTCCCATAGGGTTCAGTGTTAATCAGTGAGACTCCCACATGGCTCAGTGTTAATCAGTGAGACTCCCACAGGGCTCAGTGTTAATCAGTGAGAACCCCACAGGGCTCAGTGTTAATCAGTGAGCCTCCCATAGGGTTCAGTGTTAATCAGTGAGACTCCCATAGGGTTCAGTGTTAATCAGTGAGACACCCACAGGGTTCTGTGTTAATCTGTGAGACTCCCATAGGGTTCAGTGTTAATCAGTGAGACTCCCACAGGGTTCAGTGTTAATCAGTGAGACTCCCATAGGGTTCAGTGTCAATCAGTGAGACTCCCCCAGGGTTCAGTGTTAATCATTTAGACTCCCATAGGGTTCAGTGTTAATCAGTGAGACTCCCACAGGGTTCAGTGTTAATCAGCGAGATTCCCATAGGGTTCAGTGTTAATCAGTGAGACTCCCACAGGGTTCAGTGTTAATCATTGAGACTCCCATAGGGTCAGTATTAATCGGTGAGACTCCCATAGGGTTCAGTGTTAATCAGTGAGACTCCCATAGGGTTCAGTTTTAATCAGTGAGACTCCCACAGGGTTCAGTGTTAATCAGTGAGACTCCCACAGGGTTCAGTGTTAATCAGTGAGACTCCCATAGGGTTCAGTATTAATCAGTGAGACTCCCACAGGGTTCAGTGTTAATCAGTGAGACTCCCACAGTGTTCAGTGTTAATCAGTGAGACTCCCACTTGGCTCAGTGTTAATCAGTGAGACTCCCACAGGGCTCAGTGTTAATCAGTGAGAACCCCACAGGGCTCAGTTATTAATCAGTGAGACTCCCATAGGGTTCAGTGTTAATCAGTGAGACTCCCACATGGCTCAGTGTTAATCAGTGAGACTCCCACAGGGCTCAGTGTTAATCAGTGAGAACCCCACAGGGCTCAGTGTTAATCAGTGAGCCTCCCATAGGGTTCAGTGTTAATCAGTGAGACTCCCATAGGGTTCAGTGTTAATCAGTGAGACTCCCATAGGGTTCAGTGTTAATCAGTGAGCCTCCCATAGGGTTCAGTGTTAATCAGTGAGACTCCCATAGGGTTCAGTGTTAATCAGTGAGACACCCACAGGGTTCTGTGTTAATCAGTGAGACTCCCATAGGGTTCAGTGTCAATCAGTGAGACTCCCCCAGGGTTCAGTGTTAATCAGTGAGACTCCCATAGGGTTCAGTTTTAATCAGTGAGACTCCCACAGGGTTCAGTGTTAATCAGCGAGATTCCCATTGGGTTCAGTGTTAATCAGTGAGACTCCCACAGGGTTCAGTGTTAATCATTGAGACTCCCATAGGGTCAGTATTAATCGGTGAGACTCCCATAGGGTTCAGTGTTAATCAGTGAGACTCCCATAGGGTTCAGTTTTAATCAGTGAGACTCCCACAGGGTTCAGTGTTAATCAGTGAGACTCCCACAGGGTTCAGTGTTAATCAGTGAGACTCCCATAGGGTTCAGTATTAATCAGTGAGACTCCCACAGGGTTCAGTGTTAATCAGTGAGACTCCCACAGGGTTCAGTGTTAATCAGTGAGACTCCCCCATGGCTCAGTGTTAATCAGTTAGACTCCTACAGGGCTCAGTGTTAATCAGTGAGACTCCCACAGGGCTCAGTGTTAATCAGTGAGACTCCCATAGGGTTCAGTGTTAATCAGTGAGACTCCCATAGGGTTCAGTGTTAATCAGTGGGGCTCCCACAGGGTTCGGTGTTAATCAGTGAGGCTCCCATAGGGTTCAGTGTTAATCAGTCAGACTCCCATAGGGTTCAGTGTTAATAAGTGAGACTCCCACAGGGTTCAGTGTTAATCAGCGAGATTCCCATAGGGTTCAGTGTTAATCAGTGAGACTCCCACAGGGTTCAGTGTTAATTGGTGAGACTCACATAGGGTTCAGTGTTAATCATTGAGACTCCCATAGGGTTCAGTGTTAATCAGTGAGACTCCCATAGTGTTCAGTGTAAATCACTGAGACTCCCATAGGGTTCGGTGTTAATCAGTGAGACTCCCTTAGGGTTCAGTGTTAATCAGTGAGACTCCCATAGGGTTCAGTGTTAATCAGTGAGACTCCCACAGGGTTCAGTGTTAATCAGTGAGACTCCCACAGGGTTCTGTGTTAATCAGTGAGACTCCCACATGGCTCAGTGTTAATCAGTGAGACTCCCACAGGGCTCAGTGTTAATCAGTGAGACTCCCACAGGGCTCAGTGTTAATCAGTGAGAACCCCACAGGGCTCAGTGTTAATCAGTGAGATTCCCACAGGGTTCAGTGTTAATCAGTGAGACTCTCATAGTGTTCAGTCTAAATCACTGAGACTCCCATTGGGTTCGGTGTTAATCAGTGAGACTCCTATATGGTGCAGTGTTAATCAGTGAGACTCCCATAGGGTTCAGTGTTAATCAGTGAGACTCCCATAGGGTTCAGTGTTAATCAGTGAGCCCCCATAGGGTTCAGTGTTAATCAGTGAGACTCCCATAGGGTTCAGTGTTAATCAGTGAGACTCCCACAGGGTTCAGTGTTAATCAGTGAGACACCCACAGGGTTCTGTGTTAATCAGTGAGACTCCCACAGGGTTCAGTGTTAATCAGTGAGACTCCCATAGGGTTCAGTGTCAATCAGTGAGACTCCCCCAGGGTTCAGTGTTAATCAGTGAGACTCCCATAGGGTTCAGTTTTAGTCAGTGAGACTCCCACAGGGTTCAGTGTTAATCAGCGAGATTCCCATTGGGTTCAGTGTTAATCAGTGAGACTCCCACAGGGTTCAGTGTTAATCATTGAGACTCCCATAGGGTCAGTATTAATCGGTGAGACTCCCATAGGGTTCAGTGTTAATCAGTGAGACTCCCATAGGGTTCAGTTTTAATCAGTGAGACTCCCACAGGGTTCAGTGTTAATCAGTGAGACTCCCACAGGGTTCAGTGTTAATCAGTGAGACTCCCATAGGGTTCAGTATTAATCAGTGAGACTCCCACAGGGTTCAGTGTTAATCAGTGAGACTCCCACAGGGTTCAGTGTTAATCAGTGAGACTCCCCCATGGCTCAGTGTTAATCAGTTAGACTCCCACAGGGCTCAGTGTTAATCAGTGAGACTCCCACAGGGCTCAGTGTTAATCAGTGAGACTCCCATAGGGTTCAGTGTTAATCAGTGAGACTCCCATAGGGTTCAGTGTTAATCAGTGGGGCTCCCACAGGGTTCGGTGTTAATCAGTGAGGCTCCCATAGGGTTCAGTGTTAATCAGTCAGACTCCCATAGGGTTCAGTGTTAATAAGTGAGACTCCCACAGGGTTCAGTGTTAATCAGCGAGATTCCCATAGGGTTCAGTGTTAATCAGTGAGACTCCCACAGGGTTCAGTGTTAATCGGTGAGACTCACATAGGGTTCAGTGTTAATCATTGAGACTCCCATAGGGTTCAGTGTTAATCAGTGAGACTCCCATAGTGTTCAGTGTAAATCACTGAGACTCCCATAGGGTTCGGTGTTAATCAGTGAGACTCCCTTAGGGTTCAGTGTTAATCAGTGAGACTCCCATAGGGTTCAGTGTTAATCAGTGAGACTCCCACAGGGTTCAGTGTTAATCAGTGAGACTCCCACAGGGTTCAGTGTTAATCATTGAGACTCCCATAGGGTTCAGTGTTAATCAGTGAGACTCCCACAGGGTTTAATGTTAATCAGTGAGACTCCCATAGGGTTCAGTGTTAATCAATGAGACTCCCATAGGGTTCAGTGTTAATCAGTGAGACTCCAACAGGGTTCAGTGTTAATCAGTGGAACTCCCACAGGGTTCAGTGTTAATCAGTGAGATTCCCACAGGGTTCAGTGTTAATCAGTGAGACTCCCATAGGGTTCAGTGTCAATCAATGAGACTCCCCCAGGGTTCAGTGTTAATCAGTGAGACTCCCATAGGGTTCAGTGTTAATCAGTGAGACTCCCACATGGTTCAGTGTTAATCAGCGAGATTCCCATTGGGTTCAGTGTTAATCAGTGAGACTCCCACAGGGTTCAGTGTTAATCATTGAGACTCCCATAGGGTCAGTATTAATCGGTGAGACTCCCATAGGGGTCAGTGTTAATCAGTGAGACTCCCATAGGGTTCAGTTTTAATCAGTGAGACTCCCACAGGGTTCAGTGTTAATCAGTGAGACTCCCACAGGGTTCAGTGTTAATCAGTGAGACTCCCATAGGGTTCAGTATTAATCAGTGAGACTCCCACAGGGTTCAGTGTTAATCAGTGAGACTCCCACAGGGTTCAGTGTTAATCAGTGAGACTCCCACATGGCTCAGTGTTAATCAGTGAGACTCCCACAGGGTTCAGTGTTAATAAGTGAGACTCCCACAGGGTTCAGTGTTAATCAGCGAGATTCCCATAGGGTGCAGTGTTAATCAGTGAGACTCCCACAGGGTTCAGTGTTAATCGGTGAGACTCACATAGGGTTCAGTGTTAATCATTGAGACTCCCATAGGGTTCAGTGTTAATCAGTGAGACTCCCATAGTGTTCAGTGTAAATCACTGAGACTCCCATAGGGTTCGGTGTTAATCAGTGAGACTCCCTTAGGGTTCAGTGTTAATCAGTGAGACTCCCATAGGGTTCAGTGTTAATCAGTGAGACTCCCACAGGGTTCAGTGTTAATCAGTGAGACTCCCACAGGGTTCTGTGTTAATCAGTGAGACTCCCACAGGGTTCAGTGTTAATTAGTGAGACTCCCATAGGGTTCAGTGTTAATCAGTGAGACTCCCATATGGTTCAGTGTTAATCAGTGAGACTCCCACAGGGTTCAGTGTTAATCAGTGAGACTCCCACAGGGTTTAATGTTAATCAGTGAGACTCCCATAGGGTTCAGTGTTAATCAATGAGACTCCCATAGGGTTCAGTGTTAATCAGTGAGACTCCAACAGGGTTCAGTGTTAATCAGTGGAACTCCCACATGGTTCAGTGTTAATCAGTGAGATTCCCACAGGGTTCAGTGTTAATCAGTGAGACTCTCATAGTGTTCAGTGTAAATCACTGAGACTCCCATTGGGTTCGGTGTTAATCAGTGAGACTCCTATAGGGTGCAGTGTTAATCAGTGAGACTCCCATAGGGTTCAGTGTTAATCAGTGAGACTCCCATACGGTCCAGTGTTAATCAGTGAGCCTCCCATAGGGTTCAATGTTAATCAGTGAGACTCCCATAGGGTTCAGTGTTAATCAGTGAGACTCCCACAGGGTTCAGTGTTAATCAGTGAGACACCCACAGGGTTCTGTGTTAATCAGTGAGACTCCCATAGGGTTCAGTGTTAATCAGTGAGACTCCCACAGGGTTCAGTGTTAATCAGTGAGACTCCCATAGGGTTCAGTGTCAATCAGTGAGACTCCCCCAGGGTTCAGTGTTAATCATTTAGACTCCCATAGGGTTCAGTGTTAATCAGTGAGACTCCCACAGGGTTCAGTGTTAATCAGCGAGATTCCCATAGGGTTCAGTGTTAATCAGTGAGACTCCCACAGGGTTCAGTGTTAATCATTGAGACTCCCATAGGGTCAGTATTAATCGGTGAGACTCCCATAGGGTTCAGTGTTAATCAGTGAGACTCCCATAGGGTTCAGTTTTAATCAGTGAGACTCCCACAGGGTTCAGTGTTAATCAGTGAGACTCCCACAGGGTTCAGTGTTAATCAGTGAGACTCCCATAGGGTTCAGTATTAATCAGTGAGACTCCCACAGGGTTCAGTGTTAATCAGTGAGACTCCCACAGTGTTCAGTGTTAATCAGTGAGACTCCCACATGGCTCAGTGTTAATCAGTGAGACTCCCACAGGGCTCAGTGTTAATCAGTGAGAACCCCACAGGGCTCAGTTATTAATCAGTGAGACTCCCATAGGGTTCAGTGTTAATCAGTGAGACTCCCACATGGCTCAGTGTTAATCAGTGAGACTCCCACAGGGCTCAGTGTTAATCAGTGAGAACCCCACAGGGCTCAGTGTTAATCAGTGAGATTCCCACAGGGTTCAGTGTTAATCAGTGAGACTCTCATAGTGTTCAGTCTAAATCACTGAGACTCCCATTGGGTTCGGTGTTAATCAGTGAGACTCCTATAGGGTGCAGTGTTAATCAGTGAGACTCCCATAGGGTTCAGTGTTAATCAGTGAGACTCCCATAGGGTTCAGTGTTAATCAGTGAGCCTCCCATAGGGTTCAGTGTTAATCAGTGAGACTCCCATAGGGTTCAGTGTTAATCAGTGAGACACCCACAGGGTTCTGTGTTAATCAGTGAGACTCCCATAGGGTTCAGTGTCAATCAGTGAGACTCCCCCAGGGTTCAGTGTTAATCAGTGAGACTCCCATAGGGTTCAGTTTTAATCAGTGAGACTCCCACAGGGTTCAGTGTTAATCAGCGAGATTCCCATTTGGTTCAGTGTTAATCAGTGAGACTCCCACAGGGTTCAGTGTTAATCATTGAGACTCCCATAGGGTCAGTATTAATCGGTGAGACTCCCATAGGGTTCAGTGTTAATCAGTGAGACTCCCATAGGGTTCAGTTTTAATCAGTGAGACTCCCACAGGGTTCAGTGTTAATCAGTGAGACTCCCACAGGGTTCAGTGTTAATCAGTGAGACTCCCATAGGGTTCAGTATTAATCAGTGAGACTCCCACAGGGTTCAGTGTTAATCAGTGAGACTCCCACAGGGTTCAGTGTTAATCAGTGAGACTCCCCCATGGCTCAGTGTTAATCAGTTAGACTCCTACAGGGCTCAGTGTTAATCAGTGAGACTCCCATAGGGTTCAGTGTTAATCAGTGAGACACCCACAGGGTTCTGTGTTAATCAGTGAGACTCCCATAGGGTTCAGTGTCAATCAGTGAGACTCCCCCAGGGTTCAGTGTTAATCAGTGAGACTCCCATAGGGTTCAGTTTTAATCAGTGAGACTCCCACAGGGTTCAGTGTTAATCAGCGAGATTCCCATTGGGTTCAGTGTTAATCAGTGAGACTCCCATAGGGTTCAGTGTTAATCAGTGAGACTCCCATAGTGTTCAGTGTAAATCACTGAGACTCCCATAGGGTTCGGTGTTAATCAGTGAGACTCCCTTAGGGTTCAGTGTTAATCAGTGAGACTCCCATAGGGTTCAGTGTTAATCAGTGAGACTCCCACAGGGTTCAGTGTTAATCAGTGAGACTCCCACATGGCTCAGTGTTAATCAGTGAGACTCCCACAGGGCTCAGTGTTAATCAGTGAGAACCCCACAGGGCTCAGTGTTAATCAGTGAGATTCCCACAGGGTTCAGTGTTAATCAGTGAGACTCTCATAGTGTTCAGTCTAAATCACTGAGACTCCCATTGGGTTCGGTGTTAATCAGTGAGACTCCTATATGGTGCAGTGTTAATCAGTGAGACTCCCATAGGGTTCAGTGTTAATCAGTGAGACTCCCATAGGGTTCAGTGTTAATCAGTGAGCCCCCATAGGGTTCAGTGTTAATCAGTGAGACTCCCATAGGGTTCAGTGTTAATCAGTGAGACTCCCACAGGGTTCAGTGTTAATCAGTGAGACACCCACAGGGTTCTGTGTTAATCAGTGAGACTCCCACAGGGTTCAGTGTTAATCAGTGAGACTCCCATAGGGTTCAGTGTCAATCAGTGAGACTCCCCCAGGGTTCAGTGTTAATCAGTGAGACTCCCATAGGGTTCAGTTTTAGTCAGTGAGACTCCCACAGGGTTCAGTGTTAATCAGCGAGATTCCCATTGGGTTCAGTGTTAATCAGTGAGACTCCCACAGGGTTCAGTGTTAATCATTGAGACTCCCATAGGGTCAGTATTAATCGGTGAGACTCCCATAGGGTTCAGTGTTAATCAGTGAGACTCCCATAGGGTTCAGTTTTAATCAGTGAGACTCCCACAGGGTTCAGTGTTAATCAGTGAGACTCCCACAGGGTTCAGTGTTAATCAGTGAGACTCCCATAGGGTTCAGTATTAATCAGTGAGACTCCCACAGGGTTCAGTGTTAATCAGTGAGACTCCCACAGGGTTCAGTGTTAATCAGTGAGACTCCCCCATGGCTCAGTGTTAATCAGTTAGACTCCCACAGGGCTCAGTGTTAATCAGTGAGACTCCCACAGGGCTCAGTCTTAATCAGTGAGACTCCCATAGGGTTCAGTGTTAATCAGTGAGACTCCCATAGGGTTCAGTGTTAATCAGTGGGGCTCCCACAGGGTTCGGTGTTAATCAGTGAGGCTCCCATAGGGTTCAGTGTTAATCAGTCAGACTCCCATAGGGTTCAGTGTTAATAAGTGAGACTCCCACAGGGTTCAGTGTTAATCAGCGAGATTCCCATAGGGTTCAGTGTTAATCAGTGAGACTCCCACAGGGTTCAGTGTTAATCGGTGAGACTCACATAGGGTTCAGTGTTAATCATTGAGACTCCCATAGGGTTCAGTGTTAATCAGTGAGACTCCCATAGTGTTCAGTGTAAATCACTGAGACTCCCATAGGGTTCGGTGTTAATCAGTGAGACTCCCTTAGGGTTCAGTGTTAATCAGTGAGACTCCCATAGGGTTCAGTGTTAATCAGTGAGACTCCCACAGGGTTCAGTGTTAATCAGTGAGACTCCCACAGGGTTCTGTGTTAATCAGTGAGACTCCCACAGGGTTCAGTGTTAATTAGTGAGACTCCCATAGGGTTCAATGTTAATCAATGAGACTCCCATATGGTTCAGTGTTAATCAGTGAGACTCCCACAGGGTTCAGTGTTAATCAGTGAGACTCCCACAGGGTTTAATGTTAATCAGTGAGACTCCCATAGGGTTCAGTGTTAATCAATGAGACTCCCATAGGGTTCAGTGTTAATCAGTGAGACTCCAACAGGGTTCAGTGTTAATCAGTGGAACTCCCACAGGGTTCAGTGTTAATCAGTGAGATTCCCACAGGGTTCAGTGTTAATCAGTGAGACTCTCATAGTGTTCAGTGTAAATCACTGAGACTCCCATTGGGTTCGGTGTTAATCAGTGAGACTCCTATAGGGTGCAGTGTTAATCAGTGAGACTCCCATAGGGTTCAGTGTTAATCAGTGAGACTCCCATACGGTTCAGTGTTAATCAGTGAGCCTCCCATAGGGTTCAGTGTTAATCAGTGAGACTCCCATAGGGTTCAGTGTTAATCAGTGAGACTCCCACAGGGTTCAGTGTTAATCAGTGAGACACCCACAGGGTTCTGTGTTAATCAGTGAGACTCCCATAGGGTTCAGTGTTAATCAGTGAGACTCCTACAGGGTTCAGTGTTAATCAGTGAGACTCCCATAGGGTTCAGTGTCAATCAGTGAGACTCCCCCAGGGTTCAGTGTTAATCATTTAGACTCCCATAGGGTTCAGTGTTAATCAGTGAAACTCCCACAGGGTTCAGTGTTAATCAGCGAGATTCCCATAGGGTTCAGTGTTAATCAGTGAGACTCCCATAGGGTTCAGTGTTAATCAGTGAGACTCCCATAGGGTTCAGTTTTAATCAGTGAGACTCCCACAGGGTTCAGTGTTAATCAGTGAGACTCCCACAGGGTTCAGTGTTAATCAGTGAGACTCCCATAGGGTTCAGTGTCAATCAGTGAGACTCCCCCAGGGTTTAGTATTAATCATTTAGACTCCCATAGGGTTCAGTGTTAATCAGTGAGACTCCCACAGGGTTCAGTGTTAATCAGCGAGATTCCCATAGGGTTCAGTGTTAATCAGTGAGACTCCCATAGGGTTCAGTGTTAATCAGTGAGACTCCCATAGGGTTCAGTTTTAATCAGTGAGACTCCCACAGGGTTCAGTGTTAATCAGTGAGACTCCCACAGGGTTCAGTGTTAATCAGTGAGACTCCCATAGGGTTCAGTATTAATCAGTGAGACTCCCACAGGGTTCAGTGTTAATCAGTGAAACTCCCACAGTGTTCAGTGTTAATCAGTGAGACTCCCACATGGCTCAGTGTTAATCAGTGAGACTCCCACAGGGCTCAGTGTTAATCAGTGAGAACCCCACAGGGCTCAGTGTTGATCAGTGAGACTCCCATAGGGTTCAGTGTTAATCAATTAGACTCCCATAGGGTTCAGTGTTAATCAGTGGGGCTCCCACAGGGTTCGGTGTTAATCAGTGAGACTCCCATAGGGTTCAGTGTTAATCAGTGAGACTCCCACAGGTTTCAGTGTTAATTGGTGAGACTCACATAGGGTTCAGTGTTAATCATTGAGACTCCCATAGGGTCCAGTGTTAATCAGTGAGACTCCCATAGTGTTCAGTGTAAATCACTGAGACTCCCATTGGGTTCGGTGTTAATCAGCAAGATTCCCATAGGGTTCAGTGTTAATCAGTGAGACTCCCATAGGGTTCAGTGTTAATCAGTGAGACTCCCATAGGGTTCAGTTTTAATCAGTGAGACTCCCACAGGGTTCAGTGTTAATCAGTGAGACTCCCACAGGGTTCAGTGTTAATCAGTGAGACTCCCATAGGGTTCAGTATTAATCAGTGAGACTCCCACAGGGTTCAGTGTTAATCAGTGAAACTCCCACAGTGTTCAGTGTTAATCAGTGAGACTCCCACATGGCTCAGTGTTAATCAGTGAGACTCCCACAGGGCTCAGTGTTAATCAGTGAGAACCCCACAGGGCTCAGTGTTAATCAGTGAGACTCCCATAGGGTTCAGTGTTAATCAATTAGACTCCCATAGGGTTCAGTGTTAATCAGTGGGGCTCCCACAGGGTTCGGTGTTAATCAGTGAGACTCCCATAGGGTTCAGTGTTAATCAGTGAGACTCCCACAGGGTTCAGTGTTAATTGGTGAGACTCACATAGGGTTCAGTGTTAATCATTGAGACTCCCATAGGGTCCAGTGTTAATCAGTGAGACTCCCATAGTGTTCAGTGTAAATCACTGAGACTCCCATTGGGTTCGTTGTTAATCAGTAAGACTCCCATAGAGTTCGGTGTTAATCAGTGAGACTCCCATAGGGTTCAGTGTTAATCAGTGAGACTCCCATGGGGTTCAGTGTTAATCAGTGAGACTCCCATAGGGTTCGGTGTTAATCAGTGAGACTAACATAGGGTTCAGTGTTAATCAGTGAGACTCCCTTAGGGTTCAGTGTTAATCAGTGAGACTCCCATAGGGTTCAGTGTTAATCAGTGAGACTCCCACAGGGTTCAGTGTTAATCAGTGAGACTCCCACAGGGTTCTGTGTTAATCATTGAGACTCCCACAGGGTTCAGTGTTAATTAGTGAGACTCCCATAGGGTTCAGTGTTAATCAGTGAGACTCCCATATGGTTCAGTGTTAATCAGTGAGACTCCCACAGGGTTCAGTGTTAATCAGTGAGACTCCCACAGGGTTTAATGTTAATCAGTGAGACTCCCATAGGGTTCAGTGTTAATCAATGAGACTCCCATAGGGTTCAGTGTTAATCAGTGAGACTCCAACAGGGTTCAGTGTTAATCAGTGGAACTCCCACAGGGTTCAGTGTTAATCAGTGAGATTCCCACAGGGTTCAGTGTTAATCAGTGAGACTCTCATAGTGTTCAGTGTAAATCACTGAGACTCCCATTGGGTTCGGTGTTAATCAGTGAGACTCCTATAGGGTGCAGTGTTAATCAGTGAGACTCCCATAGGGTTCAGTGTTAATCAGTGAGACTCCCATACGGTCCAGTGTTAATCAGTGAGCCTCCCATAGGGTTCAATGTTAATCAGTGAGACTCCCATAGGGTTCAGTGTTAATCAGTGAGACTCCCACAGGGTTCAGTGTTAATCAGTGAGACACCCACAGGGTTCTGTGTTAATCAGTGAGACTCCCATAGGGTTCAGTGTTAATCAGTGAGACTCCCACAGGGTTCAGTGTTAATCAGTGAGACTCCCATAGGGTTCAGTGTCAATCAGTGAGACTCCCCCAGGGTTCAGTGTTAATCATTTAGACTCCCATAGGGTTCAGTGTTAATCAGTGAGACTCCCACAGGGTTCAGTGTTAATCAGCGAGATTCCCATAGGGTTCAGTGTTAATCAGTGAGACTCCCACAGGGTTCAGTGTTAATCATTGAGACTCCCATAGGGTCAGTATTAATCGGTGAGACTCCCATAGGGTTCAGTGTTAATCAGTGAGACTCCCATAGGGTTCAGTTTTAATCAGTGAGACTCCCACAGGGTTCAGTGTTAATCAGTGAGACTCCCACAGGGTTCAGTGTTAATCAGTGAGACTCCCATAGGGTTCAGTATTAATCAGTGAGACTCCCACAGGGTTCAGTGTTAATCAGTGAGACTCCCACAGTGTTCAGTGTTAATCAGTGAGACTCCCACATGGCTCAGTGTTAATCAGTGAGACTCCCACAGGGCTCAGTGTTAATCAGTGAGAACCCCACAGGGCTCAGTTATTAATCAGTGAGACTCCCATAGGGTTCAGTGTTAATCAGTGAGACTCCCACATGGCTCAGTGTTAATCAGTGAGACTCCCACAGGGCTCAGTGTTAATCAGTGAGAACCCCACAGGGCTCAGTGTTAATCAGTGAGATTCCCACAGGGTTCAGTGTTAATCAGTGAGACTCTCATAGTGTTCAGTCTAAATCACTGAGACTCCCATTGGGTTCGGTGTTAATCAGTGAGACTCCTATAGGGTGCAGTGTTAATCAGTGAGACTCCCATAGGGTTCAGTGTTAATCAGTGAGACTCCCATAGGGTTCAGTGTTAATCAGTGAGCCTCCCATAGGGTTCAGTGTTAATCAGTGAGACTCCCATAGGGTTCAGTGTTAATCAGTGAGACTCCCACAGGGTTCAGTGTTAATCAGTGAGACACCCACAGGGTTCTGTGTTAATCAGTGAGACTCCCACAGGGTTCAGTGTTAATCAGTGAGACTCCCATAGGGTTCAGTGTCAATCAGTGAGACTCCCCCAGGGTTCAGTGTTAATCAGTGAGACTCCCATAGGGTTCAGTTTTAATCAGTGAGACTCCCACAGGGTTCAGAGTTAATCAGCGAGATTCCCATTGGGTTCAGTGTTAATCAGTGAGACTCCCACAGGGTTCAGTGTTAATCATTGAGACTCCCATAGGGTCAGTATTAATCGGTGAGACTCCCATAGGGTTCAGTGTTAATCAGTGAGACTCCCATAGGGTTCAGTTTTAATCAGTGAGACTCCCACAGGGTTCAGTGTTAATCAGTGAGACTCCCATAGGGTTCAGTATTAATCAGTGAGACTCCCACAGGGTTCAGTGTTAATCAGTGAGACTCCCACAGGGTTCAGTGTTAATCAGTGAGACTCCCCCATGGCTCAGTGTTAATCAGTTAGACTCCCACAGGGCTCAGTGTTAATCAGTGAGACTCCCACAGGGCTCAGTGTTAATCAGTGAGACTCCCCCATGGCTCAGTGTTAATCAGTTAGACTCCCACAGGGCTCAGTGTTAATCAGTGAGACTCCCATAGGGTTCAGTGTTAATCAGTGGGGCTCCCACAGGGTTCGGTGATAATCAGTGAGACTCCCATAGGGTTCAGTGTTAATCAGTCAGACTCCCATAGGGTTCAGTGTTAATAAGTGAGACTCCCACAGGGTTCAGTGTTAATCAGCGAGATTCCCATAGGGTTCAGTGTTAATCAGTGAGACTCCCACAGGGTTCAGTGTTAATCGGTGAGACTCACATAGGGTTCAGTGTTAATCATTGAGACTCCCATAGGGTTCAGTGTTAATCAGTGAGACTCCCATAGTGTTCAGTGTAAATCACTGAGACTCCCATAGGGTTCGGTGTTAATCAGTGAGACTCCCTTAGGGTTCAGTGTTAATCAGTGAGACTCCCATAGGGTTCAGTGTTAATCAGTGAGACTCCCACAGGGTTCAGTGTTAATCAGTGAGACTCCCACAGGGTTCTGTGTTAATCAGTGAGACTCCCACAGGGTTCAGTGTTAATTAGTGAGACTCCCATAGGGTTCAATGTTAATCAATGAGACTCCCATATGGTTCAGTGTTAATCAGTGAGACTCCCACAGGGTTCAGTGTTAATCAGTGAGACTCCCACAGGGTTTAATGTTAATCAGTGAGACTCCCATAGGGTTCAGTGTTAATCAATGAGACTCCCATAGGGTTCAGTGTTAATCAGTGAGACTCCAACAGGGTTCAGTGTTAATCAGTGGAACTCCCACAGGGTTCAGTGTTAATCAGTGAGATTCCCACAGGGTTCAGTGTTAATCAGTGAGACTCTCATAGTGTTCAGTGTAAATCACTGAGACTCCCATTGGGTTCGGTGTTAATCAGTGAGACTCCTATAGGGTGCAGTGTTAATCAGTGAGACTCCCATAGGGTTCAGTGTTAATCAGTGAGACTCCCATACGGTTCAGTGTTAATCAGTGAGCCTCCCATAGGGTTCAGTGTTAATCAGTGAGACTCCCATAGGGTTCAGTGTTAATCAGTGAGACTCCCACAGGGTTCAGTGTTAATCAGTGAGACACCCACCGGGTTCTGTGTTAATCAGTGAGACTCCCATAGGGTTCAGTGTTAATCAGTGAGACTCCCACAGGGTTCAGTGTTAATCAGTGAGACTCTCATAGGGTTCAGTGTCAATCAGTGAGACTCCCCCAGGGTTCAGTGTTAATCATTTAGACTCCCATAGGGTTCAGTGTTAATCAGTGAGACTCCCACAGGGTTCAGTGTTAATCAGCGAGATTCCCATAGGGTTCAGTGTTAATCAGTGAGACTCCCATAGGGTTCAGTGTTAATCAGTGAGACTCCCATAGGGTTCAGTTTTAATCAGTGAGACTCCCACAGGGTTCAGTGTTAATCAGTGAGACTCCCACAGGGTTCAGTGTTAATCAGTGAGACTCCCATAGGGTTCAGTGTCAATCAGTGAGACTCCCCCAGGGTTCAGTGTTAATCATTGAGACTCCAACAGGGTTCAGTGTTAATCAGTGGAACTCCCACAGGGTTCAGTGTTAATCAGTGAGATTCCCACAGGGTTCAGTGTTAATCAGTGAGACTCTCATAGTGTTCAGTGTAAATCACTGAGACTCCCATTGGGTTCGGTGTTAATCAGTGAGACTCCTATAGGGTGCAGTGTTAATCAGTGAGACTCCCATAGGGTTCAGTGTTAATCAGTGAGACTCCCATACGGTTCAGTGTTAATCAGTGAGCCTCCCATAGGGTTCAGTGTTAATCAGTGAGACTCCCATAGGGTTCAGTGTTAATCAGTGAGACTCCCACAGGGTTCAGTGTTAATCAGTGAGACACCCACCGGGTTCTGTGTTAATCAGTGAGACTCCCATAGGGTTCAGTGTTAATCAGTGAGACTCCCACAGGGTTCAGTGTTAATCAGTGAGACTCTCATAGGGTTCAGTGTCAATCAGTGAGACTCCCCCAGGGTTCAGTGTTAATCATTTAGACTCCCATAGGGTTCAGTGTTAATCAGTGAGACTCCCACAGGGTTCAGTGTTAATCAGCGAGATTCCCATAGGGTTCAGTGTTAATCAGTGAGACTCCCATAGGGTTCAGTGTTAATCAGTGAGACTCCCATAGGGTTCAGTTTTAATCAGTGAGACTCCCACAGGGTTCAGTGTTAATCAGTGAGACTCCCACAGGGTTCAGTGTTAATCAGTGAGACTCCCATAGGGTTCAGTGTCAATCAGTGAGACTCCCCCAGGGTTCAGTGTTAATAATTTAGACTCCCATAGGGTTCAGTGTTAATCAGTGAGACTCCCACAGGGTTCAGTGTTAATCAGCGAGATTCCCATAGGGTTGAGTGTTAATCAGTGAGACTCCCATAGGGTTCAGTGTTAATCAGTGAGACTCCCATAGGGTTCAGTTTTAATCAGTGAGACTCCCACAGGGTTCAGTGTTAATCAGTGAGACTCCCACAGGGTTCAGTGTTAATCAGTGAGACTCCCATAGGGTTCAGTATTAATCAGTGAGACTCCCACAGGGTTCAGTGTTAATCAGTGAAACTCCCACAGTGTTCAGTGTTAATCAGTGAGACTCCCACATGGCTCAGTGTTAATCAGTGAGACTCCCACAGGGCTCAGTGTTAATCAGTCAGAACCCCACAGGGCTCAGTGTTGATCAGTGAGACTCCCATAGGGTTCAGAGTTAATCAATTAGACTCCCATAGGGTTCAATGTTAATCAGTGGGGCTCCCACAGGGTTCGGTGTTAATCAGTAAGACTCCCATAGGGTTCAGTGTTAATCAGTGAGACTCCCACAGGGTTCAGTGTTAATTGGTGAGACTCACATAGGGTTCAGTGTTAATCATTGAGACTCCCATAGGGTCCAGTGTTAATCAGTGAGACTCCCATAGTGTTCAGTGTAAATCACTGAGACTCCCATTGGGTTCGGTGTTAATCACCGAGATTCCCATAGGGTTCAGTGTTAATCAGTGAGACTCCCATAGGGTTCAGTGTTAATCAGTGAGACTCCCATAGGGTTCAGTTTTAATCAGTGAGACTCCCACAGGGTTCAGTGTTAATCAGTGAGACTCCCACAGGGTTCAGTGTTAATCAGTGAGACTCCCATAGGGTTCAGTATTAATCAGTGAGACTCCCACAGGGTTCAGTGTTAATCAGTGAAACTCCCACAGTGTTCAGTGTTAATCAGTGAGACTCCCACATGGCTCAGTGTTAATCAGTGAGACTCCCACAGGGCTCAGTGTTAATCAGTGAGAACCCCACAGGGCTCAGTGTTAATCAGTGAGACTCCCATAGGGTTCAGTGTTAATCAATTAGACTCCCATAGGGTTCAGTGTTAATCAGTTGGGCTCCCACAGGGTTCGGTGTTAATCAGTGAGACTCCCATAGGGTTCAGTGTTAATCAGTGAGACTCCCACAGGGTTCAGTGTTAATTGGTGAGACTCACATAGGGTTCAGTGTTAATCATTGAGACTCCCATAGGGTCCAGTGTTAATCAGTGAGACTCCCATAGTGTTCAGTGTAAATCACT
Source organism: Petromyzon marinus (assembly GCF_048934315.1). NCBI lineage: Eukaryota > Metazoa > Chordata > Hyperoartia > Petromyzontiformes > Petromyzontidae > Petromyzon > Petromyzon marinus. The sequence continues at coordinate 392,882 of NW_027423058.1, read as the reverse complement.
GAGACTCCCATTGGGTTCAGTGTTAATCAGTAAGACTCCCATAGAGTTCGGTGTTAATCAGTGAGACTCCCATAGGGTTCAGTGTTAATCAGTGAGACTCCCATGGGGTTCAGTGTTAATCAGTGAGACTCCCATAGGGTTCGGTGTTAATCAGTGAGACTCCCATAGGGTTCAGTGTTAATCAGTGAGACTCCCACAGGGTTCAGTGTTAATCAGTGAGACTCCCACAGGGTTCAGTGTTAATCAGGGAGACACCCATAGGGTTCAGTGTTAATCAGTGAGACTCCCACAAGGTTCAGTGGTAATCAGTGAGACTTCCATAGGGTTCAGTGTTAATCAGTGAGACTCCCATAGGGTTCAGTGTTAATCACTGAGACTTCCATAGGGTTCAGTGTTAATCAGTGAGACTCCCACAGGGTTCAGTGTTAATCAGTGAGACTCCCATAAGGTTCACTGTTAATCAGTGAGACTCCCACAGGGTTTCAGTGTTAATCAATGAGACTCCCACAGGGGTCAGTGTTAATCAGTGAAACTTCCACAGGGTTCAGTGTTAATCAGTGAGACACCCACAGGGTTCGGTGTTAATCAGTGAGACTCCCACAGGGTTCAGTGTTAATCAGTGAGACTCCCATAGGGTTCAGTGTTAATCAGTCAGACTCCCATAGGGTTCAGTGTTAATAAGTGAGACTCCCACAGGGTTCAGTGTTAATCAGCGAGATTCCCATAGGGTTCAGTGTTAATCAGTGAGACTCCCACAGGGTTCAGTGTTAATCGGTGAGACTCACATAGGGTTCAGCGTTAATCAGTGAGACTCCCATAGGGTTCAGTGTTAATCAGTGAGACTCCCATAGTGTTCAGTGTAAATCACTGAGACTCCCATTGGGTTCGGTGTTAATCAGTAAGACTCCCATAGAGTTCGGTGTTAATCAGTGAGACTCCCATAGGGTTCGGTGTTAATCAGTGAGACTCCCATAGGGTTCAGTGTTAATCAGTGAGACTCCCACAGGGTTCAGTGTTAATCAGTGAGACTCCCACAGGGTTCAGTGTCAATCAGGGAGACACCCATAGGGTTCAGTGTTAATCAGTGAGACTCCCACAGGGTTCAGTGGTAATCAGTGAGACTTCCATAGGGTTCAGTGTTAATCAGTGAGACTCCCAAAGGGTTCAGTGTTAATCAGTGAGACTCCCATAAGGTTCAGTGGTAATCAGTGAGACTCCCACAGGGTTTCAGTGTTAATCAATGAGACTCCCACAGGGTTCAGTGTTAATCAGTGAAACTTCCACAGGGTTCAGTGTTAATCAGTGAGACTCCCACAGGGTTCGGTGTTAATCAGTGAGACTCCCACAGGGTTCAGTGTTAATCAGTGAGACTCCCACAGGGTTCAGTGTTAATCAATGAGACTCCCATAGGGTTCAGTGTTAATCAGTGAGACTCCCATAGGGTTCAGTGTTAATCAGTGAGACTCCCACAGGGTTCAGTGTTAATCAGTGAGACTCCCATAGGGTTCGGTGTTAATCAGTGAGACTCCCATAGGGTTCAGTGTTAATCAGTGAGACTCCCATAGTGTTCAGTGTTAATCAGTGAGACTCCCACAGGGTTCATGTGTTAATCAGTGAGACTCCCATAGGGTTCAGTGTTAATCAATGAGACTCCCATAGGGTTCAGTGTTAATCAGTGAGACTCCAACAGGGTTCAGTGTTAATCAGTGGAACTCCCACAGGGTTCAGTGTTAATCAGTGAGATTCCCACAGGGTTCAGTGTTAATCAGAGAGACTCCCATAGGGTTCAGTTTTAATCAGTGAGACTCCCACAGGGTTCAGTGTTAATCAGTGAGACTCCCACAGGGTTCAGTGTTAATCAGTGAGACTCCCATAGGGTTCAGTATTAATCAGTGAGACTCCCACAGGGTTCAGTGTTAATCAGTGAGGCTCCCACAGAGTTCAGTGTTAATCAGTGAGACTCCCACAGGGCTCAGTGTTAATCAGTGAGACTCCCACAGGGCTCAGTGTTAATCAGTGAGACTCCCACAGGGCTCAGTGTTAATCAGTGAGACTCCCATAGGGTTCAGTGTTAATCACTGAGACTCACATAGGGTTCAGTGTTAATCAGTGGGGCTCCCACAGGGTTCGGTGTTAATCAGTGAGACTCCCATAGGGTTCAGTGTTAATCAGTCAGACTCCCATAGGGTTCAGTGTTAATAAGTGAGACTCCCACAGGGTTCAGTGTTAATCAGCGAGATTCCCATAGGGTTCAGTGTTAATCAGTGAGACTCCCACAGGGTTCAGTGTTAATCGGTGAGACTCACATAGGGTTCAGTGTTAATCAGTGAGACTCCCATAGTGTTCAGTGTAAATCACTGAGACTCCCATTGGGTTCGGTGTTAATCAGTAAGACTCCCATAGAGTTCGGTATTAATCAGTGAAACTCCCAGAGGGTTCAGTGTTAATCAGTGAGACTCCCACAGGGTTCTGTGTTAATCAGTGAGACTCCCACAGGTTTCAGTGTTAATCAATGAGACTCCCATATGGTTCAGTGTTAATCAGTGAGACTCCCACAGGTTTCAGTGTTAATCAATGAGACTCCCATATGGTTCAGTGTTAATCAGTCAGACTCCCATAGGGTTCAGTGTTAATAAGTGAGACTCCCACAGGGTTCAGTGTTAATCAGCGAGATTCGCATAGGGTTCAGTGTTAATCAGTGAGACTCCCACAGGGTTCAGTGTTAATCGGTGAGACTCACATAGGTTTCAGTGTTAATCAGTGAGACTCCCATAGGGTTCAGTGTTAATCAGTGAGACTCCCATAGTGTTCAGTGTAAATTACTGAGACTCCCATTGGGTTCGGTGTTAATCAGTAAGACTCCCATAGAGTTCGGTATTAATCAGTGAAACTCCCAGAGGGTTCAGTGTTAATCAGTGAGACTCCAACAGGGTTCAGTGTTAATCAGTGGAACTCCCACAGGGTTCAGTGTTAATCAGTGAGATTCCCACAGGGTTCAGTGTTAATCAGAGAGACTCCCATAGGGTTCAGTTTTAATCAGTGAGACTCCCACAGGGTTCAGTGTTAATCAGTGAGACTCCCACAGGGTTCAGTGTTAATCAGTGAGACTCCCATAGGGTTCAGTATTAATCAGTGAGACTCCCACAGGGTTCAGTGTTAATCAGTGAGGCTCCCACAGAGTTCAGTGTTAATCAGTGAGACTCCCACAGGGCTCAGTGTTAATCAGTGAGACTCCCACAGGGCTCAGTGTTAATCAGTGAGACTCCCACAGGGCTCAGTGTTTATCAGTGAGACTCCCATAGGGTTCAGTGTTAATCACTGAGACTCACATAGGGTTCAGTGTTAATCAGTGGGGCTCCCACAGGGTTCGGTGTTAATCAGTGAGACTCCCATAGGGTTCAGTGTTAATCAGTCAGACTCCCATAGGGTTCAGTGTTAATAAGTGAGACTCCCACAGGGTTCAGTGTTAATCAGCGAGATTCCCATAGGGTTCAGTGTTAATCAGTGAGACTCCCACAGGGTTCAGTGTTAATCGGTGAGACTCACATAGGGTTCAGTGTTAATCAGTGAGACTCCCATAGTGTTCAGTGTAAATCACTGAGACTCCCATTGGGTTCGGTGTTAATCAGTAAGACTCCCATAGAGTTCGGTATTAATCAGTGAAACTCCCAGAGGGTTCAGTGTTAATCAGTGAGACTCCCACAGGGTTCTGTGTTAATCAGTGAGACTCCCACAGGTTTCAGTGTTAATCAATGAGACTCCCATATGGTTCAGTGTTAATCAGTGAGACTCCCACAGGGTTCAGTGTTAATCAGTGAGACTCCCACAGGGTTTAGTGTTAATCAGTGAGACTCCCACAGGGTTCGGTGTTAATCAGTGAGACTCCCATAGGGTTCAGTGTTAATCAGTCAGACTCCCATAGGGTTCAGTGTTAATAAGTGAGACTCCCACAGGGTTCAGTGTTAATCAGCGAGATTCTCATAGGGTTCAGTGTTAATCAGTGAGACTCCCACAGGGTTCAGTGTTAATCGGTGAGACTCACATAGGTTTCAGTGTTAATCAGTGAGACTCCCATAGGGTTCAGTGTTAATCAGTGAGACTCCCATAGTGTTCAGTGTAAATTACTGAGACTCCCATTGGGTTCGGTGTTAATCAGTAAGACTCCCATAGAGTTCGGTATTAATCAGTGAAACTCCCAGAGGGTTCAGTGTTAATCCGTGAGACTCCCACAGGGTTCTGTGTTAATCAGTGAGACTCCCACAGGGTTCAGTGTTAATCAATGAGACTCCCATATGGTTCAGTGTTAATCAGTGAGACTCCCACAGGGTTCAGTGTTAATCAGTGAGACTCCCACAGGGTTTAGTGTTAATCAGTGAGACTCCCATAGGGTTCAGTGTTAATCAATGAGACTCCCATAGGGGTCAGTGTTTATCAGTGAGACTCCAACAGGGTTCAGTGTTAATCAGTGGAACTCCCACAGGGTTCAGTGTTAATCAGTGAGATTCCCACAGGGTTCAGTGTTAATCAGTGAGACTCCCATAGTGTTTAGTGTAAATCACTGAGACTCCCATTGGGTTCGGTGTTAATCAGTGAGACTCCTATAGGGTGCAGTGTTAATCAGTGAGACTCCCATAGGGTTCAGTGTTAATCAGTGAGACTCCCATAGGGTTCAGTGTTAATCAGTGAGACTCCCATAGGGTTCAGTGTTAATCAGTGAGACTCCCATAGGGTTCAGTGTTAATCAGTGAGACTCCCACAGGGTTCAGTGTTAATCAGTGAGACACCCACAGGGTGCTGTGTTAATCAGTGAGACTCCCATAGGGTTCAGTGTTAATCAGTGAGACTCCCACAGGGTTCAGTGTTAATCAGTGAGACTCCCACAGGGTTCAGTGTTAATCAGTGAGACACCCACAGGGTGCTGTGTTAATCAGTGAGACTCCCATAGGGTTCATTGTTAATCAGTGAGACTCCCCCAGGGTTCAGTGTTGATCATTGAGACTCCCATAGGGTTCAGTGTTAATCAGTGAGACTCCCACAGGGTTCAGTGTTAATCAGCGAGATTCCCATAGGGTTCAGTGTTAATCAGTGAGACTCCCACAGGGTTCAGTGTTAATCATTGAGACTCCCATAGGGTCAGTATTAATCGGTAAGACTCCCATAGGGTTCAGTGTTAATCAGTGAGACTCCCATAGGGTTCAGTTTTAATCAGTGAGACTCCCACAGGGTTCAGTGTTAATCAGTGAGACTCCCACAGGGTTCAGTGTTAATCAGTGAGACTCCCATAGGGTTCAGTATTAATCAGTGAGACTCCCACGGGGTTCAGTGTTAATCAGTGAGACTCCCACAGGGTTCAGTGTTAATCAGTGAGACTCCCACAGGGCTCAGTGTTAATCAGTGAGACTCCCACAGGGCTCAGTGTTAATCAGTGAGACTCCCTCAGGGCTCAGTGTTAATCAGTGAGACTCCCATAGGGTTCAGTGTTAATCAGGGAGACTCCCATAGGGTTCAGTGTTAATCAGTGGGGCTCCCACAGGGTTCGGTGTTAATCAGTGAGACTCCCATAGGGTTCAGTGTTAATCAGTGAGACTCCCATAGGGTTCAGTGTTAATCAGTGGGGCTCCCACAGGGTTCGGTGTTAATCAGTGAGACTCCCATAGGGTTCAGTGTTAATCAGTAAGACTGCCATAGGGTTCAGTGTTAATAAGTGAGACTCCCACAGGGTTCAGTGTTAATCAGCGAGATTCCCATAGGGTTCAGTGTTAATCAGTGAGACTCCCACAGGGTTCAGTGTTAATCGGTGAGACTCACATAGGGTTCAGTGTTAATCAGTGAGACTCCCATAGGGTTCAGTGTTAATCAGTGAGACTCCCATAGTGTTCAGTGTAAATCACTGAGACTCCCATAGTGTTCGGTGTTAATCAGTGAGACTCCCTTAGGGTTCAGTGTTAATCAGTGAGACTCCCATAGGGTTCGGTGTTAATCAGTGAAACTCCCAGAGGGTTCAGTGTTAATCAGTGAGACTCCCACAGGGTTCTGTGTTAATCAGTGAGACTCCCACATGGTTTAGTGTTAATCAGTGAGACTCCCATAGGGTTAAGTGTTAATCAATGAGACTCCCATAGGGTTCAGTGTTAATCAGTGAGACTCCAACAGGGTTCAGTGTTAATCAGTGGAACTCCCACAGGGTTCAGTGTTATCAGTGAGATTCCCACAGGGTTCAGTGTTAATCAGTGAGACTCTCATAGTGTTCAGTGTAAATCACTGAGACTCCCATTTGGTTCGGTGTTAATCAGTAAGACTCCTATAGGGTGCAGTGTTAATCAGTGAGACTCCCATAGGGTTCAGTGTTAATCATTGAGACTCCCACAGGGTTCAGTGTTAATCAGTGAGACTCCCACAGGGTTCAGTGTTAATCAGTGAGACTCCCATAGGGTTCAGTATTAATCAGTGAGACTCCCACAGGGTTCAGTGTTAATCAGTGAAACTCCCACAGTGTTCAGTGTTAATCAGTGAGACTCCCACATGGCTCAGTGTTAATCAGTGAGACTCCCACAGGGCTCAGTGTTAATCAGTGAGAACCCCACAGGGCTCAGTGTTAATCAGTGAGACTCCCATAGGGTTCAGTGTTAATCAATTAGACTCCCATAGGGTTCAGTGTTAATCAGTTGGGCTCCCACAGGGTTCGGTGTTAATCAGTGAGACTCCCATAGGGTTCAGTGTTAATCAGTGAGACTCCCACAGGGTTCAGTGTTAATTGGTGAGACTCACATAGGGTTCAGTGTTAATCATTGAGACTCCCATAGGGTCCAGTGTTAATCAGTGAGACTCCCATAGTGTTCAGTGTAAATCACTGAGACTCCCATTGGGTTCAGTGTTAATCAGTAAGACTCCCATAGAGTTCGGTGTTAATCAGTGAGACTCCCATAGGGTTCAGTGTTAATCAGTGAGACTCCCATGGGGTTCAGTGTTAATCAGTGAGACTCCCATAGGGTTCGGTGTTAATCAGTGAGACTCCCATAGGGTTCAGTGTTAATCAGTGAGACTCCCACAGGGTTCAGTGTTAATCAGTGAGACTCCCACAGGGTTCAGTGTTAATCAGGGAGACACCCATAGGGTTCAGTGTTAATCAGTGAGACTCCCACAAGGTTCAGTGGTAATCAGTGAGACTTCCATAGGGTTCAGTGTTAATCAGTGAGACTCCCATAGGGTTCAGTGTTAATCACTGAGACTTCCATAGGGTTCAGTGTTAATCAGTGAGACTCCCACAGGGTTCAGTGTTAATCAGTGAGACTCCCATAAGGTTCACTGTTAATCAGTGAGACTCCCACAGGGTTTCAGTGTTAATCAATGAGACTCCCACAGGGGTCAGTGTTAATCAGTGAAACTTCCACAGGGTTCAGTGTTAATCAGTGAGACACCCACAGGGTTCGGTGTTAATCAGTGAGACTCCCACAGGGTTCGGTGTTAATCAGTGAGACTCCCATAGGGTTCAGTGTTAATCAGTCAGACTCCCATAGGGTTCAGTGTTAATAAGTGAGACTCCCACAGGGTTCAGTGTTAATCAGCGAGATTCCCATAGGGTTCAGTGTTAATCAGTGAGACTCCCACAGGGTTCAGTGTTAATCGGTGAGACTCACATAGGGTTCAGTGTTAATCAGTGAGACTCCCATAGGGTTCAGTGTTAATCAGTGAGACTCCCATAGTGTTCAGTGTAAATCACTGAGACTCCCATTGGGTTCGGTGTTAATCAGTAAGACTCCCATAGAGTTCGGTGTTAATCAGTGAGACTCCCATAGGGTTCGGTGTTAATCAGTGAGACTCCCATAGGGTTCAGTGTTAATCAGTGAGACTCCCACAGGGTTCAGTGTTAATCAGTGAGACTCCCACAGGGTTCAGTGTCAATCAGGGAGACACCCATAGGGTTCAGTGTTAATCAGTGAGACTCCCACAGGGTTCAGTGGTAATCAGTGAGACTTCCATAGGGTTCAGTGTTAATCAGTGAGACTCCCAAAGGGTTCAGTGTTAATCAGTGAGACTCCCATAAGGTTCAGTGGTAATCAGTGAGACTCCCACAGGGTTTCAGTGTTAATCAATGAGACTCCCACAGGGTTCAGTGTTAATCAGTGAAACTTCCACAGGGTTCAGTGTTAATCAGTGAGACTCCCACAGGGTTCGGTGTTAATCAGTGAGACTCCCACAGGGTTCAGTGTTAATCAGTGAGACTCCCACAGGGTTCAGTGTTAATGAATGAGACTCCCATAGGGTTCAGTGTTAATCAGTGAGACTCCCATAGGGTTCAGTGTTAATCAGTGAGACTCCCACAGGGTTCAGTGTTAATCAGTGAGACTCCCATAGGGTTCGGTGTTAATCAGTGAGACTCCCATAGGGTTCAGTGTTAATCAGTGAGACTCCCATAGTGTTCAGTGTTAATCAGTGAGACTCCCACAGGGTTCATGTGTTAATCAGTGAGACTCCCATAGGGTTCAGTGTTAATCAATGAGACTCCCATAGGGTTCAGTGTTAATCAGTGAGACTCCAACAGGGTTCAGTGTTAATCAGTGGAACTCCCACAGGGTTCAGTGTTAATCAGTGAGATTCCCACAGGGTTCAGTGTTAATCAGAGAGACTCCCATAGGGTTCAGTTTTAATCAGTGAGACTCCCACAGGGTTCAGTGTTAATCAGTGAGACTCCCACAGGGTTCAGTGTTAATCAGTGAGACTCCCATAGGGTTCAGTATTAATCAGTGAGACTCCCACAGGGTTCAGTGTTAATCAGTGAGGCTCCCACAGAGTTCAGTGTTAATCAGTGAGACTCCCACAGGGCTCAGTGTTAATCAGTGAGACTCCCACAGGGCTCAGTGTTAATCAGTGAGACTCCCACAGGGCTCAGTGTTAATCAGTGAGACTCCCATAGGGTTCAGTGTTAATCACTGAGACTCACATAGGGTTCAGTGTTAATCAGTGGGGCTCCCACAGGGTTCGGTGTTAATCAGTGAGACTCCCATAGGGTTCAGTGTTAATCAGTCAGACTCCCATAGGGTTCAGTGTTAATAAGTGAGACTCCCACAGGGTTCAGTGTTAATCAGCGAGATTCCCATAGGGTTCAGTGTTAATCAGTGAGACTCCCACAGGGTTCAGTGTTAATCGGTGAGACTCACATAGGGTTCAGTGTTAATCAGTGAGACTCCCATAGTGTTCAGTGTAAATCACTGAGACTCCCATTGGGTTCGGTGTTAATCAGTAAGACTCCCATAGAGTTCGGTATTAATCAGTGAAACTCCCAGAGGGTTCAGTGTTAATCAGTGAGACTCCCACAGGGTTCTGTGTTAATCAGTGAGACTCCCACAGGTTTCAGTGTTAATCAATGAGACTCCCATATGGTTCAGTGTTAATCAGTCAGACTCCCATAGGGTTCAGTGTTAATAAGTGAGACTCCCACAGGGTTCAGTGTTAATCAGCGAGATTCACATAGGGTTCAGTGTTAATCAGTGAGACTCCCACAGGGTTCAGTGTTAATCGGTGAGACTCACATAGGTTTCAGTGTTAATCAGTGAGACTCCCATAGGGTTCAGTGTTAATCAGTGAGACTCCCATAGTGTTCAGTGTAAATTACTGAGACTCCCATTGGGTTCGGTGTTAATCAGTAAGACTCCCATAGAGTTCGGTATTAATCAGTGAAACTCCCAGAGGGTTCAGTGTTAATCAGTGAGACTCCAACAGGGTTCAGTGTTAATCAGTGGAACTCCCACAGGGTTCAGTGTTAATCAGTGAGATTCCCACAGGGTTCAGTGTTAATCAGAGAGACTCCCATAGGGTTCAGTTTTAATCAGTGAGACTCCCACAGGGTTCAGTGTTAATCAGTGAGACTCCCACAGGGTTCAGTGTTAATCAGTGAGACTCCCATAGGGTTCAGTATTAATCAGTGAGACTCCCACAGGGTTCAGTGTTAATCAGTGAGGCTCCCACAGAGTTCAGTGTTAATCAGTGAGACTCCCACAGGGCTCAGTGTTAATCAGTGAGACTCCCACAGGGCTCAGTGTTAATCAGTGAGACTCCCACAGGGCTCAGTGTTTATCAGTGAGACTCCCATAGGGTTCAGTGTTAATCACTGAGACTCACATAGGGTTCAGTGTTAATCAGTGGGGCTCCCACAGGGTTCGGTGTTAATCAGTGAGACTCCCATAGGGTTCAGTGTTAATCAGTCAGACTCCCATAGGGTTCAGTGTTAATAAGTGAGACTCCCACAGGGTTCAGTGTTAATCAGCGAGATTCCCATAGGGTTCAGTGTTAATCAGTGAGACTCCCACAGGGTTCAGTGTTAATCGGTGAGACTCACATAGGGTTCAGTGTTAATCAGTGAGACTCCCATAGTGTTCAGTGTAAATCACTGAGACTCCCATTGGGTTCGGTGTTAATCAGTAAGACTCCCATAGAGTTCGGTATTAATCAGTGAAACTCCCAGAGGGTTCAGTGTTAATCAGTGAGACTCCCACAGGGTTCTGTGTTAATCAGTGAGACTCCCACAGGTTTCAGTGTTAATCAATGAGACTCCCATATGGTTCAGTGTTAATCAGTGAGACTCCCACAGGGTTCAGTGTTAATCAGTGAGACTCCCACAGGGTTTAGTGTTAATCAGTGAGACTCCCACAGGGTTCGGTGTTAATCAGTGAGACTCCCATAGGGTTCAGTGTTAATCAGTCAGACTCCCATAGGGTTCAGTGTTAATAAGTGAGACTCCCACAGGGTTCAGTGTTAATCAGCGAGATTCTCATAGGGTTCAGTGTTAATCAGTGAGACTCCCACAGGGTTCAGTGTTAATCGGTGAGACTCACATAGGTTTCAGTGTTAATCAGTGAGACTCCCATAGGGTTCAGTGTTAATCAGTGAGACTCCCATAGTGTTCAGTGTAAATTACTGAGACTCCCATTGGGTTCGGTGTTAATCAGTAAGACTCCCATAGAGTTCGGTATTAATCAGTGAAACTCCCAGAGGGTTCAGTGTTAATCCGTGAGACTCCCACAGGGTTCTGTGTTAATCAGTGAGACTCCCACAGGGTTCAGTGTTAATCAATGAGACTCCCATATGGTTCAGTGTTAATCAGTGAGACTCCCACAGGGTTCAGTGTTAATCAGTGAGACTCCCACAGGGTTTAGTGTTAATCAGTGAGACTCCCATAGGGTTCAGTGTTAATCAATGAGACTCCCATAGGGGTCAGTGTTTATCAGTGAGACTCCAACAGGGTTCAGTGTTAATCAGTGGAACTCCCACAGGGTTCAGTGTTAATCAGTGAGATTCCCCCAGGGTTCAGTGTTAATCAGTGAGACTCCCATAGTGTTTAGTGTAAATCACTGAGACTCCCATTGGGTTCGGTGTTAATCAGTGAGACTCCTATAGGGTGCAGTGTTAATCAGTGAGACTCCCATAGGGTTCAGTGTTAATCAGTGAGACTCCCATAGGGTTCAGTGTTAATCAGTGAGACTCCCATAGGGTTCAGTGTTAATCAGTGAGACTCCCATAGGGTTCAGTGTTAATCAGTGAGACTCCCACAGGGTTCAGTGTTAATCAGTGAGACACCCACAGGGTGCTGTGTTAATCAGTGAGACTCCCATAGGGTTCAGTGTTAATCAGTGAGACTCCCACAGGGTTCAGTGTTAATCAGTGAGACTCCCACAGGGTTCAGTGTTAATCAGTGAGACACCCACAGGGTGCTGTGTTAATCAGTGAGACTCCCATAGGGTTCATTGTTAATCAGTGAGACTCCCCCAGGGTTCAGTGTTGATCATTGAGACTCCCATAGGGTTCAGTGTTAATCAGTGAGACTCCCACAGGGTTCAGTGTTAATCAGCGAGATTCCCATAGGGTTCAGTGTTAATCAGTGAGACTCCCACAGGGTTCAGTGTTAATCATTGAGACTCCCATAGGGTCAGTATTAATCGGTAAGACTCCCATAGGGTTCAGTGTTAATCAGTGAGACTCCCATAGGGTTCAGTTTTAATCAGTGAGACTCCCACAGGGTTCAGTGTTAATCAGTGAGACTCCCACAGGGTTCAGTGTTAATCAGTGAGACTCCCATAGGGTTCAGTATTAATCAGTGAGACTCCCACGGGGTTCAGTGTTAATCAGTGAGACTCCCACAGGGTTCAGTGTTAATCAGTGAGACTCCCACAGGGCTCAGTGTTAATCAGTGAGACTCCCACAGGGCTCAGTGTTAATCAGTGAGACTCCCTCAGGGCTCAGTGTTAATCAGTGAGACTCCCATAGGGTTCAGTGTTAATCAGGGAGACTCCCATAGGGTTCAGTGTTAATCAGTGGGGCTCCCACAGGGTTCGGTGTTAATCAGTGAGACTCCCATAGGGTTCAGTGTTAATCAGTGAGACTCCCATAGGGTTCAGTGTTAATCAGTGGGGCTCCCACAGGGTTCGGTGTTAATCAGTGAGACTCCCATAGGGTTCAGTGTTAATCAGTAAGACTGCCATAGGGTTCAGTGTTAATAAGTGAGACTCCCACAGGGTTCAGTGTTAATCAGCGAGATTCCCATAGGGTTCAGTGTTAATCAGTGAGACTCCCACAGGGTTCAGTGTTAATCGGTGAGACTCACATAGGGTTCAGTGTTAATCAGTGAGACTCCCATAGGGTTCAGTGTTAATCAGTGAGACTCCCATAGTGTTCAGTGTAAATCACTGAGACTCCCATAGTGTTCGGTGTTAATCAGTGAGACTCCCTTAGGGTTCAGTGTTAATCAGTGAGACTCCCATAGGGTTCGGTGTTAATCAGTGAAACTCCCAGAGGGTTCAGTGTTAATCAGTGAGACTCCCACAGGGTTCTGTGTTAATCAGTGAGACTCCCACATGGTTTAGTGTTAATCAGTGAGACTCCCATAGGGTTAAGTGTTAATCAATGAGACTCCCATAGGGTTCAGTGTTAATCAGTGAGACTCCAACAGGGTTCAGTGTTAATCAGTGGAACTCCCACAGGGTTCAGTGTTATCAGTGAGATTCCCACAGGGTTCAGTGTTAATCAGTGAGACTCTCATAGTGTTCAGTGTAAATCACTGAGACTCCCATTTGGTTCGGTGTTAATCAGTAAGACTCCTATAGGGTGCAGTGTTAATCAGTGAGACTCCCATAGGGTTCAGTGTTAATCATTGAGACTCCCATAGGGTTCAGTGTTAATCAGTGAGCCTTCCATAGGGTTCAGTGTTAATCAGTGAGACTCCCACAGGGCTCAGTGTTAATCAGTGAGACTCCCTCAGGGCTCAGTGTTAATCAGTGAGACTCCCATAGGGTTCAGTGTTAATCAGTGAGACTCCCATAGGGTTCAGTGTTAATCAGTGGGGCTCCCACAGGGTTCGGTGTTATTCAGTGAGACTCCCATAGGGTTCAGTGTTAATCAGTAAGACTCCCATAGGGTTCAGTGTTAATAAGTGAGACTCCCACAGGGTTCAGTGTTAATCAGCGAGATTCCCATAGGGTTCAGTGTTAATCAGTGAGACTCCCACAGGGTTCAGTGTTAATCTGTGAGACTCAAATAGGGTTCAGTGTTAATCAGTGAGACTCCCATCGGGTTCAGTGTTAATCAGTGAGACTCCCATAGTGTTCAGTGTAAATCACTGAGACTCCCATAGGGTTCGGTGTTAATCAGTGAGACTCCCTTAGGGTTCAGTGTTAATCAGTGAGACTCCCATAGGGTTCGGTGTTAATCAGTGAAACTCCCAGAGGGTTCAGTGTTAATCAGTGAGACTCCCACAGGGTTCTGTGTTAATCAGTGAGATTCCCACAGGGTTTAGTGTTAATCAGTGAGACTCCCATAGGGTTCAGTGTTAATCAATGAGACTCCCATAGGGTTCAGTGTTAATCAGTGAGACTCCCACAGGGCTCAGTGTTAATCAGTGAGACTCCCTCAGGGCTCAGTGTTAATCAGTGAGACTCCCATAGGGTTCAGTGTTAATCAGTGAGACTCCCTTAGGGTTCAGTGTTAATCAGTGGGGCTCCCACAGGGTTCGGTGTTAATCAGTGAGACTCCCATAGGGTTCAGTGTTAATCAGTGGGGCTCCCACAGGGTTCGGTGTTAATCAGTGAGACTCCCATAGGGTTCAGTGTTAATCAGTGAGGCTCCCATAGGGTTCAGTGTTAATCAGTGGGGCTCCCACAGGGTTCGGTGTTAATCAGTGAGACTCCCATAGGGTTCAGTGTTAATCAGTAAGACTGCCATAGGGTTCAGTGTTAATAAGTGAGACTCCCACAGGGTTCAGTGTTAATCAGCGAGATTCCCATAGGGTTCAGTGTTAATCAGTGAGACTCCCACAGGGTTCAGTGTTAATCGGTGAGACTCACATAGGGTTCAGTGTTAATCAGTGAGACTCCCATAGGGTTCAGTGTTAATCAGTGAGACTCCCATAGTGTTCAGTGTAAATCACTGAGACTCCCACAGGGTTCTGTGTTAATCAGTGAGACTCCCACATGGTTTAGTGTTAATCAGTGAGACTCCCATAGGGTTAAGTGTTAATCAATGAGACTCCCATAGGGTTCAGTGTTAATCAGTGAGACTCCAACAGGGTTCAGTGTTAATCAGTGGAACTCCCACAGGGTTCAGTGTTATCAGTGAGATTCCCACAGGGTTCAGTGTTAATCAGTGAGACTCTCATAGTGTTCAGTGTAAATCACTGAGACTCCCATTTGGTTCGGTGTTAATCAGTAAGACTCCTATAGGGTGCAGTGTTAATCAGTGAGACTCCCATAGGGTTCAGTGTTAATCATTGAGACTCCCATAGGGTTCAGTGTTAATCAGTGAGCCTTCCATAGGGTTCAGTGTTAATCAGTGAGACTCCCACAGGGCTCAGTGTTAATCAGTGAGACTCCCTCAGGGCTCAGTGTTAATCAGTGAGACTCCCATAGGGTTCAGTGTTAATCAGTGAGACTCCCATAGGGTTCAGTGTTAATCAGTGGGGCTCCCACAGGGTTCGGTGTTATTCAGTGAGACTCCCATAGGGTTCAGTGTTAATCAGTAAGACTCCCATAGGGTTCAGTGTTAATAAGTGAGACTCCCACAGGGTTCAGTGTTAATCAGCGAGATTCCCATAGGGTTCAGTGTTAATCAGTGAGACTCCCACAGGGTTCAGTGTTAATCTGTGAGACTCAAATAGGGTTCAGTGTTAATCAGTGAGACTCCCATCGGGTTCAGTGTTAATCAGTGAGACTCCCATAGTGTTCAGTGTAAATCACTGAGACTCCCATAGGGTTCGGTGTTAATCAGTGAGACTCCCTTAGGGTTCAGTGTTAATCAGTGAGACTCCCATAGGGTTCGGTGTTAATCAGTGAAACTCCCAGAGGGTTCAGTGTTAATCAGTGAGACTCCCACAGGGTTCTGTGTTAATCAGTGAGATTCCCACAGGGTTTAGTGTTAATCAGTGAGACTCCCATAGGGTTCAGTGTTAATCAATGAGACTCCCATAGGGTTCAGTGTTAATCAGTGAGACTCCCACAGGGCTCAGTGTTAATCAGTGAGACTCCCTCAGGGCTCAGTGTTAATCAGTGAGACTCCCATAGGGTTCAGTGTTAATCAGTGAGACTCCCATAGGGTTCAGTGTTAATCAGTGGGGCTCCCACAGGGTTCGGTGTTAATCAGTGAGACTCCCATAGGGTTCAGTGTTAATCAGTGGGGCTCCCACAGGGTTCGGTGTTAATCAGTGAGACTCCCATAGGGTTCAGTGTTAATCAGTGAGGCTCCCATAGGGTTCAGTGTTAATCAGTGGGGCTCCCACAGGGTTCGGTGTTAATCAGTGAGACTCCCATAGGGTTCAGTGTTAATCAGTAAGACTGCCATAGGGTTCAGTGTTAATAAGTGAGACTCCCACAGGGTTCAGTGTTAATCAGCGAGATTCCCATAGGGTTCAGTGTTAATCAGTGAGACTCCCACAGGGTTCAGTGTTAATCGGTGAGACTCACATAGGGTTCAGTGTTAATCAGTGAGACTCCCATAGGGTTCAGTGTTAATCAGTGAGACTCCCATAGTGTTCAGTGTAAATCACTGAGACTCCCATAGGGTTCGGTGTTAATCAGTGAGACTCCCTTAGGGTTCAGTGTTAATCAGTGAGACTCCCATAGGGTTCGGTGTTAATCAGTGAAACTCCCAGAGGGTTCAGTGTTAATCAGTGAGACTCCCACAGGGTTCTGTGTTAATCAGTGAGACTCCCACATGGTTTAGTGTTAATCAGTGAGACTCCCATAGGGTTCAGTGTTAATCAATGCCCCATAGGGTTCAGTGTTAATCAGTGAGACTCCAACAGGGTTCAGTGTTAATCAGTGGAACTCCCACAGGGTTCAGTGTTATCAGTGAGATTCCCACAGGGTTCAGTGTTAATCAGTGAGACTCTCATAGTGTTCAGTGTAAATCACTGAGACTCCCATTTGGTTCGGTGTTAATCAGTGAGACTCCTATAGGGTGCAGTGTTAATCAGTGAGACTCCCATAGGGTTCAGTGTTAATCATTGAGACTCCCATAGGGTTCAGTGTTAATCAGTGAGCCTCCCATAGGGTTCAGTGTTAATCAGTGAGACTCCCACAGGGCTCAGTGTTAATCAGTGAGACTCCCTCAGGGCTCAGTGTTAATCAGTGAGACTCCCATAGGGTTCAGTGTTAATCAGTGAGACTCCCATAGGGTTCAGTGTTAATCAGTGGGGCTCCCACAGGGTTCGGTGTTAATCAGTGAGACTCCCATAGGGTTCAGTGTTAATCAGTAAGACTCCCATAGGGTTCAGTGTTAATAAGTGAGACTCCCACAGGGTTCAGTGTTAATCAGCGAGATTCCCATAGGGTTCAGTGTTAATCAGTGAGACTCCCACAGGGTTCAGTGTTAATCTGTGAGACTCACATAGGGTTCAGTGTTAATCAGTGAGACTCCCATAGGGTTCAGTGTTAATCAGTGAGACTCCCATAGTGTTCAGTGTAAATCACTGAGACTCCCATAGGGTTCGGTGTTAATCAGTGAGACTCCCTTAGGGTTCAGTGTTAATCAGTGAGACTCCCATAGGGTTCGGTGTTAATCAGTGAAACTCCCAGAGGGTTCAGTGTTAATCAGTGAGACTCCCACAGGGTTCTGTGTTAATCAGTGAGATTCCCACAGGGTTTAGTGTTAATCAGTGAGACTCCCATAGGGTTCAGTGTTAATCAATGAGACTCCCATAGGGTTCAGTGTTAATCAGTGAGACTCCAACAGGGTTCAGTGTTAATCAGTGGAACTCCCACAGGGTTCAGTGTTATCAGTGAGATTCCCACAGGGTTCAGTGTTAATCAGTGAGACTCTCATAGTGTTCAGTGTAAATCACTGAGACTCCCATTTGGTTCGGTGTTAATCAGTGAGACTCCCATAGGGTGCAGTGTTAATCAGTGAGACTCCCATAGGGTTCAGTGTTAATCAGTGAGACTCCCATAGGGTTCAGTGTTAATCAGTGAGCCTCCCATAGGCTTCAGTGTTAATCAGTGAGACTCCCATAGGGTTCAGTGTTAATCAGTGAGACTCCCACAGGGTTCAGTGTTAATCAGTGAGACACCCACAGGGTTCTGTGTTAATCAGTGATACTCCCATAGGGTTCAGTGTTAATCAGTGAGACTCCCACAGGGTTCAGTGTTAATCAGTGAGACTCCCATAGGGTTCAGTGTCAATCAGTGAGACTCCCCCAGGGTTCAGTGTTAATCAGTGAGACTCCCACAGGGTTCAGTGTTAATCAGCGAGATTCCCAAAGGGTTCAGTGTTAATCAGTGACACTTCCACAGGGTTCAGTGTTAATCATTGAGACTCCCATAGGGTCAGTATTAATCGGTGAGACTCCCATAGGGTTCAGTGTTAATCAGTGAGACTCCCATAGGGTTCAGTTTTAATCAGTGAGACTCCCACAGGGTTCAGTGTTAATCAGTGAGACTCCCACAGGGTTCAGTATTAATCAGTGAGACTCCCATAGGGTTCAGTATTAATCAGTGAGACTCCCACAGGGTTCAGTGTTAATCAGTGAGACTCCCACAGGGTTCAGTGTTAATCAGTGAGACTCCCACATGGCTCAGTGTTAATCAGTGAGACTCCCACAGGGCTCAGTGTTAATCAGTGAGACTCCCATAGGGTTCAGTGTTAATCAGTGGGGCTCCCACAGGGTTCGGTGTTAATCAGTGAGACTCCCATAGGGTTCAGTGTTAATCACTCAGACTCCCATAGGGTTCAGTGTTAATAAGTGAGACTCTCACAGGGTTCAGTGTTAATCAGCAAGATTCCCATAGGGTTCAGTGTTAATTAGTGAGACTCCCACAGGGTTCAGTGTTAATCGGTGAGACTCACATAGGGTTCAGTGTTAATCAGTGAGACTCCCATAGGGTTCAGTGTTAATCAGTGAGACTCCCATAGGGTTCAGTGTTAATCAGTGAGACTCCCATGGGATTCAGTGTTAATCAGTGAGACTCCCATAGGGTTCGGTGTTAATCAGTGAGACTCCCATAGGGTTCAGTGTTAATCAGTGAGACTCCCACAGGGTTCAGTGTTAATCAGTGAGACTCCCATAGGGTTCAGTGTTAATCAGTGAGACTCCCATAGGGTTCAGTGTTAATCACTGAAACTTCCATAGGGTTCAGTGTTAATCAGTGAGACTCCCACAGGGTTCAGTGTTAATCAGTGAGACTCCCATAAGGTTCAGTGTTAATCAGTGAGACTCCCACAGGGTTTCAGTGTTAATCAATGAGACTCCCACAGGGTTCAGTGTTAATCAGTGAAACTTCCACAGGGTTCAGTGTTAATCAGTGAGACTCCCACAGGGTTCGGTGTTAATCAGTGAGACTCCCACAGGGTTCAGTGTTAATCAGTGAGACTCCCACAGGGTTCAGTGTTAATCAATGAGACTCCCATTGGGTTCAGTGTTAATCAGTGAGACTCCCATAGGGTTCAGTGTTAATCAGTGAGACTCCCACAGGGTTCAGTGTTAATCAGTGAGACTCCCATAGGGTTCGGTGTTAATCAGTGAGACTCCCATAGGGTTCATTGTTAATCAGTGAGACTCCCATAGGGTTCAGTGTTAATCAGTGAGACTCCCACAGGGTTCATGTGTTAATCAGTGAGACTCCCATAGGGTTCAGTATTAATCAATGAGACTCCCATAGGGTTCAGTGTTAATCAGTGAGACTCCAACAGGGTTCAGTGTTAATCAGTGGAACTCCCACAGGGTTCAGTGTTAATCAGTGAGATTCCCACAGGGTTCAGTGTTAATCAGTGAGACTCCCATAGGGTTCAGTGTTAATCAGTGAGACTCCCATAGGGTTCAGTGTTAATCAGTGAGACTCCCATAGGGTTCAGTGTTAATCAGTGGGGCTCCCACAGGGTTCGGTGTTAATCAGTGAGACTCCCATAGGGTTCAGTGTTAATCAGTAAGACTCCCATAGGGTTCAGTGTTAATAAGTGAGACTCCCACAGGGTTCAGTGTTAATCAGCGAGATTCCCATAGGGTTCAGTGTTAATCAGTGAGACTCCCACAGGGTTCAGTGTTAATCTGTGAGACTCACATAGGGTTCAGTGTTAATCAGTGAGACTCCCATAGGGTTCAGTGTTAATTAGTGAGACTCCCATAGTGTTCAGTGTAAATCACTGAGACTCCCATAGGGTTCGGTGTTAATCAGTGAGACTCCCTTAGGGTTCAGTGTTAATCAGTGAGACTCCCATAGGGTTCGGTGTTAATCAGTGAAACTCCCAGAGGGTTCAGTGTTAATCAGTGAGACTCCCACAGGGTTCTGTGTTAATCAGTGAGATTCCCACAGGGTTTAGTGTTAATCAGTGAGACTCCCATAGGGTTCAGTGTTAATCAATGAGACTCCCATAGGGTTCAGTGTTAATCAGTGAGACTCCAACAGGGTTCAGTGTTAATCAGTGGAACTCCCACAGGGTTCAGTGTTATCAGTGAGATTCCCACAGGGTTCAGTGTTAATCAGTGAGACTCTCATAGTGTTCAGTGTAAATCACTGAGACTCCCATTTGGTTCGGTGTTAATCAGTGAGACTCCTATAGGGTGCAGTGTTAATCAGTGAGACTCCCATAGGGTTCAGTGTTAATCAGTGAGACTCCCATAGGGTTCAGTGTTAATCAGTGAGCCTCCCATAGGCTTCAGTGTTAATCAGTGAGACTCCCATAGGGTTCAGTGTTAATCAGTGAGACTCCCACAGGGTTCAGTGTTAATCAGTGAGACACCCACAGGGTTCTGTGTTAATCAGTGATACTCCCATAGGGTTCAGTGTTAATCAGTGAGACTCCCACAGGGTTCAGTGTTAATCAGTGAGACTCCCATAGGGTTCAGTGTCAATCAGTGAGACTCCCCCAGGGTTCAGTGTTAATCAGTGAGACTCCCACAGGGTTCAGTGTTAATCAGCGAGATTCCCAAAGGGTTCAGTGTTAATCAGTGACACTTCCACAGGGTTCAGTGTTAATCATTGAGACTCCCATAGGGTCAGTATTAATCGGTGAGACTCCCATAGGGTTCAGTGTTAATCAGTGAGACTCCCATAGGGTTCAGTTTTAATCAGTGAGACTCCCACAGGGTTCAGTGTTAATCAGTGAGACTCCCATAGGGTTCAGTGTTAATCAGTGAGACTCCCACAGGGTTCAGTGTTAATCAGTGAGACACCCACAGGGTTCTGTGTTAATCAGTGATACTCCCATAGGGTTCAGTGTTAATCAGTGAGACTCCCACAGGGTTCAGTGTTAATCAGTGAGACTCCCATAGGGTTCAGTGTCAATCAGTGAGACTCCCCCAGGGTTCAGTGTTAATCAGTGAGACTCCCACAGGGTTCAGTGTTAATCAGCGAGATTCCCAAAGGGTTCAGTGTTAATCAGTGACACTTCCACAGGGTTCAGTGTTAATCATTGAGACTCCCATAGGGTCAGTATTAATCGGTGAGACTCCCATAGGGTTCAGTGTTAATCAGTGAGACTCCCATAGGGTTCAGTTTTAATCAGTGAGACTCCCACAGGGTTCAGTGTTAATCAGTGAGACTCCCACAGGGTTCAGTGTTAATCAGTGAGACTCCCACAGGGTTCAGTGTTAATCAGTGAGACTCCCACATGGCTCAGTGTTAATCAGTGAGACTCCCACAGGGCTCAGTGTTAATCAGTGAGACTCCCACAGGGCTCAGTGTTAATCAGTGAAACTCCCATAGGGTTCAGTGTTAATCAGTGAGACTCCCATAGGGTTCAGTGTTAATCAGTGGGGCTCCCACAGGGTTCGGTGTTAATCAGTGAGACTCCTATAGGGTTCAGTGTTAATCACTCAGACTCCCATAGGGTTCAGTGTTAATAAGTGAGACTCTCACAGGGTTCAGTGTTAATCAGCAAGATTCCCATAGGGTTCAGTGTTAATCAGTGAGACTCCCACAGGGTTCAGTGTTAATCGGTGAGACTCACATAGGGTTCAGTGTTAATCAGTGAGACTCCCATAGGGTTCAGTGTTAATCAGTGAGACTCCCATAGGGTTCAGTGTTAATCAGTGAGACTCCCATGGGATTCAGTGTTAATCAGTGAGACTCCCATAGGGTTCGGTGTTAATCAGTGAGACTCCCATAGGGTTCAGTGTTAATCAGTGAGACTCCCACAGGGTTCAGTGTTAATCAGTGAGACTCCCATAGGGTTCAGTGTTAATCAGTGAGACTCCCATAGGGTTCAGTGTTAATCACTGAGACTTCCATAGGGTTCAGTGTTAATCAGTGAGACTCCCACAGGGTTCAGTGTTAATCAGTGAGACTCCCATAAGGTTCAGTGTTAATCAGTGAGACTCCCACAGGGTTTCAGTGTTAATCAATGAGACTCCCACAGGGTTCAGTGTTAATCAGTGAAACTTCCACAGGGTTCAGTGTTAATCAGTGAGACTCCCACAGGGTTCGGTGTTAATCAGTGAGACTCCCACAGGGTTCAGTGTTAATCAGTGAGACTCCCACAGGGTTCAGTGTTAATCAATGAGACTCCCATTGGGTTCAGTGTTAATCAGTGAGACTCCCATAGGGTTCAGTGTTAATCAGTGAGACTCCCACAGGGTTCAGTGTTAATCAGTGAGACTCCCATAGGGTTCGGTGTTAATCAGTGAGACTCCCATAGGGTTCATTGTTAATCAGTGAGACTCCCATAGGGTTCAATGTTAATCAGTGAGACTCCCACAGGGTTCATGTGTTAATCAGTGAGACTCCCATAGGGTTCAGTATTAATCAATGAGTCTCCCATAGGGTTCAGTGTTAATCAGTGAGACTCCAACAGGGTTCAGTGTTAATCAGTGGAACTCCCACAGGGTTCAGTGTTAATCAGTGAGATTCCCACAGGGTTCAGTGTTAATCAGTGAGACTCCCATAGGGTTCAGTGTTAATCAGTGAGACTCCCATAGGGTTCAGTGTTAATCAGTGAGCCTCCCATAGGCTTCAGTGTTAATCAGTGAGACTCCCATAGGGTTCAGTGTTAATCAGTGAGACTCCCACAGGGTTCAGTGTTAATCAGTGAGACACCCACAGGGTTCTGTGTTAATCAGTGATACTCCCATAGGGTTCAGTGTTAATCAGTGAGACTCCCACAGGGTTCAGTGTTAATCAGTGAGACTCCCATAGGGTTCAGTGTCAATCAGTGAGACTCCCCCAGGGTTCAGTGTTAATCAGTGAGACTCCCACAGGGTTCAGTGTTAATCAGCGAGATTCCCAAAGGGTTCAGTGTTAATCAGTGACACTTCCACAGGGTTCAGTGTTAATCATTGAGACTCCCATAGGGTCAGTATTAATCGGTGAGACTCCCATAGGGTTCAGTGTTAATCAGTGAGACTCCCATAGGGTTCAGTTTTAATCAGTGAGACTCCCACAGGGTTCAGTGTTAATCAGTGAGACTCCCACAGGGTTCAGTGTTAATCAGTGAGACTCCCATAGGGTTCAGTATTAATCAGTAAGACTCCCACAGGGTTCAGTGTTAATCAGTGAGACTCCCACAGGGTTCAGTGTTAATCAGTGAGACTCCCACATGGCTCAGTGTTAATCAGTGAGACTCCCACAGGGCTCAGTGTTAATCAGTGAGACTCCCACAGGGCTCAGTGTTAATCAGTGAAACTCCCATAGGGTTCAGTGTTAATCAGTGAGACTCCCATAGGGTTCAGTGTTAATCAGTGGGGCTCCCACAGGGTTCGGTGTTAATCAGTGAGACTCCTATAGGGTTCAGTGTTAATCACTCAGACTCCCATAGGGTTCAGTGTTAATAAGTGAGACTCTCACAGGGTTCAGTGTTAATCAGCAAGATTCCCATAGGGTTCAGTGTTAATCAGTGAGACTCCCACAGGGTTCAGTGTTAATCGGTGAGACTCACATAGGGTTCAGTGTTAATCAGTGAGACTCCCATAGGGTTCAGTGTTAATCAGTGAGACTCCCATAGGGTTCAGTGTTAATCAGTGAGACTCCCATGGGATTCAGTGTTAATCAGTGAGACTCCCATAGGGTTCGGTGTTAATCAGTGAGACTCCCATAGGGTTCAGTGTTAATCAGTGAGACTCCCACAGGGTTCAGTGTTAATCAGTGAGACTCCCATAGGGTTCAGTGTTAATCAGTGAGACTCCCATAGGGTTCAGTGTTAATCACTGAGACTTCCATAGGGTTCAGTGTTAATCAGTGAGACTCCCACAGGGTTCAGTGTTAATCAGTGAGACTCCCATAAGGTTCAGTGTTAATCAGTGAGACTCCCACAGGGTTTCAGTGTTAATCAATGAGACTCCCACAGGGTTCAGTGTTAATCAGTGAAACTTCCACAGGGTTCAGTGTTAATCAGTGAGACTCCCACAGGGTTCGGTGTTAATCAGTGAGACTCCCACAGGGTTCAGTGTTAATCAGTGAGACTCCCACAGGGTTCAGTGTTAATCAATGAGACTCCCATTGGGTTCAGTGTTAATCAGTGAGACTCCCATAGGGTTCAGTGTTAATCAGTGAGACTCCCACAGGGTTCAGTGTTAATCAGTGAGACTCCCATAGGGTTCGGTGTTAATCAGTGAGACTCCCATAGGGTTCATTGTTAATCAGTGAGACTCCCATAGGGTTCAATGTTAATCAGTGAGACTCCCACAGGGTTCATGTGTTAATCAGTGAGACTCCCATAGGGTTCAGTATTAATCAATGAGACTCCCATAGGGTTCAGTGTTAATCAGTGAGACTCCAACAGGGTTCAGTGTTAATCAGTGGAACTCCCACAGGGTTCAGTGTTAATCAGTGAGATTCCCACAGGGTTCAGTGTTAATCAGTGAGACTCCCATAGGGTTCAGTGTTAATCAGTGAGACTCCCATATGGTTCAGTGTTAATCAGTGAGACTCCCATGGGTTCAGTGTTAATCAGTGAGACTCCCACAGGGTTCAGTGTTAATCAGTGAGACACCCACAGGGTTCTGTGTTAATCAGTGAGACTCCCATAGGGTTCAGTGTTAATCAGTGAGACTCCCACAGGGTTCAGTGTTAATCAGTGAGACTCCCATAGGGTTCAGTGTCAATCAGTGAGACTCCCCCAGGGTTCAGTGTTAATCAGTGAGACTCCCATAGGGTTCAGTGTTAATCAGTGAGACTCCCACAGGGTTCAGTGTTAATCAGCGAGATTCCCATAGGGTTCAGTGTTAATCAGTGAGACTCCCACAGTGTTCAGTGTTAATCATTGAGACTCCCATAGGGTCAGTATTAAACGGTAAGACTCCCATAGGGTTCAGTGTTAATCAGTGAGACTCCCATAGGGTTCAGTTTTAATCAGTGAGACTCCCACAGGGTTCAGTGTTAATCAGTGAGACTCCCACAGAGTTCAGTGTTAATCAGTGAGTCTCCCACAGGGCTCAGTGTTAATCAGTGAGACTCCCACAGGGCTCAGTGTTAATCAGTGAGACTCCCACAGGGCTCAGTGTTAATCAGTGAGACTCCCATAGGGTTCAGTGTTAATCAGTGAGACTCCCATAGGGTTCAGTGTTAATCAGTGGGGCTCCCACAGGGTTCGGTGTTAATCAGTGAGACTCCCATAGGGTTCAGTGTTAATCAGTGAGACTCCCATAGTGTTCAGTGTAAATCACTGAGACTCCCATTGGGTTCGGTGTTAATCAGTAAGACTCCTATAGAGTTCGGTGTTAATCAGTGAGACTCCCATAGGGTTCAGTGTTAATCAGTGAGACACCCATAGGGTTCAGTGTTAATCAGTGATACTCCAATAGGGTTCAGTGTTAATCAGTGAGACACCCATAGGGTTCAGTGTTAATCAGTGAGACTCCCATAGGGTTCGGTGTTAATCAGTGAAACTCCCAGAGGGTTCAGTGTTAATCAGTGAGACTCCCATAGGGGTCAGTATTAATCAATGAGGCTCCCATTGGGTTCGGTGTTAATCAGCGAGATTCCCATAGGGTTCAGTGTTAATCAGTGAGACTCCCACAGGGTTCAGTGTTAATTAGTGAGACTCTCATAGGGTTCAGTGTTAATCAATGAGACTCCCATATGGTTAAGTGTTAATAAGTGAGACTCCCACAGGGTTCTGTGTTAATCAGTGAGACTCCCACAGGGTTCAGTGTTAATTAGTGAGACTCCCATAGGGTTCAGTGTTAATCAATGAGACTCCCATATGGTTCAGTGTTAATAAGTGAGACTCCCACAGGGTTCAGTGTTAATCAGTGAGACTCCCACAGGGTTTAGTGTTAATCAGTGAGACTCCCATAGGGTTCAGTGTTAATCAATGAGACTCCCATAGGGTTCAGTGTTAATCAGTGAGACTCCAACAGGGTTCAGTGTTAATCAGTGGAACTCCCACAGGGTTCAGTGTTAATCAGTGAGATTCCCACAGGGTTCAGTGTTAATCAGTGAGACTCCCATAGTGTTCAGTTTAAATCACTGAGACTCCCATTGGGTTCGGTGTTAATCAGTGAGACTCCTATAGGGTGCAGTGTTAATCAGTGAGACTCCCATAGGGTTCAGTGTTAATCAGTGAGACTCCCATAGGGTTCAGTGTTAATCAGTGAGACTCCCATAGGGTTCAGTGTTAATCAGTGAGACTCCCACAGGGTTCAGTGTTAATCAGTGAGACTCCCATAGGGTTCGGTGTTAATCAGTGAGACTCCCATAGGGTTCATTGTTTCTCAGTGAGACTCCCATAGGGTTCAGTGTTAATCAGTGAGACTCCCACAGGGTTCATCTGTTAATCAGTGAGACTCCCATAGGGTTCAGTATTAATCAATGAGACTCCCATAGGGTTCAGTGTTAATCAGTGAGACTCCAACAGGGTTCAGTGTTAATCAGTGGAACTCCCACAGGGTTCAGTGTTAATCAGTGAGATTCCCACAGGGTTCAGTGTTAATCAGTGAGACTCCCATAGTGTTCAGTGTAAATCACTGAGACTCCCATTGGGTTCGGTGTTAATCAGTGAGACTCCTATAGGGTGCAGTGTTAATCAGTGAGACTCCCATAGGGTTCAGTGTTAATCAGTGAGACTCCCATAGGGTTCAGTGTTAATCAGTGAGACTCCCATATGGTTCAGTGTTAATCAGTGAGACTCCTATAGGGTTCAGTGTTAATCAGTGAGACTCCCACAGGGTTCAGTGTTAATCAGTGAGACACCCACAGGGTTCTGTGTTAATCAGTGAGACTCCCATAGGGTTCAGTGTTAATCAGTGAGACTCCCACAGGGTTCAGTGTTAATCAGTGAGTCTCCCATAGGGTTCAGTGTCAATCAGTGAGACTCCCCCAGGGTTCAGTGTTAATCAGTGAGACTCCCATAGGGTTCAGTGTTAATCAGTGAGACTCCCACAGGGTTCAGTGTTAATCAGCGAGATTCCCATATGGTTCAGTGTTAATCAGTGAGACTCACACAGGGTTCAGTGTTAATCATTGAGACTCCCATAGGGTCAGTATTAAACGGTGAGACTCCCATAGGGTTCAGTGTTAATCAGTGAGACTCCCATAGGGTTCAGTTTTAATCAGTGAGACTCCCACAGGGTTCAGTGTTAATCAGTGAGACTCCCACAGGGTTCAGTGTTAATCAGTGAGACTCCCATAGGGTTCAGTATTAATCAGTGAGACTCCCACAGGGTTCAGTGTTAATCAGTGAGACTCCCACAGAGTTCAGTGTTAATCAGTGAGTCTCCCACAGGGCTCAGTGTTAATCAGTGAGACTCCCACAGGGCTCAGTGTTAATCAGTGAGACTCCCACAGGGCTCAGTGTTAATCAGTGAGACTCCCATAGGGTTCAGTGTTAATCAGTGAGACTCCCATAGGGTTCAGTGTTAATCAGTGGGGCTCCCACAGGGTTCGGTGTTAATCAGTGAGACTCCCATAGGGTTCAGTGTTAATCAGTCAGACTCCCATAGGGTTCAGTGTTAATAAGTGAGACTCCCACAGGGTTCAGTGTTAATCAGCGAGATTCCCATAGGGTTCAGTGTTAATCAGTAAGACTCCCACAGGGTTCAGTGTTAATTGGTGAGACTCACATAGGGTTCAGTATTAATCAGTGAGACTCCCATAGGGTTCAGTGTTAATCAGTGAGACTCCCATAGTGTTCAGTGTAAATCACTGAGACTCCCATTGGGTCCGGTGTTAATCAGTATGACTCCCATAGAGTTCGGTGTTAATCAGTGAGACTCCCATAGGGTTCAGTGTTAATCAGTGAGACTCCCATAGGGTTCAGTGTTAATCAGTGAGACTCCCATAGGGTTCAGTGTTAATCAGTGAGACTCCCATAGGGTTCGGTGTTAATCAGTGAAACTCCCAGAGGGTTCAGTGTTAATCAGTGAGACTCCCACGGGGTTCTGTGTTAATCAGTGAGACTCCCACAGGGTTCAGTCTTAATTAGTGAGACTCACATAGGGTTCAGTGTTAATCAATGAGACTCCCATATGGTTCAGTGTTAATCAGTGAGACTCCCACAGGGTTCAGTGTTAATCAGTGAGACTCCCACAGGGTTTAGTGTTAATCAGTGAGACTCCCATAGGGTTCAGTGTTAATCAGTGAAACTCCCAGAGGGTTCAGTGTTAATCAGTGAGACTCCCACAGGGTTCTGTGTTAATCAGTGAGACTCCCACAGGGTTCAGTCTTAATTAGTGAGACTCCCATAGGGTTCAGTGTTAATCAATGAGACTCCCATATGGTTCAGTGTTAATCAGTGAGACTCCCACAGGGTTCAGTGTTAATCAGTGAGACTCCCACAGGGTTTAGTGTTAATCAATGAGACTCCCATAGGGTTCAGTGTTAATCAGTGAGACTCCCATAGGGGTCAGTATTAATCAATGAGACTCCCATTGGGTTCGGTGTTAATCAGCGAGATTCCCATAGGGTTCAGTGTTAATCAGTGATATTTCCATAGGATTCACTGCTAATCAGTGAGATTCCCATAGGGTTCAGTGTTAATCAGTGAGACTCCCATAGGGTTCAGTGTTAATCAGTGAGACTCCCATAGGGTTCGGTGTTAATCAGTGAGACTCCCTTAGGGTTCAGTGTTAATCAGTGAGACTCCCATAGGGTTCGGTGTTAATCAGTGAAACTCCCAGAGGGTTCAGTGTTAATCAGTGAGACTCCCACAGGGTTCTGTGTTAATCAGTGAGACTCCCACAGGGTTCAGTGTTAATTAGTGAGACTCCCATAGGGTTCAGTGTTAATCAATGAGACTCCCATATGGTTCAGTGTTAATCAGTGAGACTCCCACAGGGTTCAGTGTTAATCAGTGAGACTCCCACAGGGTTTAGTGTTAATCAGTGAGACTCCCATAGGGTTTAGTGTTAATCAGTGAGACTCCCATAGGGTTCAGTGTTATTCAGTGAGACTCCAACAGGGTTCAGTGTTAATCAGTGGAACTCCCATAGGGTTCAGTGTTAATCAATGAGACTCCCATATGGTTCAGTGTTAATCAGTGAGACTCCCATAGTGTTCAGTGTTAATCAGTGAGACTCCCACAGGGTTTAGTGTTAATCAGTGAGACTCCTATAGGGTGCAGTGTTAATCAGTGAGACTCCCATAGTGTTCAGTGTTAATCAGTGAGACTCCCATAGGGTTCAGTGTTAATCAGTGAGACTCCCATAGGGTTCAGTGTTAATCAGTGAGATTCCCACAGGGTTCAGTGTTAATCAGTGAGATTCCCATAGTGTTCAGTGTTAATCAGTGAGACACCCACAGGGTTCTGTGTTAATCAGTGAGACTCCCATAGGGTTCAGTGTTAATCAGTGAGACTCCCACAGGGTTCAGTGTTAATCAGTGAGACTCCCATAGGGTTCAGTGTTAATCAGTGAGACTCCCATAGGGTTCAGTGTTAATCGGTGAGACTCCCATAGGGTTCAGTGTTAATCAGTGAGACTCCCACAGGGTTCAGTGTTAATCAGTGAGACACCCACAGGGTTCTGTGTTAATCAGTGAGACTCCCATAGGGTTCAGTGTTAATCAGTGAGACTCCCATAGGGTTCAGTGTTAATCAGTGAGATTCCCACAGGGTTCAGTGTTAATCAGTGAGACTCCCATAGTGTTCAGTGTTAATCAGTGAGACACCCACAGGGTTCTGTGTTAATCAGTGAGACTCCCATAGGGTTCAGTGTTAATCAGTGAGACTCCCACAGGGTTCAGTGTTAATCAGTGAGACTCCCATAGGGTTCAGTGTTAATCAGTGAGACTCCCATAGGGTTCAGTGTTAATCAGTGAGACTCCCATAGGGTTCAGTGTTAATCAGTGAGACTCCCACAGGGTTCAGTGTTAATCAGTGAGACACCCACAGGGTTCTGTGTTAATCAGTGAGACTCCCATAGGGTTCAGTGTTAATCAGTGAGACTCCCACAGGGTTCAGTGTTAATCAGTGAGACTCCCATAGGGTTCAGTGTCAATCAGTGAGACTCCCCCAGGGTTCAGTGTTAATCAGTGAGACTCCCATAGGGTTCAGTGTCAATCAGTGAGACTCCCCCAGGGTTCAGTGTTAATCAGTGAGACTCCCATAGGGTTCAGTGTTAATCAGTGAGACTCCCGCAGGGTTCAGTGTTATACAGTGAGACTCCCATAGGGTTCAGTATTAATCAGTGAGACTCCCACAGGGTTCAGTGTTAATCAGTGAGACTCCCATAGGGTCAGTATTAATCGGTGAGACTCCCATAGGGTTCAGTGTTAATCAGTGAGACTCCCATAGTGTTCAGTTTTAATCAGTGAGACTCCCACAGGGTTCAGTGTTAATCAGTGAGACTCCCACAGGGTTTAGTGTTAATCAGTGAGACTCCCATAGGGTTCAGTGTTAATCAGTGAGACTCCCACAGGGTTCAGTGTTAATCAGTGAGACTCCCATTGGGTTCGGTGTTAATCAGTGAGACTCCTATAGGGTGCAGTGTTAATCAGTGAGACTCCCACAGGGTTCAGTGTTAATCAGTGAGACTCCAACAGGGTTCAGTGTTAATCAGTGGAACTCCCACAGGGGTCAGTGTTAATCAGTGAGATTCCCACAGGGTTCAGTGTTAATCAGTGAGACTCCCATAGTGTTCAGTGTAAATCACTGAGACTCCCATTGGGTTCGGTGTTAATCAGTGAGACTCCTATAGGGTGCAGTGTTAATCAGTGAGACTCCCATAGGGTTCAGTGTTAATCAGTGAGACTCCCATAGGGTTCAGTGTTAATCAGTGAGACTCCCATAGGGTTCAGTGTTAATCATTGAGACTCCCATAGGGTTCAGTGTTAATCAGTGAGACTCCCACAGGGTTCAGTGTTAATCAGTGAGACACCCACAGGGTTCTGTGTTAATCAGTGAGACTCCCATAGGGTTCAGTGTTAATCAGTGAGACTCCCACAGGGTTCAGTGTTAATCAGTGAGACTCCCATAGGGTTCAGTGTCAATCAGTGAGACTCCCCCAGGGTTCAGTGTTAATCAGTGAGACTCCCATAGGGTTCAGTGTTAAGCAGTGAGACTCCCACAGGGTTCAGTGTTAATCAGCGAGATTCCCATAGGGTTCAGTGTTAATCAGTGAGACTCCCAAAGGGTTCAGTGTTAATCATTGAGACTCCCATAGGGTCAGTATTAATCGGTGAGACTCCCATAGGGTTCAGTGTTAATCAATGAGACTCCCATATGGTTCAGTGTTAATCAGTGAGACTCCCACAGGGTTCAGTGTTAATCAGTGAGACTCCCACAGGGTTTAGTGTTAATCAGTGAGACTCCCATAGGGTTCAGTGTTAATCAGTGAGACTCCCATAGGGGTCAGTATTAATCAATGAGACTCCCATTGGGTTCGGTGTTAATCAGCGAGATTCCCATAGGGTTCAGTGTTAATCAGTGATATTTCCATAGGATTCACTGCTAATCAGTGATATTCCCATAGGGTTCAGTGTTAATCAGTGAGACTCCCATAGGGTTCAGTGTTAATCAGTGAGACTCCCATAGGGTTCGGTGTTAATCAGTGAGACTCCCTTAGGGTTCAGTGTTAATCAGTGAGACTCCCATAGGGTTCGGTGTTAATCAGTGAAACTCCCAGAGGGTTCAGTGTTAATCAGTGAGACTCCCATAGGGTCAGTATTAATCGGTGAGACTCCCATAGGGTTCAGTGTTAATCAGTGAGACTCCCATAGTGTTCAGTTTTAATCAGTGAGACTCCCACAGGGTTCAGTGTTAATCAGTGAGACTCCCACAGGGTTTAGTGTTAATCAGTGAGACTCCCATAGGGTTCAGTGTTAATCAGTGAGACTCCCACAGGGTTCAGTGTTAATCAGTGAGACTCCCATTGGGTTCGGTGTTAATCAGTGAGACTCCTATAGGGTGCAGTGTTAATCAGTGAGACTCCCACAGGGTTCAGTGTTAATCAGTGAGACTCCAACAGGGTTCAGTGTTAATCAGTGGAACTCCCACAGGGGTCAGTGTTAATCAGTGAGATTCCCACAGGGTTCAGTGTTAATCAGTGAGACTCCCATAGTGTTCAGTGTAAATCACTGAGACTCCCATTGGGTTCGGTGTTAATCAGTGAGACTCCTATAGGGTGCAGTGTTAATCAGTGAGACTCCCATAGGGTTCAGTGTTAATCAGTGAGACTCCCATAGGGTTCAGTGTTAATCAGTGAGACTCCCATAGGGTTCAGTGTTAATCATTGAGACTCCCATAGGGTTCAGTGTTAATCAGTGAGACTCCCACAGGGTTCAGTGTTAATCAGTGAGACACCCACAGGGTTCTGTGTTAATCAGTGAGACTCCCATAGGGTTCAGTGTTAATCAGTGAGACTCCCACAGGGTTCAGTGTTAATCAGTGAGACTCCCATAGGGTTCAGTGTCAATCAGTGAGACTCCCCCAGGGTTCAGTGTTAATCAGTGAGACTCCCATAGGGTTCAGTGTTAAGCAGTGAGACTCCCACAGGGTTCAGTGTTAATCAGCGAGATTCCCATAGGGTTCAGTGTTAATCAGTGAGACTCCCAAAGGGTTCAGTGTTAATCATTGAGACTCCCATAGGGTCAGTATTAATCGGTGAGACTCCCATAGGGTTCAGTGTTAATCAATGAGACTCCCATATGGTTCAGTGTTAATCAGTGAGACTCCCACAGGGTTCAGTGTTAATCAGTGAGACTCCCACAGGGTTTAGTGTTAATCAGTGAGACTCCCATAGGGTTCAGTGTTAATCAGTGAGACTCCCATAGGGGTCAGTATTAATCAATGAGACTCCCATTGGGTTCGGTGTTAATCAGCGAGATTCCCATAGGGTTCAGTGTTAATCAGTGATATTTCCATAGGATTCACTGCTAATCAGTGATATTCCCATAGGGTTCAGTGTTAATCAGTGAGACTCCCATAGGGTTCAGTGTTAATCAGTGAGACTCCCATAGGGTTCGGTGTTAATCAGTGAGACTCCCTTAGGGTTCAGTGTTAATCAGTGAGACTCCCATAGGGTTCGGTGTTAATCAGTGAAACTCCCAGAGGGTTCAGTGTTAATCAGTGAGACTCCCATAGGGTCAGTATTAATCGGTGAGACTCCCATAGGGTTCAGTGTTAATCAGTGAGACTCCCATAGTGTTCAGTTTTAATCAGTGAGACTCCCACAGGGTTCAGTGTTAATCAGTGAGACTCCCACAGGGTTTAGTGTTAATCAGTGAGACTCCCATAGGGTTCAGTGTTAATCAGTGAGACTCCCACAGGGTTCAGTGTTAATCAGTGAGACTCCCATTGGGTTCGGTGTTAATCAGTGAGACTCCTATAGGGTGCAGTGTTAATCAGTGAGACTCCCACAGGGTTCAGTGTTAATCAGTGAGACTCCAACAGGGTTCAGTGTTAATCAGTGGAACTCCCACAGGGGTCAGTGTTAATCAGTGAGATTCCCACAGGGTTCAGTGTTAATCAGTGAGACTCCCATAGTGTTCAGTGTAAATCACTGAGACTCCCATTGGGTTCGGTGTTAATCAGTGAGACTCCTATAGGGTGCAGTGTTAATCAGTGAGACTCCCATAGGGTTCAGTGTTAATCAGTGAGACTCCCATAGGGTTCAGTGTTAATCAGTGAGACTCCCATAGGGTTCAGTGTTAATCATTGAGACTCCCATAGGGTTCAGTGTTAATCAGTGAGACTCCCACAGGGTTCAGTGTTAATCAGTGAGACACCCACAGGGTTCTGTTTTAATCAGTGAGACTCCCATAGGGTTCAGTGTTAATCAGTGAGACTCCCACAGGGTTCAGTGTTAATCAGTGAGACTCCCATAGGGTTCAGTTTCAATCAGTGAGACTCCCCCAGGGTTCAGTGTTAATCAGTGAGACTCCCATAGGGTTCAGTGTTAAGCAGTGAGACTCCCACAGGGTTCAGTGTTAATCAGCGAGATTCCCATAGGGTTCAGTGTTAATCAGTGAGACTCCCAAAGGGTTCAGTGTTAATCATTGAGACTCCCATAGGGTCAGTATTTATCGGTGAGACTCCCATAGGGTTCAGTGTTAATCAATGAGACTCCCATATGGTTCAGTGTTAATCAGTGAGACTCCCACAGGGTTCAGTGTTAATCAGTGAGACTCCCACAGGGTTTAGTGTTAATCAGTGAGACTCCCATAGGGTTCAGTGTTAATCAGTGAGACTCCCATAGGGGTCAGTATTAATCAATGAGACTCCCATTGGGTTCGGTGTTAATCAGCGAGATTCCCATAGGGTTCAGTGTTAATCAGTGATATTTCCATAGGATTCACTGCTAATCAGTGATATTCCCATAGGGTTCAGTGTTAATCAGTGAGACTCCCATAGGGTTCAGTGTTAATCAGTGAGACTCCCATAGGGTTCGGTGTTAATCAGTGAGACTCCCTTAGGGTTCAGTGTTAATCAGTGAGACTCCCATAGGGTTCGGTGTTAATCAGTGAAACTCCCAGAGGGTTCAGTGTTAATCAGTGAGACTCCCACAGGGTTCTGTGTTAATCAGTGAGACTCCCACAGGGTTCAGTGTTAATTAGTGAGACTCCCATAGGGTTCAGTGTTAATCAATGAGACTCCCATATGGTTCAGTGTTAATCAGTGAGACTCCCACAGGGTTCAGTGTTAATCAGTGAGACTCCCACAGGGTTTAGTGTTAATCAGTGAGACTCCCATAGGGTTCAGTGTTAATCAATGAGACTCCCATAGGGTTCAGTGTTATTCAGTGAGACTCCAACAGGGTTCAGTGTTAATCAGTGGAACTCCCATAGGGTTCAGTGTTAATCAATGAGACTCCCATATGGTTCAGTGTTAATCAGTGAGACTCCCATAGTGTTCAGTGTTAATCAGTGAGACTCCCACAGGGTTTAGTGTTAATCAGTGAGACTCCTATAGGGTGCAGTGTTAATCAGTGAGACTCCCATAGGGTTCAGTGTTAATCAGTGAGACTCCCATAGGGTTCAGTGTTAATCAGTGAGACTCCCATAGGGTTCAGTGTTAATCAGTGAGACTCCCATAGGGTTCAGTGTTAATCAGTGAGACTCCCATAGGGTTCAGTGTTAATCAGTCAGATTCCCACAGGGTTCTGTGTTAATCAGTGAGACTCCCATAGGGTTCAGTGTTAATCAGTGAGACTCCCACAGGGTTCAGTGTTAATCAGTGAGACTCCCATAGGGTTCAGTGTTAATCAGTGAGACTCCCATAGGGTTCAGTGTTAATCAGTGAGACTCCCATAGGGTTCAGTGTTAATCAGTGAGACTCCCACAGGGTTCAGTGTTAATCAGTGAGACTCCCACAGGGTTTAGTGTTAATCAGTGAGACTCCCATAGGGTTCAGTGTTAATCAGTGAGACTCCCATAGGGGTCAGTATTAATCAATGAGACTCCCATTGGGTTCGGTGTTAATCAGCGAGATTCCCATAGGGTTCAGTGTTAATCAGTGATATTTCCATAGGATTCACTGCTAATCAGTGATATTCCCATAGGGTTCAGTGTTAATCAGTGAGACTCCCATAGGGTTCAGTGTTAATCAGTGAGACTCCCATAGGGTTCGGTGTTAATCAGTGAGACTCCCTTAGGGTTCAGTGTTAATCAGTGAGACTCCCATAGGGTTCGGTGTTAATCAGTGAAACTCCCAGAGGGTTCAGTGTTAATCAGTGAGACTCCCATAGGGTCAGTATTAATCGGTGAGACTCCCATAGGGTTCAGTGTTAATCAGTGAGACTCCCATAGTGTTCAGTTTTAATCAGTGAGACTCCCACAGGGTTCAGTGTTAATCAGTGAGACTCCCACAGGGTTTAGTGTTAATCAGTGAGACTCCCATAGGGTTCAGTGTTAATCAGTGAGACTCCCACAGGGTTCAGTGTTAATCAGTGAGACTCCCATTGGGTTCGGTGTTAATCAGTGAGACTCCTATAGGGTGCAGTGTTAATCAGTGAGACTCCCACAGGGTTCAGTGTTAATCAGTGAGACTCCAACAGGGTTCAGTGTTAATCAGTGGAACTCCCACAGGGGTCAGTGTTAATCAGTGAGATTCCCACAGGGTTCAGTGTTAATCAGTGAGACTCCCATAGTGTTCAGTGTAAATCACTGAGACTCCCATTGGGTTCGGTGTTAATCAGTGAGACTCCTATAGGGTGCAGTGTTAATCAGTGAGACTCCCATAGGGTTCAGTGTTAATCAGTGAGACTCCCATAGGGTTCAGTGTTAATCAGTGAGACTCCCATAGGGTTCAGTGTTAATCATTGAGACTCCCATAGGGTTCAGTGTTAATCAGTGAGACTCCCACAGGGTTCAGTGTTAATCAGTGAGACACCCACAGGGTTCTGTTTTAATCAGTGAGACTCCCATAGGGTTCAGTGTTAATCAGTGAGACTCCCACAGGGTTCAGTGTTAATCAGTGAGACTCCCATAGGGTTCAGTTTCAATCAGTGAGACTCCCCCAGGGTTCAGTGTTAATCAGTGAGACTCCCATAGGGTTCAGTGTTAAGCAGTGAGACTCCCACAGGGTTCAGTGTTAATCAGCGAGATTCCCATAGGGTTCAGTGTTAATCAGTGAGACTCCCAAAGGGTTCAGTGTTAATCATTGAGACTCCCATAGGGTCAGTATTTATCGGTGAGACTCCCATAGGGTTCAGTGTTAATCAATGAGACTCCCATATGGTTCAGTGTTAATCAGTGAGACTCCCACAGGGTTCAGTGTTAATCAGTGAGACTCCCACAGGGTTTAGTGTTAATCAGTGAGACTCCCATAGGGTTCAGTGTTAATCAGTGAGACTCCCATAGGGGTCAGTATTAATCAATGAGACTCCCATTGGGTTCGGTGTTAATCAGCGAGATTCCCATAGGGTTCAGTGTTAATCAGTGATATTTCCATAGGATTCACTGCTAATCAGTGATATTCCCATAGGGTTCAGTGTTAATCAGTGAGACTCCCATAGGGTTCAGTGTTAATCAGTGAGACTCCCATAGGGTTCGGTGTTAATCAGTGAGACTCCCTTAGGGTTCAGTGTTAATCAGTGAGACTCCCATAGGGTTCGGTGTTAATCAGTGAAACTCCCAGAGGGTTCAGTGTTAATCAGTGAGACTCCCACAGGGTTCTGTGTTAATCAGTGAGACTCCCACAGGGTTCAGTGTTAATTAGTGAGACTCCCATAGGGTTCAGTGTTAATCAATGAGACTCCCATATGGTTCAGTGTTAATCAGTGAGACTCCCACAGGGTTCAGTGTTAATCAGTGAGACTCCCACAGGGTTTAGTGTTAATCAGTGAGACTCCCATAGGGTTCAGTGTTAATCAATGAGACTCCCATAGGGTTCAGTGTTATTCAGTGAGACTCCAACAGGGTTCAGTGTTAATCAGTGGAACTCCCATAGGGTTCAGTGTTAATCAATGAGACTCCCATATGGTTCAGTGTTAATCAGTGAGACTCCCATAGTGTTCAGTGTTAATCAGTGAGACTCCCACAGGGTTTAGTGTTAATCAGTGAGACTCCTATAGGGTGCAGTGTTAATCAGTGAGACTCCCATAGGGTTCAGTGTTAATCAGTGAGACTCCCATAGGGTTCAGTGTTAATCAGTGAGACTCCCATAGGGTTCAGTGTTAATCAGTGAGACTCCCATAGGGTTCAGTGTTAATCAGTGAGACTCCCATAGG
Organism: Petromyzon marinus; assembly: GCF_048934315.1. NCBI lineage: Eukaryota > Metazoa > Chordata > Hyperoartia > Petromyzontiformes > Petromyzontidae > Petromyzon > Petromyzon marinus. Next base: position 355,372 of record NW_027423058.1, on the reverse strand, counting down.
GTTCAGTGTTAATCAGTGAGATTCCCACAGGGTTCTGTGTTAATCAGTGAGACTCCCATAGGGTTCAGTGTTAATCAGTGAGACTCCCACAGGGTTCAGTGTTAATCAGTGAGACTCCCATAGGGTTCAGTGTTAATCAGTGAGACTCCCATAGGGTTCAGTGTTAATCAGTGAGACTCCCATAGGGTTCAGTGTTAATCAGTGAGACTCCCACAGGGTTCAGTGTTAATCAGTGAGACACCCACAGGGTTCTGTGTTAATCAGTGAGACTCCCATAGGGTTCAGTGTTAATCAGTGAGACTCCCATAGGGTTCAGTGTTAATCAGTGAGATTCCCACAGGGTTCAGTGTTAATCAGTGAGACTCCCATAGTGTTCAGTGTTAATCAGTGAGACACCCACAGGGTTCTGTGTTAATCAGTGAGACTCCCACAGGGTTCAGTGTTAATCAGCGAGATTCCCAAAGGGTTCAGTGTTAATCAGTGACACTTCCACAGGGTTCAGTGTTAATCATTGAGACTCCCATAGGGTCAGTATTAATCGGTGAGACTCCCATAGGGTTCAGTGTTAATCAGTGAGACTCCTATAGGGTGCAGTGTTAATCAGTGAGACTCCCATAGGGTTCAGTGTTAATCAGTGAGACTCCCATAGGGTTCAGTGTTAATCAGTGAGACTCCCATAGGGTTCAGTGTTAATCAGTGAGACTCCCATAGGGTTCAGTGTTAATCAGTGAGACTCCCATAGGGTTCAGTGTTAATCAGTGAGATTCCCACAGGGTTCTGTGTTAATCAGTGAGACTCCCATAGGGTTCAGTGTTAATCAGTGAGACTCCCACAGGGTTCAGTGTTAATCAGTGAGACTCCCATAGGGTTCAGTGTTAATCAGTGAGACTCCCATAGGGTTCAGTGTTAATCAGTGAGACTCCCATAGGGTTCAGTGTTAATCAGTGAGACTCCCACAGGGTTCAGTGTTAATCAGTGAGACACCCACAGGGTTCTGTGTTAATCAGTGAGACTCCCATAGGGTTCAGTGTTAATCAGTGAGACTCCCATAGGGTTCAGTGTTAATCAGTGAGATTCCCACAGGGTTCAGTGTTAATCAGTGAGACTCCCATAGTGTTCAGTGTTAATCAGTGAGACACCCACAGGGTTCTGTGTTAATCAGTGAGACTCCCATAGGGTTCAGTGTTAATCAGTGAGACTCCCACAGGGTTCAGTGTTAATCAGTGAGACTCCCATAGGGTTCAGTGTTAATCAGTGAGACTCCCATAGGGTTCAGTGTTAATCAGTGAGACTCCCACAGGGTTCAGTGTTAATCAGTGAGACACCCACAGGTTTCTGTGTTAATCAGTGAGACTCCCCCAGGGTTCAGTGTTAATCAGTGAGACTCCCATAGGGTTCAGTGTCAATCAGTGAGACTCCCCCAGGGTTCAGTGTTAATCAGTGAGACTCCCATAGGGTTCAGTGTTAATCAGTGAGACTCCCGCAGGGTTCAGTGTTAATCAGTGAGATTCCCATAGGGTTCAGTATTAATCAGTGAGACTCCCACAGGGTTCAGTGTTAATCAGTGAGACTCCCATAGGGTCAGTATTAATCGGTGAGACTCCCATAGGGTTCAGTGTTAATCAGTGAGACTCCCATAGGGTTCAGTTTTAATCAGTGAGACTCCCACAGGGTTCAGTGTTAATCAGTGAGACTCCCACAGGGTTTAGTGTTAATCAGTGAGACTCCCATAGGGTTCAGTGTTAATCAGTGAGACTCCCACAGGGTTCAGTGTTAATCAGTGAGACTCCCATTGGGTTCGGTGTTAATCAGTGAGACTCCTATAGGGTGCAGTGTTAATCAGTGAGACTCCCACAGGGTTCAGTGTTAATCAGTGAGACTCCAACAGGGTTCAGTGTTAATCAGTGGAACTCCCACAGGGGTCAGTGTTAATCAGTGAGATTCCCACAGGGTTCAGTGTTAATCAGTGAGACTCCCATAGTGTTCAGTGTAAATCACTGAGACTCCCATTGGGTTCGGTGTTAATCAGTGAGACTCCTATAGGGTGCAGTGTTAATCAGTGAGACTCCCATAGGGTTCAGTGTTAATCAGTGAGACTCCCATAGGGTTCAGTGTTAATCAGTGAGACTCCCATAGGGTTCAGTGTTAATCATTGAGACTCCCATAGGGTTCAGTGTTAATCAGTGAGACTCCCACAGGGTTCAGTGTTAATCAGTGAGACACCCACAGGGTTCTGTGTTAATCAGTGAGACTCCCATAGGGTTCAGTGTTAATCAGTGAGACTCCCACAGGGTTCAGTGTTAATCAGTGAGACTCCCATAGGGTTCAGTGTCAATCAGTGAGACTCCCCCAGGGTTCAGTGTTAATCAGTGAGACTCCCATAGGGTTCAGTGTTAAGCAGTGAGACTCCCACAGGGTTCAGTGTTAATCAGCGAGATTCCCATAGGGTTCAGTGTTAATCAGTGAGACTCCCAAAGGGTTCAGTGTTAATCATTGAGACTCCCATAGGGTCAGTATTAATCGGTGAGACTCCCATAGGGTTCAGTGTTAATCAGTGAGACTCCCATAGGGTTCAGTTTTAATCAGTGAGACTCCCACAGGGTTCAGTGTTAATCAGTGAGACTCCCACAGGGTTCAGTGTTAATCAGTGAGACTCCCATAGGGTTCAGTATTAATCAGTGAGACTCCCACAGGGTTCAGTGTTAATCAGTGAGACTCCCACAGGGTTCAGTGTTAATCAGTGAGACTCCCACAGGGCTCAGTGTTAATCCGTGAGACTCCCACAGGGCTCAGTGTTAATCAGTGAGACTCCCATAGGGTTCAGTGTTAATCAGTGAGACTCCCATAGGGTTCAGTGTTAATCAGTGGGGCTCCCACAGGGTTCAGTGTTAATCAGTGAGACTCCCATAGGGTTCAGTGTTAATCAGTCAGACTCCCATAGGGTTCAGTGTTAATAAGTGAGACTCCCACAGGGTTCAGTGTTAATCAGCGAGATTCCCATAGGGTTCAGTGTTAATCAGTGAGACTCCCACAGGGTTCAGTGTTAATCGGTGAGACTCACATAGGGTTCAGTGTTAATCAGTGAGACTCCCATAGGGTTCAGTGTTAATCAGTGAGACTCCCATAGTGTTCAGTGTAAATCACTGAGACTCCCATTGGGTTCGGTGTTAATCAGTAATACTCCCATAGAGTTCGGTGTTAATCAGTGAGACTCCCATAGGGTTCAGTGTTAATCAGTGAGACTCCCGCAGGGTTCAGTGTTAATCAGCGAGATTCCCATAGGGTTCAGTGTTAATCAGTGAGACTCCCACAGGGTTCAGTGTTAATCATTGAGACTCCCATAGGGTCAGTATTAATCGGTGAGACTCCCATAGGGTTCAGTGTTAATCAGTGAGACTCCCATAGGGTTCAGTTTTAATCAGTGAGACTCCCACAGGGTTCAGTGTTAATCAGTGAGACTCCCACAGGGTTTAGTGTTAATCAGTGAGACTCCCATAGGGTTCAGTATTAATCAGTGAGACTCCCACAGGGTTCAGTGTTAATCAGTGAGACTCCCACAGGGTTCAGTGTTAATCAGTGAGACTCCCACAGGGCTCAGTGTTAATCAGTGAGACTCCCACAGGGTTCAGTGTTAATCAGTGAGACTCCAACAGGGTTCAGTGTTAATCAGTGGAACTCCCACATGGTTCAGTGTTAATCAGTGAGATTCCCACAGGGTTCAGTGTTAATCAGTGAGACTCCCATAGTGTTCAGTGTAAATCACTGAGACTCCCATTGGGTTCGGTGTTAATCAGTGAGACTCCTATAGGGTGCAGTGTTAATCATTGAGACTCCCATAGGGTTCAGTGTTAATCAGTGAGACTCCCACAGGGTTCAGTGTTAATCAGTGAGACACCCACAGGGTTCTGTGTTAATCAGTGAGACTCCCATAGGGTTCAGTGTTAATCAGTGAGACTCCCACAGGGTTCAGTGTTAATCAGTGAGACTCCCATAGGGTTCAGTTGCAATCAGTGAGACTCCCCCAGGGTTCAGTGTTAATCAGTGAGACTCCCATAGGGTTCAGTGTTAAGCAGTGAGACTCCCACAGGGTTCAGTGTTAATCAGCGAGATTCCCATAGGGTTCAGTGTTAATCAGTGAGACTCCCAAACGGTTCAGTGTTAATCATTGAGACTCCCATAGGGTCAGTATTAATCGGTGAGACTCCCACAGGGTTCAGTGTTAATCAGTGAGACACCCACAGGGTTCTGTGTTAATCAGTGAGACTCCCATAGGGTTCAGTTGCAATCAGTGAGACTCCCCCAGGGTTCAGTGTTAATCAGTGAGACTCCCATAGGGTTCAGTGTTAAGCAGTGAGACTCCCACAGGGTTCAGTGTTAATCAGCGAGATTCCCATAGGGTTCAGTGTTAATCAGTGAGACTCCCAAAGGGTTCAGTGTTAATCATTGAGACTCCCATAGGGTCAGTATTAATCGGTGAGACTCCCATAGGGTTCAGTGTTAATCAGTGAGACTCCCATAGGGTTCAGTTTTAATCAGTGAGACTCCCACAGGGTTCAGTGTTAATCAGTGAGACTCCCACAGGGTTCAGTGTTAATCAGTGAGACTCCCATAGGGTTCAGTATTAATCAGTGAGACTCCCACAGGGTTCAGTGTTAATCAGTGAGACTCCCACAGGGTTCAGTGTTAATCAGTGAGACTCCCACAGGGCTCAGTGTTAATCCGTGAGACTCCCACAGGGCTCAGTGTTAATCAGTGAGACTCCCATAGGGTTCAGTGTTAATCAGTGAGACTCCCATAGGGTTCAGTGTTAATCAGTGGGGCTCCCACAGGGTTCAGTGTTAATCAGTGAGACTCCCATAGGGTTCAGTGTTAATCAGTCAGACTCCCATAGGGTTCAGTGTTAATAAGTGAGACTCCCACAGGGTTCAGTGTTAATCAGCGAGATTCCCATAGGGTTCAGTGTTAATCAGTGAGACTCCCACAGGGTTCAGTGTTAATCGGTGAGACTCACATAGGGTTCAGTGTTAATCAGTGAGACTCCAATAGGGTTCAGTGTTAATCAGTGAGACTCCCATAGTGTTCAGTGTAAATCACTGAGACTCCCATTGGGTTCGGTGTTAATCAGTAATACTCCCATAGAGTTCGGTGTTAATCAGTGAGACTCCCATAGGGTTCAGTGTTAATCAGTGAGACTCCCGCAGGGTTCAGTGTTAATCAGCGAGATTCCCATAGGGTTCAGTGTTAATCAGTGAGACTCCCACAGGGTTCAGTGTTAATCATTGAGACTCCCATAGGGTCAGTATTAATCGGTGAGACTCCCATAGGGTTCAGTGTTAATCAGTGAGACTCCCATAGGGTTCAGTTTTAATCAGTGAGACTCCCACAGGGTTCAGTCTTAATCAGTGAGACTCCCACAGGGTTTAGTGTTAATCAGTGAGACTCCCATAGGGTTCAGTATTAATCAGTGAGACTCCCACAGGGTTCAGTGTTAATCAGTGAGACTCCCACAGGGTTCAGTGTTAATCAGTGAGACTCCCACAGGGCTCAGTGTTAATCAGTGAGACTCCCACAGGGTTCAGTGTTAATCAGTGAGACTCCAACAGGGTTCAGTGTTAATCAGTGGAACTCCCACAGGGTTCAGTGTTAATCAGTGAGATTCCCACAGGGTTCAGTGTTAATCAGTGAGACTCCCATAGTGTTCAGTGTAAATCACTGAGACTCCCATTGGGTTCGGTGTTAATCAGTGAGACTCCTATAGGGTGCAGTGTTAATCAGTGAGACTCCCATAGGGTTCAGTGTTAATCAGTGAGACTCCCATAGGGTTCAGTGTTAATCAGTGAGACTCCCATAAGGTTCAGTGTTAATCAGTGAGACTCCCATAGGGTTCAGTGTTAATCAGTGAGACTCCCACAGGGTTCACTGTTAATCAGTGAGACACCCACAGGGTTCTGTGTTAATCAGTGAGACTCCCATAGGGTTCAGTGTTAATCAGTGAGACTCCCACAGGGTTCAGTGTTAATCAGTGAGACTCCCATAGGGTTCAGTGTCAATCAGTGAGACTCCCCCAGGGTTCAGTGTTAATCAGTGAGACTCCCATAGGGTTCAGTGTTAAGCAGTGAGACTCCCACAGGGTTCAGTGTTAATCAGCGAGATTCCCATAGGGTTCAGTGTTAATCAGTGAGACTCCCAAAGGGTTCAGTGTTAATCATTGAGACTCCCATAGGGTCAGTATTAATCGGTGAGACTCCCATAGGGTTCAGTGTTAATCAGTGAGACTCCCATAGGGTTCAGTTTTAATCAGTGAGACTCCCACAGGGTTCAGTGTTAATCAGTGAGACTCCCACAGGGTTCAGTGTTAATCTGTGAGACTCCCATAGGGTTCAGTATTAATCAGTGAGACTCCCACAGGGTTCAGTGTTAATCAGTGTGACTCCCACAGGGTTCAGTGTTAATCAGTGAGACTCCCACAGGGCTCAGTGTTAATCAGTGAGACTCCCACAGGGCTCAGTGTTAATCAGTGAGACTCCCACAGGGCTCAGTGTTAATCAGTGAGACTCCCATAGGGTTCAGTGTTAATCAGTGAGACTCCCATAGGGTTCAGTGTTAATCAGTGGGGCTCCCACAGGGTTCAGTGTTAATCAGTGAGACTCCCATAGGGTTCAGTGTTAATCAGTCAGACTCCCATAGGGTTCAGTGTTAATAAGTGAGACTCCCACAGGGTTCAGTGTTAATCAGCGAGATTCCCATAGGGTTCAGTGTTAATCAGTGAGACTCCCACAGGGTTCAGTGTTAATCGGTGAGACTCACATAGGGTTCAGTGTTAATCAGTGAGACTCCCATAGGGTTCAGTGTTAATCAGTGAGACTCCCATAGTGTTCAGTGTAAATCACTGAGACTCCCATTGGGTTCGGTGTTAATCAGTAATACTCCCATAGAGTTCGGTGTTAATCAGTGAGACTCCCATAGGGTTCAGTGTTAATCAGTGAGACTCCCATGGGGTTCAGTGTTAATCAGTGAGAATCCCATAGGGTTCGGTGTTAATCAGTGAGACTCCCACAGGGTTCAGTGTTAATCAGTGAGACACCCACAGGGTTCTGTGTTAATCAGTGAGACTCCCATAGGGTTCAGTGTTAATCAGTGAGACTCCCACAGGGTTCAGTGTTAATCAGTGAGACTCCCATAGGGTTCAGTGTCAATCAGTGAGACTCCCCCAGGGTTCAGTGTTAATCAGTGAGACTCCCATAGGGTTCAGTGTTAAGCAGTGAGACTCCCACAGGGTTCAGTGTTAATCAGCGAGATTCCCATAGGGTTCAGTGTTAATCAGTGAGACTCCCAAAGGGTTCAGTGTTAATCATTGAGACTCCCATAGGGTCAGTATTAATCGGTGAGACTCCCATAGGGTTCAGTGTTAATCAGTGAGACTCCCATAGGGTTCAGTTTTAATCAGTGAGACTCCCACAGGGTTCAGTGTTAATCAGTGAGACTCCCACAGGGTTCAGTGTTAATCTGTGAGACTCCCATAGGGTTCAGTATTAATCAGTGAGACTCCCACAGGGTTCAGTGTTAATCAGTGTGACTCCCACAGGGTTCAGTGTTAATCAGTGAGACTCCCACAGGGCTCAGTGTTAATCAGTGAGACTCCCACAGGGCTCAGTGTTAATCAGTGAGACTCCCACAGGGCTCAGTGTTAATCAGTGAGACTCCCATAGGGTTCAGTGTTAATCAGTGAGACTCCCATAGGGTTCAGTGTTAATCAGTGGGGCTCCCACAGGGTTCAGTGTTAATCAGTGAGACTCCCATAGGGTTCAGTGTTAATCAGTCAGACTCCCATAGGGTTCAGTGTTAATAAGTGAGACTCCCACAGGGTTCAGTGTTAATCAGCGAGATTCCCATAGGGTTCAGTGTTAATCAGTGAGACTCCCACAGGGTTCAGTGTTAATCGGTGAGACTCACATAGGGTTCAGTGTTAATCAGTGAGACTCCCATAGGGTTCAGTGTTAATCAGTGAGACTCCCATAGTGTTCAGTGTAAATCACTGAGACTCCCATTGGGTTCGGTGTTAATCAGTAATACTCCCATAGAGTTCGGTGTTAATCAGTGAGACTCCCATAGGGTTCAGTGTTAATCAGTGAGACTCCCATGGGGTTCAGTGTTAATCAGTGAGAATCCCATAGGGTTCGGTGTTAATCAGTGAGACTCCCATAAGGTTCAGTGTTAATCAGTGAGACTCCCACAGGGTTCAGTGTTAATCAGTGAGACTCCCACAGGGTTCAGGGTTAATCAGGGAGACACCCATAGGGTTCAGTGTTAATCAGTGAGACTCCCACAGGGTTCAGTGTTAATCAGCGAGATTCCCATAGGGTTCAGTGTTAATCAGTGAGACTCCCACAGGGTTCAGTGTTAATCATTGAGACTCCCATAGGGTCAGTATTAATCGGTGAGACTCCCATAGGGTTCAGTGTTAATCAGTGAGACTCCCATAGGGTTCAGTTTTAATCAGTGAGACTCCCACAGGGTTCAGTGTTAATCAGTGAGACTCCCACAGGGTTCAGTGTTAATCAGTGAGACTCCCACAGGGTTGAGTGTTAATCAGTGAGACTCCCATAGGGTTCAGTGTTAATCAGTGAGACTCCCATAGGGTTCAGTGTTAATCAGTGAGACTCCCATAGAGTTCAGTGTTAATCAGTGAGACTCCCATAGGGTTCAGTGTTAATCAGTGAGACTCCCACAGGGTTCATGTGTTAATCAGTGAGACTCCCATAGGGTTCAGTGTTAATCAGTGAGACTCCCATAGGGTTCAGTGTTAATCAGTGAGACTCCAACAGGGTTCAGTGTTAATCAGTGAGACTCCCTCAGGGTTCAGTGTTAATCAGTGAGACTCCCACAGGGTTCAGTGTTAATTAGTGGGACTCCCACAGGGTTCAGTGTTAATCAGTGAGACTCCCATAGGGTTCAGTGTTAATCAGTGAGACTCCCACAGGGTTCAGTGTTAATCAGTGAGACTCCCATTGGGTTCGGTGTTAATCAGTGAGACTCCCATAGGGTTCAGTGTTAATCAGTGAGACTCCCATAGGGTTCAGTGCTAATCAGTGATATTCCCATAGGATTCAGTGCTAATCAGTGAGATTCCCATAGGGCTCAGTGTTTATCAGTGAGACTCCCATAGGGTTCAATGTTAATCAGTGAGATTCCCATAAGGTTCAGTGTTAATCAGTGAGACTCCCATAGGGTTCAGTGTTAATCAGTGAGACTCCCACAGGGTTCAGTGTTAATCAATGAGAATCCCATAGGGTTCAGGATTAATCAGTGAGACTCCCACCGGGTTCAGTGTTAATCAGCGAGATTCCCATAGGGTTCAGTGTTAATCAGTGAGACGCCCACAGGGTTCAGTGCTAATCAGTGATATTCCCATAGCATTCAGTGCTAGTCAGTGAGATTCCCATGGGGTTCAGTGTTAATCAGTGAGACTCCCATAGGGTTCAGTGTTAATCAGTGAGACTCCCATAGGGTTCAGTGTTAATCAGTGAGACTCCCACAGGGTTCAGTGTTAATTGGTGAGACTCACATAGGGTTCAGTGTTAATCAGTGAGACTCCCATAGGGTTCAGTGTTAATCAGTGAGACTCCCATAGGGTTCAGTGTTAATCAGTGGGGCTCCCACAGGGTTCAGTGTTAATCAGTGAGACTCCCATAGGGTTCAGTGTTAATCAGTCAGACTCCCATAGGGTTCAGTGTTAATAAGTGAGACTCCCACAGGGTTCAGTGTTAATCAGCGAGATTCCCATAGGGTTCAGTGTTAATCAGTGAGACTCCCACAGGGTTCAGTGTTAATCGGTGAGACTCACATAGGGTTCAGTGTTAATCAGTGAGACTCCCATAGGGTTCAGTGTTAATCAGTGAGACTCCCATAGTGTTCAGTCTAAATCACTGAGACTCCCATTGGGTTCGGTGTTAATCAGTAATACTCCCATAGAGTTCGGTGTTAATCAGTGAGACTCCCATAGGGTTCAGTGTTAATCAGTGAGACTCCCATGGGGTTCAGTGTTAATCAGTGAGAATCCCATAGGGTTCGGTGTTAATCAGTGAGACTCCCATAGGGTTCAGTGTTAATCAGTGAGACTCCCACAAGGTTCAGTGTTAATCAGTGAGACTCCCACAGGGTTCAGGGTTAATCAGGGAGACACCCATAGGGTTCAGTGTTAATCAGTGAGACTCCCACAGGGTTCAGTGTTAATCAGCGAGATTCCCATAGGGTTCAGTGTTAATCAGTGAGACTCCCACAGGGTTCAGTGTTAATCATTGAGACTCCCATAGGGTCAGTATTAATCGGTGAGACTCCCATAGGGTTCAGTGTTAATCAGTGAGACTCCCATAGGGTTCAGTTTTAATCAGTGAGACTCCCACAGGGTTCAGTGTTAATCAGTGAGACTCCCACAGGGTTCAGTGTTAATCAGTGAGACTCCCACAGGGTTGAGTGTTAATCAGTGAGACTCCCATAGGGTTCAGTGTTAATCAGTGAGACTCCCATAGGGTTCGGTGTTAATCAGTGAGACTCCCATAGTGTTCAGTGTTAATCAGTGAGACTCCCATAGGGTTCAGTGTTAATCAGTGAGACTCCCACAGGGTTCATGTGTTAATCAGTGAGACTCCCATAGGGTTCAGTGTTAATCAGTGAGACTCCCATAGGGTTCAGTGTTAATCAGTGAGACTCCAACAGGGTTCAGTGTTAATCAGTGAGACTCCCTCAGGGTTCAGTGTTAATCAGTGAGACTCCCACAGGGTTCAGTGTTAATTAGTGGGACTCCCACAGGGTTCAGTGTTAATCAGTGAGACTCCCATAGGGTTCAGTGTTAATCAGTGAGACTCCCACAGGGTTCAGTGTTAATCAGTGAGACTCCCATTGGGTTCGGTGTTAATCAGTGAGACTCCCATAGGGTTCAGTGTTAATCAGTGAGACTCCCATAGGGTTCAGTGCTAATCAGTGATATTCCCATAGGATTCAGTGCTAATCAGTGAGATTCCCATAGGGTTCAGTGTTTATCAGTGAGACTCCCATAGGGTTCAATGTTAATCAGTGAGATTCCCATAAGGTTCAGTGTTAATCAGTGAGACTCCCACAGGGTTCAGTGTTAATCAATGAGACTCCCATAGCGTTCAGTGTTAATCAGTGAGACTCCCACAGGGTTCAGTGTTAATCAATGAGACTCCCATAGGGTTCAGTATTAATCAGTGAGACTCCCACCGGGTTCAGTGTTAATCAGCGAGATTCCCATAGGGTTCAGTGTTAATCAGTGAGACGCCCACAGGGTTCAGTGCTAATCCGTGATATTCCCATAGCATTCAGTGCTAGTCAGTGAGATTCCCATGGGGTTCAGTGTTAATCAGTGAGACTCCCATAGGGTTCAATGTTAATCAGTGAGACACCCACAGGGTTCAGTGTTAATCAGTGAGACTCCCACAGGGTTCAGTGTTAATCAGTGAGACTCCCATAGGGTTCAGTGTTAATCAGTGAGACTCCCACAGGGTTCATGTGTTAATCAGTGAGACTCCCATAGGGTTCAGTGTTAATCAGTGAGACTCCCATAGGGTTCAGTGTTAATCAGTGAGACTCCAACAGGGTTCAGTGTTAATCAGTGAGACTCCCTCAGGGTTCAGTGTTAATCAGTGAGACTCCCACAGGGTTCAGTGTTAATCAGTGGAACTCCCACAGGGTTCAGTGTTAATCAGTGAGATTCCCACAGGGTTCAGTGTTAATCAGTGAGACTCCCATAGTGTTCAGTGTAAATCACTGAGACTCCCATTGGGTTCGGTGTTAATCAGTGAGACTCCTATAGGGTGCAGTGTTAATCAGTGAGACTCCCATAGGGTTCAGTGTTAATCAGTGAGACTCCCATAGGGTTCAGTGTTAATCAGTGAGACTCCCATAGGGTTCAGTGTTAATCAGTGAGACTCCCATAGGGTTCAGTGTTAATCAGTGAGACTCCCACAGGGTTCAGTGTTAATCAGTGAGACACCCACAGGGTTCTGTGTTAATCAGTGAGACTCCCATAGGGTTCAGTGTTAATCAGTGAGACTCCCACAGGGTTCAGTGTTAATCAGTGAGACTCCCATAGGGTTCAGTGTCAATCAGTGAGACTCCCCCAGGGTTCAGTGTTAATCAGTAAGACTCCCATAGGGTTCAGTGTTAAGCAGTGAGACTCCCACAGGGTTCAGTGTTAATCAGCGAGATTCCCATAGGGTTCAGTGTTAATCAGTGAGACTCCCACAGGGTTCAGTGTTAATCAGTGAGACTCCCATTGGGTTCGGTGTTAATCAGTGAGACTCCCATAGGGTTCAGTGTTAATCAGTGAGACTCCCATAGGGTTCAGTGCTAATCAGTGATATTCCCATAGGATTCAGTGCTAATCAGTGAGATTCCCATAGGGTTCAGTGTTTATCAGTGAGACTCCCATAGGGTTCAATGTTAATCAGTGAGATTCCCATAAGGTTCAGTGTTAATCAGTGAGACTCCCACAGGGTTCAGTGTTAATCAATGAGACTCCCATAGCGTTCAGTGTTAATCAGTGAGACTCCCACAGTGTTCAGTGTTAATCAATGAGACTCCCATAGGGTTCAGTATTAATCAGTGAGACTCCCACCGGGTTCAGTGTTAATCAGCGAGATTCCCATAGGGTTCAGTGTTAATCAGTGAGACGCCCACAGGGTTCAGTGCTAATCCGTGATATTCCCATAGCATTCAGTGCTAGTCAGTGAGATTCCCATGGGGTTCAGTGTTAATCAGTGAGACTCCCATAGGGTTCAATGTTAATCAGTGAGACACCCACAGGGTTCAGTGTTAATCAGTGAGACTCCCACAGGGTTCAGTGTTAATCAGTGAGACTCCCATAGGGTTCAGTGTTAATCAGTGAGACTCCCACAGGGTTCATGTGTTAATCAGTGAGACTCCCATAGGGTTCAGTGTTAATCAGTGAGACTCCCATAAGGTTCAGTGTTAATCAGTGAGACTCCAACAGGGTTCAGTGTTAATCAGTGAGACTCCCTCAGGGTTCAGTGTTAATCAGTGAGACTCCCACAGGGTTCAGTGTTAATCAGTGGAACTCCCACAGGGTTCAGTGTTAATCAGTGAGATTCCCACAGGGTTCAGTGTTAATCAGTGAGACTCCCATAGTGTTCACTGTAAATCACTGAGACTCCCATTGGGTTCGGTGTTAATCAGTGAGACTCCTATAGGGTGCAGTGTTAATCAGTGAGACTCCCATAGGGTTCAGTGTTAATCAGTGAGACTCCCATAGGGTTCAGTGTTAATCAGTGAGACTCCCATAGGGTTCAGTGTTAATCAGTGAGACTCCCATAGGGTTCAGTGTTAATCAGTGAGACTCCCACAGGGTTCAGTGTTAATCAGTGAGACACCCACAGGGTTCTGTGTTAATCAGTGAGACTCCCATAGGGTTCAGTGTTAATCAGTGAGACTCCCACAGGGTTCAGTGTTAATCAGTGAGACTCCCATAGGGTTCAGTGTCAATCAGTGAGACTCCCCCAGGGTTCAGTGTTAATCAGTGAGACTCCCATAGGGTTCAGTGTTAAGCAGTGAGACTCCCACAGGGTTCAGTGTTAATCAGCGAGATTCCCATAGGGTTCAGTGTTAATCAGTGAGACTCCCAAAGGGTTCAGTGTTAATCATTGAGACTCCCATAGGGTCAGTATTAATCGGTGAGACTCCCATAGGGTTCAGTGTTAATCAGTGAGACTCCCATAGGGTTCAGTTTTAATCAGTGAGACTCCCACAGGGTTCAGTGTTAATCAGTGAGACTCCCACAGGGTTCAGTGTTAATCTGTGAGACTCCCATAGGGTTCAGTATTAATCAGTGAGACTCCCACAGGGTTCAGTGTTAATCAGTGTGACTCCCACAGGGTTCAGTGTTAATCAGTGAGACTCCCACAGGGCTCAGTGTTAATCAGTGAGACTCCCACATGGCTCAGTGTTAATCAGTGAGACTCCCACAGGGCTCAGTGTTAATCAGTGAGACTCCCATAGGGTTCAGTGTTAATCAGTGAGACTCCCATAGGGTTCAGTGTTAATCAGTGGGGCTCCCACAGGGTTCAGTGTTAATCAGTGAGACTCCCATAGGGTTCAGTGTTAATCAGTCAGACTCCCATAGGGTTCAGTGTTAATAAGTGAGACTCCCACAGGGTTCAGTGTTAATCAGCGAGATTCCCATAGGGTTCAGTGTTAATCAGTGAGACTCCCACAGGGTTCAGTGTTAATCGGTGAGACTCACATAGGGTTCAGTGTTAATCAGTGAGACTCCCATAGGGTTCAGTGTTAATCAGTGAGACTCCCATAGTGTTCAGTGTAAATCACTGAGACTCCCATTGGGTTCGGTGTTAATCAGTAATACTCCCATAGAGTTCGGTGTTAATCAGTGAGACTCCCATAGGGTTCAGTGTTAATCAGTGAGACTCCCATGGGGTTCAGTGTTAATCAGTGAGAATCCCATAGGGTTCGGTGTTAATCAGTGAGACTCCCATAGGGTTCAGTGTTAATCAGTGAGACTCCCACAGGGTTCAGTGTTAATCAGTGAGACTCCCACAGGGTTCAGGGTTAATCAGGGAGACACCCATAGGGTTCAGTGTTAATCAGTGAGACTCCCACAGGGTTCAGTGTTAATCAGCGAGATTCCCATAGGGTTCAGTGTTAATCAGTGAGACTCCCACAGGGTTCAGTGTTAATCATTGAGACTCCCATAGGGTCAGTATTAATCGGTGAGACTCCCATAGGGTTCAGTGTTAATCAGTGAGACTCCCATAGGGTTCAGTTTTAATCAGTGAGACTCCCACAGGGTTCAGTGTTAATCAGTGAGACTCCCACAGGGTTCAGTGTTAATCAGTGAGACTCCCACAGGGTTGAGTGTTAATCAGTGAGACTCCCATAGGGTTCAGTGTTAATCAGTGAGACTCCCACAGGGTTCAGTGTTAATCAGTGGAACTCCCACAGGGTTCAGTGTTAATCAGTGAGATTCCCACAGGGTTCAGTGTTAATCAGTGAGACTCCCATAGGGTTCAGTGTTAATCAGTGAGACTCCCACAGGGTTCAGTGTTAATTGGTGAGACTCACATAGGGTTCAGTGTTAATCAGTGAGACTCCCATAGGGTTCAGTGTTAATCAGTGAGACTCCCATAGGGTTCAGTGTTAATCAGTGGGGCTCCCACAGGGTTCAGTTTTAATCAGTGAGACTCCCATAGGGTTCAGTGTTAATCAGTCAGACTCCCATAGGGTTCAGTGTTAATAAGTGAGACTCCCACAGGGTTCAGTGTTAATCAGCGAGATTCCCATAGGGTTCGGTGTTAATCAGTGAGACTCCCACAGGGTTCAGTGTTAATCGGTGAGACTCACATAGGGTTCAGTGTTAATCAGTGAGACTCCCATAGGGTTCAGTGTTAATCAGTGAGACTCCCATAGTGTTCAGTCTAAATCACTGAGACTCCCATTGGGTTCGGTGTTAATCAGTAATACTCCCATAGAGTTCGGTGTTAATCAGTGAGACTCCCATAGGGTTCAGTGTTAATCAGTGAGACTCCCATGGGGTTCAGTGTTAATCAGTGAGAATCCCATAGGGTTCGGTGTTAATCAGTGAGACTCCCATAGGGTTCAGTGTTAATCAGTGAGACTCCCACAAGGTTCAGTGTTAATCAGTGAGACTCCCACAGGGTTCAGGGTTAATCAGGGAGACACCCATAGGGTTCAGTGTTAATCAGTGAGACTCCCACAGGGTTCAGTGTTAATCAGCGAGATTCCCATAGGGTTCAGTGTTAATCAGTGAGATTCCCACAGGGTTCAGTGTTAATCATTGAGACTCCCATAGGGTCAGTATTAATCGGTGAGACTCCCATAGGGTTCAGTGTTAATCAGTGAGACTCCCATAGGGTTCAGTTTTAATCAGTGAGACTCCCACAGGGTTCAGTGTTAATCAGTGAGACTCCCACAGGGTTCAGTGTTAATCAGTGAGACTCCCACAGGGTTGAGTGTTAATCAGTGAGACTCCCATAGGGTTCAGTGTTAATCAGTGAGACTCCCATAGGGTTCGGTGTTAATCAGTGAGACTCCCATAGTGTTCAGTGTTAATCAGTGAGACTCCCATAGGGTTCAGTGTTAATCAGTGAGACTCCCACAGGGTTCATGTGTTAATCAGTGAGACTCCCATAGGGTTCAGTGTTAATCAGTGAGACTCCCATAGGGTTCAGTGTTAATCAGTGAGACTCCAACAGGGTTCAGTGTTAATCAGTGAGACTCCCTCAGGGTTCAGTGTTAATCAGTGAGACTCCCACAGGGTTCAGTGTTAATTAGTGGGACTCCCACAGGGTTCAGTGTTAATCAGTGAGACTCCCATAGGGTTCAGTTTTAATCAGTGAGACTCCCACAGGGTTCAGTGTTAATCAGTGAGACTCCCACAGGGTTCAGTGTTAATCAGTGAGACTCCCACAGGGTTGAGTGTTAATCAGTGAGACTCCCATAGGGTTCAGTGTTAATCAGTGAGACTCCCATAGGGTTCGGTGTTAATCAGTGAGACTCCCATAGTGTTCAGTGTTAATCAGTGAGACTCCCATAGGGTTCAGTGTTAATCAGTGAGACTCCCACAGGGTTCATGTGTTAATCAGTGAGACTCCCATAGGGTTCAGTGTTAATCAGTGAGACTCCCATAGGGTTCAGTGTTAATCAGTGAGACTCCAACAGGGTTCAGTGTTAATCAGTGAGACTCCCTCAGGGTTCAGTGTTAATCAGTGAGACTCCCACAGGGTTCAGTGTTAATTAGTGGGACTCCCACAGGGTTCAGTGTTAATCAGTGAGACTCCCATAGGGTTCAGTGTTAATCAGTGAGACTCCCACAGGGTTCAGTGTTAATCAGTGAGACTCCCATTGGGTTCGGTGTTAATCAGTGAGACTCCCATAGGGTTCAGTGTTAATCAGTGAGACTCCCATAGGGTTCAGTGCTAATCAGTGATATTCCCATAGGATTCAGTGCTAATCAGTGAGATTCCCATAGGGTTCAGTGTTTATCAGTGAGACTCCCATAGGGTTCAATGTTAATCAGTGAGATTCCCATAAGGTTCAGTGTTAATCAGTGAGACTCCCACAGGGTTCAGTGTTAATCAATGAGACTCCCATAGCGTTCAGTGTTAATCAGTGAGACTCCCACAGGGTTCAGTGTTAATCAATGAGACTCCCATAGGGTTCAGTATTAATCAGTGAGACTCCCACCGGGTTCAGTGTTAATCAGCGAGATTCCCATAGGGTTCAGTGTTAATCAGTGAGACGCCCACAGGGTTCAGTGCTAATCCGTGATATTCCCATAGCATTCAGTGCTAGTCAGTGAGATTCCCATGGGGTTCAGTGTTAATCAGTGAGACTCCCATAGGGTTCAATGTTAATCAGTGAGACACCCACAGGGTTCAGTGTTAATCAGTGAGACTCCCACAGGGTTCAGTGTTAATCAGTGAGACTCCCATAGGGTTCAGTGTTAATCAGTGAGACTCCCACAGGGTTCATGTGTTAATCAGTGAGACTCCCATAGGGTTCAGTGTTAATCAGTGAGACTCCCATAGGGTTTAGTGTTAATCAGTGAGACTCCAACAGGGTTCAGTGTTAATCAGTGAGACTCCCTCAGGGTTCAGTGTTAATCAGTGAGACTCCCACAGGGTTCAGTGTTAATCAGTGGAACTCCCACAGGGTTCAGTGTTAATCAGTGAGATTCCCACAGGGTTCAGTGATAATCAGTGAGACTCCCATAGTGTTCAGTGTAAATCACTGAGACTCCCATTGGGTTCGGTGTTAATCAGTGAGACTCCTATAGGGTGCAGTGTTAATCAGTGAGACTCCCATAGGGTTCAGTGTTAATCAGTGAGACTCCCATAGGGTTCAGTGTTAATCAGTGAGACTCCCATAGGGTTCAGTGTTAATCAGTGAGACTCCCATAGGGTTCAGTGTTAATCAGTGAGACTCCCACAGGGTTCAGTGTTAATCAGTGAGACACCCACAGGGTTCTGTGTTAATCAGTGAGACTCCCATAGGGTTCAGTGTTAATCAGTGAGACTCCCACAGGGTTCAGTGTTAATCAGTGAGACTCCCATAGGGTTCAGTGTCAATCAGTGAGACTCCCCCAGGGTTCAGTGTTAATCAGTGAGACTCCCATAGGGTTCAGTGTTAAGCAGTGAGACTCCCACAGGGTTCAGTGTTAATCAGCGAGATTCCCATAGGGTTCAGTGTTAATCAGTGAGACTCCCAAAGGGTTCAGTGTTAATCATTGAGACTCCCATAGGGTCAGTATTAATCGGTGAGACTCCCATAGGGTTCAGTGTTAATCAGTGAGACTCCCATAGGGTTCAGTTTTAATCAGTGAGACTCCCACAGGGTTCAGTGTTAATCAGTGAGACTCCCACAGGGTTCAGTGTTAATCTGTGAGACTCCCATAGGGTTCAGTATTAATCAGTGAGACTCCCACAGGGTTCAGTGTTAATCAGTGTGACTCCCACAGGGTTCAGTGTTAATCAGTGAGACTCCCACAGGGCTCAGTGTTAATCAGTGAGACTCCCACATGGCTCAGTGTTAATCAGTGAGACTCCCACAGGGCTCAGTGTTAATCAGTGAGACTCCCATAGGGTTCAGTGTTAATCAGTGAGACTCCCATAGGGTTCAGTGTTAATCAGTGAGACTCCCACAGGGTTCAGTGTTAATCAGTGTGACTCCCACAGGGTTCAGTGTTAATCAGTGGGGCTCCCACAGGGTTCAGTGTTAATCAGTGAGACTCCCATAGGGTTCAGTGTTAATCAGTCAGACTCCCATAGGGTTCAGTGTTAATAAGTGAGACTCCCACAGGGTTCAGTGTTAATCAGCGAGATTCCCATAGGGTTCAGTGTTAATCAGTGAGACTCCCACAGGGTTCAGTGTTAATCGGTGAGACTCACATAGGGTTCAGTGTTAATCAGTGAGACTCCCATAGGGTTCAGTGTTAATCAGTGAGACTCCCATAGTGTTCAGTGTAAATCACTGAGACTCCCATTGGGTTCGGTGTTAATCAGTAATACTCCCATAGAGTTCGGTGTTAATCAGTGAGACTCCCATAGGGTTCAGTGTTAATCAGTGAGACTCCCATGGGGTTCAGTGTTAATCAGTGAGAATCCCATAGGGTTCGGTGTTAATCAGTGAGACTCCCATAGGGTTCAGTGTTAATCAGTGAGACTCCCACAGGGTTCAGTGTTAATCAGTGAGACTCCCACAGGGTTCAGGGTTAATCAGGGAGACACCCATAGGGTTCAGTGTTAATCAGTGAGACTCCCACAGGGTTCAGTGTTAATCAGCGAGATTCCCATAGGGTTCAGTGTTAATCAGTGAGACTCCCACAGGGTTCAGTGTTAATCATTGAGACTCCCATAGGGTCAGTATTAATCGGTGAGACTCCCATAGGGTTCAGTGTTAATCAGTGAGACTCCCATAGGGTTCAGTTTTAATCAGTGAGACTCCCACAGGGTTCAGTGTTAATCAGTGATACTCCCACAGGGTTCAGTGTTAATCAGTGAGACTCCCACAGGGTTGAGTGTTAATCAGTGAGACTCCCATAGGGTTCAGTGTTAATCAGTGAGACTCCCATAGGGTTCGGTGTTAATCAGTGAGACTCCCATAGAGTTCAGTGTTAATCAGTGAGACTCCCATAGGGTTCAGTGTTAATCAGTGAGACTCCCACAGGGTTCATGTGTTAATCAGTGAGACTCCCATAGGGTTCAGTGTTAATCAGTGAGACTCCCATAGGGTTCAGTGTTAATCAGTGAGACTCCAACAGGGTTCAGTGTTAATCAGTGAGACTCCCTCAGGGTTCAGTGTTAATCAGTGAGACTCCCACAGGGTTCAGTGTTAATTAGTGGGACTCCCACAGGGTTCAGTGTTAATCAGTGAGACTCCCATAGGGTTCAGTGTTAATCAGTGAGACTCCCACAGGGTTCAGTGTTAATCAGTGAGACTCCCATTGGGTTCGGTGTTAATCAGTGAGACTCCCATATGGTTCAGTGTTAATCAGTGAGACTCCCATAGGGTTCAGTGCTAATCAGTGATATTCCCATAGGATTCAGTGCTAATCAGTGAGATTCCCATAGGGCTCAGTGTTTATCAGTGAGACTCCCATAGGGTTCAATGTTAATCAGTGAGATTCCCATAAGGTTCAGTGTTAATCAGTGAGACTCCCATAGGGTTCAGTGTTAATCAGTAAGACTCCCACAGGGTTCAGTGTTAATCAATGAGACTCCCATAGTGTTCAGGATTAATCAGTGAGACTCCCACCGGGTTCAGTGTTAATCAGCGAGATTCCCATAGGGTTCAGTGTTAATCAGTGAGACGCCCACAGGGTTCAGTGCTAATCAGTGATATTCCCATAGCATTCAGTGCTAGTCAGTGAGATTCCCATGGGGTTCAGTGTTAATCAGTGAGACTCCCATAGGGTTCAGTGTTAATCAGTGAGACTCCCATAGGGTTCAGTGTTAATCAGTGAGACTCCCACAGGGTTCAGTGTTAATTGGTGAGACTCACATAGGGTTCAGTGTTAATCAGTGAGACTCCCATAGGGTTCAGTGTTAATCAGTGAGACTCCCATAGGGTTCAGTGTTAATCAGTGGGGCTCCCACAGGGTTCAGTGTTAATCAGTGAGACTCCCATAGGGTTCAGTGTTAATCATTCAGACTCCCATAGGGTTCAGTGTTAATAAGTGAGACTCCCACAGGGTTCAGTGTTAATCAGCGAGATTCCCATAGGGTTCAGTGTTAATCAGTGAGACTCCCACAGGGTTCAGTGTTAATCGGTGAGACTCACATAGGGTTCAGTGTTAATCAGTGAGACTCCCATAGGGTTCAGTGTTAATCAGTGAGACTCCCATAGTGTTCAGTGTAAATCACTGAGACTCCCATTGGGTTCGGTGTTAATCAGTAATACTCCCATAGAGTTCGGTGTTAATCAGTGAGACTCCCATAGGGTTCAGTGTTAATCAGTGAGACTCCCATGGGGTTCAGTGTTAATCAGTGAGAATCCCATAGGGTTCGGTGTTAATCAGTGAGACTCCCATAGGGTTCAGTGTTAATCAGTGAGACTCCCACAAGGTTCAGTGTTAGTCAGTGAGACTCCCACAGGGTTCAGGGTTAATCAGGGAGACACCCATAGGGTTCAGTGTTAATCAGTGAGACTCCCACAGGGTTCAGTGTTAATCAGCGAGATTCCCATAGGGTTCAGTGTTAATCAGTGAGACTCCCACAGGGTTCAGTGTTAATCATTGAGACTCCCATAGGGTCAGTATTAATCGGTGAGACTCCCATAGGGTTCAGTGTTAATCAGTGAGACTCCCATAGGGTTCAGTTTTAATCAGTGAGACTCCCACAGGGTTCAGTGTTAATCAGTGAGACTCCCACAGGGTTCAGTGTTAATCAGTGAGACTCCCACAGGGTTGAGTGTTAATCAGTGAGACTCCCATAGGGTTCAGTGTTAATCAGTGAGACTCCCATAGGGTTCGGTGTTAATCAGTGAGACTCCCATAGTGTTCAGTGTTAATCAGTGAGACTCCCATAGGGTTCAGTGTTAATCAGTGAGACTCCCACAGGGTTCATGTGTTAATCAGTGAGACTCCCATAGGGTTCAGTGTTAATCAGTGAGACTCCCATAGGGTTCAGTGTTAATCAGTGAGACTCCAACAGGGTTCAGTGTTAATCAGTGAGACTCCCTCAGGGTTCAGTGTTAATCAGTGAGACTCCCACAGGGTTCAGTGTTAATTAGTGGGACTCCCACAGGGTTCAGTGTTAATCAGTGAGACTCCCATAGGGTTCAGTGTTAATCAGTGAGACTCCCACAGGGTTCAGTGTTAATCAGTGAGACTCCCATTGGGTTCGGTGTTAATCAGTGAGACTCCCATAGGGTTCAGTGTTAATCAGTGAGACTCCCATAGGGTTCAGTGCTAATCAGTGATATTCCCATAGGATTCAGTGCTAATCAGTGAGATTCCCATAGGGTTCAGTGTTTATCAGTGAGACTCCCATAGGGTTCAATGTTAATCAGTGAGATTCCCATAAGGTTCAGTGTTAATCAGTGAGACTCCCACAGGGTTCAGTGTTAATCAATGAGACTCCCATAGGGTTCAGTGTTAATCAGTGAGACTCCCACAGGGTTCAGTGTTAATCAATGAGACTCCCATAGGGTTCAGTATTAATCAGTGAGACTCCCACCGGGTTCAGTGTTAATCAGCGAGATTCCCATAGGGTTCAGTGTTAATCAGTGAGACGCCCACAGGGTTCAGTGCTAATCAGTGATATTCCCATAGCATTCAGTGCTAGTCAGTGAGATTCCCATGGGGTTCAGTGTTAATCAGTGAGACTCCCATAGGGTTCAATGTTAATCAGTGAGACACCCACAGGGTTCAGTGTTAATCTGTGAGACTCCCACAGGGTTCAGTGTTAATCAGTGAGACTCCCATAGGGTTCAGTGTTAATCAGTGAGACTCCCACAGGGTTCATGTGTTAATCAGTGAGACTCCCATAGGGTTCAGTGTTAATCAGTGAGACTCCCATAGGGTTCAGTGTTAATCAGTGAGACACCCACAGGGTTCAGTGTTAATCAGTGAGACTCCCTCAGGGTTCAGTGTTAATCAGTGAGACTCCCACAGGGTTCAGTGTTAATCAGTGAGACTCCCACAGGGTTCAGTGTTAATCAGTGAGACTCCCATAGGGTTCAGTATTAATCAGTGAGACTCCCACAGGGTTCAGTGTTAATCAGTGAGACTCCCATTGGGTTTGGTGTTAATCAGTGAGACTCCCATAGGGTTCAGTGTTAATCAGTGAGACTCCCATAGGGTTCAGTGCTAATCAGTTATATTCCCATAGGATTCAGTGCTAATCAGTGAGATTCCCATAGGGTTCAGTGTTTATCAGTGAGACTCCCATAGGGTTCAATGTTATTCAGTGAGATTCCCATAAGGTTCAGTGTTAATCAGTGAGACTCCCACAGGGTTCAGTGTTAATCAATGAGACTCCCATAGGGTTCAGTGTTAATCAGTGAGACTCCCACAGGGTTCAGTGTTAATCAATGAGACTCCCATAGGGTTCAGTATTAATCAGTGAGACTCCCACCGGGTGCAGTGTTAATCAGCGAGATTCCCATAGGGTTCAGTGTTAATCAGTGAGACGCCCA
This sequence comes from Petromyzon marinus, assembly GCF_048934315.1. Lineage (NCBI taxonomy): Eukaryota > Metazoa > Chordata > Hyperoartia > Petromyzontiformes > Petromyzontidae > Petromyzon > Petromyzon marinus. The sequence goes on along the minus strand of NW_027423058.1, from coordinate 332,164 downwards.
CAGGGTTCAGTGCTAATCAGTGATATTCCCATAGCATTCAGTGCTAGTCAGTGAGATTCCCATGGGGTTCAGTGTTAATCAGTGAGACTCCCATAGGGTTCAATGTTAATCAGTGAGACACCCACAGGGTTCAGTGTTAATCAGTGAGACTCCCACAGGGTTCAGTGTTAATCAGTGAGACTCCCATAGGGTTCAGTGTTAATCAGTGAGACTCCCACAGGGTTCATGTGTTAATCAGTGAGACTCCCATAGGGTTCAGTGTTAATCAGTGAGACTCCCATAGGGTTCAGTGTTAATCAGTGAGACTCCAACAGGGTTCAGTGTTAATCAGTGAGACTCCCTCAGGGTTCAGTGTTAATCAGTGAGACTCCCACAGGGTTCAGTGTTAATTAGTGGGACTCCCACAGGGTTCAGTGTTAATCAGTGAGACTCCCATAGGGTTCAGTGTTAATCAGTGAGACTCCCACAGGGTTCAGTGTTAATCAGTGAGACTCCCATTGGGTTCGGTGTTAATCAGCGAGATTCCCATAGGGTTCAGTGTTAATCAGTGAGATGCCCACAGGGTTCAGTGCTAATCAGTGATATTCCCATAGCATTCAGTGCTAGTCAGTGAGATTCCCATGGGGTTCAGTGTTTATCAGTGAGACTCCCATAGGGTTCAATGTTAATCAGTGAGATTCCCATAAGGTTCAGTGTTAATCAGTGAGACTCCCACAGGGTTCAGTGTTAATCAATGAGACTCCCATAGGGTTCAGTGTTAATCAGTGAGACTCCAACAGGGTTCAGTGTTAATCAGTGAGACTCCCTCAGGGTTCAGTGTTAATCAGTGAGACTCCCACAGGGTTCAGTGTTAATTAGTGGGACTCCCACAGGGTTCAGTGTTAATCAGTGAGACTCCCATAGGGTTCAGTGTTAATCAGTGAGACTCCCACAGGGTTCAGTGTTAATCAGTGAGACTCCCATTGGGTTCGGTGTTAATCAGCGAGATTCCCATAGGGTTCAGTGTTAATCAGTGAGATGCCCACAGGGTTCAGTGCTAATCAGTGATATTCCCATAGCATTCAGTGCTAGTCAGTGAGATTCCCATGGGGTTCAGTGTTTATCAGTGAGACTCCCATAGGGTTCAATGTTAATCAGTGAGATTCCCATAAGGTTCAGTGTTAATCAGTGAGACTCCCACAGGGTTCAGTGTTAATCAATGAGACTCCCATAGGGTTCAGTGTTAATCAGTGAGACTCCCACAGGGTTCAGTGTGAATCAATGAGACTCCCATAGGGTTCAGTATTAATCAGTGAGACTCCCACCGGGTTCAGTGTTAATCAGTGAGATTCCCATAGGGTTCAGTGTTAATCAGTGAGACTCCCACAGGGTTCAGTGCTAATCAGTGATATTCCGATAGCATTCAGTGCTAGTCAGTGAGATTCCCATGGGGTTCAGTGTTAATCAGTGAGACTCCCACAGGGTTCAGTGTTAATCAGTGAGACTCCCATAGGGTTCAGTGTTAATTAGTGAGACTCCCATAGGGTTCAGTGTTAATCAGTGAGACTCCCACAGGGTTCAGTGTTAATCAGTGAGACTCCCATAGGGTTCAGTATTAATCAGTGAGACTTCCACCGGGTTCAGTGTTAATCAGCGAGATTCCCATGGGGTTCAGTGTTAATCAGTGAGACTCCCATAGGGTTCAGCGTTAATCAGTGAGAATCCCATAAGGTTCGGTGTTAATCAGTGAGACTCCCACAGGGTTCAGTGTTAATCAGGGAGACTCCCACAGGGTTCAGTGTTAATCAGTGAGACTCCCATAGGGTTCAGTGTTAATCAGTGAGACTCCCACAGGGTTCAGTGTTAATCAGTGAGACTCCCATAGGGTTCAGTGTTAATCAGTGAGACTCCCACAGAGTTCAGTGTTAATCAGTGAGACTCCCATTGGGTTCGGTGTTAATCAGTGAGACTCCCATAGGGTTCAGTGTTAATCAGTGAGACTCCCATAGGGTTCAGTGCTAATCAGTGATATTCCCATAGGATTCAGTGCTAATCAGTGAGATTCCCATAGGGTTCAGTGTTAATCAGTGAGTCTCCCATAGGGTTCAATGTTAATCAGTGAGACTCCCATAAGGTTCAGTGTTAATCAGTGAGACTCCCACAGGGTTCAGTGTTAATCAATGAGACTCCCATAGGGTTCAGTATTAATCAGTGAGACTCCCACCGGGTTCAGTGTTAATCAGCGAGATTCCCATAGGGTTCAGTGTTAATCAGTGAGACTCCCACAGGGTTCAGTGCTAATCAGTGATATTCCCATAGCATTCAGTGCTAGTCAGTGAGATTCCCATGGGGTTCAGTGTTAATCAGTGAGACTCCCATAGGGTTCAGTGTTAATCGGTGAGACTCCCATAGGGTTCAATGTTAATCAGTGAGACTCCCACAGGGTTCAGTGTTAATCAGTGAGACTCCCACAGGGTTCAGTGTTAATCAGTGAGACTCCCATAGGGTTCAGTGTTAATTGGTGAGACTCCCACAGGGTTCAGTGTTAATCAGTGAGACTCCCATAGGGTTCAGTATTAATCAGTGAGACTCCCACCGGGTTCAGTGTTAAACAGCGAGATTCCCATAGGGTTCAGTTTTAATCAGTGAGACTCCCATAGGGTTCAATGTTAATCAGTGAGACTCCCACAGGGTTCAGTGTTAATCAGTGAGACTCCCACAGGGTTCAGTGTTAATCAGTGAGACTCCCATAGGGTTCAGTGTTAATTATTGAGACTCCCACAGGGTTCAGTGTTAATCAGTGAGACTCCCACAGGGTTAAGTGTTAATCAGTGAGACTCCCATAGGGTTCAGTGTTAATCAGTGAGACTCCCACAGGGTTCAGTGTTAATCAGTGAGACTCCCATAGGGTTCAGTATTAATCAGTGAGACTCCCACCGGGTTCAGTGTTAATCAGCGAGATTCCCATAGGGTTCAGTTTTAATCAGTGAGACTCCCATAGGGTTCAATGTTAATCAGTGAGACTCCCACAGGGTTCAGTGTTAATCAGTGAGACTCCCACAGGGTTCAGTGTTAATCAGTGAGACTCCCATAGGGTTCAGTGTTTATCAGTGAGACTCCCATAGGGTTCAATGTTAATCAGTGAGATTCCCATAAGGTTCAGTGTTAATCAGTGAGACTCCCACAGGGTTCAGTGTTAATCAATGAGACTCCCATAGGGTTCAGTGTTAATCAGTGAGACTCCCACAGGGTTCAGTGTTAATCAATGAGACTCCCATAGGGTTCAGTATTAATCAGTGAGACTCCCACCGGGTTCAGTGTTAATCAGCGAGATTCCCATAGGGTTCAGTGTTAATCAGTGAGACTCCCACAGGGTTCAGTGCTAATCAGTGATATTCCCATAGCATTCAGTGCTAGTCAGTGAGATTCCCATGGGGTTCGGTGTTAATCAGTGAGACTCCCATAGGGTTCAGTGTTAATCAGTGAGACTCCCATAGGGTTCAATGTTAATCAGTGAGACACCCACAGGGTTCAGTGTTAATCAGTGAGACTCCCACAGGGTTCAGTGTTAATCAGTGAGACTCCCATAGGGTTCAGTGTTAATTAGTGAGACTCCCATAGGGTTCAGTGTTAATCAGTGAGACTCCCACAGGGTTCAGTGTTAATCAGTGAGACTCCCATAGGGTTCAGTATTAATCAGTGAGACTCCCACCGGGTTCAGTGTTAATCAGCGAGATTCCCATGGGGTTCAGTGTTAATCAGTGAGACTCCCACAGGGTTCAGTGTTAATCAGTGAGACTTCCATAGGGTTCAGTGTTAATCAGTGAGACTCCCATAGGGGTCAGTGTTAATCATTGAGACTCACACAGGGTTCAATGTTAATCAGTGAGATTCCCACAGGGTTCTGTGTTAATCAGTGAGACTCCCACAGGGTTCAGTGTTAATCAGTGAGACTCCCATAGGGTTCAGCGTTAATCAGTGAGAATCCCATAAGGTTCGGTGTTAATCAGTGAGACTCCCACAGGGTTCAGTGTTAATCAGGGAGACTCCCACAGGGTTCAGTGTTAATCAGTGAGACTCCCATAGGGTTCAGTGTTAATCAGTGAAACTCCCACAGGGTTCAGTGTTAATCAGTGAGACTCCCATAGGGTTCAGTGTTAATCAGTGAGACTCCCACAGGGTTCAGTGTTAATCAGTGAGACTCCCATTGGGTTCGGTGTTAATCAGTGAGACTCCCATAGGGTTCAGTGTTAATCAGTCAGACTCCCATAGGGTTCAGTGCTAATCAGTGATATTCCCATAGGATTCAGTGCTAATCAGTGAGATTCCCATAGGGTTCAGTGTTAATCAGTGAGACTCCCATAGGGTTCAATGTTAATCAGTGAGACTCCCATAAGGTTCAGTGTTAATCAGTGAGACTCCCACAGGGTTCAGTGTTAATCAATGAGACCCCCATAGGGTTCAGTGTTAATCAGTGAGACTCCCACAGGGTTCAGTGTTAATCAATGAGACTCCCATAGGGTTCAGTATTAATCAGTGAGACTCCCACCGGGTTCAGTGTTAATCAGCGAGATTCCCATAGGGTTCAGTGTTAATCAGTGAGACTCCCACAGGGTTCAGTGCTAATCAGTGATATTCCCATAGCATTCAGTGCTAGTCAGTGAGATTCCCATGGGGTTCAGTGTTAATCAGTGAGACTCCCATAGGGTTCAGTGTTAATCAGTGAGACTCCCATAGGGTTCAATGTTAATCAGTGAGACTCCCACAGGGTTAAGTGTTAATCAGTGAGACTCCCACAGGGTTCAGTGTTAATCAGTGAGACTCCCATAGGGTTCAGTGTTAATTGGTGAGACTCCCATAGGGTTCAGTGTTAATCAGTGAGACTCCCACAGGGTTCAGTGTTAATCAGTGAGACTCCCATAGGGTTCAGTATTAATCAGTGAGACTCCCACCGGGTTCAGTGTTAATCAGCGAGATTCCCATAGGGTTCAGTTTTAATCAGTGAGACTCCCATAGGGTTCAATGTTAATCGGTGAGACTCCCACAGGTTTCAGTGTTAATCAGTGAGACTCCCACAGGGTTCAGTGTTAATCAGTGAGACTCCCATAGGGTTCAGTGTTAATTATTGAGACTCCCACAGGGTTCAGTGTTAATCAGTGAGACTCCCACAGGGTTCAGTGTTAATCAGTGAGACTCCCATAGGGTTCAGTGTTAATCAGTGAGACTCCCACAGGGTTCAGTGTTAATCAGTGAGACTCCCATAGGGTTCAGTATTAATCAGTGAGACTCCCACCGGGTTCAGTGTTAATCAGCGAGATTCCCATAGGGTTCAGTTTTAATCAGTGAGAGACCCATAGGGTTCAGTGTTAATCAGTGAGACTCCCACAGGGTTCAGTGTTAACCAGTAAGACTCCCATTGGGTTCGGTGTTAATCAGTGAGACTCCCATAGGGTTCAGTGTTAATCAGTGAGACTCCCATAGGGTTCAGTGCTAATCAGTGATATTCCCATAGGATTCAGTGCTAATCAGTGAGATTCCCATAGGGTTCAGTGTTAATCAGTGAGACTCCCATAGGGTTCAATGTTAATCAGTGAGACTCCCATAAGGTTCAGTGTTAACCAGTGAGACTCCCACAGGGTTCAGTGTTAATCAATGAGACCCCCATAGGGTTCAGTGTTAATCAGTGAGACTCCCACAGGGTTCAGTGTTAATCAATGAGACTCCCATAGGGTTCAGTATTAATCAGTGAGACTCCCACCGGGTTCAGTGTTAATCAGCGAGATTCCCATAGGGTTCATTGTTAATCAGTGAGACTCCCACAGGGTTCAGTGCTAATCAGTGATATTCCCATAGCATTCAGTGCTAGTCAGTGAGATTCCCATGGGGTTCAGTGTTAATCAGTGAGACTCCCATAGGGTTCAGTGTTAATCAGTGAGACTCCCATAGGGTTCAATGTTAATCAGTGAGACTCCCACAGGGTTCAGTGTTAATCAGTGAGACTCCCACAGGGTGCAGTGTTAATCAGCGAGATTCCCATAGGGTTCAGTTTTAATCAGTGAGACTCCCATAGGGTTCAATGTTAATCAGTGAGACTCCCACAGGGTTCAGTGTTAATCAGTGAGACTCCCACAGGGTTCAGTGTTAATCAGTGAGACTCCCATAGGGTTCAGTGTTAATTATTGAGACTCCCATAGGGTTCATTGTTAATCAGTGAGACTCCCACAGGGTTCAGTGTTAATCAGTGAGACTCCCATAGGGTTCAGTATTAAACAGTGAGACTCCCACCGGGTTCAGTGTTAATCAGCGAGATTCCCATAGGGTTCAGTTTTAATCAGTGAGACTCCCATAGGGTTCAATGTTAATCAGTGAGACTCCCACAGGGTTCAGTGTTAATCAGTGAGACTCCCACAGGGTTCAGTGTTAATCAGTGAGACTCCCATAGGGTTCAGTGTTAATCAGTGAGACTCCCACAGGGTTCAGTGTTAATCAGTGAGACTCCCATTGGGTTCGGTGTTAATCAGTGAGACTCCCATAGGGTTCAGTGTTAATCAGTGAGACTCCCATAGGGTTCAGTGCTAATCAGTGATATTCCCATAGGATTCAGTGCTAATCAGTGAGATTCCCATAGGGTTCAGTGTTAATCAGTGAGACTCCCATAGGGTTCAATGTTAATCAGTGAGACTCCCATAAAGTTCAGTGTTAATCAGTGAGACTCCCACAGGGTTCAGTGTTAATCAATGAGACCCCCATTGGGTTCAGTGTTAATCAGTGAGACTCCCACAGGGTTCAGTGTTAATCAATGAGACTCCCATAGGGTTCAGTATTAATCAGTGAGACTCCCACCGGGTTCAGTGTTAATCAGCGAGATTCCCATAGGGTTCAGTGTTAATCAGTGAGACTCCCACAGGGTTCAGTGCTAATCAGTGATATTCCCATAGCATTCAGTGCTAGTCAGTGAGATTCCCATGGGGTTCAGTGTTAATCAGTGAGACTCCCATAGGGTTCAGTGTTAATCAGTGAGACTCCCATAGGGTTCAATGTTAATCAGTGAGACTCCCACAGGGTTCAGTGTTAATCAGTGAGACTCCCACGGGGTTCAGTGTTAATCAGTGAGACTCCCATAGGGTTCAGTGTTAATTGGTGAGACTCCCATAGGGTTCAGTGTTAATCAGTGAGACTCCCACAGGGTTCAGTGTTAATCAGTGAGACTCCCATAGGGTTCAGTATTAATCAGTGAGACTCCCACCGGGTTCAGTGTTAATTATTGAGACTCCCATAGGGTTCAGTGTTAATCAGTGAGACTCCCACAGGGTTCAGTGTTAATCAGTGAGACTCCCATAGGGTTCAGTGTTAATTATTGAGACTCCCATAGGGTTCAGTGTTAATCAGTGAGACTCCCATAGGGTTCAGTATTAATCAGTGAGACTCCCACCGGGTTCAGTGTTAATCAGCGAGATTCCCATGGGTTCAGTGTTAATCAGTGAGACTCCCACAGGGTTCAGTGTTAATCAGTGAGACTTCCATAGGGTTCAGTGTTAATCAGTGAGACTCCCATAGGGGTCAGTGTTAATCATTGAGACTCACACAGGGTTCAATGTTAATCAGTGAGATTCCCACAGGGTTCTGTGTTAATCAGTGAGACTCCCACAGGGTTCAGTGTTAATCAGTGAGACTTCCATAGGGTTCAGCATTAATCAGTGAGAATCCCATAGGGTTCGGTGTTAATCAGTGAGACTCCCACAGGGTTCAGTGTTAATCAGGGAGACTCCCACAGGGTTCAGTGTTAATCAGTGAGACTCCCACAGGGTTCAGTGTTAATCAGGGAGACTCCCATAGGGTTCAGTGTTAATCAGTGAGACTCCCACAGGGTTCAGTGTTAATCAGTGAGACTCCCATTGGGTTCGGTGTTAATCAGTGAGACTCCCATAGGGTTCAGTGTTAATCAGTGAGACTCCCATAGGGTTCGGTGCTAATCAGGGATATTCCCATAGGATTCAGTGCTAATCAGTGAGATTCCCATAGGGTTCAGTGTTAATCAGTGAGACTCCCATAGGGTTCAATGTTAATCAGTGAGACTCCCATAAGGTTCAGTGTTAATCAGTGAGACTCCCACAGGGTTCAGTGTTAATCAATGAGACCCCCATAGGGTTCAGTGTTAATCAGTGAGACTCCCACAGGGTTCAATGTTAATCAATGAGACTCCCATAAAGTTCAGTGTTAATCAGTGAGACTCCCACAGGGTTCAGTGTTAATCAATGAGACCCCCATAGGGTTCAGTGTTAATCAGTGAGACTCCCACAGGGTTCAGTGTTAATCAATGAGACTCCCATAGGGTTCAGTATTTATCAGTGAGACTCCCACCGGGTTCAGTGTTAATCAGCGAGATTCCCATAGGGTTCAGTGTTAATCAGTGAGACTCCCACAGGGTTCAGTGCTAATCAGTGATATTCCCATAGCATTCAGTGCTAGTCAGTGAGATTCCCATGGGGTTCAGTGTTAATCAGTGAGACTCCCATAGGGTTCAGTGTTAATCAGTGAGACTCCCATAGGGTTCAATGTTAATCAGTGAGACTCCCACAGGGTTCAGTGTTAATCAGTGAGACTCCCACGGGGTTCAGTGTTAATCAGTGAGACTCCCATAGGGATCAGTGTTAATTGGTGAGACTCCCATAGGGTTCAGTGTTAATCAGTGAGACTCCCACAGGGTTCAGTGTTAATCAGTGAGACTCCCATAGGGTTCAGTATTAATCAGTGAGACTCCCACCGGGTTCAGTATTAATCAGCGAGATTCCCATAGGGTTCAGTTTTAATCAGTGAGACTCCCATAGGGTTCAATGTTAATCAGTGAGACTCCCACAGGGTTCAGTGTTAATCAGTGAGACTCCCACAGGGTTCAGTGTTAATCAGTGAGACTCCCATAGGGTTCAGTGTTAATTATTGAGACTCCCATAGGGTTCAGGGTTAATCAGTGAGACTCCCATAGGGTTCAGTATTAATCAGTGAGACTCCCACCGGGTTCAGTGTTAATCAGCGAGATTCCCATAGGGTTCAGTGTTAATCAGTGAGACTCCCACAGGGTTCAGTGTTAATCAGTGAGACTTCCATAGGGTTCAGTGTTAATCAGTGAGACTCCCATAGGGGTCAGTGTTAATCATTGAGACTCACACAGGGTTCAATGTTAATCAGTGAGATTCCCACAGGGTTCTGTGTTAATCAGTGAGACTCCCACAGGGTTCAGTGTTAATCAGTGAGACTCCCATAGGGTTCAGCATTAATCAGTGAGAATCCCATAGGGTTCGGTGTTAATCAGTGAGACTCCCACAGGGTTCAGTGTTAATCAGGGAGACTCCCACAGGGTTCAGTGTTAATCAGTGACACTCACATAGGGTTCAGTGTTAATCAGTGAGACTCCCACAGGGTTCAGTGTTAATCAGGGAGACTCCCATAGGGTTCAGTGTTAATCAGTGAGACTCCCACAGGGTTCAGTGTTAATCAGTGAGACTCCCATTGGGTTCGGTGTTAATCAGTGAGACTCCCATAGGGTTCAGTGTTAATCAGTGAGACTCCCATAGGGTTCAGTGCTAATCAGTGATATTCCCATAGCATTCAGTGCTAGTCAGTGAGATTCCCATGGGGTTCAGTGTTAATCAGTGAGACTCCCATAGGGTTCAGTGTTAATCAGTGCAACTCCCATAGGGTTCAATGTTAATCAGTGAGACTCCCACAGGGTTCAGTGCTAATCAGTGAAACTCCCACAGGGTTCAGTGTTAATCAGTGAGACTCCCATAGGGTTCAGTGTTAATTAGTGAGACTCCCATAGGGCCCAGTGTTAATCGGTGAGACTCCCACAGGGTTCAGTGTTAATCAGTGAGACTCCCATAGGGTTCAGTATTAATCAGTGAGACTCCCACCGGGTTCAGTGTTAATCAGCGAGATTCCCATAGGGTTCAGTGTTAATCAGTGAGACACCCACAGGGTTCAGTGTTAATCAGTGAGACTTACATAGGGTTCAGTGTTAATCAGTGAGACTCCCTTAGGGGTCAGTGTTAATCATTGAGACTCACACAGGGTTCAATGTTAATCAGTGAGATTCCCACAGGGTTCTGTGTTAATCAGTGAGACTCCCACAGGGTTCAGTGTTAATCAGTGAGACTCCCATAGGGTTCAGCGTTAATCAGTGAGAATCCCATAGGGTTCGGTGTTAATCAGTGAGACTCCCACAGGGTTCAGTGTTAATCAGGGAGACTCCCACAGGGTTCAGTGTTAATCAGTGAGACTCCCATAGGGTTCACTGTTAATCAGTGAGACTCCCACAGGATTCAGTGTTAATCAGTGAGACTCCCATAGGGTTCAGTGTTAATCAGTGAGGCTCCCACAGGATTCAGTGTTAATCAGTGAGACTCCCATAGGGTTCAGTGTTAATCAGTGAGACTCCCACAGGGTTCAGTGTTAATCAGCGAGACTCCCACAGGGTTCAGTTTTAATCAATGAGACTCCCACAGGGTTCAGTGTTAATCAGTGAGACTCCCATAGGGTTCAGTATTAATCAGTGCGACTCCCACCGGGTTCAGTGTTAATCAGCGAGATTCCCATAGGGTTCACTTTTAATCAGTGAGACTCCCATAGGGTTCAATGTTAATCAGTGAGACTCCCACAGGGTTCAGTGTTAATCAGTGAGACTCCCACAGGGTTCAGTGTTAATCAGTGAGACTCCCATAGGGTTCAGTGTTAATTATTGAGACTCCCATAGGGTTCAGTGTTAATCAGTGAGACTCCCATAGGGTTCAGTATTAATCAGTGAGACTCCCACCGGGTTCAGTCTTAATCAGCGAGATTCCCATAGGGTTCAGTGTTAATCAGTGAGACTCCCACAGGGTTCAGTGTTAATCAGTGAGACTTCCATAGGGTTCAGTGTTAATCAGTGAGACTCCCATAGGGGTCAGTGTTAATCATTGAGACTCACACAGGGTTCAATGTTAATCAGTGAGATTCCCACAGGGTTCTGTGTTAATCAGTGAGACTCCCACAGGGTTCAGTGTTAATCAGTGAGACTCCCATAGGGTTCAGCATTAATCAGTGAGAATCCCATAGGTTTCGGTGTTAATCAGTGAGACTCCCACAGGGTTCAGTGTTAATCAGGGAGACTCCCACAGGGTTCAGTGTTAATCAGTGAGACTCCCATAGGGTTCAGTGTTAATCAGTGAGACTCCCACAGGGTTCAGTGTTAATCAGGGAGACTCCCATAGGGTTCAATGTTAATCAGTGAGACTCCCATAAGGTTCAGTGTTAATTAGTGAGACTCCCATAGGGTTCAGTGTTAATCAGTGAGACTCCCATAGGGTTCGGTGCTAATCAGTGATATTCCCATAGGATTCAGTGCTAATCAGTGAGATTCCCATAGGGTTCAGTGTTAATCAGTGAGACTCCCATAGGGTTCAATGTTAATCAGTGAGACTCCCATAAGGTTCAGTGTTAATTAGTGAGACTCCCACAGGGTTCAGTGTTAATCAATGAGACCCCCATAGGGTTCAGTGTTAATCAGTGAGACTCCCACAGGGTTCAGTGTTAATCAATGAGACTCCCATAGGGTTCAGTATTTATCAGTGAGACTCCCACCGGGTTCAGTGTTAATCAGCGAGATTCCCATAGGGTTCAGTGTTAATCAGTGAGACTCCCACAGGGTTCAGTGCTAATCAGTGATATTCCCATAGCATTCAGTGCTAGTCAGTGAGATTCCCATGGGGTTCAGTGTTAATCAGTGAGACTCCCATAGGGTTCAGTGTTAATCAGTGCAACTCCCATAGGGTTCAATGTTAATCAGTGAGACTCCCACAGGGTTCAGTGCTAATCAGTGAAACTCCCACAGGGTTCAGTGTTAATCAGTGAGACTCCCATAGGGTTCAGTGTTAATTAGTGAGACTCCCATAGGGTCCAGTGTTAATCGGTGAGACTCCCACAGGGTTCAGTGTTAATCAGTGAGACTCCCATAGGGTTCAGTATTAATCAGTGAGACTCCCACCGGGTTCAGTGTTAATCAGCGAGATTCCCATAGGGTTCAGTGTTAATCAGTGAGACACCCACAGGGTTCAGTGTTAATCAGTGAGACTTACATAGGGTTCAGTGTTAATCAGTGAGACTCCCTTAGGGGTCAGTGTTAATCATTGAGACTCACACAGGGTTCAATGTTAATCAGTGAGATTCCCACAGGGTTCTGTGTTAATCAGTGAGACTCCCACAGGGTTCAGTGTTAATCAGTGAGACTCCCATAGGGTTCAGCGTTAATCAGTGAGAATCCCATAGGGTTCGGTGTTAATCAGTGAGACTCCCACAGGGTTCAGTGTTAATCAGGGAGACTCCCACAGGGTTCAGTGTTAATCAGTGAGACTCCCATAGGGTTCAGTGTTAATCAGTGAGACTCCCACAGGATTCAGTGTTAATCAGTGAGACTCCCATAGGGTTCAGTGTTAATCAGTGAGGCTCCCACAGGATTCAGTGTTAATCAGTGAGACTCCCATAGGGTTCAGTGTTAATCAGTGAGACTCCCACAGGGTTCAGTGTTAATCAGCGAGACTCCCACAGGGTTCAGTTTTAATCAATGAGACTCCCACAGGGTTCAGTGTTAATCAGTGAGACTCCCATAGGGTTCAGTATTAATCAGTGCGACTCCCACCGGGTTCAGTGTTAATCAGCGAGATTCCCATAGGGTTCAGTTTTAATCAGTGAGACTCCCATAGGGTTCAATGTTAATCAGTGAGACTCGCTCAGGGTTCAGTGTTAATCAGTGAGACTCCCACAGGGTTCAGTGTTAATCAGTGAGACTCCCATAGGGTTCAGTGTTAATTATTGAGACTCCCATAGGGTTCAGTGTTAATCAGTGAGACTCCCATAGGGTTCAGTATTAATCAGTGAGACTCCCACCGGGTTCAGTGTTAATCAGCGAGATTCCCATAGGGTTCAGTGTTAATCAGTGAGACTCCCACAGGGTTCAGTGTTAATCAGTGAGACTTCCATAGGGTTCAGTGTTAATCAGTGAGACTCCCATAGGGGTCAGTGTTAATCATTGAGACTCACACAGGGTTCAATGTTAATCAGTGAGATTCCCACAGGGTTCTGTGTTAATCAGTGAGACTCCCACAGGGTTCAGTGTTAATCAGTGAGACTCCCATAGGGTTCAGCATTAATCAGTGAGAATCCCATAGGGTTCGGTGTTAATCAGTGAGACTCCCACAGGGTTCAGTGTTAATCAGGGAGACTCCCACAGGGTTCAGTGTTAATCAGTGAGACTCCCATAGGGTTCAGTGTTAATCAGTGAGACTCCCACAGGGTTCAGTGTTAATCAGGGAGACTCCCATAGGGTTCAGTGTTAATCAGTGAGAGTCCCACAGGGTTCAGTGTTAATCAGTGAGACTCCCATTGGGTTCGGTGTTAATCAGTGAGACTCCCATAGGGTTCAGTGTTAATCAGTGAGACTCCCATAGGGTTCGGTGCTAATCAGGGATATTCCCATAGGATTCAGTGCTAATCAGTGAGATTCCCTTAGGGTTCAGTGTTAATCAGTGAGACTCCCATAGGGTTCAATGTTAATCAGTGAGACTCCCATAAGGTTCAGTGTTAATCAGTGAGACTCCCACAGGGTTCAGTGTTAATCAATGAGACCCCCATAGGGTTCAGTGTTAATCAGTGAGACTCCCACAGGGTTCAATGTTAATCAATGAGACTCCCATAAAGTTCAGTGTTAATCAGTGAGACTCCCACAGGGTTCAGTGTTAATCAATGAGACCCCCATAGGGTTCAGTGTTAATCAGTGAGACTCCCACAGGGTTCAGTGTTAATCAATGAGACTCCCATAGGGTTCAGTATTTATCAGTGAGACTCCCACCGGGTTCAGTGTTAATCAGCGAGATTCCCATAGGGTTCAGTGTTAATCAGTGAGACTCCCACAGGGTTCAGTGCTAATCAGTGATATTCCCATAGCATTCAGTGCTAGTCAGTGAGATTCCCATGGGGTTCAGTGTTAATCAGTGAGACTCCCATAGGGTTCAGTGTTAATCAGTGAGACTCCCATAGGGTTCAATGTTAATCAGTGAGACTCCCACAGGGTTCAGTGTTAATCAGTGAGACTCCCACGGGGTTCAGTGTTAATCAGTGAGACTCCCATAGGGATCAGTGTTAATTGGTGAGACTCCCATAGGGTTCAGTGTTAATCAGTGAGACTCCCATAGGGTTCAGTATTAATCAGTGAGACTCCCACCGGGTTCAGTGTTAATCAGCGAGATTCCCATAGGGTTCAGTTTTAATCAGTGAGACTCCCATAGGGTTCAATGTTAATCAGTGAGACTCCCACAGGGTTCAGTGTTAATCAGTGAGACTCCCACAGGGTTCAGTGTTAATCAGTGAGACTCCCATAGGGTTCAGTGTTAATTATTGAGACTCCCATAGGGTTCAGTGTTAATCAGTGAGACTCCCACAGGGTTCAGTGTTAATCAGTGAGACTCCCATAGGGTTCAGTGTTAATTATTGAGACTCCCATAGGGTTCGGTGTTAATCAGTGAGACTCCCATAGGGTTCAGTATTAATCAGTGAGACTCCCACCGGGTTCAGTGTTAATCAGCGAGATTCCCATAGGGTTCAGTTTTAATCAGTGAGACTCCCATAGGGTTCAATGTTAATCAGTGAGACTCCCACAGGGTTCAGTGTTAATCAGTGAGACTCCCACAGGGTTCAGTGTTAATCAGTGAGACTCCCATAGGGTTCAGTGTTAATTATTGAGACTCCCATAGGGTTCAGTGTTAATCAGTGAGACTCCCACAGGGTTCAGTGTTAATCAGTGAGACTCCCATAGGGTTCAGTGTTAATTATTGAGACTCCCATAGGGTTCGGTGTTAATCAGTGAGACTCCCATAGGGTTCAGTATTAATCAGTGAGACTCCCACCGGGTTCAGTGTTAATCAGCGAGATTCCCATAGGGTTCAGTGTTAATCAGTGAGACTCCCACAGGGTTCAGTGTTAATCAGTGAGACTTCCATAGGGTTCAGTGTTAATCAGTGAGACTCCCATAGGGGTCAGTGTTAATCATTGAGACTCACACAGGGTTCAATGTTAATCAGTGAGATTCCCACAGGGTTCTGTGTTAATCAGTGAGACTCCCACAGGGTTCAGTGTTAATCAGTGAGACTCCCATAGGGTTCAGCATTAATCAGTGAGAATCCCATAGGGTTCGGTGTTAATCAGTGAGACTCCCACAGGGTTCAGTGTTAATCAGGGAGACTCCCACAGGGTTCAGTGTTAATCAGTGAGACTCCCATTGGGTTCAGTGTTAATCAGTGAGACTCCCACAGGGTTCAGTGTTAATCAGGGAGACTCCCATAGGGTTCAGTGTTAATCAGTGAGACTCCCACAGGGTTCAGTGTTAATCAGTGAGACTCCCATTGGGTTCGGTGTTAATCAGTGAGACTCCCATAGGGTTCAGTGTTAATCAGTGAGACTCCCATAGGGTTCGGTGCTAATCAGGGATATTCCCATAGGATTCAGTGCTAATCAGTGAGATTCCCTTAGGGTTCAGTGTTAATCAGTGAGACTCCCATAGGGTTCAATGTTAATCAGTGAGACTCCCATAAGGTTCAGTGTTAATCAGTGAGACTCCCACAGGGTTCAGTGTTAATCAATGAGACCCCCATAGGGTTCAGTGTTAATCAGTGAGACTCCCACAGGGTTCAATGTTAATCAATGAGACTCCCATAAAGTTCAGTGTTAATCAGTGAGACTCCCACAGGGTTCAGTGTTAATCAATGAGACCCCCATAAGGTTCAGTGTTAATCAGTGAGACTCCCACAGGGTTCAGTGTTAATCAATGAGACTCCCATAGGGTTCAGTATTTATCAGTGAGACTCCCACCGGGTTCAATGTTAATCAGCGAGATTCCCATAGGGTTCAGTGTTAATCAGTGAGACTCCCACAGGGTTCAGTGCTAATCAGTGATATTCCCATAGCATTCAGTGCTAGTCAGTGAGATTCCCATGGGGTTCAGTGTTAATCAGTGAGACTCCCATAGGTTTCAGTGTTAATCAGTGAGACTCCCATAGGGTTCAATGTTAATCAGTGAGACTCCCACAGGGTTCAGTGTTAATCAGTGAGACTCCCACGGGGTTCAGTGTTAATCAGTGAGACTCCCATAGGGATCAGTGTTAATTGGTGAGACTCCCATAGGGTTCAGTGTTAATCAGTGAGACTCCCATAGGGTTCAGTATTAATCAGTGAGACTCCCACCGGGTTCAGTGTTAATCAGCGAGATTCCCATAGGGTTCAGTTTTAATCAGTGAGACTCCCATAGGGTTCAATGTTAATCAGTGAGACTCCCACAGGGTTCAGTGTTAATCAGTGAGACTCCCACAGGGTTCAGTGTTAATCAGTGAGACTCCCATAGGGTTCATTGTTAATTATTGAGACTCCCATAGGGTTCAGTGTTAATCAGTGAGACTCCCATAGGGTTCAGTATTAATCAGTGAGACTCCCACCGGGTTCAGTGTTAATCAGCGAGATTCCCATAGGGTTCAGTGTTAATCAGTGAGACTCCCACAGGGTTCAGTGTTAAACAGTGAGACTTCCATAGGGTTCAGTGTTAATCAGTGAGACTCCCATAGGGGTCAGTGTTAATCATTGAGACTCACACAGGGTTCAATGTTAATCAGTGAGATTCCCACAGGGTTCTGTGTTAATCAGTGAGACTCCCACAGGGTTCAGTGTTAATCAGTGAGACTCCCATAGGGTTCAGCATTAATCAGTGAGAATCCCATAGGGTTCGGTGTTAATCAGTGAGACTCCCACAGGGTTCAGTGTTAATCAGGGAGACTCCCACAGGGTTCAGTGTTAATCAGTGACACTCCCACAGGGTTCAGTGTTAATCAGTGAGACTCCCATTGGGTTCGGTGTTAATCAGTGAGACTCCCATAGGGTTCAGTGTTAATCAGTGAGACTCCCATAGGGTTCGGTGCTAATCAGTGATATTCCCATAGGATTCAGTGCTAATCAGTGAGATTCCCATAGGGTTCAGTGTTAATCAGTGAGACTCCCATAGGGTTCAATGTTAATCAGTGAGACTCCCATAAGGTTCAGTGTTAATCAGTGAGACTCCCACAGGGTTAAGTGTTAATCAATGAGACCCCCATAGGGTTCAGTGTTAATCAGTGAGACTCCCACAGGGTTCAGTGTTAATCAGTTAGACTCCCATTGGGTTCGGTGTTAATCAGTGAGACTCCCATAGGGTTCAGTGTTAATCAGTGAGACTCCCATAGGGTTCGGTGCTAATCAGTGATATTCCCATAGGATTCAGTGCTAATCAGTGAGATTCCCATAGGGTTCAGTGTTAATCAGTGAGACTCCCATAGGGTTCAATGTTAATCAGTGAGACTCCCATAAGGTTCAGTGTTAATCAGTGAGACTCCCACAGGGTTCAGTGTTAATCAGTGAGACTCCCATAGGGTTCAATGTTAATCAGTGAGACTCCCATAAGGTTCAGTGTTAATCAGTGAGACTCCCACAGGGTTCAGTGTTAATCAATGAGACCCCCATAGGGTTCAGTGTTAATCAGTGAGACTCCCACAGGGTTCAATGTTAATCAATGAGACTCCCATAAAGTTCAGTGTTAATCAGTGAGACTCCCACAGGGTTCAGTGTTAATCAATGAGACCCCCATAAGGTTCAGTGTTAATCAGTGAGACTCCCACAGGGTTCAGTGTTAATCAATGAGACTCCCATAGGGTTCAGTATTTATCAGTGAGACTCCCACCGGGTTCAATGTTAATCAGCGAGATTCCCATAGGGTTCAGTGTTAATCAGTGAGACTCCCACAGGGTTCAGTGCTAATCAGTGATATTCCCATAGCATTCAGTGCTAGTCAGTGAGATTCCCATGGGGTTCAGTGTTAATCAGTGAGACTCCCATAGGTTTCAGTGTTAATCAGTGAGACTCCCATAGGGTTCAATGTTAATCAGTGAGACTCCCACAGGGTTCAGTGTTAATCAGTGAGACTCCCACGGGGTTCAGTGTTAATCAGTGAGACTCCCATAGGGATCAGTGTTAATTGGTGAGACTCCCATAGGGTTCAGTGTTAATCAGTGAGACTCCCATAGGGTTCAGTATTAATCAGTGAGACTCCCACCGGGTTCAGTGTTAATCAGCGAGATTCCCATAGGGTTCAGTTTTAATCAGTGAGACTCCCATAGGGTTCAATGTTAATCAGTGAGACTCCCACAGGGTTCAGTGTTAATCAGTGAGACTCCCACAGGGTTCAGTGTTAATCAGTGAGACTCCCATAGGGTTCATTGTTAATTATTGAGACTCCCATAGGGTTCAGTGTTAATCAGTGAGACTCCCATAGGGTTCAGTATTAATCAGTGAGACTCCCACCGGGTTCAGTGTTAATCAGCGAGATTCCCATAGGGTTCAGTGTTAATCAGTGAGACTCCCACAGGGTTCAGTGTTAAACAGTGAGACTTCCATAGGGTTCAGTGTTAATCAGTGAGACTCCCATAGGGGTCAGTGTTAATCATTGAGACTCACACAGGGTTCAATGTTAATCAGTGAGATTCCCACAGGGTTCTGTGTTAATCAGTGAGACTCCCACAGGGTTCAGTGTTAATCAGTGAGACTCCCATAGGGTTCAGCATTAATCAGTGAGAATCCCATAGGGTTCGGTGTTAATCAGTGAGACTCCCACAGGGTTCAGTGTTAATCAGGGAGACTCCCACAGGGTTCAGTGTTAATCAGTGACACTCCCACAGGGTTCAGTGTTAATCAGTGAGACTCCCATTGGGTTCGGTGTTAATCAGTGAGACTCCCATAGGGTTCAGTGTTAATCAGTGAGACTCCCATAGGGTTCGGTGCTAATCAGTGATATTCCCATAGGATTCAGTGCTAATCAGTGAGATTCCCATAGGGTTCAGTGTTAATCAGTGAGACTCCCATAGGGTTCAATGTTAATCAGTGAGACTCCCATAAGGTTCAGTGTTAATCAGTGAGACTCCCACAGGGTTCAGTGTTAATCAGTGAGACTCCCATAGGGTTCAATGTTAATCAGTGAGACTCCCATAAGGTTCAGTGTTAATCAGTGAGACTCCCACAGGGTTCAGTGTTAATCAATGAGACCCCCATAGGGTTCAGTGTTAATCAGTGAGACTCCCACAGGGTTCAATGTTAATCAATGAGACTCCCATAAAGTTCAGTGTTAATCAGTGAGACTCCCACAGGGTTCAGTGTTAATCAATGAGACCCCCATAAGGTTCAGTGTTAATCAGTGAGACTCCCACAGGGTTCAGTGTTAATCAATGAGACTCCCATAGGGTTCAGTATTTATCAGTGAGACTCCCACCGGGTTCAATGTTAATCAGCGAGATTCCCATAGGGTTCAGTGTTAATCAGTGAGACTCCCACAGGGTTCAGTGCTAATCAGTGATATTCCCATAGCATTCAGTGCTAGTCAGTGAGATTCCCATGGGGTTCAGTGTTAATCAGTGAGACTCCCATAGGTTTCAGTGTTAATCAGTGAGACTCCCATAGGGTTCAATGTTAATCAGTGAGACTCCCACAGGGTTCAGTGTTAATCAGTGAGACTCCCACGGGGTTCAGTGTTAATCAGTGAGACTCCCATAGGGATCAGTGTTAATTGGTGAGACTCCCATAGGGTTCAGTGTTAATCAGTGAGACTCCCATAGGGTTCAGTATTAATCAGTGAGACTCCCACCGGGTTCAGTGTTAATCAGCGAGATTCCCATAGGGTTCAGTTTTAATCAGTGAGACTCCCATAGGGTTCAATGTTAATCAGTGAGACTCCCACAGGGTTCAGTGTTAATCAGTGAGACTCCCACAGGGTTCAGTGTTAATCAGTGAGACTCCCATAGGGTTCATTGTTAATTATTGAGACTCCCATAGGGTTCAGTGTTAATCAGTGAGACTCCCATAGGGTTCAGTATTAATCAGTGAGACTCCCACCGGGTTCAGTGTTAATCAGCGAGATTCCCATAGGGTTCAGTGTTAATCAGTGAGACTCCCACAGGGTTCAGTGTTAAACAGTGAGACTTCCATAGGGTTCAGTGTTAATCAGTGAGACTCCCATAGGGGTCAGTGTTAATCATTGAGACTCACACAGGGTTCAATGTTAATCAGTGAGATTCCCACAGGGTTCTGTGTTAATCAGTGAGACTCCCACAGGGTTCAGTGTTAATCAGTGAGACTCCCATAGGGTTCAGCATTAATCAGTGAGAATCCCATAGGGTTCGGTGTTAATCAGTGAGACTCCCACAGGGTTCAGTGTTAATCAGGGAGACTCCCACAGGGTTCAGTGTTAATCAGTGACACTCCCACAGGGTTCAGTGTTAATCAGTGAGACTCCCATTGGGTTCGGTGTTAATCAGTGAGACTCCCATAGGGTTCAGTGTTAATCAGTGAGACTCCCATAGGGTTCGGTGCTAATCAGTGATATTCCCATAGGATTCAGTGCTAATCAGTGAGATTCCCATAGGGTTCAGTGTTAATCAGTGAGACTCCCATAGGGTTCAATGTTAATCAGTGAGACTCCCATAAGGTTCAGTGTTAATCAGTGAGACTCCCACAGGGTTAAGTGTTAATCAATGAGACCCCCATAGGGTTCAGTGTTAATCAGTGAGACTCCCACAGGGTTCAGTGTTAATCAGTTAGACTCCCATTGGGTTCGGTGTTAATCAGTGAGACTCCCATAGGGTTCAGTGTTAATCAGTGAGACTCCCATAGGGTTCGGTGCTAATCAGTGATATTCCCATAGGATTCAGTGCTAATCAGTGAGATTCCCATAGGGTTCAGTGTTAATCAGTGAGACTCCCATAGGGTTCAATGTTAATCAGTGAGACTCCCATAAGGTTCAGTGTTAATCAGTGAGACTCCCACAGGGTTCAGTGTTAATCAATGAGACCCCCATAGGGTTCAGTGTTAATCAGTGAGACTCCCACAGGGTTCAGTGTTAATCAATGAGACTCCCATAGGGTTCAGTATTTATCAGTGAGACTCTCACCGGGTTCAGTGTTAATCAGCGAGATTCCCATAGGGTTCAGTGTTAATCAGTGAGACTCCCACAGGGTTCAGTGCTAATCAGTGATATTCCCATAGCATTCAGTGCTAGTCAGTGAGATTCCCATGGGGTTCAGTGTTAATCAGTGAGACTCCCATAGGGTTTAGTGTTAATCAGTGAGACTTCCACAGGGTTCAGTGTTAATCAGTGAGACTTCCATAGGGTTCAGTGTTAATCAGTGAGACTCCCTTAGGGGTCAGTGTTAATCATTGAGACTCACACAGGGTTCAATGTTAATCAGTGAGATTCCCACAGGGTTCTGTGTTAATCAGTGAGACTCCCACAGGGTTCAGTGTTAATCAGTGAGACTCCCATAGGGATCAGTGTTAATTGGTGAGACTCCCATAGGGTTCAGTGTTAATCAGTGAGACTCCCATAGGGTTCAGTATTAATCAGTGAAACTCCCACCGGGTTCAGTGTTAATCAGCGAGATTCCCATAGGGTTCAGTTTTAATCAGTGAGACTCCCATAGGGTTCAATGTTAATCAGTGAGACTCCCACAGGGTTCAGTGTTAATCAGTGAGACTCCCACAGGGTTCAGTGTTAATCAGTGAGACTCCCATAGGGTTCATTGTTAATTATTGAGACTCCCATAGGGTTCAGTGTTAATCAGTGAGACTCCCATAGGGTTCAGTATTAATCAGTGAGACTCCCACCGGGTTCAGTGTTAATCAGCGAGATTCCCATAGGGTTCAGTGTTAATCAGTGAGACTCCCACAGGGTTCAGTGTTAAACAGTGAGACTTCCATAGGGTTCAGTGTTAATCAGTGAGACTCCCATAGGGGTCAGTGTTAATCATTGAGACTCACACAGGGTTCAATGTTAATCAGTGAGATTCCCACAGGGTTCTGTGTTAATCAGTGAGACTCCCACAGGGTTCAGTGTTAATCAGTGAGACTCCCATAGGGTTCAGCATTAATCAGTGAGAATCCCATAGGGTTCGGTGTTAATCAGTGAGACTCCCACAGGGTTCAGTGTTAATCAGGGAGACTCCCACAGGGTTCAGTGTTAATCAGTGACACTCCCATAGGGTTCAGTGTTAATCAGTGAGACTCCCACAGGGTTCAGTGTTAATCAGGGAGACTCCCATAGGGTTCAGTGTTAATCAGTGAGACTCCCACAGGGTTCAGTGTTAATCAGTGAGACTCCCATTGGGTTCGGTGTTAATCAGTGAGACTCCCATAGGGTTCAGTGTTAATCAGTGAGACTCCCATAGGGTTCGGTGCTAATCAGTGATATTCCCATAGGATTCAGTGCTAATCAGTGAGATTCCCATAGGGTTCAGTGTTAATCAGTGAGACTCCCATAGGGTTCAATGTTAATCAGTGAGACTCCCATAAGGTTCAGTGTTAATCAGTGAGACTCCCACAGGGTTCAGTGTTAATCAATGAGACCCCCATAGGGTTCAGTGTTAATCAGTGAGACTCCCACAGGGTTCAGTGTTAATCAATGAGACTCCCATAGGGTTCAGTATTTATCAGTGAGACTCCCACCGGGTTCAGTGTTAATCAGCGAGATTCCCATAGGGTTCAGTGTTAATCAGTGAGACTCCCACAGGGTTCAGTGCTAATCAGTGATATTCCCATAGCATTCAGTGCTAGTCAGTGAGATTCCCATGGGGTTCAGTGTTAATCAGTGAGACTCCCACAGGGTTCAGTGCTAATCAGTGAAACTCCCACAGGGTTCAGTGTTAATCAGTGAGACTCCCATAGGGTTCAGTGTTAATTAGTGAGACTCCCATAGGGTTCAGTGTTAATCGGTGAGACTCCCACAGGGTTCAGTGTTAATCAGTGAGACTCCCATAGGGTTCAGTATTAATCAGTGAGACTCCCACCGGGTTCAGTGTTAATCAGCGAGATTCCCATAGGGTTCAGTGTTAATCAGTGAGACATCCACAGGGTTCAGTGTTAATCAGTGAGACTTCCATAGGGTTCAGTGTTAATCAGTGAGACTCCCTTAGGGGTCAGTGTTAATCATTGAGACTCACACAGGGTTCAATGTTAATCAGTGAGATTCCCACAGGGTTCTGTGTTAATCAGTGAGACTCCCACAGGGTTCAGTGTTAATCAGTGAGACTCCCATAGGGTTCAGCGTTAATCAGTGAGAATCCCATAGGGTTCGGTGTTAATCAGTGAGACTCCCATAGGGATCAGTGTTAATTGGTGAGACTCCCATAGGGTTCAGTGTTAATCAGTGAGACTCCCATAGGGTTCAGTATTAATCAGTGAGACTCCCACCGGGTTCAGTGTTAATCAGCGAGATTCCCATAGGGTTCAGTTTTAATCAGTGAGACTCCCATAGGGTTCAATGTTAATCAGTGAGACTCCCACAGGGTTCAGTGTTAATCAGTGAGACTCCCACAGGGTTCAGTGTTAATCAGTGAGACTCCCATAGGGTTCATTGTTAATTATTGAGACTCCCATAGGGTTCAGTGTTAATCAGTGAGACTCCCATAGGGTTCAGTATTAATCAGTGAGACTCCCACCGGGTTCAGTGTTAATCAGCGAGATTCCCATAGGGTTCAGTGTTAATCAGTGAGACTCCCACAGGGTTCAGTGTTAAACAGTGAGACTTCCATAGGGTTCAGTGTTAATCAGTGAGACTCCCATAGGGGTCAGTGTTAATCATTGAGACTCACACAGGGTTCAATGTTAATCAGTGAGATTCCCACAGGGTTCTGTGTTAATCAGTGAGACTCCCACAGGGTTCAGTGTTAATCAGTGAGACTCCCATAGGGTTCAACATTAATCAGTGAGAATCCCATAGGGTTCGGTGTTAATCAGTGAGACTCCCACAGGGTTCAGTGTTAATCAGGGAGACTCCCACAGGGTTCAGTGTTAATCAGTGACACTCCCACAGGGTTCAGTGTTAATCAGTGAGACTCCCATTGGGTTCGGTGTTAATCAGTGAGACTCCCATAGGGTTCAGTGTTAATCAGTGAGACTCCCATAGGGTTCGGTGCTAATCAGTGATATTCCCATAGGATTCAGTGCTAATCAGTGAGATTCCCATAGGGTTCAGTGTTAATCAGTGAGACTCCCATAGGGTTCAATGTTAATCAGTGAGACTCCCATAAGGTTCAGTGTTAATCAGTGAGACTTCCACAGGGTTCAGTGTTAATCAATGAGACCCCCATAGGGTTCAGTGTTAATCAGTGAGACTCCCACAGGGTTCAGTGTTAATCAGTGAGACTCCCATTGGGTTCGGTGTTAATCAGTGAGACTCCCATAGGGTTCAGTGTTAATCAGTGAGACTCCCATAGGGTTCGGTGCTAATCAGTGATATTCCCATAGGATTCAGTGCTAATCAGTGAGATTCCCATAGGGTTCAGTGTTAATCAGTGAGACTCCCATAGGGTTCAATGTTAATCAGTGAGACTCCCATAAGGTTCAGTGTTAATCAGTGAGACTCCCACAGGGTTCAGTGTTAATCAATGAGACCCCCATAGGGTTCAGTGTTAATCAGTGAGACTCCCACAGGGTTCAGTGTTAATCAATGAGACTCCCATAGGGTTCAGTATTTATCAGTGAGACTCTCACCGGGTTCAGTGTTAATCAGCGAGATTCCCATAGGGTTCAGTGTTAATCAGTGAGACTCCCACAGGGTTCAGTGCTAATCAGTGATATTCCCATAGCATTCAGTGCTAGTCAGTGAGATTCCCATGGGGTTCAGTGTTAA
Organism: Petromyzon marinus; assembly: GCF_048934315.1. Taxonomy (NCBI): domain Eukaryota; kingdom Metazoa; phylum Chordata; class Hyperoartia; order Petromyzontiformes; family Petromyzontidae; genus Petromyzon; species Petromyzon marinus. Next base: position 307,410 of record NW_027423058.1, on the reverse strand, counting down.
TCAGTGAGACTCCCATAGGGTTTAGTGTTAATCAGTGAGACTTCCACAGGGTTCAGTGTTAATCAGTGAGACTTCCATAGGGTTCAGTGTTAATCAGTGAGACTCCCTTAGGGGTCAGTGTTAATCATTGAGACTCACACAGGGTTCAATGTTAATCAGTGAGATTCCCACAGGGTTCTGTGTTAATCAGTGAGACTCCCACAGGGTTCAGTGTTAATCAGTGAGACTCCCATAGGGATCAGTGTTAATTGGTGAGACTCCCATAGGGTTCAGTGTTAATCAGTGAGACTCCCATAGGGTTCAGTATTAATCAGTGAAACTCCCACCGGGTTCAGTGTTAATCAGCGAGATTCCCATAGGGTTCAGTTTTAATCAGTGAGACTCCCATAGGGTTCAATGTTAATCAGTGAGACTCCCACAGGGTTCAGTGTTAATCAGTGAGACTCCCACAGGGTTCAGTGTTAATCAGTGAGACTCCCATAGGGTTCATTGTTAATTATTGAGACTCCCATAGGGTTCAGTGTTAATCAGTGAGACTCCCATAGGGTTCAGTATTAATCAGTGAGACTCCCACCGGGTTCAGTGTTAATCAGCGAGATTCCCATAGGGTTCAGTGTTAATCAGTGAGACTCCCACAGGGTTCAGTGTTAAACAGTGAGACTTCCATAGGGTTCAGTGTTAATCAGTGAGACTCCCATAGGGGTCAGTGTTAATCATTGAGACTCACACAGGGTTCAATGTTAATCAGTGAGATTCCCACAGGGTTCTGTGTTAATCAGTGAGACTCCCACAGGGTTCAGTGTTAATCAGTGAGACTCCCATAGGGTTCAGCATTAATCAGTGAGAATCCCATAGGGTTCGGTGTTAATCAGTGAGACTCCCACAGGGTTCAGTGTTAATCAGGGAGACTCCCACAGGGTTCAGTGTTAATCAGTGACACTCCCACAGGGTTCAGTGTTAATCAGTGAGACTCCCATTGGGTTCGGTGTTAATCAGTGAGACTCCCATAGGGTTCAGTGTTAATCAGTGAGACTCCCATAGGGTTCGGTGCTAATCAGTGATATTCCCATAGGATTCAGTGCTAATCAGTGAGATTCCCATAGGGTTCAGTGTTAATCAGTGAGACTCCCATAGGGTTCAATGTTAATCAGTGAGACTCCCATAAGGTTCAGTGTTAATCAGTGAGACTCCCACAGGGTTCAGTGTTAATCAATGAGACCCCCATAGGGTTCAGTGTTAATCAGTGAGACTCCCACAGGGTTCAGTGTTAATCAATGAGACTCCCATAGGGTTCAGTATTTATCAGTGAGACTCTCACCGGGTTCAGTGTTAATCAGCGAGATTCCCATAGGGTTCAGTGTTAATCAGTGAGACTCCCACAGGGTTCAGTGCTAATCAGTGATATTCCCATAGCATTCAGTGCTAGTCAGTGAGATTCCCATGGGGTTCAGTGTTAATCAGTGAGACTCCCATAGGGTTTAGTGTTAATCAGTGAGACTTCCACAGGGTTCAGTGTTAATCAGTGAGACTTCCATAGGGTTCAGTGTTAATCAGTGAGACTCCCTTAGGGGTCAGTGTTAATCATTGAGACTCACACAGGGTTCAATGTTAATCAGTGAGATTCCCACAGGGTTCTGTGTTAATCAGTGAGACTCCCACAGGGTTCAGTGTTAATCAGTGAGACTCCCATAGGGATCAGTGTTAATTGGTGAGACTCCCATAGGGTTCAGTGTTAATCAGTGAGACTCCCATAGGGTTCAGTATTAATCAGTGAAACTCCCACCGGGTTCAGTGTTAATCAGCGAGATTCCCATAGGGTTCAGTTTTAATCAGTGAGACTCCCATAGGGTTCAATGTTAATCAGTGAGACTCCCACAGGGTTCAGTGTTAATCAGTGAGACTCCCACAGGGTTCAGTGTTAATCAGTGAGACTCCCATAGGGTTCATTGTTAATTATTGAGACTCCCATAGGGTTCAGTGTTAATCAGTGAGACTCCCATAGGGTTCAGTATTAATCAGTGAGACTCCCACCGGGTTCAGTGTTAATCAGCGAGATTCCCATAGGGTTCAGTGTTAATCAGTGAGACTCCCACAGGGTTCAGTGTTAAACAGTGAGACTTCCATAGGGTTCAGTGTTAATCAGTGAGACTCCCATAGGGGTCAGTGTTAATCATTGAGACTCACACAGGGTTCAATGTTAATCAGTGAGATTCCCACAGGGTTCTGTGTTAATCAGTGAGACTCCCACAGGGTTCAGTGTTAATCAGTGAGACTCCCATAGGGTTCAGCATTAATCAGTGAGAATCCCATAGGGTTCGGTGTTAATCAGTGAGACTCCCACAGGGTTCAGTGTTAATCAGGGAGACTCCCACAGGGTTCAGTGTTAATCAGTGACACTCCCATAGGGTTCAGTGTTAATCAGTGAGACTCCCACAGGGTTCAGTGTTAATCAGGGAGACTCCCATAGGGTTCAGTGTTAATCAGTGAGACTCCCACAGGGTTCAGTGTTAATCAGTGAGACTCCCATTGGGTTCGGTGTTAATCAGTGAGACTCCCATAGGGTTCAGTGTTAATCAGTGAGACTCCCATAGGGTTCGGTGCTAATCAGTGATATTCCCATAGGATTCAGTGCTAATCAGTGAGATTCCCATAGGGTTCAGTGTTAATCAGTGAGACTCCCATAGGGTTCAATGTTAATCAGTGAGACTCCCATAAGGTTCAGTGTTAATCAGTGAGACTCCCACAGGGTTCAGTGTTAATCAATGAGACCCCCATAGGGTTCAGTGTTAATCAGTGAGACTCCCACAGGGTTCAGTGTTAATCAATGAGACTCCCATAGGGTTCAGTATTTATCAGTGAGACTCCCACCGGGTTCAGTGTTAATCAGCGAGATTCCCATAGGGTTCAGTGTTAATCAGTGAGACTCCCACAGGGTTCAGTGCTAATCAGTGATATTCCCATAGCATTCAGTGCTAGTCAGTGAGATTCCCATGGGGTTCAGTGTTAATCAGTGAGACTCCCACAGGGTTCAGTGCTAATCAGTGAAACTCCCACAGGGTTCAGTGTTTATCAGTGAGACTCCCATAGGGTTCAGTGTTAATTAGTGAGACTCCCATAGGGTTCAGTGTTAATCGGTGAGACTCCCACAGGGTTCAGTGTTAATCAGTGAGACTCCCATAGGGTTCAGTATTAATCAGTGAGACTCCCACCGGGTTCAGTGTTAATCAGCGAGATTCCCATAGGGTTCAGTGTTAATCAGTGAGACATCCACAGGGTTCAGTGTTAATCAGTGAGACTTCCATAGGGTTCAGTGTTAATCAGTGAGACTCCCTTAGGGGTCAGTGTTAATCATTGAGACTCACACAGGGTTCAATGTTAATCAGTGAGATTCCCACAGGGTTCTGTGTTAATCAGTGAGACTCCCACAGGGTTCAGTGTTAATCAGTGAGACTCCCATAGGGTTCAGCGTTAATCAGTGAGAATCCCATAGGGTTCGGTGTTAATCAGTGAGACTCCCACAGGGTTCAGTGTTAATCAGGGAGACTCCCACAGGGTTCAGTGTTAATCAGTGAGACTCCCATAGGGTTCAGTGTTAATCAGTGAGACTCCCACAGGATTCAGTGTTAATCAGTGAGACTCCCATAGGGTTCAGTGTTAATCAGTGAGGCTCCCACAGGATTCAGTGTTAATCAGTGAGACTCCCATAGGGTTCAGTGTTAATCAGTGAGACTCCCACAGGGTTCAGTGTTAATCAGCGAGACTCCCACAGGGTTCAGTTTTAATCAATGAGACTCCCACAGGGTTCAGTGTTAATCAGTGAGACTCCCACCGGGTTCAGTGTTAATCAGCGAGATTCCCATAGGGTTCAGTGTTAATCAGTGAGACTCCCACAGGGTTCAGTGCTAATCAGTGATATTCCCATAGGATTCAGTGCTAATCAGTGAGATTCCCATAGGGTTCAGTGTTAATCAGTGAGACTCCCATAGGGTTCAGTGTTAATCAGTGAGACTCCCACAGGGTTCAGTGTTAATCAGTGAGACTCCCATAGGGTTCAGTGTTAATTATTGAGACTCCCATAGGGTTCGGTGTTAATCAGTGAGACTCCCACAGGGTTCAGTGCTAATCAGTGATATTCCCATAGGATTCAGTGCTAATCAGTGAGATTCCCATAGGGTTCAGTGTTAATCAGTGAGACTCCCATAGGGTTCAGTGTTAATCAGTGAGACTCCCACAGGGTTCAGTGTTAATCAGTGAGACTCCCATAGGGTTCAGTGTTAATTATTGAGACTCCCATAGGGTTCGGTGTTAATCAGTGAGACTCCCATAGGGTTCAGTATTAATCAGTGAGACTCCCACCGGGTTCAGTGTTAATCAGCGAGATTCCCATAGGGTTCAGTGTTAATCAGTGAGACTCCCACAGGGTTCAGTGTTAATCAGTGAGACTTCCATAGGGTTCAGTGTTAATCAGTGAGACTCCCATAGGGGTCAGTGTTAATCATTGAGACTCACACAGGGTTCAATGTTAATCAGTGAGATTCCCACAGGGTTCAGTGTTAATCAGTGAGACTCCCATAGGGTTCAGCATTAATCAGTGAGAATCCCATAGGGTTCGGTGTTAATCAGTGAGACTCCCACAGGGTTCAGTGTTAATCAGGGAGACTCCCATTGGGTTCAGTGTTAATCAGTGAGACTCCCACAGGGTTCAGTGTTAATCAGTGAGACTCCCATAGGGTTCAGTGTTAATTATTGAGACTCCCATAGGGTTCGGTGTTAATCAGTGAGACTCCCATAGGGTTCAGTATTAATCAGTGAGACTCCCACCGGGTTCAGTGTTAATCAGCGAGATTCCCATAGGGTTCAGTGTTAATCAGTGAGACTCGCACAGGGTTCAGTGTTAATCAGTGAGACTTCCATAGGGTTCAGTGTTAATCAGTGAGACTCCCATAGGGGTCAGTGTTAATCATTGAGACTCACACAGGGTTCAATGTTAATCAGTGAGATTCCCACAGGGTTCTGTGTTAATCAGTGAGACTCCCACAGGGTTCAGTGTTAATCAGTGAGACTCCCATAGGGTTCAGCATTAATCAGTGAGAATCCCATAGGGTTCGGTGTTAATCAGTGAGACTCCCACAGGGTTCAGTGTTAATCAGGGAGACTCCCACAGGGTTCAGTGTTAATCAGTGAGACTCCCATTGGGTTCAGTGTTAATCAGTGAGACTCCCACAGGGTTCAGTGTTAATCAGGGAGACTCCCATAGGGTTCAGTGTTAATCAGTGAGACTCCCACAGGGTTCAGTGTTAATCAGTGAGACTCCCATTGGGTTCGGTGTTAATCAGTGAGACTCCCATAGGGTTCAGTGTTAATCAGTGAGACTCCCATAGGGTTCGGTGCTAATCAGGGATATTCCCATAGGATTCAGTGCTAATCAGTGAGATTCCCTTAGGGTTCAGTGTTAATCAGTGAGACTCCCATAGGGTTCAATGTTAATCAGTGAGACTCCCATAAGGTTCAGTGTTAATCAGTGAGACTCCCACAGGGTTCAGTGTTAATCAATGAGACCCCCATAGGGTTCAGTGTTAATCAGTGAGACTCCCACAGGGTTCAATGTTAATCAATGAGACTCCCATAAAGTTCAGTGTTAATCAGTGAGACTCCCACAGGGTTCAGTGTTAATCAATGAGACCCCCATAAGGTTCAGTGTTAATCAGTGAGACTCCCACAGGGTTCAGTGTTAATCAATGAGACTCCCATAGGGTTCAGTATTTATCAGTGAGACTCCCACCGGGTTCAGTGTTAATCAGCGAGATTCCCATAGGGTTCAGTGTTAATCAGTGAGACTCCCACAGGGTTCAGTGCTAATCAGTGATATTCCCATAGCATTCAGTGCTAGTCAGTGAGATTCCCATGGGGTTCAGTGTTAATCAGTGAGACTCCCATAGGTTTCAGTGTTAATCAGTGAGACTCCCATAGGGTTCAATGTTAATCAGTGAGACTCCCACAGGGTTCAGTGTTAATCAGTGAGACTCCCACGGGGTTCAGTGTTAATCAGTGAGACTCCCATAGGGATCAGTGTTAATTGGTGAGACTCCCATAGGGTTCAGTGTTAATCAGTGAGACTCCCATAGGGTTCAGTATTAATCAGTGAGACTCCCACCGGGTTCAGTGTTAATCAGCGAGATTCCCATAGGGTTCAGTTTTAATCAGTGAGACTCCCATAGGGTTCAATGTTAATCAGTGAGACTCCCACAGGGTTCAGTGTTAATCAGTGAGACTCCCACAGGGTTCAGTGTTAATCAGTGAGACTCCCATAGGGTTCATTGTTAATTATTGAGACTCCCATAGGGTTCAGTGTTAATCAGTGAGACTCCCATAGGGTTCAGTATTAATCAGTGAGACTCCCACCGGGTTCAGTGTTAATCAGCGAGATTCCCATAGGGTTCAGTGTTAATCAGTGAGACTCCCACAGGGTTCAGTGTTAAACAGTGAGACTTCCATAGGGTTCAGTGTTAATCAGTGAGACTCCCATAGGGGTCAGTGTTAATCATTGAGACTCACACAGGGTTCAATGTTAATCAGTGAGATTCCCACAGGGTTCTGTGTTAATCAGTGAGACTCCCACAGGGTTCAGTGTTAATCAGTGAGACTCCCATAGGGTTCAGCATTAATCAGTGAGAATCCCATAGGGTTCGGTGTTAATCAGTGAGAATCCCATAGGGTTCGGTGTTAATCAGTGAGACTCCCACAGGGTTCAGTGTTAATCAGGGAGACTCCCACAGGGTTCAGTGTTAATCAGTGAGACTCCCATAGGGTTCAGTGTTAATCAGTGAGACTCCCACAGGATTCAGTGTTAATCAGTGAGACTCCCATAGGGTTCAGTGTTAATCAGTGAGGCTCCCACAGGATTCAGTGTTAATCAGTGAGACTCCCATAGGGTTCAGTGTTAATCAGTGAGACTCCCACAGGGTTCAGTGTTAATCAGCGAGACTCCCACAGGGTTCAGTTTTAATCAATGAGACTCCCACAGGGTTCAGTGTTAATCAGTGAGACTCCCACCGGGTTCAGTGTTAATCAGCGAGATTCCCATAGGGTTCAGTGTTAATCAGTGAGACTCCCACAGGGTTCAGTGCTAATCAGTGATATTCCCATAGGATTCAGTGCTAATCAGTGAGATTCCCATAGGGTTCAGTGTTAATCAGTGAGACTCCCATAGGGTTCAGTGTTAATCAGTGAGACTCCCACAGGGTTCAGTGTTAATCAGTGAGACTCCCATAGGGTTCAGTGTTAATTATTGAGACTCCCATAGGGTTCGGTGTTAATCAGTGAGACTCCCATAGGGTTCAGTATTAATCAGTGAGACTCCCACCGGGTTCAGTGTTAATCAGCGAGATTCCCATAGGGTTCAGTGTTAATCAGTGAGACTCCCACAGGGTTCAGTGTTAATCAGTGAGACTTCCATAGGGTTCAGTGTTAATCAGTGAGACTCCCATAGGGGTCAGTGTTAATCATTGAGACTCACACAGGGTTCAATGTTAATCAGTGAGATTCCCACAGGGTTCTGTGTTAATCAGTGAGACTCCCACAGGGTTCAGTGTTAATCAGTGAGACTCCCATAGGGTTCAGCATTAATCAGTGAGAATCCCATAGGGTTCGGTGTTAATCAGTGAGACTCCCACAGGGTTCAGTGTTAATCAGGGAGACTCCCACAGGGTTCAGTGTTAATCAGTGAGACTCCCATTGGGTTCAGTGTTAATCAGTGAGACTCCCACAGGGTTCAGTGTTAATCAGGGAGACTCCCATAGGGTTCAGTGTTAATCAGTGAGACTCCCACAGGGTTCAGTGTTAATCAGTGAGACTCCCATTGGGTTCGGTGTTAATCAGTGAGACTCCCATAGGGTTCAGTGTTAATCAGTGAGACTCCCATAGGGTTCGGTGCTAATCAGGGATATTCCCATAGGATTCAGTGCTAATCAGTGAGATTCCCTTAGGGTTCAGTGTTAATCAGTGAGACTCCCATAGGGTTCAATGTTAATCAGTGAGACTCCCATAAGGTTCAGTGTTAATCAGTGAGACTCCCACAGGGTTCAGTGTTAATCAATGAGACCCCCATAGGGTTCAGTGTTAATCAGTGAGACTCCCACAGGGTTCAATGTTAATCAATGAGACTCCCATAAAGTTCAGTGTTAATCAGTGAGACTCCCACAGGGTTCAGTGTTAATCAATGAGACCCCCATAAGGTTCAGTGTTAATCAGTGAGACTCCCACAGGGTTCAGTGTTAATCAATGAGACTCCCATAGGGTTCAGTATTTATCAGTGAGACTCCCACCGGGTTCAGTGTTAATCAGCGAGATTCCCATAGGGTTCAGTGTTAATCAGTGAGACTCCCACAGGGTTCAGTGCTAATCAGTGATATTCCCATAGCATTCAGTGCTAGTCAGTGAGATTCCCATGGGGTTCAGTGTTAATCAGTGAGACTCCCATAGGTTTCAGTGTTAATCAGTGAGACTCCCATAGGGTTCAATGTTAATCAGTGAGACTCCCACAGGGTTCAGTGTTAATCAGTGAGACTCCCACGGGGTTCAGTGTTAATCAGTGAGACTCCCATAGGGATCAGTGTTAATTGGTGAGACTCCCATAGGGTTCAGTGTTAATCAGTGAGACTCCCATAGGGTTCAGTATTAATCAGTGAGACTCCCACCGGGTTCAGTGTTAATCAGCGAGATTCCCATAGGGTTCAGTTTTAATCAGTGAGACTCCCATAGGGTTCAATGTTAATCAGTGAGACTCCCACAGGGTTCAGTGTTAATCAGTGAGACTCCCACAGGGTTCAGTGTTAATCAGTGAGACTCCCATAGGGTTCATTGTTAATTATTGAGACTCCCATAGGGTTCAGTGTTAATCAGTGAGACTCCCATAGGGTTCAGTATTAATCAGTGAGACTCCCACCGGGTTCAGTGTTAATCAGCGAGATTCCCATAGGGTTCAGTGTTAATCAGTGAGACTCCCACAGGGTTCAGTGTTAAACAGTGAGACTTCCATAGGGTTCAGTGTTAATCAGTGAGACTCCCATAGGGGTCAGTGTTAATCATTGAGACTCACACAGGGTTCAATGTTAATCAGTGAGATTCCCACAGGGTTCTGTGTTAATCAGTGAGACTCCCACAGGGTTCAGTGTTAATCAGTGAGACTCCCATAGGGTTCAGCATTAATCAGTGAGAATCCCATAGGGTTCGGTGTTAATCAGTGAGACTCCCACAGGGTTCAGTGTTAATCAGGGAGACTCCCACAGGGTTCAGTGTTAATCAGTGACACTCCCATAGGGTTCAGTGTTAATCAGTGAGACTCCCACAGGGTTCAGTGTTAATCAGGGAGACTCCCATAGGGTTCAGTGTTAATCAGTGAGACTCCCACAGGGTTCAGTGTTAATCAGTGAGACTCCCATTGGGTTCGGTGTTAATCAGTGAGACTCCCATAGGGTTCAGTGTTAATCAGTGAGACTCCCATAGGGTTCGGTGCTAATCAGTGATATTCCCATAGGATTCAGTGCTAATCAGTGAGATTCCCATAGGGTTCAGTGTTAATCAGTGAGACTCCCATAGGGTTCAATGTTAATCAGTGAGACTCCCATAAGGTTCAGTGTTAATCAGTGAGACTCCCACAGGGTTCAGTGTTAATCAATGAGACCCCCATAGGGTTCAGTGTTAATCAGTGAGACTCCCACAGGGTTCAGTGTTAATCAAAGAGACTCCCATAGGGTTCAGTATTTATCAGTGAGACTCCCACCGGGTTCAGTGTTAATCAGCGAGATTCCCATAGGGTTCAGTGTTAATCAGTGGGACTCCCACAGGGTTCAGTGCTAATCAGTGATATTCCCATAGCATTCAGTGCTAGTCAGTGAGATTCCCATGGGGTTCAGTGTTAATCAGTGAGACTCCCATAGGGTTCAGTGTTAATCAGTGCAACTCCCATAGGGTTCAATGTTAATCAGTGAGACTCCCACAGGGTTCAGTGCTAATCAGTGAAACTCCCACAGGGTTCAGTGTTAATCAGTGAGACTCCCATAGGGTTCAGTGTTACTTAGTGAGACTCCCATAGGGTTCAGTGTTAATCGGTGAGACTCCCACAGGGTTCAGTGTTAATCAGTGAGACTCCCATAGGGTTCAGTATTAATCAGTGAGACTCCCACCGGGTTCAGTGTTAATCAGCGAGATTCCCATAGGGTTCAGTGTTAATCAGTGAGACTTCCACAGGGTTCAGTGTTAATCAGTGAGACTTCCATAGGGTTCAGTGTTAATCAGTGAGACTCCCTTAGGGGTCAGTGTTAATCATTGAGACTCACACAGGGTTCAATGTTAATCAGTGAGATTCCCACAGGGTTCTGTGTTAATCAGTGAGACTCCCACAGGGTTCAGTGTTAATCAGTGAGACTCCCATAGGGTTCAGCGTTAATCAGTGAGAATCCCATAGGGTTCGGTGTTAATCAGTGAGACTCCCACAGGGTTCAGTGTTAATCAGGGAGACTCCCACAGGGTTCAGTGTTAATCAGTGAGACTCCCATAGGGTTCAGTGTTAATCAGTGAGACTCCCACAGGATTCAGTGTTAATCAGTGAGACTCCCATAGGGTTCAGTGTTAATCAGTGAGGCTCCCACAGGATTCAGTGTTAATCAGTGAGACTCCCATAGGGTTCAGTGTTAATCAGTGAGACTCCCACAGGGTTCAGTGTTAATCAGCGAGACTCCCACAGGGTTCAGTTTTAATCAATGAGACTCCCACAGGGTTCAGTGTTAATCAGTGAGACTCCCACCGGGTTCAGTGTTAATCAGCGAGATTCCCATAGGGTTCAGTGTTAATCAGTGAGACTCACACAGGGTTCAGTGCTAATCAGTGATATTCCCATAGGATTCAGTGCTAATCAGTGAGATTCCCATAGGGTTCAGTGTTAATCAGTGAGACTCCCATAGGGTTCAGTATTAATCAGTGAGACTCCTACCGGGTTCAGTGTTAATCAGCGAGATTCCCATAGGGTTCAGTTTTAATCAGTGAGACTCCCATAGGGTTCAATGTTAATCAGTGAGACTCCCACAGGGTTCATTGTTAATGAGTGAGACTCCCACAGGGTTCAGTGTTAATCAGTGAGACTCCCATAGGGTTCACGTTAATTATTGAGACTCCCATAGGGTTCAGTGTTAATCAGTGAGACTCCCATAGGGTTCAGTATTAATCAGTGAGACTCCCACCGGGTTCAGTGTTAATCAGCGAAATTCCCATAGGGTTCAGTGTTAATCAGTGAGACTCCCACAGGGTTCAGTGTTAATCAGTGAGACTTCCATAGGGTTCAGTGTTAATCAGTGAGACTCCCATAGCGGTCAGTGTTAATCATTGAGACTCACACAGGGTTCAATGTTAATCAGTGAGATTCCCACAGGGTTCTGTGTTCATCAGTGAGACTCCCACAGGGTTCAGTGTTAATCAGTGAGACTCCCATAGGGTTCAGCATTAATCAGTGAGAATCCCATAGGGTTCGGTGTTAATCAGTGAGACTCCCACAGGGTTCAGTGTTAATCAGGGAGACTCCCACAGGGTTCAGTGTTAATCAGTGAGACTCCCATAGGGTTCAGTGTTAATCAGTCAGACTCCCATAGGGTTCAGTGTTAATCAGTGAGACTTCCATAGGGTTCAGTGTTAATCAGTGAGACTCCCATAGGGGTCAGTGTTAATCATTGAGACTCACACAGGGTTCAATGTTAATCAGTGATATTCCCACAGGGTTCTGTGTTAATCAGTGAGACTCCCACAGGGTTCAGTGTTAATCAGTGAGACTTCCATAGGGTTCAGCATTAATCAGTGAGAATCCCATAGGGTTCGGTGTTAATCAGTGAGACTCCCACAGGGTTCAGTGTTAATCAGGGATACTCCCACAGGGTTCAGTGTTAATCAGTGAGACTCCCATAGGGTTCAGTGTTAATCAGTGAGACTCCCACAGGGTTCAGTGTTAATCAGGGAGACTCCCATAGGGTTCAGTGTTAATCAGTGAGACTCCCACAGGGTTCAGTGTTAATCAGTGAGACTCCCATTGGGTTCGGTGTTAATCAGTGAGACTCCCATAGGGTTCAGTGTTAATCAGTGAGACTCCCATAGGGTTCGGTGCTAATCAGGGATATTCCCATAGGATTCAGTGCTAATCAGTGAGATTCCCATAGGGTTCAGTGTTAATCAGTGAGACTCCCATAGGGTTCAATGTTAATCAGTGAGACTCCCATAAGGTTCAGTGTTAATCAGTGAGACTCCCACAGGGTTCAGTGTTAATCAATGAGACCCCCATAGGGTTCAGTGTTAATCAGTGAGACTCCCACAGGGTTCAATGTTAATCAATGAGACTCCCATAAAGTTCAGTGTTAATCAGTGAGACTCCCACAGGGTTCAGTGTTAATCAATGAGACCCCCATAGGGTTCAGTGTTAATCAGTGAGACTCCCACAGGGTTCAGTGTTAATCAATGAGACTCCCATAGGGTTCAGGATTTATCAGTGAGACTCCCACCGGGTTCAGTGTTAATCAGCGAGATTCCCATAGGGTTCAGTGTTAATCAGTGAGACTCCCACAGGGTTCAGTGCTAATCAGTGATATTCCCATAGCATTCAGTGCTAGTCAGTGAGATTCCCATGGGGTTCAGTGTTAATCAGTGAGACTCCCATAGGGTTCAGTGTTAATCAGTGAGACTCCCATAGGGTTCAATGTTAATCAGTGAGACTCCCACAGGGTTCAGTGTTAATCAGTGAGACTCCCACGGGGTTCAGTGTTAATCAGTGAGACTCCCATAGGGATCAGTGTTAATTGGTGAGACTCCCATAGGGTTCAGTGTTAATCAGTGAGACTCCCACAGGGTTCAGTGTTAATCAGTGAGACTCCCATAGGGTTCAGTATTAATCAGTGAGACTCCCACCGGGTTCAGTGTTAATCAGCGAGATTCCCATAGGGTTCAGTTTTAATCAGTGAGACTCCCATAGGGTTCAATGTTAATCAGTGAGACTCCCACAGGGTTCAGTGTTAATCAGTGAGACTCCCACAGGGTTCAGTGTTAATCAGTGAGACTCCCATAGGGTTCAGTGTTAATTATTGAGACTCCCATAGGGTTCAGTGTTAATCAGTGAGACTCCCATAGGGTTCAGTATTAATCAGTGAGACTCCCACCGGGTTCAGTGTTAATCAGCGAGATTCCCATAGGGTTCAGTGTTAATCAGTGAGACTCCCACAGGGTTCAGTGTTAATCAGTGAGACTTCCATAGGGTTCAGTGTTAATCAGTGAGACTCCCATAGGGGTCAGTGTTAATCATTGAGACTCACACAGGGTTCAATGTTAATCAGTGAGATTCCCACAGGGTTCTGTGTTAATCAGTGAGACTCCCACAGGGTTCAGTGTTAATCAGTGAGACTCCCATAGGGTTCAGCATTAATCAGTGAGAATCCCATAGGGTTCGGTGTTAATCAGTGAGACTCCCACAGGGTTCAGTGTTAATCAGGGAGACTCCCACAGGGTTCAGTGTTAATCAGTGACACTCCCATAGGGTTCAGTGTTAATCAGTGAGACTCCCACAGGGTTCAGTGTTAATCAGGGAGACTCCCATAGGGTTCAGTGTTAATCAGTGAGACTCCCACAGGGTTCAGTGTTAATCAGTGAGACTCCCATTGGGTTCGGTGTTAATCAGTGAGACTCCCATAGGGTTCAGTGTTAATCAGTGAGACTCCCATAGGGTTCGGTGCTAATCAGTGATATTCCCATAGGATTCAGTGCTAATCAGTGAGATTCCCATAGGGTTCAGTGTTAATCAGTGAGACTCCCATAGGGTTCAATGTTAATTAGTGAGACTCCCATAAGGTTCAGTGTTAATCAGTGAGACTCCCACAGGGTTCAGTGTTAATCAATGAGACCCCCATAGGGTTCAGTGTTAATCAGTGAGACTCCCACAGGGTTCAGTGTTAATCAATGAGACTCCCATAGGGTTCAGTATTTATCAGTGAGACTCCCACCGGGTTCAGTGTTAATCAGCGAGATTCCCATAGGGTTCAGTGTTAATCAGTGAGACTCCCACAGGGTTCAGTGCTAATCAGTGATATTCCCATAGCATTCAGTGCTAGTCAGTGAGATTCCCATGGGGTTCAGTGTTAATCAGTGAGACTCCCATAGGGTTCAGTGTTAATCAGTGCAACTCCCATAGGGTTCAATGTTAATCAGTGAGACTCCCACAGGGTTCAGTGCTAATCAGTGAAACTCCCACAGGGTTCAGTGTTAATCAGTGAGACTCCCATAGGGTTCAGTGTTAATTAGTGAGACTCCCATAGGGTTCAGTGTTAATCGGTGAGACTCCCACAGGGTTCAGTGTTAATCAGTGAGACTCCCATAGGGTTCAGTATTAATCAGTGAGACTCCCACCGGGTTCAGTGTTAATCAGCGAGATTCCCATAGGGTTCAGTGTTAATCAGTGAGACTCCCACAGGGTTCAGTGTTAATCAGTGAGACTTCCATAGGGTTCAGTGTTAATCAGTGAGACTCCCTTAGGGGTCAGTGTTAATCATTGAGACTCACACAGGGTTCAATGTTAATCAGTGAGATTCCCACAGGGTTCTGTGTTAATCATTGAGACTCCCACAGGGTTCAGTGTTAATCAGTGAGACTCCCATAGGGTTCAGCGTTAATCAGTGAGAATCCCATAGGGTTCGGTGTTAATCAGTGAGACTCCCACAGGGTTCAGTGTTAATCAGGGAGACTCCCACAGGGTTCAGTGTTAATCAGTGAGACTCCCATAGGGTTCAGTGTTAATCAGTGAGACTCCCACAGGATTCAGTGTTAATCAGTGAGACTCCCATAGGGTTCAATGTTAATCAGTGAGGCTCCCACAGGATTCAGTGTTAATCAGTGAGACTCCCATAGGGTTCAGTGTTAATCAGTGAGACTCCCACAGGGTTCAGTGTTAATCAGCGAGACTCCCACAGGGTTCAGTTTTAATCAATGAGACTCCCACAGGGTTCAGTGTTAATCAGTGAGACTCCCATAGGGTTCAGTATTAATCAGTGAGACTCCCACCGGGTTCAGTGTTAATCAGCGAGATTCCCATAGGGTTCAGTTTTAATCAGTGAGACTCCCATAGGGTTCAATGTTAATCAGTGAGACTCCCACAGGGTTCAGTGTTAATCAGTGAGACTCCCACAGGGTTCAGTGTTAATCAGTGAGACTCCCATAGGGTTCAGTGTTAATTATTGAGACTCCCATAGGGTTCAGTGTTAATCAGTGAGACTCCCATAGGGTTCAGTATTAATCAGTGAGACTCCCACCGGGTTCAGTGTTAATCAGCGAGATTCCCATAGGGTTCAATGTTAATCAGTGAGACTCCCACAGGGTTCAGTGTTAATCAGTGAGACTTCCATAGGGTTCAGTGTTAATCAGTGAGACTCCCATAGGGGTCAGTGTTAATCATTGAGACTCACACAGGGTTCAATGTTAATCAGTGAGATTCCCACAGGGTTCTGTGTTAATCAGTGAGACTCCCACAGGGTTCAGTGTTAATCAGTGAGACTCCCATAGGGTTCAGCATTAATCAGTGAGAATCCCATAGGGTTCGGTGTTAATCAGTGAGACTCCCACAGGGTTCAGTGTTAATCAGGGAGACTCCCACAGGGTTCAGTGTTAATCAGTGAGACTCCCATAGGGTTCAGTGTTAATCAGTGAGACTCCCACAGGGTTCAGTGTTAATCAGGGAGACTCCCATAGGGTTCAGTGTTAATCAGTGAGACTCCCACAGGGTTCAGTGTTAATCAGTGAGACTCCCATTGGGTTCGGTGTTAATCAGTGAGACTCCCATAGGGTTCAGTGTTAATCAGTGAGACTCCCATAGGGTTCGGTGCTAATCAGGGATATTCCCATAGGATTCAGTGCTAATCAGTGAGATTCCCTTAGGGTTCAGTGTTAATCAGTGAGACTCCCATAGGGTTCAATGTTAATCAGTGAGACTCCCATAAGGTTCAGTGTTAATTAGTGAGACTCCCACAGGGTTCAGTGTTAATCAATGAGACCCCCATAGGGTTCAGTGTTAATCAGTGAGACTCCCACAGGGTTCAATGTTAATCAATGAGACTCCCATAAAGTTCAGTGTTAATCAGTGAGACTCCCACAGGGTTCAGTGTTAATCAATGAGACCCCCATAGGGTTCAGTGTTAATCAGTGAGACTCCCACAGGGTTCAGTGTTAATCAATGAGACTCCCATAGGGTTCAGTATTTATCAGTGAGACTCCCACCGGGTTCAGTGTTAATCAGCGAGATTCCCATAGGGTTCAGTGTTAATCAGTGAGACTCCCACAGGGTTCAGTGCTAATCAGTGATATTCCCATAGCATTCAGTGCTAGTCAGTGAGATTCCCATGGGGTTCAGTGTTAATCAGTGAGACTCCCATAGGGTTCAGTGTTAATCAGTGAGACTCCCATAGGGTTCAATGTTAATCAGTGAGACTCCCACAGGGTTCAGTGTTAATCAGTGAGACTCCCACGGGGTTCAGTGTTAATCAGTGAGACTCCCATAGGGATCAGTGTTAATTAGTGAGACTCCCATAGGGTTCAGTGTTAATCGGTGAGACTCCCACAGGGTTCAGTGTTAATCAGTGAGACTCCCACCGGGTTCAGTGTTAATCAGCGAGATTCCCATAGGGTTCAGTTTTAATCAGTGAGACTCCCATAGGGTTCAATGTTAATCAGTGAGACTCCCACAGGGTTCAGTGTTAATCAGTGAGACTCCCACATGGTTCAGTGTTAATCAGTGAGACTCCCTTAGGGGTCAGTGTTAATCATTGAGACTCACACAGGGTTCAATGTTAATCAGTGAGACTCCCATAGGGTTCAGTATTAATCAGTGAGACTCCCACAGGGTTCAGTGTTAATCAGCGAGATTCCCATAGGGTTCAGTGTTAATCAGTGAGACTCCCACAGGGTTCAGTGTTAAACAGTGAGACTTCCATAGGGTTCAGTGTTAATCAGTGAGACTCCCATAGGGGTCAGTGTTAATCATTGAGACTCACACAGGGTTCAATGTTAATCAGTGAGACTCCCACAGGATTCAGTGTTAATCAGTGAGACTCCCATAGGGTTCAGTGTTAATCAGTGAGGCTCCCACAGGATTCAGTGTTAATCAGTGAGACTCCCATAGGGTTCATTGTTAATCAGTGAGACTCCCACAGGGTTCAGTGTTAATCAGCGAGACTCCCATAGGGTTCAATGTTAATCAGTGAGACTCCCATAAGGTTCAGTGTTAATCAGTGAGACTCCCATAGGGTGCAGTGTTAATTATTGAGACTCCCATAGGGTTCAGTGTTAATCAGTGAGACTCCCATAGGGTTCAATGTTAATCAGTGAGACTCCCATAAGGTTCAGTGTTAATCAGTGAGACTCCCACAGGGTTCAGTGTTAATCAGTGAGACCCCCATAGGGTTCAGTGTTAATCAGTGAGACTCCCACAGGGTTCAGTGTTAATCAATGAGACTCCCATAGGGTTCAGTGTTAATCAGTGAGACTCCCACCGGGTTCAGTGTTAATCAGCGAGATTCCCATAGGGTTCAGTGTTAATCAGTGAGACTCCCACAGGGTTCAGTGCTAATCAGTGATATTCCCATAGCATTCAGTGCTAGTCAGTGAGATTCCCATGGGGTTCAGTGTTAATCAGTGAGACTCCCATAGGGTTCAGTGTTAATCAGTGCAACTCCCATAGGGTTCAGTGTTAATCAGTGAGACTCCCATAGGGTTCAGTGCTAATCAGTGAAACTCCCACAGGGTTCAGTGTTAATCAGTGAGACTCCCATAGGGTTCAGTGTTAATTAGTGAGACTCCCACAGGGTTCAGTGTTAATCAGTGAGACTCCCACAGGGTTCAGTTTTAATCAGTGAGACTCCCATAGGGTTCAGTATTAATCAGTGAGACCCACCGGGTTCAGTGTTAATCAGCGAGATTCCCATAGGGATCAGTGTTAATCAGTGAGACTCCCACAGGGTTCAGTGTTAATCAGTGAGACTTCCATAGGGTTCAGTGTTAATCAGTGAGACTCCCTTAGGGGTCAGTGTTAATCATTGAGACTCACACAGGGTTCAATGTTAATCAGTGAGATTCCCACAGGGTTCTGTGTTAATCAGTGAGACTCCCACAGGGTTCAGTGTTAATCAGTGAGACTCCCATAGGGTTCAGCGTTAATCAGTGAGAATCCCATAGGGTTCGGTGTTAATCAGTGAGACTCCCACAGGGTTCAGTGTTAATCAGGGAGACTCCCACAGGGTTCAGTGTTAATCAGGGAGACTCCCACAGGGTTCAGTGTTAATCAGTGACACTCCCATAGGGTTCAGTGTTAATCAGTGAGACTCCCACAGGGTTCAGTGTTAATCAGGGAGACTCCCATAGGGTTCAGTGTTAATCAGTGAGACTCCCACAGGGTTCAGTGTTAATCAGTGAGACTCCCATAGGGTTCAGTGTTAATCAGTGAGACTCCCATAGGGTTCGGTGCTAATCAGTGATATTCCCATAGGATTCAGTGCTAATCAGTGAGATTCCCATAGGGTTCAGTGTTAATCAGTGAGACTCCCATAGGGTTCAATGTTAATCAGTGAGACTCCCATAAGGTTCAGTGTTAATCAGTGAGACTCCCACAGGGTTCAGTGTTAATCAATGAGACCCCCATAGGGTTCAGTGTTAATCAGTGAGACTCCCACAGGGTTCAGTGTTAATCAATGAGACTCCCATAGGGTTCAGTATTTATCAGTGAGACTCCCACCGGGTTCAGTGTTAATCAGCGAGATTCCCATAGGGTTCAGTGTTAATCAGTGAGACTCCCACAGGGTTCAGTGCTAATCAGTGATATTCCCATAGCATTCAGTGCTAGTCAGTGAGATTCCCATGGGGTTCAGTGTTAATCAGTGAGACTCCCATAGGGTTCAGTGTTAATCAGTGCAACTCCCATAGGGTTCAGTGTTAATCAGTGAGACTCCCACAGGGTTCAGTGCTAATCAGTGAAACTCCCACAGGGTTCAGTGTTAATCAGTGAGACCCCCGTAGGGTTCAGTGTTAATTAGTGAGACTCCCATAGGGTTCAGTGTTAATCGGTGAGACTCCCACAGGGTTCAGTGTTAATCAGTGAGACTCCCATAGGGTTCAGTATTAATCAGTGAGACTCCCACCGGGTTCAGTGTTAATCAGCGAGATTCCCATAGGGTTCAGTGTTAATCAGTGAGACTCCCACAGGGTTCAGTGTTAATCAGTGAGACTTCCATAGGGTTCAGTGTTAATCAGTGAGACTCCCTTAGGGGTCAGTGTTAATCATTGAGACTCACACAGGGTTCAATGTTAATCAGTGAGATTCCCACAGGGTTCTGTGTTAATCAGTGAGACTCCCACAGGGTTCAGTGTTAATCAGTCAGACTCCCATAGGGTTCAGCGTTAATCAGTGAGAATCCCATAGGGTTCGGTGTTAATCAGTGAGACTCCCACAGGGTTCAGTGTTAATCAGGGAGACTCCCACAGGGTTCAGTGTTAATCAGTGAGACTCCCATAGGGTTCAGTGTTAATCAGTGAGACTCCCACAGGATTCAGTGTTAATCAGTGAGACTCCCATAGGGTTCAGTGTTAATCAGTGAGGCTCCCACAGGATTCAGTGTTAATCAATGAGACTCCCATAGGGTTCAGTGTTAATCAGTGAGACTCCCACAGGGTTCAGTGTTAATCAGCGAGACTCCCACAGGGTTCAGTTTTAATCAATGAGACTCCCACAGGGTTCAGTGTTAATCATTGAGACTCCCACCGGGTTCAGTGTTAATCAGCGAGATTCCCATAGGGTTCAGTGTTAATCAGTGAGACTCCCACAGGGTTCAGTGCTAATCAGTGATATTCCCATAGGATTCAGTGCTAATCAGTGAGATTCCCATAGGGTTCAGTGTTAATCAGTGAGACTCCCATAGGGTTCAGTATTAATCAGTGAGACTCCCACCGGTATCAGTGTTAATCAGCGAGATTCCCATAGGGTTCAGTTTTAATCAGTGAGACTCCCATAGGGTTCAATGTTAATCAGTGAGACTCCCACAGGGTTCAGTGTTAATGAGTGAGACTCCCACAGGGTTCAGTGTTAATCAGTGAGACTCCCATAGGGTTCAGTGTTAATTATTGAGACTCCCATAGGGTTCAGTGTTAATCAGTGAGACTCCCATAGGGTTCAGTATTAATCAGTGAGACTCCCACCGGGTTCAGTGTTAATCAGCGAGATTCCCATAGGGTTCAGTGTTAATCAGTGAGACTCCCACAGGGTTCAGTGTTAATCAGTGAGACTTCCATAGGGTTCAGTGTTAATCAGTGAGACTCCCATAGGGGTCAGTGTTAATCATTGAGACTCACACAGGGTTCAATGTTAATCAGTGAGATTCCCACAGGGTTCTGTGTTAATCAGTGAGACTCCCACAGGGTTCAGTGTTAATCAGTGAGACTCCCATAGGGTTCAGCATTAATCAGTGAGAATCCCATAGGGTTCGGTGTTAATCAGTGAGACTCCCACAGGGTTCAGTGTTAATCAGGGAGACTCCCACAGGGTTCAGTGTTAATCAGTGAGACTCCCATAGGGTTCAGTGTTAATCAGTGAGACTCCCACAGGGTTCAGTGTTAATCAGGGAGACTCCCATAGGGTTCAGTGTTAATCAGTGAGACTCCCACAGGGTTCAGTGTTAATCAGTGAGACTCCCATTGGGTTCGGTGTTAATCAGTGAGACTCCCATAGGGTTCAGTGTTAATCAGTGAGACTCCCATAGGGTTCGGTGCTAATCAGTGATATTCCCATAGGATTCAGTGCTAATCAGTGAGATTCCCATAGGGTTCAGTGTTAATCAGTGAGACTCCCATAGGGTTCAATGTTAATCAGTGAGACTCCCATAAGGTTCAGTGTTAATCAGTGAGACTGCCACAGGGTTCAGTGTTAATCAGGGAGACTCCCATAGGGTTCAGTGTTAATCAGTGAGACTCCCACAGGGTTCAGTGTTAATCAGTGAGACTCCCATTGGGTTCGGTGTTAATCAGTGAGACTCCCATAGGGTTCAGTGTTAATCAGTGAGACTCCCATAGGGTTCGGTGTTAATCAGTGATATTCCCATAGGATTCAGTGCTAATCAGTGAGATTCCCATAGGGTTCAGTGTTAATCAGTGAGACTCCCATAGGGTTCAATGTTAATCAGTGAGACTCCCATAAGGTTCAGTGTTAATCAGTGAGACTCCCACAGGGTTCAGTGCTAATCAATGAGACCCCCATAGGGTTCAGTGTTAATCAGTGAGACTCCCACAGGGTTCAATGTTAATCAATGAGACTCCCATAAAGTTCAGTGTTAATCAGTGAGACTCCCACAGGGTTCAGTGTTAATCAATGAGACCCCCATAGGGTTCAGTGTTAATCAGTGAGACTCCCACAGGGTTCAGTGTTAATCAATGAGACTCCCATAGGGTTCAGTATTAATCAGTGAGACTCCCACCGGGTTCAGTGTTAATCAGCGAGATTCCCATAGGGTTCAGTGTTAATCAGTGAGACTCCCACAGGGTTCAGTGCTAATCAGTGATATTCCCATAGCATTCAGTGCTAGTCAGTGAGATTCCCATGGGGTTCAGTGTTAATCAGCGAGACTCCCATATGGTTCAGTGTTAATCAGTGAGACTCCCATAGGGTCCAATGTTAATCAGTGAGACTCCCACAGGGTTCAGTGTTAATCAGTGAGACTCCCACGGGGTTCAGTGTTAATCAGTGAGACTCCCATAGGGATCAGTGTTAATTGGTGAGACTCCCATAGGGTTCAGTGTTAATCAGTGAGACTCCCACCGGGTTCAGTGTTAATCAGCGAGATTCCCATAGGGTTCAGTTTTAATCAGTGAGACTCCCATAGGGTTCAATGTTAATCAGTGAGACTCCCACAGGGTTCAGTGTTAATGAGTGAGACTCCCACAGGGTTCAGTGTTAATCAGTGAGACTCCCATAGGGTTCAGTGTTAATTATTGAGACTCCCATATGGTTCAGTGTTAATCAGTGAGACTCCCATAGGGTTCAGTATTAATCAGTGAGACTCCCACCGGGTTCAGTGTTAATCAGTGAGACTCCCATTGGGTTCGGTGTTAATCAGTGAGACTCCCATAGGGTTTAGTGTTAATCAGTGAGACTCCCATAGGGTTCGGTGCTAATCAGGGATATTCCCATAGGATTCAGTGCTAATCAGTGAGATTCCCTTAGGGTTCAGTGTTAATCAGTGAGACTCCCATAGGGTTCAATGTTAATCAGTGAGACTCCCATAAGGTTCAGTGTTAATCAGTGAGACTCCCACAGGGTTCAGTGTTAATCAATGAGACCCCCATAGGGTTCAGTGTTAATCAGTGAGACTCCCACAGGGTTCAATGTTAATCAATGAGACTCCCATAAAGTTCAGTGTTAATCAGTGAGACTCCCACAGGGTTCAGTGTTAATCAATGAGACCCCCATAGGGTTCAGTGTTAATCAGTGAGACTCCGACAGGGTTCAGTGTTAATCAGCGAGATTCCCATAGGGTTCAGTGTTAATCAGTGAGACTCCCACAGGGTTCAGTGCTAATCAGTGATATTCCCATAGCATTCAGTGCTAGTCAGTGAGATTCCCATGGGGTTCAGTGTTAATCAGTGAGACTCCATTAGGGTTCAGTGTTAATCAGTGAGACTCCCATAGGGTTCAATGTTAATCAGTGAGACTCCCACAGGGTTCAGTGTTAATCAGTGAGACTCCCACGGGGTTCAGTGTTAATCAGTGAGACTCCCATAGGGATCAGTGTTAATTGGTGAGACTCCCATAGGGTTCAGTGTTAATCAGTGAGACTCCCATAGGGTTCAGTATTAATCAGTGAGACTCCCACCGGGTTCAGTGTTAATCAGCGAGATTCCCATAGGGTTCAGTTTTAATCAGTGAGACTCCCATAGGGTTCAATGTTAATCAGTGAGACTCCCACAGGCTTCAGTGTTAATCAGTGAGACTCCCACAGGGTTCAGTGTTAATCAGTGAGACTCCCATAGGGTTCAGTGTTAATTATTGAGACTCCCATAGGGTTCAGTGTTAATCAGTGAGACTCCCATAGGGTTCAGTATTAATCAGTGAGACTCCCACCGGGTTCAGTGTTAATCAGCGAGATTCCCATGGGTTCAGTGTTAATCAGTGAGACTCCCACAGGGTTCAGTGTTAAACAGTGAGACTTCCATAGGGTTCAGTGTTAATCAGTGAGACTCCCATAGGGGTCAGTGTTAATCATTGAGACTCACACAGGGTTCAATGTTAATCAGTGAGATTCCCACAGGGTTCTGTGTTAATCAGTGAGACTCCCACAGGGTTCAGTGTTAATCGGTGAGACTCCCATAGTGTTCAGCATTAATCAGTGAGAATCCCATAGGGTTCGGTGTTAATCAGTGAGACTCCCACAGGGTTCAGTGTTAATCAGGGAGACTCCCATAGGGTTCAGTGTTAATCAGTGAGACTCCCACAGGGTTCAGTGTTAATCAGTGAGACTCCCATTGGGTTCGGTGTTAATCAGTGAGACTCCCATAGGGTTCAGTGTTAATCAGTGAGACTCCCACGGGGTTCAGTATTAATCAGTGAGACTCCCATAGGGATCAGTGTTAATTGGTGAGACTCCCATAGGGTTCAGTGTTAATCAGTGAGACTCCCACCGGGTTCAGTGTTAATCAGCGAGATTCCCATAGGGTTCAGTTTTAATCAGTGAGACTCCCATAGGGTTCATTGTTAATCAGTGAGACTCCCACAGGGTTCAGTGTTAATGAGTGAGACTCCCACAGGGTTCAGTGTTAATCAGTGAGACTCCCATAGGGTTCAGTGTTAATTATTGAGACTCCCATATGGTTCAGTGTTAATCAGTGAGACTCCCATAGTGTTCAGTATTAATCAGTGAGACTCCCACCGGGTTCAGTGTTAATCAGTGAGACTCCCATTGGGTTCGGTGTTAATCAGTGAGACTCCCACGGGGTTCAGTGTTAATCAGTGAGACTCCCATAGGGATCAGTGTTAATTGGTGAGACTCCCATAGGGTTCAGTGTTAATCAGTGAGACTCCCACCGGGTTCAGTGTTAATCAGCGAGATTCCCATAGGGTTCAGTTTTAATCAGTGAGACTCCCATAGGGTTCAATGTTAATCAGTGAGACTCCCACAGGGTTCAGTGTTAATGAGTGAGACTCCCACAGGGTTCAGTGTTAATCAGTGAGACTCCCATAGGGTTCAGTGTTAATTATTGAGACTCCCATATGGTTCAGTGTTAATCAGTGAGACTCCCATAGGGTTCAGTATTAATCAGTGAGACTCCCACCGGGTTCAGTGTTAATCAGTGAGACTCCCATTGGGTTCGGTGTTAATCAGTGAGACTCCCATAGGGTTCAGTGTTAATCAGTGAGACTCCCATAGGGTTCGGTGCTAATCAGGGATATTCCCATAGGATTCAGTGCTAATCAGTGAGATTCCCTTAGGGT
This sequence comes from Petromyzon marinus, assembly GCF_048934315.1. Classification (NCBI taxonomy): domain Eukaryota; kingdom Metazoa; phylum Chordata; class Hyperoartia; order Petromyzontiformes; family Petromyzontidae; genus Petromyzon; species Petromyzon marinus. The sequence goes on along the minus strand of NW_027423058.1, from coordinate 282,872 downwards.
TCAGTGTTAATCAGTGAGACTCCCATAGGGTTCAATGTTAATCAGTGAGACTCCCATAAGGTTCAGTGTTAATCAGTGAGACTCCCACAGGGTTCAGTGTTAATCAGTGAGACTCCCATAGGGTTCAGTATTAATCAGTGAGACTCCCACCGGGTTCAGTGTTAATCAGTGAGACTCCCATTGGGTTCGGTGTTAATCAGTGAGACTCCCACGGGGTTCAGTGTTAATCAGTGAGACTCCCATAGGGATCAGTGTTAATTGGTGAGACTCCCATAGGGTTCAGTGTTAATCAGTGAGACTCCCACCGGGTTCAGTGTTAATCAGCGAGATTCCCATAGGGTTCAGTTTTAATCAGTGAGACTCCCATAGGGTTCAATGTTAATCAGTGAGACTCCCACAGGGTTCAGTGTTAATGAGTGAGACTCCCACAGGGTTCAGTGTTAATCAGTGAGACTCCCATAGGGTTCAGTGTTAATTATTGAGACTCCCATATGGTTCAGTGTTAATCAGTGAGACTCCCATAGGGTTCAGTATTAATCAGTGAGACTCCCACCGGGTTCAGTGTTAATCAGTGAGAATCCCATTGGGTTCGGTGTTAATCAGTGAGACTCCCATAGGGTTCAGTGTTAATCAGTGAGACTCCCATAGGGTTCGGTGCTAATCAGAGATATTCCCATAGGATTCAGTGCTAATCAGTGAGATTCCCTTAGGGTTCAGTGTTAATGAGTGACACTCCCATAGGGTTCAATGTTAATCAGTGAGACTCCCATAAGGTTCAGTGTTAATCAGTGAGACTCCCACAGGGTTCAGTGTTAATCAATGAGACCCCCATAGGGTTCAGTGTTAATCAGTGAGACTCCCACAGGGTTCAATGTTAATCAATGAGACTCCCATAAAGTTCAGTGTTAATCAGTGAGACTCCCACAGGGTTCAGTGTTAATCAATGAGACCCCCATAGGGTTCAGTGTTAATCAGTGAGACTCCGACAGGGTTCAGTGTTAATCAATGAGACTCCCATAGGGTTCAGTATTTATCAGTGAGACTCCCACCGGGTTCAGTGTTAATCAGCGAGATTCCCATAGGGTTCAGTGTTAATCAGTGAGACTCCCACAGGGTTCAGTGCTAATCAGTGATATTCCCATAGCATTCAGTGCTAGTCAGTGAGATTCCCATGGGGTTCAGTGTTAATCAGTGTTAATCAGTGAGACTCCCATAGGGTTCAGTGTTAATCAGTGAGACTCCCATAGGGTTCAATGTTAATCAGTGAGACTCCCACAGGGTTCAGTGTTAATCAGTGAGACTCCCACGGGGTTCAGTGTTAATCAGTGAGACTCCCATAGGGATCAGTGTTAATTGGTGAGACTCCCATAGGGTTCAGTGTTAATCAGTGAGACTCCCATAGGGTTCAGTATTAATCAGTGAGACTCCCACCGGGTTCAGTGTTAATCAGCGAGATTCCCATAGGGTTCAGTTTTAATCAGTGAGACTCCCATAGGGTTCAATGTTAATCAGTGAGACTCCCACAGGCTTCAGTGTTAATCAGTGAGACTCCCACAGGGTTCAGTGTTAATCAGTGAGACTCCCATAGGGTTCAGTGTTAATTATTGAGACTCCCATAGGGTTCAGTGTTAATCAGTGAGACTCCCACCGGGTTCAGTGTTAATCAGCGAGATTCCCATAGGGTTCAGTGTTAATCAGTGAGACTCCCACAGGGTTCAGTGTTAAACAGTGAGACTTCCATAGGGTTCAGTGTTAATCAGTGAGACTCCCATAGGGGTCAGTGTTAATCATTGAGACTCACACAGGGTTCAATGTTAATCAGTGAGATTCCCACAGGGTTCTGTGTTAATCAGTGAGACTCCCACAGGGTTCAGTGTTAATCAGTGAGACTCCCATAGGGTTCAGCATTAATCAGTGAGAATCCCATAGGGTTCGGTGTTAATCAGTGAGACTCCCACAGGGTTCAGTGTTAATCAGGGAGACTCCCATAGGGTTCAGTGTTAATCAGTGAGACTCCCACAGGGTTCAGTGTTAATCAGTGAGACTCCCATTGGGTTCGGTGTTAATCAGTGAGACTCCCATAGGGTTCAGTGTTAATCAGTGAGACTCCCATAGGGTTCGCTGCTAATCAGTGATATTCCCATAGGATTCAGTGGTAATCAGTGAGATTCCCATAGGGTTAGTGTTAATCAGTGAGACTCCCATAGGGTTCAATGTTAATCAGTGAGACTCCCATAGGGTTCAGCATTAATCAGTGAGAATCCCATAGGGTTCGGTGTTAATCAGTGAGACTCCCACAGGGTTCAGTGTTAATCAGGGAGACTCCCATAGGGTTCAGTGTTAATCAGTGAGACTCCCACAGGGTTCAGTGTTAATCAGTGAGACTCCCATTGGGTTCGGTGTTAATCAGTGAGACTCCCATAGGGTTCAGTGTTAATCAGTGAGACTCCCACGGGGTTCAGTGTTAATCAGTGAGACTCCCATAGGGATCAGTGTTAATTGGTGAGACTCCCATAGGGTTCAGTGTTAATCAGTGAGACTCCCACCGGGTTCAGTGTTAATCAGCGAGATTCCCATAGGGTTCAGTTTTAATCAGTGAGACTCCCATAGGGTTCATTGTTAATCAGTGAGACTCCCACAGGGTTCAGTGTTAATGAGTGAGACTCCCACAGGGTTCAGTGTTAATCAGTGAGACTCCCATAGGGTTCAGTGTTAATTATTGAGACTCCCATATGGTTCAGTGTTAATCAGTGAGACTCCCATAGGGTTCAGTATTAATCAGTGAGACTCCCACCGGGTTCAGTGTTAATCAGTGAGACTCCCATTGGGTTCGGTGTTAATCAGTGAGACTCCCACGGGGTTCAGTGTTAATCAGTGAGACTCCCATAGGGATCAGTGTTAATTGGTGAGACTCCCATAGGGTTCAGTGTTAATCAGTGAGACTCCCACCGGGTTCAGTGTTAATCAGCGAGATTCCCATAGGGTTCAGTTTTAATCAGTGAGACTCCCATAGGGTTCAATGTTAATCAGTGAGACTCCCACAGGGTTCAGTGTTAATGAGTGAGACTCCCACAGGGTTCAGTGTTAATCAGTGAGACTCCCATAGGGTTCAGTGTTAATTATTGAGACTCCCATATGGTTCAGTGTTAATCAGTGAGACTCCCATAGGGTTCAGTATTAATCAGTGAGACTCCCACCGGGTTCAGTGTTAATCAGTGAGACTCCCATTGGGTTCGGTGTTAATCAGTGAGACTCCCATAGGGTTCAGTGTTAATCAGTGAGACTCCCATAGGGTTCGGTGCTAATCAGGGATATTCCCATAGGATTCAGTGCTAATCAGTGAGATTCCCTTAGGGTTCAGTGTTAATCAGTGAGACTCCCATAGGGTTCAATGTTAATCAGTGAGACTCCCATAAGGTTCAGTGTTAATCAGTGAGACTCCCACAGGGTTCAGTGTTAATCAATGAGACCCCCATAGGGTTCAGTGTTAATTATTGAGACTCCCATATGGTTCAGTGTTAATCAGTGAGACTCCCATAGGGTTCAGTATTAATCAGTGAGACTCCCACCGGGTTCAGTGTTAATCAGTGAGACTCCCATTGGGTTCGGTGTTAATCAGTGAGACTCCCACGGGGTTCAGTGTTAATCAGTGAGACTCCCATAGGGATCAGTGTTAATTGGTGAGACTCCCATAGGGTTCAGTGTTAATCAGTGAGACTCCCACCGGGTTCAGTGTTAATCAGCGAGATTCCCATAGGGTTCAGTTTTAATCAGTGAGACTCCCATAGGGTTCAATGTTAATCAGTGAGACTCCCACAGGGTTCAGTGTTAATGAGTGAGACTCCCACAGGGTTCAGTGTTAATCAGTGAGACTCCCATAGGGTTCAGTGTTAATTATTGAGACTCCCATATGGTTCAGTGTTAATCAGTGAGACTCCCATAGGGTTCAGTATTAATCAGTGAGACTCCCACCGGGTTCAGTGTTAATCAGTGAGAATCCCATTGGGTTCGGTGTTAATCAGTGAGACTCCCATAGGGTTCAGTGTTAATCAGTGAGACTCCCATAGGGTTCGGTGCTAATCAGAGATATTCCCATAGGATTCAGTGCTAATCAGTGAGATTCCCTTAGGGTTCAGTGTTAATCAGTGAGACTCCCATAGGGTTCAATGTTAATCAGTGAGACTCCCATAAGGTTCAGTGTTAATCAGTGAGACTCCCACAGGGTTCAGTGTTAATCAATGAGACCCCCATAGGGTTCAGTGTTAATCAGTGAGACTCCCACAGGGTTCAATGTTAATCAATGAGACTCCCATAAAGTTCAGTGTTAATCAGTGAGACTCCCACAGGGTTCAGTGTTAATCAATGAGACCCCCATAGGGTTCAGTGTTAATCAGTGAGACTCCGACAGGGTTCAGTGTTAATCAATGAGACTCCCATAGGGTTCAGTATTTATCAGTGAGACTCCCACCGGGTTCAGTGTTAATCAGCGAGATTCCCATAGGGTTCAGTGTTAATCAGTGAGACTCCCACAGGGTTCAGTGCTAATCAGTGATATTCCCATAGCATTCAGTGCTAGTCAGTGAGATTCCCATGGGGTTCAGTGTTAATCAGTGTTAATCAGTGAGACTCCCATAGGGTTCAGTGTTAATCAGTGAGACTCCCATAGGGTTCAATGTTAATCAGTGAGACTCCCACAGGGTTCAGTGTTAATCAGTGAGACTCCCACGGGGTTCAGTGTTAATCAGTGAGACTCCCATAGGGATCAGTGTTAATTGGTGAGACTCCCATAGGGTTCAGTGTTAATCAGTGAGACTCCCATAGGGTTCAGTATTAATCAGTGAGACTCCCACCGGGTTCAGTGTTAATCAGCGAGATTCCCATAGGGTTCAGTTTTAATCAGTGAGACTCCCATAGGGTTCAATGTTAATCAGTGAGACTCCTACAGGCTTCAGTGTTAATCAGTGAGACTCCCACAGGGTTCAGTGTTAATCAGTGAGACTCCCATAGGGTTCAGCATTAATCAGTGAGAATCCCATAGGGTTCGGTGTTAATCAGTGAGACTCCCACAGGGTTCAGTGTTAATCAGGGAGACTCCCATAGGGTTCAGTGTTAATCAGTGAGACTCCCACAGGGTTCAGTGTTAATCAGTGAGACTCCCATTGGGTTCGGTGTTAATCAGTGAGACTCCCATAGGGTTCAGTGTTAATCAGTGAGACTCCCATAGGGTTCGCTGCTAATCAGTGATATTCCCATAGGATTCAGTGCTAATCAGTGAGATTCCCATAGGGTTCAGTGTTAATCAGTGAGACTCCCATAGGGTTCAATGTTAATCAGTGAGACTCCCATAAGGTTCAGTGTTAATCAGTGAGACTCCCACAGGGTTCAGTGTTAATCAATGAGACCCCCATAGGGTTCAGTGTTAATCAGTGAGACTCCCACAGGGTTCAGTGTTAATCAATGAGATTCCCATAGGGTTCAGTATTTATCAGTGAGACTCCCACCGGGTTCAGTGTTAATCAGCGAGATTCCCATAGGGTTCAGTGTTAATCAGTGAGACTCCCACAGGGTTCAGTGCTAATCAGTGATATTCCCATAGCATTCAGTGCTAGTCAGTGAGATTCCCATGGGGTTCAGTGTTAATCAGTGAGACTCCCATAGGGTTCAGTGTTAATCAGTGCAACTCCCATAGGGTTCAATGTTAATCAGTGAGACTCCCACAGGGTTCAGTGCTAATCAGTGAAACTCCCACAGGGTTCAGTGTTAATCAGTGAGACTCCCATAGGGTTCAGTGTTAATTAGTGAGACTCCCATAGGGTTCAGTGTTAATCGGTGAGACTCCCACAGGGTTCAGTGTTAATCAGTGAGACTCCCATAGGGTTCAGTATTAATCAGTGAGACTCCCACCGGGTTCAGTGTTAATCAGCGAGATTCCCATAGGGTTCAGTGTTAATCAGTGAGACTCCCACAGGGTTCAGTGTTAATCAGTGAGACTTCCATAGGGTTCAGTGTTAATCAGTGAGACTCCCTTAGGGGTCAGTGTTAATCATTGAGACTCACACAGGGTTCAATGTTAATCAGTGAGATTCCCACAGGGTTCTGTGTTAATCAGTGAGACTCCCACAGGGTTCAGTGTTAATCAGTGAGACTCCCATAGGGTTCAGCGTTAATCAGTGAGAATCCCATAGGGTTCGGTGTTAATCAGTGAGACTCCCACAGGGTTCAGTGTTAATCAGGGAGACTCCCACAGGGTTCAGTGTTAATCAGTGAGACTCCCATAGGGTTCAGTGTTAATCAGTGAGACTCCCACAGGATTCAGTGTTAATCAGTGAGACTCCCATAGGGTTCAGTGTTAATCAGTGAGGCTCCCACAGGATTCAGTGTTAATCAGTGAGACTCCCATAGGGTTCAGTGTTAATCAGTGAGACTCCCACAGGGTTCAGTGTTAATCAGCGAGACTCCCACAGGGTTCAGTTTTAATCAATGAGACTCCCACAGGGTTCAGTGTTAATCAGTGAGACTCCCACCGGGTTCAGTGTTAATCAGGGAGATTCCCATAGGGTTCAGTGTTAATCAGTGAGACTCCCATAGTGTTCAGTGTAAATCACTGAGACTCCCATTGGGTTCGGTGTTAATCAGTGAGACTCCCATAGGGTTCGGTGTTAATCAGTGAGACTCCCATAGGGTTCAGTGTTAATCAGTGAGACTCCCACCGGGTTCAGTGTTAATCAGTGAGACTCCCATAGGGTTCAGTGTTAATCAGTGAGACTCCCACAGGGTTCAGTGCTAATCAGTGATATTCCCATAGGATTCAGTGCTAATCAGTGAGATTCCCATAGGGTTCAGTGTTAATCAGTGAGACTCCCATAGGGCTCAGTGTTAATCAGTGAGACTCCCATAGGGTTCAATGTTAATCAGTGAGACTCCCACAGGGTTCAGTGTTAATCAGTGAGACTCCCACAGGGTTCAGTGTTAATCAGTGAGACTCCCATAGGGTTCAGTGTTAATTAGTGAGACTCCCATAGGGTTCAGTGTTAATCAGTGAGACTCCCACAGGGTTCAGTATTAATCAGTGAGACTCCCATAGGGTTCAGTATTAATCAGTGAGACTCCCACCGGATTCAGTGTTAATCAGCGAGATTCCCATAGGGTTCAGTGTTAATCAGTGAGACTCCCACAGGGTTCAGTGTTAATCAGTGAGACTCCCATAGGGTTCAGTGTTAATCAGTGAGACTCCCATAGGGGTCAGTGTTAATCAGTGAGACTCCCATAGGGTTCAGTATTAATCATTGAGACTCCCACAGTGTTCAATGTTGATCAGTGAGACTCCCATAGGGTTCAGTGTTAATCAGTGAGACTCCCACAGGGTTCAGTGTTAATCGGTGAGACTCCCATAGGGTTCAGTATTAATCAGTGAGACTCCCATAGTGTTCAGTGTAAATCACTGAGACTCCCATTGGGTTCGGTGTTAATCAGTGAGACTCCCATAGGGTTCGGTGTTAATCAGTGAGACTCCCATAGGGTTCAGTGTTAATCAGTGAGACTCCCATAGGGTTCAGTGTTAATCAGTGAGACTCCCACAGGGTTCAGTGTTAATCAGTGAGACTCCCATAGGGTTCGGTGCTAATCAGGGATATTCCCATAGGATTCAGTGCTAATCAGTGAGATTCCCTTAGGGTTCAGTGTTAATCAGTGAGACTCCCATAGGGTTCAATGTTAATCAGTGAGACTCCCATAAGGTTCAGTGTTAATCAGTGAGACTCCCACAGGGTTCAGTGTTAATCAATGAGACCCCCATAGGGTTCAGTGTTAATTATTGAGACTCCCATATGGTTCAGTGTTAATCAGTGAGACTCCCATAGGGTTCAGTATTAATCAGTGAGACTCCCACCGGGTTCAGTGTTAATCAGTGAGACTCCCATTGGGTTCGGTGTTAATCAGTGAGACTCCCACGGGGTTCAGTGTTAATCAGTGAGACTCCCATAGGGATCAGTGTTAATTGGTGAGACTCCCATAGGGTTCAGTGTTAATCAGTGAGACTCCCACCGGGTTCAGTGTTAATCAGCGAGATTCCCATAGGGTTCAGTTTTAATCAGTGAGACTCCCATAGGGTTCAATGTTAATCAGTGAGACTCCCACAGGGTTCAGTGTTAATGAGTGAGACTCCCACAGGGTTCAGTGTTAATCAGTGAGACTCCCATAGGGTTCAGTGTTAATTATTGAGACTCCCATATGGTTCAGTGTTAATCAGTGAGACTCCCATAGGGTTCAGTATTAATCAGTGAGACTCCCACCGGGTTCAGTGTTAATCAGTGAGAATCCCATTGGGTTCGGTGTTAATCAGTGAGACTCCCATAGGGTTCAGTGTTAATCAGTGAGACTCCCATAGGGTTCGGTGCTAATCAGAGATATTCCCATAGGATTCAGTGCTAATCAGTGAGATTCCCTTAGGGTTCAGTGTTAATCAGTGAGACTCCCATAGGGTTCAATGTTAATCAGTGAGACTCCCATAAGGTTCAGTGTTAATCAGTGAGACTCCCACAGGGTTCAGTGTTAATCAATGAGACCCCCATAGGGTTCAGTGTTAATCAGTGAGACTCCCACAGGGTTCAATGTTAATCAATGAGACTCCCATAAAGTTCAGTGTTAATCAGTGAGACTCCCACAGGGTTCAGTGTTAATCAATGAGACCCCCATAGGGTTCAGTGTTAATCAGTGAGACTCCGACAGGGTTCAGTGTTAATCAATGAGACTCCCATAGGGTTCAGTATTTATCAGTGAGACTCCCACCGGGTTCAGTGTTAATCAGCGAGATTCCCATAGGGTTCAGTGTTAATCAGTGAGACTCCCACAGGGTTCAGTGCTAATCAGTGATATTCCCATAGCATTCAGTGCTAGTCAGTGAGATTCCCATGGGGTTCAGTGTTAATCAGTGTTAATCAGTGAGACTCCCATAGGGTTCAGTGTTAATCAGTGAGACTCCCATAGGGTTCAATGTTAATCAGTGAGACTCCCACAGGGTTCAGTGTTAATCAGTGAGACTCCCACGGGGTTCAGTGTTAATCAGTGAGACTCCCATAGGGATCAGTGTTAATTGGTGAGACTCCCATAGGGTTCAGTGTTAATCAGTGAGACTCCCATAGGGTTCAGTATTAATCAGTGAGACTCCCACCGGGTTCAGTGTTAATCAGCGAGATTCCCATAGGGTTCAGTTTTAATCAGTGAGACTCCCATAGGGTTCAATGTTAATCAGTGAGACTCCCACAGGCTTCAGTGTTAATCAGTGAGACTCCCACAGGGTTCAGTGTTAATCAGTGAGACTCCCATAGGGTTCAGCATTAATCAGTGAGAATCCCATAGGGTTCGGTGTTAATCAGTGAGACTCCCACAGGGTTCAGTGTTAATCAGGGAGACTCCCATAGGGTTCAGTGTTAATCAGTGAGACTCCCACAGGGTTCAGTGTTAATCAGTGAGACTCCCATTGGGTTCGGTGTTAATCAGTGAGACTCCCATAGGGTTCAGTGTTAATCAGTGAGACTCCCATAGGGTTCGCTGCTAATCAGTGATATTCCCATAGGATTCAGTGCTAATCAGTGAGATTCCCATAGGGTTCAGTGTTAATCAGTGAGACTCCCATAGGGTTCAATGTTAATCAGTGAGACTCCCATAAGGTTCAGTGTTAATCAGTGAGACTCCCACAGGGTTCAGTGTTAATCAATGAGACCCCCATAGGGTTCAGTGTTAATCAGTGAGACTCCCACAGGGTTCAGTGTTAATCAATGAGATTCCCATAGGGTTCAGTATTTATCAGTGAGACTCCCACCGGGTTCAGTGTTAATCAGCGAGATTCCCATAGGGTTCAGTGTTAATCAGTGAGACTCCCACAGGGTTCAGTGCTAATCAGTGATATTCCCATAGCATTCAGTGCTAGTCAGTGAGATTCCCATGGGGTTCAGTGTTAATCAGTGAGACTCCCATAGGGTTCAGTGTTAATCAGTGCAACTCCCATAGGGTTCAATGTTAATCAGTGAGACTCCCACAGGGTTCAGTGCTAATCAGTGAAACTCCCACAGGGTTCAGTGTTAATCAGTGAGACTCCCATAGGGTTCAGTGTTAATTAGTGAGACTCCCATAGGGTTCAGTGTTAATCGGTGAGACTCCCACAGGGTTCAGTGTTAATCAGTGAGACTCCCATAGGGTTCAGTATTAATCAGTGAGACTCCCACCGGGTTCAGTGTTAATCAGCGAGATTCCCATAGGGTTCAGTGTTAATCAGTGAGACTCCCACAGGGTTCAGTGTTAATCAGTGAGACTTCCATAGGGTTCAGTGTTAATCAGTGAGACTCCCTTAGGGGTCAGTGTTAATCATTGAGACTCACACAGGGTTCAATGTTAATCAGTGAGATTCCCACAGGGTTCTGTGTTAATCAGTGAGACTCCCACAGGGTTCAGTGTTAATCAGTGAGACTCCCATAGGGTTCAGCGTTAATCAGTGAGAATCCCATAGGGTTCGGTGTTAATCAGTGAGACTCCCACAGGGTTCAGTGTTAATCAGGGAGACTCCCACAGGGTTCAGTGTTAATCAGTGAGACTCCCATAGGGTTCAGTGTTAATCAGTGAGACTCCCACAGGATTCAGTGTTAATCAGTGAGACTCCCATAGGGTTCAGTGTTAATCAGTGAGGCTCCCACAGGATTCAGTGTTAATCAGTGAGACTCCCATAGGGTTCAGTGTTAATCAGTGAGACTCCCACAGGGTTCAGTGTTAATCAGCGAGACTCCCACAGGGTTCAGTTTTAATCAATGAGACTCCCACAGGGTTCAGTGTTAATCAGTGAGACTCCCACCGGGTTCAGTGTTAATCAGGGAGATTCCCATAGGGTTCAGTGTTAATCAGTGAGACTCCCATAGTGTTCAGTGTAAATCACTGAGACTCCCATTGGGTTCGGTGTTAATCAGTGAGACTCCCATAGGGTTCGGTGTTAATCAGTGAGACTCCCATAGGGTTCAGTGTTAATCAGTGAGACTCCCACCGGGTTCAGTGTTAATCAGTGAGACTCCCATAGGGTTCAGTGTTAATCAGTGAGACTCCCACAGGGTTCAGTGCTAATCAGTGATATTCCCATAGGATTCAGTGCTAATCAGTGAGATTCCCATAGGGTTCAGTGTTAATCAGTGAGACTCCCATAGGGCTCAGTGTTAATCAGTGAGACTCCCATAGGGTTCAATGTTAATCAGTGAGACTCCCACAGGGTTCAGTGTTAATCAGTGAGACTCCCACAGGGTTCAGTGTTAATCAGTGAGACTCCCATAGGGTTCAGTGTTAATTAGTGAGACTCCCATAGGGTTCAGTGTTAATCAGTGAGACTCCCACAGGGTTCAGTATTAATCAGTGAGACTCCCATAGGGTTCAGTATTAATCAGTGAGACTCCCACCGGATTCAGTGTTAATCAGCGAGATTCCCATAGGGTTCAGTGTTAATCAGTGAGACTCCCACAGGGTTCAGTGTTAATCAGTGAGACTCCCATAGGGTTCAGTGTTAATCAGTGAGACTCCCATAGGGGTCAGTGTTAATCAGTGAGACTCCCATAGGGTTCAGTATTAATCATTGAGACTCCCACAGTGTTCAATGTTGATCAGTGAGACTCCCATAGGGTTCAGTGTTAATCAGTGAGACTCCCACAGGGTTCAGTGTTAATCGGTGAGACTCCCATAGGGTTCAGTATTAATCAGTGAGACTCCCATAGTGTTCATTGTAAATCACTGAGACTCCCATTGGGTTCGGTGTTAATCAGTGAGACTCCCATAGGGTTCGGTGTTAATCAGTGAGACTCCCATAGGGTTCAGTGTTAATCAGTGAGACTCCCATAGGGTTCAGTGTTAATCAGTGAGACTCCCACAGGGTTCAGTGTTAATCAGTGAGACTCCCATAGGGCTCAGTGTTAATCAGTGAGACTCCCATAGTGTTCAGTGTAAATCACTGAGACTCCCATTGGGTTCGGTGTTAATCAGTGAGACTCCCATAGGGTTCGGTGTTAATCAGTGAGACTCCCATAGGGTTCAGTGTTAATCAGTGAGACTCCCATAGGGTTCAGTGTTAATCAGTGAGACTCCCATAGGGTTCGGTGTTAATCAGTGAGACTCCCATAGGGTTCAGTGTTAATCAGCGAGACTCCCACAGGGTTCAGTTTTAATCAATGAGACTCCCACAGGGTTCAGTGTTAATCAGTGAGACTCCCTTAGGGGTCAGTGTTAATCATTGAGACTCACACAGGGTTCAATGTTAATCAGTGAGATTCCCACAGGGTTCTGTGTTAATCAGTGAGACTCCCACAGGGTTCAGTGTTAATCAGTGAGACTCCCATAGGGTTCAGCGTTAATCAGTGAGAATCCCATAGGGTTCGGTGTTAATCAGTGAGACTCCCACAGGGTTCAGTGTTAATCAGGGAGACTCCCACAGGGTTCAGTGTTAATCAGTGAGACTCCCATAGGGTTCAGTGTTAATCAGTGAGACTCCCACAGGATTCAGTGTTAATCAGTGAGACTCCCATAGGGTTCAGTGTTAATCAGTGAGGCTCCCACAGGATTCAGTGTTAATCAGTGAGACTCCCATAGGGTTCAGTGTTAATCAGTGAGACTCCCACAGGGTTCAGTGTTAATCAGCGAGACTCCCACAGGGTTCAGTTTTAATCAATGAGACTCCCACAGGGTTCAGTGTTAATCAGTGAGACTCCCACCGGGTTCAGTGTTAATCAGGGAGATTCCCATAGGGTTCAGTGTTAATCAGTGAGACTCCCATAGTGTTCAGTGTAAATCACTGAGACTCCCATTGGGTTCGGTGTTAATCAGTGAGACTCCCACAGGGTTCAGTATTAATCAGTGAGACTCCCATAGGGTTCAGTATTAATCAGTGAGACTCCCACCGGATTCAGTGTTAATCAGCGAGATTCCCATAGGGTTCAGTGTTAATCAGTGAGACTCCCACAGGGTTCAGTGTTAATCAGTGAGACTCCCATAGGGTTCAGTGTTAATCAGTGAGACTCCCATAGGGGTCAGTGTTAATCAGTGAGACTCCCATAGGGTTCAGTATTAATCATTGAGACTCCCACAGTGTTCAATGTTGATCAGTGAGACTCCCATAGGGTTCAGTGTTAATCAGTGAGACTCCCACAGGGTTCAGTGTTAATCGGTGAGACTCCCATAGGGTTCAGTATTAATCAGTGAGACTCCCATAGTGTTCATTGTAAATCACTGAGACTCCCATTGGGTTCGGTGTTAATCAGTGAGACTCCCATAGGGTTCGGTGTTAATCAGTGAGACTCCCATAGGGTTCAGTGTTAATCAGTGAGACTCCCATAGGGTTCAGTGTTAATCAGTGAGACTCCCACAGGGTTCAGTGTTAATCAGTGAGACTCCCATAGGGCTCAGTGTTAATCAGTGAGACTCCCATAGTGTTCAGTGTAAATCACTGAGACTCCCATTGGGTTCGGTGTTAATCAGTGAGACTCCCATAGGGTTCGGTGTTAATCAGTGAGACTCCCATAGGGTTCAGTGTTAATCAGTGAGACTCCCATAGGGTTCAGTGTTAATCAGTGAGACTCCCATAGGGTTCGGTGTTAATCAGTGAGACTCCCATAGGGTTCAGTGTTAATCAGCGAGACTCCCACAGGGTTCAGTTTTAATCAATGAGACTCCCACAGGGTTCAGTGTTAATCAGTGAGACTCCCTTAGGGGTCAGTGTTAATCATTGAGACTCACACAGGGTTCAATGTTAATCAGTGAGATTCCCACAGGGTTCTGTGTTAATCAGTGAGACTCCCACAGGGTTCAGTGTTAATCAGTGAGACTCCCATAGGGTTCAGCGTTAATCAGTGAGAATCCCATAGGGTTCGGTGTTAATCAGTGAGACTCCCACAGGGTTCAGTGTTAATCAGGGAGACTCCCACAGGGTTCAGTGTTAATCAGTGAGACTCCCATAGGGTTCAGTGTTAATCAGTGAGACTCCCACAGGATTCAGTGTTAATCAGTGAGACTCCCATAGGGTTCAGTGTTAATCAGTGAGGCTCCCACAGGATTCAGTGTTAATCAGTGAGACTCCCATAGGGTTCAGTGTTAATCAGTGAGACTCCCACAGGGTTCAGTGTTAATCAGCGAGACTCCCACAGGGTTCAGTTTTAATCAATTAGACTCCCACAGGGTTCAGTGTTAATCAGTGAGACTCCCACCGGGTTCAGTGTTAATCAGGGAGATTCCCATAGGGTTCAGTGTTAATCAGTGAGACTCCCATAGTGTTCAGTGTAAATCACTGAGACTCCCATTGGGTTCGGTGTTAATCAGTGAGACTCCCATAGGGTTCGGTGTTAATCAGTGAGACTCCCATAGGGTTCAGTGTTAATCAGTGAGACTCCCACCGGGTTCAGTGTTAATCAGTGAGACTCCCATAGGGTTCAGTGTTAATCAGTGAGACTCCCACAGGGTTCAGTGCTAATCAGTGATATTCCCATAGGATTCAGTGCTAATCAGTGAGATTCCCATAGGGTTCAGTGTTAATCAGTGAGACTCCCATAGGGCTCAGTGTTAATCAGTGAGACTCCCATAGGGTTCAATGTTAATCAGTGAGACTCCCACAGGGTTCAGTGTTAATCAGTGAGACTCCCACAGGGTTCAGTGTTAATCAGTGAGACTCCCATAGGGTTCAGTGTTAATTAGTGAGACTCCCATAGGGTTCAGTGTTAATCAGTGAGACTCCCACAGGGTTCAGTATTAATCAGTGAGACTCCCATAGGGTTCAGTATTAATCAGTGAGACTCCCACCGGATTCAGTGTTAATCAGCGAGATTCCCATAGGGTTCAGTGTTAATCAGTGAGACTCCCACAGGGTTCAGTGTTAATCAGTGAGACTCCCATAGGGTTCAGTGTTAATCAGTGAGACTCCCATAGGGGTCAGTGTTAATCAGTGAGACTCCCATAGGGTTCAGTATTAATCATTGAGACTCCCACAGTGTTCAATGTTGATCAGTGAGACTCCCATAGGGTTCAGTGTTAATCAGTGAGACTCCCACAGGGTTCAGTGTTAATCGGTGAGACTCCCATAGGGTTCAGTATTAATCAGTGAGACTCCCATAGTGTTCAGTGTAAATCACTGAGACTCCCATTGGGTTCGGTGTTAATCAGTGAGACTCCCATAGGGTTCGGTGTTAATCAGTGAGACTCCCATAGGGTTCAGTGTTAATCAGTGAGACTCCCATAGGGTTCAGTGTTAATCAGTGAGACTCCCACAGGGTTCAGTGTTAATCAGTGAGACTCCCATAGGGCTCAGTGTTAATCAGTGAGACTCCCATAGTGTTCAGTGTAAATCACTGAGACTCCCATTGGGTTCGGTGTTAATCAGTGAGACTCCCATAGGGTTCGGTGTTAATCAGTGAGACTCCCATAGGGTTCAGTGTTAATCAGTGAGACTCCCATAGGGTTCAGTGTTAATCAGTGAGACTCCCATAGGGTTCGGTGTTAATCAGTGAGACTCCCATAGGGTTCAGTGTTAATCAGTGAAACTCCCATAGGATTCGGTGTTAATCAGTGAAACTCCCAGAGGGTTCAGTGTTAATCAGTGAGACTCCCATAGGGTTCAGTGTTAATCAGTGAGACTCCCACAGGGTTCAGTGTTAATCAGTGAGACTCCCATAGGGTTCAGTGTTAATCAGTGAGGCTCCCACAGGATTCAGTGTTAATCAGTGAGACTCCCATAGGGTTCAGTGTTAATCAGTGAGACTCCCACAGGGTTCAGTGTTAATCAGCGAGACTCCCACAGGGATCAGTTTTAATCAATGAGACTCCCACAGGGTTCAGTGTTAATCAGTGAGACTCCCACCGGGTTCAGTGTTAATCAGCGAGATTCCCATAGGGTTCAGTGTTAATCAGTGAGACTCCCACAGGGTTCAGTGCTAATCAGTGATATTCCCATAGGATTCAGTGCTAATCAGTGAGATTTCCATAGGGTTCAGTGTTAATCAGTGAGACTCCCATAGGGTTCAGTGTTAATCAGTGAGACTCCCATAGGGTTCAATGTTAATCAGTGAGACTCCCACAGGGTTCAGTGTTAATCAGTGAGACTCCCACAAGGTTCAGTGTTAATCAGTGAGACTCCCATAGGGTTCAGTGTTAATTAGTGAGACCCCCATAGGGTTCAGTGTTAATCAGTGAGACTCCCACAGGGTTCAGTGTTAATCAGTGAGACTCCCATAGGGTTCAGTATTAATCAGTGAGACTCCTATAGGGTTCGGTGTTAATCAGTGAGACTCCCATAGGGTTCAGTGTTAATCAGTGAGACTCCCATAGGGTTCGGTGTTAATCAGTGAGACTCCCATAGGGTTCAGTGTTAATCAGTGAAACTCCCATAGGATTCGGTGTTAATCAGTGAAACTCCCAGAGGGTTCAGTGTTAATCAGTGAGACTCCCACAGGGTTCTGTGTTAATCAGTGAGACTCCAACAGGTTTCAATGTTAATCAGTGAGACTCCCATAGGGTTCAGTGTTAATCAGTGAGACTCCCACAGGGTTCAATGTTAATCAGTGAGACTCCCATTGGGTTCGGTGTTAATCAGTGAGACTCCCATAGGGTTCAGTGTTAATCAGTGAGACTCCCATAGGGTTCGGTGTTAATCAGTGAGACTCCCATAGAGTTCAGTGTTAATCAGTGAGACTCCCGTAGGGTTCAGTGTTAATCAGTGAGACTCCCACAGGGTTCATGTGTTAATCAGTGAGACTCCCACAGGGTTATGTGTTAATCAGTGAGACTCCCATAGGGTTCAGTGTTAATCAGTGAGACTCCCACAGGGTTCAGTGTTAATCAGTGAGACTCCCATCGGGTTCAGTGTTAATCAGTGAGACTCCCACAGGGTTCAGTGTTAATCAGTGAGACTCCCATAGGGTTCAGTATTAATCAGTGAGACTCCCACCGGGTTCAGTGTTAATCAGCGAGATTCCCATAGGGTTCAGTGTTAATCAGTGAGACTCCCATAGGGTTCAGTGTTAATCAGTGAGACTCCCATAGGGTTTAGTGTTAATCAGTGAAACTCCCATAGGATTCGGTGTTAATCAGTGAAATTCCCAGAGGGTTCAGTGTTAATCAGTGAGACTCCCACAGGGTTCTGTGTTAATCAGTGAGACTCCCACAGGGTTCAATGTTAATCAGTGAGACTCCCATAGGGTTCAGTGTTAATCAGTGAGACTCCCACAGGGTTCAATGTTAATCAGTGAGACTCCCATTGGGTTCGGTGTTAATCAGTGAGACTCCCATAGGGTTCAGTGTTAATCAGTTAGACTCCCACATGGTTCAGTGTTAATCAGGGAGACTCCCACAGGGTTCAGTGTTAATCACTGAGACTCCCATAGGGTTCATTGTTAATCAGTGAGACTCCCACAGGGTTCAGTGTTAATCAGTGAGACTACCATAGGGTTCATAGTTAATTACTGATACTCATAGGGTTCAGTGTTAATCGGTGAGACTCCCACAGGGTCCATTGTTAATCAGTGAGACTCCCACAGGGTTCAGTGTTAATCAGTGAGACTCCCATAGGGTTCATTGTTAATCAGTGAGACTCCCACAGGGTTCAGTGTTAATCAGTGAGACTCCCATAGAGTTCATTGTTAATCAGTGAGACTCCCACAGGGCTCAGAGTTAATCAGTGAGACTCCCATAGGGTTCAGTGTTAATCAGTTAGACTCCCACATGGTTCAGTGTTAATCAGGGAGACTCCCACAGGGTTCAGTGTTAATCACTGAGACTCCCATAGGGTTCATTGTTAATCAGTGAGACTCCCACAGGGTTCAGTGTTAATCAGTGAGACTACCATAGGGTTCAGAGTTAATTACTGATACTCATAGGGTTCAGTGTTAATCGGTGAGACTCCCACAGGGTCCATTGTTAATCAGTGAGACTCCCACAGGGTTCAGTGTTAATCAGTGAGACTCCCATAGGGTTCATTGTTAATCAGTGAGACTCCCACAGGGTTCAGTGTTAATCAGTGAGACTCCCATAGAGTTCATTGTTAATCAGTGAGACTCCCGCAGGGTTCATTGTTAATCATTGAGACTCCCATAGGGTTCAGTGTTAATTAGTGAGACTCCCACAGGGTTCAGTGCTAATCAGTGAGACTCCCACAGGGTTCAGTGTTAATCAGTGAGACCCCCATAGGGTTCATTGTTAATCAGTGAGACTCCCACAGGGTTCAGGGTTAATCAGTGAGACTCCCATAGGGTTCAGTGTTAATCAGTGAGACTCCCACAGGGTTCATTGTTAATCAGTGAGACTCCCATAGGGTTCAGTGTTAATCAGTGAAACTCCCACAGGGTTCAATGTTAATCAGTGAGACTCCCACAGGGTTCAGTGTTAATCAGTGAGACTCCCACAGGGTTCAATGTTAATCAGTGAGACTTCCACAGGGTTCAGTGTTAATCAGTGAGACTCCTATAGGGTTCATTGTTAATCAGTGAGACTCCCATAGGGTTCAGTGTTAATCTGTGAGACTCAAACAGGGTTCAGTGTTAATCAGTGAGACTCCCACAGGGTTCAGTGTTAATCAGTGAGACTCCCTTAGGGTTCACTGTTAATCAGTAAGACTCCCACAGGGTTCAGTGTTAATTAGTGAGCCTCCCATAGGGTTCAGTGTTAATCAGTGAGACTCCCACAGGGTTCAGTGTTAATCAGTGAGACTCCCACAGGGTTCAGTGTTAATAAGTGAGACTCCCATAGGGTTCAGTGTTAATCAGTGAGACACCCACATGGTTCAGTGTTAATCAGTGAGACTCCCATAGGGTTCAGTGTTAATCAGTGAGACTCCCACAGGGTTCAGAGTTAATCAGTGAGACTCGCATAGGGTTCAGTGTTAATCAGTGAGACTCCCACAGGGTTCAGTGTTAATCAGGGAGACTCCCACAGGGTTCAGTGTTAATCACTGAGACTCCCATAGGGTACAGTATTAATCACTTAGACTCCAACAGGGTTCAGTGTTAATGAGTGAGACTCCCATAGGGTTCAGTGTTAAATACTGAGACTCATAGGTTCAGTGTTAATCATTGAGACTCCCATAGGGTTCAGTGTTAATCAGTGAGACTCCCACAGGGTTCAGTGTTAATCAGTGAGACTCCCATAGGGTTCAGTGTTAATCAGTGAGACTCCCATAGGGTTCAGTGTTAATCAGTGAGACTCCCACAGGGTTCAGAGTTAATCAGTGAGACTCCCATAGGGTTCAGTGTTAATCAGTGAGACTCCCACAGGGTTCAGTGTTAATCAGGGAGACTCCCAAAGGGTTCAGTGTTAATCACTGAGACTCCCATAGGGTACAGTATTAATCAGTGAGACTCCAACAGGGTTCAGTGTTAATGAGTGAGACTCCCATAGGGTTCAGTGTTAAATACTGAGACTCATAAGTTCAGTGTTATTCAGTGAGACTCCCATAGGGTTCAGTGTTAATCAGTGAGACTCCCATAGGGTTCAGTGTTAATCAGTGAGACTCCCACAGGGTCCAGTGTTAATCAGTGAGACTCCCACAGGGTTCAGTGTTAATCAGTGAGACTCCCATAGGGTTCAGTGTTAATCAGTGAGACTCCCACAGGGTTCAGTGTTAATCAGTGAGACTCCCATAGGGTTCAGTGTTAATAAGTGAGACTCCCACAGGGTTCAGAGTTAATCAGTGAGACTACCACAGGGTTCAGTGTTAATCAGGGTGACTCCCACAGGGTTCAGTGTTAATCACTGAGACTCCCATAGGGTACAGCATTAATCAGTGAGACTCCAACAGGGTTCAGTGTTAATCAGTGAGACTCCCATAGGGTTCAGTGTTAATTACTGAGACTTATAGGGTTCAGTGTTAATCAGTGAGACTCCCACAGGGTTCATTGTTAATCAGTGAGACTCCCACAGGGTTCAGTGTTAATCAGTGAGACTCCCATAGGGTTCAGTGTTAATTAGTGAGACTCCCACAGGGTTCGGTGTTAATCAGTGAGACTCCCACAGGGTTCAGTGTTAATAAGTCAGACTCCCATAGGGTTCAGTGTTAATCAGTGAGACTCCCACAGGGTTCAGTGTTAATCAGGAAGACTCCCATAGGGTTCAGTTTTAATCAGTGAGAATCCCACAGGGTTCAGTGTTAATCAGTGAGACTCCCACAGGGTTCGGTGTTAATAAGTGAGACTCCCATAGGGTTCAGTGTTAATCAGTGAGACTCCCACAGGGTTCAGTGTTAATCAGTGAGACTCCCACAGGGCTCAGAGTTAATCAGTGAGACTCCCATAGGGTTCAGTGTTAATCAGTTAGACTCCCACAGGGTTCAGTGTTAATCACTGAGACTCCCATAGGGTACAGCATTAATCATTGAGACTCCAACAGGGTTCAGTGTTAATCAGTGAGACTCCCATAGGGTTCAGTGTTAATTACTGAGACTCATAGGGTTCAGTGTTAATCAGTGAGACTCCCACAGGGTTCATTGTTAATCAGTGAGACTCCCACAGGGTTCAGTGTTAATCAGTGAGACTCCCATAGGGTTCAGTGTTAATCAGTGAGACTCCCATAGGGTACAGTATTAATCAGTGAGACTCCCACCGGGTTCAGTGTTAATTACTGAGACTCATAGGGTTCAGTGTTAATCAGTGAGACTCCCACATGGTTAATTGTTAATCAGTGAGACTCCCACAGGGTTCAGTGTTAATCAGTGAGACTCCCACAGGGTTCAGTGTTAATCAGTGAGACTCCCACAGGGTTCGGTGTTAATCAGTGAGACTCCCACAGGGTTCAGTGTTAATAAGTCAGTCTCCCATAGGGTTCAGTGTTAATCAGTGAGACTCCCACAGGGTTCAGTGTTAATCAGTAAGACTCCCATAGGGTTCAGTTTTAATCAGTGAGAATCCCACAGGGTTCAGTGTTAATCAGTGAGACTCCCACAGGGTTCAGTGTTAATAAGTGAGACTCCCATAGGGTTCAGTGTTAATCAGTGAGACTCCCACAGGGTTCAGTGTTAATCAGTGAGACTCCCACAGGGCTCAGAGTTAATCAGTGAGACTCCCATAGGGTTCAGTGTTAATCAGTTAGACTCCCACAGGGTTCAGTGTTAATCAGGGAGACTCCCACAGGGTTCAGTGTTAATCACTGAGATTCCCATAGGGTTCATTGTTAATCAGTGAGACTCCCACAGGGTTCAGTGTTAATCAGTGAGACTACCATAGGGTTCAGAGTTAATTACTGATACTCATAGGGTTCAGTGTTAATCGGTGAGACTCCCACAGGGTCCATTGTTAATCAGTGAGACTCCCACAGGGTTCAGTGTTAATCAGTGAGACTCCCATAGGGTTCATTGTTAATCAGTGAGACTCCCATAAGGTTCAGTGTTAATCAGTGAGACTCCCACAGGGTTCAGTGTTAATCAGTGAGACTCCCACAGGGTTCAGTGTTAATCAGTGAGACTCCCACAGGGTTCAGTGTTAATCAGTGAGACTCCCATATGGTTTAGTGTTAATCAGTGAGACTCCCATAGGGTTCAGTGTTAATCAGAAAGACTCCCATAGGGTTCAGTGTTAATCAGTGAGACTTCCATAGGGTTCAGTGTGAATCAGTTACACTCCCACAGGGTTCAGTGTTTATCAGTGAGACTCCCACAGGGTTCAGTGTTATTCAGTGAGACTCCCACAGTGTTCAGTGTTAATCAGTGAGACTCCCATATGGTTCAGTGTTAATCAGTGAAACTCCCATAGGGTTCAGTGTTAATCAGTGAGACTCCCATACGGTTCAGTGTTAATCAGTGAGACTCCCACAGGGTTCAGTGTTAATCAGTGAGACTCCCACAGGGTTCAGTGTTAATCAGTGAGACTCCCATAGAGTTCATTGTTAATCAGTGAGACTCCTGCAGGGTTCATTGTTAATCAGTGAGACTCCCATAGGGTTCAGTGTTAATTAGTGAGACTCCCACAGGGTTCAGTGCTAATCAGTGAGACTCCCACAGGGTTCAGTGTTAATCAGTGAGACCCCCATAGGGTTCATTGTTAATCAGTGAGACTCCCACAGGGTTCAGGGTTAATCAGTGAGACTCCCATAGGTTTCAGTGTTAATCAGTGAGACTCCCACAGGGTTCATTGTTAATCAGTGAGACTCCCATAGGGTTCAGTGTTAATCAGTGAAACTCCCACAGGGTTCAGTGTTAATCAGTGAGACTCCCACAGGGTTCAGTGTTAATCAGTGAGACTCCCACAGGGTTCAGTGTTAATCAGTGAGACTTCCACAGGGTTCAGTGTTAATCAGTGAGACTCCCATAGGGTTCATTGTTAATCAGTGAGACTCCCATAGGGTTCAGTGTTAATCTGTGAGACTCCAACAGGGTTCAGTTTTAATCAGTGAGACTCCCACAGGGTTCAGTGTTAATCAGTGAGACTCCCTTAGGGTTCAGTGTTAATCAGTGAGACTCCCACAGGGTTCAGTGTTAATTAGTGAGACTCCCATAGGGTTCAGTGTTAATCAGTGAGACTCCCACAGGGTTCAGTGTTAATCAGTGAGACTCCCACAGGGTTCAGTGTTAATAAGTGAGACTCCCATAGGGTTCAGTGTTAATCAGTGAGACACCCACATGGTTCAGTGTTAATCAGTGAGACTCCCATAGGGTTCAGTGTTAATCAGTGAGACTCCCACAGGGTTCAGAGTTAATCAGTGAGACTCGCATAGGGTTCAGTGTTAATCAGTGAGACTCCCACAGGGTTCAGTGTTAATCAGGGAGACTCCCATAGGGTACAGTATTAATCACTTAGACTCCAACAGGGTTCAGTGTTAATGAGTGAGACTCCCATAGGGTTCAGTGTTAAATACTGAGACTCATAGGTTCAGTGTTAATCATTGAGACTCCCACAGGGTTCAGTGTTAATCAGTGAGACCCCCATAGGGTTCATTGTTAATCAGTGAGACTCCCACAGGGTTCAGGGTTAATCAGTGAGACTCCCATAGGGTTCAGTGTTAATCAGTGAGACTCCCACAGGGTTCATTGTTAATCAGTGAGACTCCCATAGGGTTCAGTGTTAATCAGTGAAACTCCCACAGGGTTCAGTGTTAATCAGTGAGACTCCCACAGGGTTCAGTGTTAATCAGTGAGACTCCCACAGGGTTCAGTGTTAATCAGGGAGACTCCCACAGGGTTCAGTGTTAATCACTGAGACTCCCATAGGGTACAGTATTAATCACTTAGACTCCAACAGGGTTCAGTGTTAATGAGTGAGACTCCCATAGGGTTCAGTGTTAAATACTGAGACTCATAGGTTCAGTGTTAATCATTGAGACTCCCATAGGGTTCAGTGTTAATCAGTGAGACTCCCACAGGGTTCAGTGTTAATCAGTGAGACTCCCATAGGGCTCAGTGTTAATCAGTGAGACTCCCATAGGGTTCAGTGTTAATCAGTGAGACTCCCACAGGGTTCAGAGTTAATCAGTGAGACTCCCATAGGGTTCATTGTTAATCAGTGAGACTCCCACAGGGTTCAGTGTTAATCAGTGAGACTCCCATAGAGTTAATTGTTAATCAGTGAGACTCCCGCAGGGTTCATTGTTAATCAGTGAGACTCCCATAGGGTTCAGTGTTAATTAGTGAGACTCCCACAGGGTTCAGTGCTAATCAGTGAGACTCCCACAGGGTTCAGTGTTAATCAGTGAGACCCCCATAGGGTTCATTGTTAATCAGTGAGACTCCCACAGGGTTCAGGGTTAATCAGTGAGACTCCCATAGGGTTCGGTGTTAATCAGTGAGACTCCCATAGGGTTCAGTGTTAATCAGTGAAACTCCCATAGGATTCGGTGTTAATCAGTGAAACTCCCAGAGGGTTCAGTGTTAATCAGTGAGACTCCCATAGGGTTCAGTGTTAATCAGTGAGACTCCCACAGGGTTCAGTGTTAATCAGTGAGACTCCCACAGGGTTCAGTGTTAATCAGTGAGACTTCCACAGGGTTCAGTGCTAATCAGTGAGACTCCCACAGGGTTCAGTGTTAATCAGTGAGACCCCCATAGGGTTCATTGTTAATCAGTGAGACTCCCACAGGGTTCAGGGTTAATCAGTGAGACTCCCATAGGGTTCAGTGTTAATCAGTGAGACTCCCACAGGGTTCATTGTTAATCAGTGAGACTCCCATAGGGTTCAGTGTTAATCAGTGAAACTCCCACAGGGTTCAGTGTTAATCAGTGAGACTCCCACAGGGTTCAGTGTTAATCAGTGAGACTCCCACAGGGTTCAGTGTTAATCAGTGAGACTTCCACAGGGTTCAGTGTTAATCAGTGAGACTCCCATAGGGTTCAGTGTTAATCAGTGAGACTCCCACAGGGTTCAGTGTTAATCAGTGAGATTCCCATTGGGTTCAGTGTTAATCAGTGAGACTCCCACAGGGTTCAGTGTTAATCAGTAAGACTCCCACAGGGTTCAGTTTTAATCAATGAGACTCCCACAGGGTTCAGTGTTAATCAGTGAGACTCCCACAGGGTTCAGTGTTAATCAGTGAGACTCCCATAGGGCTCAGTGTTAATCAGTGAGACTCCCATAGTGTTCAGTGTAAATCACTGAGACTCCCATTGGGTTCGGTGTTAATCAGTGAGACTCCCACAGGGTTCAGAGTTAATCAGTGAGACTCGCATAGGGTTCAGTGTTAATCAGTGAGACTCCCACAGGGTTCAGTGTTAATCAGTGAGACTCCCACAGGGTTCAGTGTTAATCAGTGAGACTTCCACAGGGTTCAGTGTTAATCAGTGAGACTCCCATAGGGTTCAGTGTTAATCAGTGAGACTCCCACAGGGTTCAGTGTTAATCAGTGAGATTCCCATTGGGTTCAGTGTTAATCAGTGAGACTCCCACAGGGTTCAGTGTTAATCAGTAAGACTCCCACAGGGTTCAGTTTTAATCAATGAGACTCCCACAGGGTTCAGTGTTAATCAGTGAGACTCCCACCGGGTTCAGTGTTAATCAGCGAGATTCCCATAGGGTTCAGTGTTAATCAGTGAGACTCCCACAGGGTTCAGTGTTAATCAGTGAGACTCCCATAGGGTTCAGTGTTAATCAGAGAGACTCCCATAGGGTTCAGTGTTAATCAGTGAGACTCCCATAGGGTTCAGTGTTAATCAGTGAGACTCCCACAGGGTTCAGAGTTAATCAATGAGACTCCCATAGGGTTCATTGTTAATCAGTGAGACTCCCACAGGGTTCAGTGTTAATCAGTGAGACTCCCATAGAGTTCATTGTTAATCAGTGAGACTCCCGCAGGGTTCATTGTTAATCAGTGAGACTCCCATAGGGTTCAGTGTTAATTAGTGAGACTCCCACAGGGTTCAGTGCTAATCAGTGAGACTCCCACAGGGTTCAGTGTTAATCAGTGAGACCCCCATAGGGTTCATTGTTAATCAGTGAGACTCCCACAGGGTTCAGGGTTAATCAGTGAGACTCCCATAGGGTTCAGTGTTAATCAGTGAGACTCCCACAGGGTTCATTGTTAATCAGTGAGACTCCCATAGGGTTCAGTGTTAATCAGTGAAACTCCCACAGGGTTCAGTGTTAATCAGTGAGACTCCCACAGGGTTCAGTGTTAATCAGTGAGACTCCCACAGGGTTCAGTGTTAATCAGTGAGACTTCCACAGGGTTCAGTGTTAATCAGTGAGACTCCCATAGGGTTCAGTGTTAATCAGTGAGACTCCCACAGGGTTCAGTGTTAATCAGTGAGATTCCCATTGGGTTCAGTGTTAATCAGTGAGACTCCCATAGGGTTCAGTGTTAATCAGTAAGACTCCCACAGGGTTCAGTTTTAATCAATGAGACTCCCACAGGGTTCAGTGTTAATCAGTGAGACTCCCACAGGGTTCAGTGTTAATCAGTGAGACTCCCATAGGGCTCATTGTTAATCAGTGAGACTCCCATAGTGTTCAGTGTAAATCACTGAGACTCCCATTGGGTTCGGTGTTAATCAGTGAGACTCCCATAGGGTTCGGTGTTAATCAGTGAGACTCCCATAGGGTTCAGTGTTAATCAGTGAGACTCCCATAGGGTTCAGTGTTAATCAGTGAGACTTCCATAGGGTTCGGTGTTAATCAGTGAGACTCCCATAGGGTTCAGTGTTAATCAGTGAAACTCCCATAGGATTCGGTATTAATCAGTGAAACTCCCAGAGGGTTCAGTGTTAATCAATGAGACTCCCATAGGGCTCAGTGTTAATCAGTGAGACTCCCACAGGGTTCAGTGTTAATCAGTGAGACTCCCATAGGGTTCAGTGTTAATCAGTGAGGCTCCCACAGGATTCAGTGTTAATCAGTGAGACTCCCACAGGGTTCAGTGTTAATCAGCGAGACTCCCACAGGGATCAGTTTTAATCAATGAGACTCCCACAGGGTTCAGTGTTAATCAGTGAGACTCCCACCGGGTTCAGTGTTAATCAGCGAGATTCCCATAGGGTTCAGTGTTAATCAGTGAGACTCCCACAGGGTTCAGTGCTAATCAGTGATATTCCCATAGGATTCAGTGCTAATCAGTGAGATTCCCATAGGGTTCAGTGTTAATCAGTGAGACTCCCATAGGGTTCAGTGTTAATCAGTGAGACTCCCATAGGGTTCAATGTTAATCAGTGAGACTCCCACAGGGTTCAGTGTTAATCAGTGAGACTCCCACAGGGTTCAGTGTTAATCAGTGAGACTCCCATAGGGTTCAGTGTTAATTAGTGAGACCCCCATAGGGTTCAGTGTTAATCAGTGAGACTCCCACAGGGTTCAGTGTTAATCAGTGAGACTCCCATAGGGTTCAGTATTAATCAGTGAGACTCCCACCGGGTTCAGTGTTAATCAGTGAGACTCCCACAGGGTTCAGTGTTAATCAGTGAGACTCCCATAGGGTTCAGTGTTAATCAGAGAGACTCCCATAGGGTTCAGTGTTAATCAGTGAGACTCCCATAGGGTTCAGTGTTAATCAGTGAGACTCCCACAGGGTTCAGAGTTAATCAATGAGACTCCCATAGGGTTCATTGTTAATCAGTGAGACTCCCACAGGGTTCAGTGTTAATCAGTGAGACTCCCATAGAGTTCATTGTTAATCAGTGAGACTCCCGCAGGGTTCATTGTTAATCAGTGAGACTCCCATAGGGTTCAGTGTTAATTAGTGAGACTCCCACAGGGTTCAGTGCTAATCAGTGAGACTCCCACAGGGTTCAGTGTTAATCAGTGAGACCCCCATAGGGTTCATTGTTAATCAGTGAGACTCCCACAGGGTTCAGGGTTAATCAGTGAGACTCCCATAGGGTTCAGTGTTAATCAGTGAGACTCCCACAGGGTTCATTGTTAATCAGTGAGACTCCCATAGGGTTCAGTGTTAATCAGTGAAACTCCCACAGGGTTCAGTGTTAATCAGTGAGACTCCCACAGGGTTCAGTGTTAATCAGTGAGACTCCCACAGGGTTCAGTGTTAATCAGTGAGACTTCCACAGGGTTCAGTGTTAATCAGTGAGACTCCCATAGGGTTCAGTGTTAATCAGTGAGACTCCCACAGGGTTCAGTGTTAATCAGTGAGATTCCCATTGGGTTCAGTGTTAATCAGTGAGACTCCCACAGGGTTCAGTGTTAATCAGTAAGACTCCCACAGGGTTCAGTTTTAATCAATGAGACTCCCACAGGGTTCAGTGTTAATCAGTGAGACTCCCACAGGGTTCAGTGTTAATCAGTGAGACTCCCATAGGGCTCAGTGTTAATCAGTGAGACTCCCATAGTGTTCAGTGTAAATCACTGAGACTCCCATTGGGTTCGGTGTTAATCAGTGAGACTCCCATAGGGTTCGGTGTTAATCAGTGAGACTCCCATAGGGTTCAGTGTTAATCAGTGAGACTCCCATAGGGTTCAGTGTTAATCAGTGAGACTTCCATAGGGTTCGGTGTTAATCAGTGAGACTCCCATAGGGTTCAGTGTTAATCAGTGAAACTCCCATAGGATTCGGTATTAATCAGTGAAACTCCCAGAGGGTTCAGTGTTAATCAGTGAGACTCCCATAGGGCTCAGTGTTAATCAGTGAGACTCCCACAGGGTTCAGTGTTAATCAGTGAGACTCCCATAGGGTTCAGTGTTAATCAGTGAGGCTCCCACAGGATTCAGTGTTAATCAGTGAGACTCCCACAGGGTTCAGTGTTAATCAGCGAGACTCCCACAGGGATCAGTTTTAATCAATGAGACTCCCACAGGGTTCAGTGTTAATCAGTGAGACTCCCACCGGGTTCAGTGTTAATCAGCGAGATTCCCATAGGGTTCAGTGTTAATCAGTGAGACTCCCACAGGGTTCAGTGCTAATCAGTGATATTCCCATAGGATTCAGTGCTAATCCGTGAGATTCCCATAGGGTTCAGTGTTAATCAGTGAGACTCCCATAGGGTTCAGTGTTAATCAGTGAGACTCCCATAGGGTTCAATGTTAATCAGTGAGACTCCCACAGGGTTCAGTGTTAATCAGTGAGACTCCCACAGGGTTCAGTGTTAATCAGTGAGACTCCCATAGGGTTCGGTGTTAATTAGTGAGACCCCCATAGGGTTCAGTGTTAATCAGTGAGACTCCCACAGGGTTCAGTGTTAATCAGTGAGACTCCCATAGGGTTCAGTATTAATCAGTGAGACTCCCACCAGGTTCAGTGTTAATCAGCGAGATTCCCATAGGGTTCAGTGTTAATCAGTGAGACTCCCACAGGGTTCAGTGTTAATCAGTGAGACTCCCATAGGGTTCAGTGTTAATCAATGAGACTCCTATAGGGTTCAGTCTTAATCAGTGAGACTCCCACAGGGTTCAATGTTAATCAGTGAGACTCCCACAGGGTTCTATGTTAATCATTGAGACTCCCACAGGGTTCAGTGTTAATCAGTGAGACTCCCATAGGGTTCAGTGTTAATCAGTGAGACTCCCATAGGGTTCGGTGTTAATCAGTGAGACTCCCACAGGGTTCAGTGTTAATCAGTGAGACTCCCATAGGGTTCAGTGTTAATCAGTGAGACCCCCACAGGGTTCAGTGTTAATCAGTGAGACTCCCATAGGGTTCAGTGTTAATCTGTGAGACTCCCACAGGGTTCAGTGTTAATCAGTGAGACTCCCATAGGGTTCAGTGTTAATCAGTGAGACTCCCACAGGGTTCAGTGTTAATCAGTGAGATTCCCATTGGGTTCAGTGTTAATCAGTGAGACTCCCACAGGGTTCAGTGTTAATCAGTAAGACTCCCACAGGGTTCAGTTTTAATCAATGAGACTCCCACAGGGTTCAGTGTTAATCAGTGAGACTCCCACAGGGTTCAGTGTTAATCAGTGAGACTCCCATAGGGCTCAGTGTTAATCAGTGAGACTCCCATAGTGTTCAGTGTAAATCACTGAGACTCCCATTGGGTTCGGTGTTAATCAGTGAGACTCCCATAGGGTTCGGTGTTAATCAGTGAGACTCCCATAGGGTTCAGTGTTAATCAGTGAGACTCCCATAGGGTTCAGTGTTAATCAGTGAGACTCCCATAGGGTTCGGTGTTAATCAGTGAGACTCCCATAGGGTTCAGTGTTAATCAGTGAAACTCCCATAGGATTCGGTGTTAATCAGTGAAACTCCCAGAGGGTTCAGTGTTAATCAGTGAGACTCCCATAGGGTTCAGTGTTAATCAGTGAGACTCCCACAGGGTTCAGTGTTAATCAGTGAGACTCCCATAGGGTTCAGTGTTAATCAGTGAGGCTCCCACAGGATTCAGTGTTAATCAGTGAGACTCCCATAGGGTTCAGTGTTAATCAGTGAGACTCCCACAGGGTTCAGTGTTAATCAGCGAGACTCCCACAGGGATCAGTTTTAATCAATGAGACTCCCACAGGGTTCAGTGTTAATCAGTGAGACTCCCACCGGGTTCAGTGTTAATCAGCGAGATTCCCATAGGGTTCAGTGTTAATCAGTGAGACTCCCACAGGGTTCAGTGCTAATCAGTGATATTCCCATAGGATTCAGTGCTAATCTGTGAGATTCCCATAGGGTTCAGTGTTAATCAGTGAGACTCCCATAGGGTTCAGTGTTAATCAGTGAGACTCCCATAGGGTTCAATGTTAATCAGTGAGACTCCCACAGGGTTCAGTGTTAATCAGTGAGACTCCCACAGGGTTCAGTGTTAATCAGTGAGACTCCCATAGGGTTCAGTGTTAATTAGTGAGACCCCCATAGGGTTCAGTGTTAATCAGTGAGACTCCCACAGGGTTCAGTGTTAATCAGTGAGACTCCCATAGGGTTCAGTATTAATCAGTGAGACTCCCACCGGGTTCAGTGTTAATCAGCGAGATTCCCATAGGGTTCAGTGTTAATCAGTGAGACTCCCACAGGGTTCAGTGTTAATCAGTGAGACTCCCATAGGGTTCAGTGTTAATCAGTGAGACTCCCATAGGGTTCAGTGTTAATCAGTGAGACTCCCATAGGGTTCAGTGTTAATCAGTGAGACTCCCATAGGGTTCAGTGTTAATCAGTGAGACTCCCACAGGGTTCAATGTTAATCAGTGAGACTCCCACAGGGTTCTATGTTAATCATTGAGACTCCCACAGGGTTCAGTGTTAATCAGTGAGACTCCCATAGGGTTCAGTGTTAATCAGTGAGACTCCCATAGGGTTCGGTGTTAATCAGTGAGACTCCCACAGGGTTCAGTGTTAATCAGTGAGACCCCCACAGGGTTCAGTGTTAATCAGTGAGACTCCCATCGGGTTCAGTGTTAATCAGTGAGACCCCCACAGGGTTCAGTGTTAATCAGTGAGACTCCCATAGGGTTCAGTGTTAATCTGTGAGACTCCCACAGGGTTCAGTGTTAATCAGTGAGACTCCCATAGGGTTCAGTGTTAATCAGTGAGACTCCCACAGGGTTCAGTGTTAATCAGTGAGATTCCCATTGGGTTCAGTGTTAATCAGTGAGACTCCCACAGGGTTCAGTGTTAATCAGTAAGACTCCCACAGGGTTCAGTTTTAATCAATGAGACTCCCACAGGGTTCAGTGTTAATCAGTGAGACTCCCACAGGGTTCAGTGTTAATCAGTGAGACTCCCATAGGGCTCAGTGTTAATCAGTGAGACTCCCATAGTGTTCAGTGTAAATCACTGAGACTCCCATTGGGTTCGGTGTTAATCAGTGAGACTCCCATAGGGTTCGGTGTTAATCAGTGAGACTCCCATAGGGTTCAGTGTTAATCAGTGAGACTCCCATAGGGTTCAGTGTTAATCAGTGAGACTCCCATAGGGTTCGGTGTTAATCAGTGAGACTCCCATAGGGTTCAGTGTTAATCAGTGAAACTCCCATAGGATTCGGTGTTAATCAGTGAAACTCCCAGAGGGTTCAGTGTTAATCAGTGAGACTCCCATAGGGTTCAGTGTTAATCAGTGAGACTCCCACAGGGTTCAGTGTTAATCAGTGAGACTCCCATAGGGTTCAGTGTTAATCAGTGAGGCTCCCACAGGATTCAGTGTTAATCAGTGAGACTCCCATAGGGTTCAGTGTTAATCAGTGAGACTCCCACAGGGTTCAGTGTTAATCAGCGAGACTCCCACAGGGATCAGTTTTAATCAATGAGACTCCCACAGGGTTCAGTGTTAATCAGTGAGACTCCCACCGGGTTCAGTGTTAATCAGCGAGATTCCCATAGGGTTCAGTGTTAATCAGTGAGACTCCCACAGGGTTCAGTGCTAATCAGTGATATTCCCATAGGATTCAGTGCTAATCAGTGAGATTCCCATAGGGTTCAGTGTTAATCAGTGAGACTCCCATAGGGTTCAGTGTTAATCAGTGAGACTCCCATAGGGTTCAATGTTAATCAGTGAGACTCCCACAGGGTTCAGTGTTAATCAGTGAGACTCCCACAGGGTTCAGTGTTAATCAGTGAGACTCCCATAGGGTTCAGTGTTAATTAGTGAGACCCCCATAGGGTTCAGTGTTAATCAGTGAGACTCCCACAGGGTTCAGTGTTAATCAGTGAGACTCCCATAGGGTTCAGTATTAATCAGTGAGACTCCCACCGGGTTCAGTGTTAATCAGCGAGATTCCCATAGGGTTCAGTGTTAATCAGTGAGACTCCCACAGGGTTCAGTGTTAATCAGTGAGACTCCCATAGGGTTCAGTGTTAATCAGTGAGACTCCCATAGGGTTCAGTGTTAATCAGTGAGACTCCCACAGGGTTCAATGTTAATCAGTGAGACTCCCACAGGGTTCAGTGTTAATCAGTGAGACTCCCATAGGGTTCAGTGTTAATCAGTGAGACTCCCATAGGGTTCGGTGTTAATCAGTGAGACTCCCACAGGGTTCAGTGTTAATCAGTGAGACCCCCACAGGGTTCAGTGTTAATCAGTGAGACTCCCATCGGGTTCAGTGTTAATCAGTGAGACCCCCACAGGGTTCAGTGTTAATCAGTGAGACTCCCATAGGGTTCAGTGTTAATCTGTGAGACTCCCACAGGGTTCAGTGTTAATCAGTGAGACTCCCATAGGGTTCAGTGTTAATCAGTGAGACTCCCACAGGGTTCAGTGTTAATCAGTGAGATTCCCATTGGGTTCAGTGTTAATCAGTGAGACTCCCACAGGGTTCAGTGTTAATCAGTAAGACTCCCACAGGGTTCAGTTTTAATCAATGAGACTCCCACAGGGTTCAGTGTTAATCAGTGAGACTCCCACAGGGTTCAGTGTTAATCAGTGAGACTCCCATAGGGCTCAGTGTTAATCAGTGAGACTCCCATAGTGTTCAGTGTAAATCTCTGAGACTCCCATTGGGTTCGGTGTTAATCAGTGAGACTCCCATAGGGTTCGGTGTTAATCAGTGAGACTCCCATAGGGTTCAGTGTTAATCAGTGAGACTCCCATAGGGTTCAGTGTTAATCAGTGAGACTCCCATAGGGTTCGGTGTTAATCAGTGAGACTCCCATAGGGTTCAGTGTTAATCAGTGAAACTCCCATAGGATTCGGTGTTAATCAGTGAAACTCCCAGAGGGTTCAGTGTTAATCAGTGAGACTCCCATAGGGTTCAGTGTTAATCAGTGAGACTCCCACAGGGTTCAGTGTTAATCAGTGAGACTCCCATAGGGTTCAGTGTTAATCAGTGAGGCTCCCACAGGATTCAGTGTTAATCAGTGAGACTCCCATAGGGTTCAGTGTTAATCAGTGAGACTCCCACAGGGTTCAGTGTTAATCAGCGAGACTCCCACAGCATCAGTTTTAATCAATGAGACTCCCACAGGGTTCAGTGTTAATCAGTGAGACTCCCATAGGGTTCAGTGTTAATCAGTGAGACTCCCATAGGGTTCAGTGTTAATCAGTGAGACTCCCACAGGGTTCAATGTTAATCAGTGAGACTCCCACAGGGTTCAGTGTTAATCAGTGAGACTCCCATAGCGTTCAGTGTTAATCAGTGAGACTCCCATAGGGTTCGGTGTTAATCAGTGAGACTCCCACAGGGTTCAGTGTTAATCAGTGAGACCCCCACAGGGTTCAGTGTTAATCAGTGAGACTCCCATCGGGTTCAGTGTTAATCAGTGAGACCCCCACAGGGTTCAGTGTTAATCAGTGAGACTCCCATAGGGTTCAGTGTTAATCTGTGAGACTCCCACAGCGTTCAGTGTTAATCAGTGAGACTCCCATAGGGTTCAGTGTTAATCAGTGAGACTCCCACAGGGTTCAGTGTTAATCAGTGAGATTCCCATTGGGTTCAGTGTTAATCAGTGAGACTCCCACAGGGTTCAGTGTTAATCAGTAAGACTCCCACAGGGTTCAGTTTTAATCAATGAGACTCCCACAGGGTTCAGTGTTAATCAGTGAGACTCCCACAGGGTTCAGTGTTAATCAGTGAGACTCCCATAGGGCTCAGTGTTAATCAGTGAGACTCCCATAGTGTTCAGTGTAAATCACTGAGACTCCCATTGGGTTCGGTGTTAATCAGTGAGACTCCCATAGGGTTCGGTGTTAATCAGTGAGACTCCCATAGGGTTCAGTGTTAATCAGTGAGACTCCCATAGGGTTCAGTGTTAATCAGTGAGACTCCCATAGGGTTCGGTGTTAATCAGTGAGACTCCCATAGGGTTCAGTGTTAATCAGTGAAACTCCCATAGGATTCGGTGTTAATCAGTGAAACTCCCAGAGTGTTCAGTGTTAATCAGTGAGACTCCCATAGGGTTCAGTGTTAATCAGTGAGACTCCCACAGGGTTCAGTGTTAATCAGTGAGACTCCCATAGGGTTCAGTGTTAATCAGTGAGGCTCCCACAGGATTCAGTGTTAATCAGTGAGACTCCCATAGGGTTCAGTGTTAATCAGTGAGACTCCCACAGGGTTCAGTGTTAATCAGCGAGACTCCCACAGGGATCAGTTTTAATCAATGAGACTCCCACAGGGTTCAGTGTTAATCAGTGAGACTCCCACCGGGTTCAGTGTTAATCAGCGAGATTCCCATAGGGCTCAGTGTTAATCAGTGAGACTCCCACAGGGTTCAGTGCTAATCAGTGATATTCCCATAGGATTCAGTGCTAATCAGTGAGATTCCCATAGGGTTCAGTGTTAATCAGTGAGACTCCCATAGGGTTCAGTGTTAATCAGTGAGACTCCCATAGGGTTCAATGTTAATCAGTGAGACTCCCACAGGGTTCAGTGTTAATCAGTGAGACTCCCATAGGGTTCAGTGTTAATTAGTGAGACCCCCATAGGGTTCAGTGTTAATCAGTGAGACTCCCACAGGGTTCAGTGTTAATCAGTGAGACTCCCATAGGGTTCAGTATTAATCAGTGAGACTCCCACCGGGTTCAGTGTTAATCAGCGAGATTCCCATAGGGTTCAGTGTTAATCAGTGAGACTCCCACAGGGTTCAGTGTTAATCAGTGAGACTCCCATAGGGTTCAGTGTTAATCAGTGAGACTCCCATAGGGGTCAGTGTTAATAAGTGAGACTCCCACAGTGTTCAATGTTGATCAGTGAGACTCCCATAGGGTTCAGTGTTAATCAGTGAGACTCCCACAGGGTTCAGTGTTATTCGGTGAGACTCCCATAGGGTTCAGTGTTAATCAGTGAGACTCCCATAGTGTTCAGTGTAAATCACTGAGACTCCCATTGGGTTCGGTGTTAATCAGTGAGACTCCCATAGGGTTCGGTGTTAATCAGTGAGACTCCCATAGGGTTCAGTGTTAATCAATGAGACTCCCACAGGGTTCAGTGTTAATCAGTGAGACTCCCATAGGGTTCAGTATTAATCAGTGAGACTCCCACCGGGTTCAGTGTTAATCAGCGAGATTCCCATAGGGTTCAGTGTTAATCAGTGAGACTCCCACAGGGTTCAGTGTTAATCAGTGAGACTCCCATAGGGTTCAGTGTTAATCAGTGAGACTCCCATAGGGGTCAGTGTTAATCAGTGAGACTCCCATAGGGTTCAGTATTAATCAGTGAGACTCCCACAGTGTTCAATGTTGATCAGTGAGACTCCCATAGGGTTCAGTGTTAATCAGTGAGACTCCCACAGGGTTCAGTGTTAATCGGTGAGACTCCCATAGGGTTCAGTATTAATCAGTGAGACTCCCATAGTGTTCAGTGTAAATCACTGAGACTCCCATTGGGTTCGGTGTTAATCAGTGAGACTCCCATAGGGTTCGGTGTTAATCAGTGAGACTCCCATAGGGTTCAGTGTTAATCAGTGAGACTCCCATAGGGTTCAGTGTTAATCAGTGAGACTCCCATAGGGTTCAGTGTTAATCAGTGAGACTCCCATAGGGTTCAGTGTTAATCAGTGAGACTCCCATAGGGTTCAGTGTTAATCAGTGAGACTCCCATAGGGTGCGGTGTTAATCAGTGAGACTCCCATAGGGTTCAGTGTTAATCAGTGAAACTCCCATAGGATTCGGTGTTAATCAGTGAAACTCCCAGAGGGTTCAGTGTTAATCAGTGAGACTCCCACAGGATTCAGTGTTAATCAGTGAGACTCCCATAGGGTTCAGTGTTAATCAGTGAGACTCCCACAGGGTTCAGTGTTAATCAGCGAGACTCCCACAGGGATCAGTTTTAATCAATGAGACTCCCACAGGGTTCAGTGTTAATCAGTGAGACTCCCAACGGGTTCAGTGTTAATCAGCGAGATTCCCATAGGGTTCAGTGTTAATCAGTGAGACTCCCATAGGGTTCAGTGTTAATCAGTGAGACTCCCATAGGGTTCAATGTTAATCAGTGAGACTCCCACAGGGTTCAGTGTTAATCAGTGAGACTCGCATAGGGTTTAGTGTTAATCAGTGAGACACGCACAGGGTTCAGTGTTAATCAGCGAGATTCCCATAGGGTTCAGTGTTAATCAGTGAGATTCCCACAGGGTTCAGTGTTAATCAGTGATACTCCCATAGGGTTCAGTATTAATCGGTGAGACTCCCATAGGGTTCAGTGTTAATCAGTGAGACTCCCATAGGGTTCAGTGTTAATCAGTGAGACTCCCACAGGGTTCAGTGTTATTCAGTGAGACTCCCACAGGGTTCAGTGTTAATCAGTGAGACTCCCATAGGGTTCAGTGTTAATCAGTGAGACTCCCACAGGGTTCAGTGTTAATCAGTGAGACTCGCATAGGGTTCAGTGTTAATCAGTGAGACACGCACAGGGTTCAGTGTTAATCAGCGAGATTCCCATAGGGTTCAGTGTTAGTCAGTGAGATTCCCACAGGGTTCAGTGTTAATCAGTGAGGCTCCCATAGGGTTCAGTATTAATTGGTGAGACTCCCATAGGGTTCAGTGTTAATCAGTGAGATTCCCACAGGGTTCAGTGTTAATCAGTGAGACTCCCATAGGGTTCAGTATTAATCGGTGAGACTCCCATAGGGTTCAGTGTTAATCAGTGAGACTCCCATAGGGTTCAGGGTTAATCAGTGAGACTCCCACAGGGTTCAGTGTTAATCAGTGAGACTCGCATAGGGTTTAGTGTTAATCAGTGAGACACGCACAGGGTTCAGTGTTAATCAGCGAGATTCCCATAGGGTTCAGTGTTAATCAGTGAGATTCCCACAGGGTTCAGTGTTAATCAGTGATACTCCCATAGGGTTCAGTATTAATCGGTGAGACTCCCATAGGGTTCAGTGATAATCAGTGAGACTCCCATAGGGTTCAGTGTTAATCAGTGAGACTCCCACAGGGTTCAGTGTTAATCAGTGAGACTCCCACAGGGTTCAGTGTTAATCAGTGAGACTCCCATAGGGTTCAGTGT
This sequence comes from Petromyzon marinus, assembly GCF_048934315.1. NCBI lineage: Eukaryota > Metazoa > Chordata > Hyperoartia > Petromyzontiformes > Petromyzontidae > Petromyzon > Petromyzon marinus. Next base: position 245,660 of record NW_027423058.1, on the reverse strand, counting down.
TAATCAGTGAGACTCCCACAGGGTTCAGTGTTAATCAGTGAGACTCGCATAGGGTTCAGTGTTAATCAGTGAGACTCCCACAGGGTTCAGTGTTAATCAGTGAGACTCGCATAGGGTTCAGTGTTAATCAGTGAGACACGCACAGGGTTCAGTGTTAATCAGCGAGATTCCCATAGGGTTCAGTGTTAGTCAGTGAGATTCCCACAGGGTTCAGTGTTAATCAGTGAGACTCCCATAGGGTTCAGTATTAATTGGTGAGAATCCCATAGGGTTCAGTGTTAATCAGTGAGATTCCCACAGGGTTCAGTGTTAATCAGTGAGACTCCCATAGGGTTCAGTATTAATCGGTGATACTCCCATAGGGTTCAGTGTTAATCAGTGAGACTCCCATAGGGTTCAGTGTTAATCAGTGAGACTCCCACAGGGCCCAGTGTTAATCAGTGAGACTCCCATAGGGTTCGGTGTTAATCAATGAGACTCCCATACGGTTCAGTGTTAATCAGTGAGACTCCCACAGGGTTCAGTGTTAATCAGTGAGACTCGCATAGGGTTCAGTGTTAATCAGTGAGACACGCACAGGGTTCAGTGTTAATCAGCGAGATTCCCATAGGGTTCAGTGTTAATCAGTGAGACTCCCATAGGGTTCAGTGTTAATCAGAGAGACTCCCATAGGGTTCAGTATTAATCGGTGAGACTCCCATAGGGTTCAGTGTTAATCAGTGAGACTCCCACAGGGTTCAGTCTAAATCAGTGAGACTCCCATAGGGTTCAGTGTTAATCAGTGAGACTCCCACAGGGTTCAGTGTTAATCAGTGAGACACCCACAGGGTTCTGTGTTAATCAGTGAGACTCCCATAGGGTTCAGTGTTAATCAGTGAGACTCCCACAGGGTTCAGTGTTAATCAGTGAGACTCCCACAGGGTTCAGTGTTAATCAGTGAGACTCCCATAGGGTTCAGTGTTAATCAGTGAGACTCCCACAGGGTTCAGTGTTAATCAGTGAGACTCGCATAGGGTCCAGTGTTAATCAGTGAGACACGCACAGGGTTCAGTGTTAATCAGCGAGATTCCCATAGGGTTCAGTGTTAATCAGTGAGATTCCCGCAGGGTTCAGTGTTAATCAGTGAGACTCCCATAGGGTTCAGTATTAATCAGTGAGATTCCCGCAGGGTTCAGTGTTAATCAGTGAGACTCCCATAGGGTTCAGTATTAATCGGTGAGACTCCCATATGGTTCAGTGTTAATCAGTGAGACTCCCATAGGGTTCAGTGTTAATCAGTGAGACTCCCACAGGGTTCAGTGTTAATCAGGGAGACTCCCACAGGGTTCAGTGTTAATCACTGAGACTCCCATAGGGTACAGTATTAATCACTTAGACTCCAACAGGGTTCAGTGTTAATGAGTGAGACTCCCATAGGGTTCAGTGTTAATCAGTGAGACTCCCACAGGGTTCAGTGTTAATCAGTGAGACTCCCATAGGGTTCAGTGTTAATCAGTGAGACTCCCACAGGGTTCAGTGTTAATCAGTGAGACTCCCATAGGGTTCAGTGTTAATCAGTGAGACTCCCATAGGGTTCAGTGTTAATCAGTGAGACTCCCACAGGGTTCAGAGTTAATCAGTGAGACTCCCATAGGGTTCAGTGTTAATCAGTGAGACTCCCGCAGGGATCAGTGTTAATCAGGGAGACTCCCAAAGGGTTCAGTGTTAATCACTGAGACTCCCATAGGGTACAGTATTAATCAGTGAGACTCCAACAGGGTTCAGTGTTAATGAGTGAGACTCCCATAGGGTTCAGTGTTAAATACTGAGACTCATAAGTTCAGTGTTAATCAATGAGACTCCCATAGGGTTCAGTGTTAATCAGTGAGACTCCCATAGGGTTCAGTGTTAATCAGTGAGACTCCCACAGGGTTCAGTGTTAATCAGTGAGACTCCCACAGGGTTCAGTGTTAATCAGTGAGACTCCCATAGGGTTCAGTGTTAATCAGTGAGACTCCCACAGGGTTCAGTGTTAATCAGTGAGACTCCCATAGGGTTCAGTGTTAATAAGTGAGACTCCCACAGGGTTCAGAGTTAATCAGTGAGACTACCACAGGGTTCAGTGTTAATCAGGGTGACTCCCACAGGGTTCAGTGTTAATCACTGAGACTCCCATAGGGTACAGCATTAATCAGTGAGACTCCAACAGGGTTCAGTGTTAATCAGTGAGACTCCCATAGGGTTCAGTGTTAATTACTGAGACTTATAGGGTTCAGTGTTAATCAGTGAGACTCCCACAGGGTTCATTGTTAATCAGTGAGACTCCCACAGGGTTCAGTGTTAATCAGTGAGACTCCCATAGGGTTCAGTGTTAATCAGTGAGACTCCCATAGGGTACAGTATTAATCAGTGAGACTCCCATAGGGTTCAGTGTTAATTACTGAGACTCATAGGGTTCAGTGTTAATCAGTGAGACTCCCACATGGTTAATTGTTAATCAGTGAGACTCCCACAGGGTTCAGTGTTAATCAGTGAGACTCCCACAGGGTTCAGTGTTAATCAGTGAGACTCCCACAGGGTTCGGTGTTAATCAGTGAGACTCCCACAGGGTTCAGTGTTAATAAGTCAGACTCCCATAGGGTTCAGTGTTAATCAGTGAGACTCCCACAGGGTTCAGTGTTAATCAGGAAGACTCCCATAGGGTTCAGTTTTAATCAGTGAGAATCCCACAGGGTTCAGTGTTAATCAGTGAGACTCCCACAGGGTTCGGTGTTAATAAGTGAGACTCCCATAGGGTTCAGTGTTAATCAGTGAGACTCCCACAGGGTTCAGTGTTAATCAGTGAGACTCCCACAGGGCTCAGAGTTAATCAGTGAGACTCCCATAGGGTTCAGTGTTAATCAGTTAGACTCCCACAGGGTTCAGTGTTAATCACTGAGACTCCCATAGGGTACAGCATTAATCAGTGAGACTCCAACAGGGTTCAGTGTTAATCAGTGAGACTCCCATAGGGTTCAGTGTTAATTACTGAGACTCATAGGGTTCAGTGTTAATCAGTGAGACTCCCACAGGGTTCATTGTTAATCAGTGAGACTCCCACAGGGTTCAGTGTTAATCAGTTAGACTCCCACAGGGTTCAGTGTTAATCACTGAGACTCCCATAGGGTACAGCATTAATCAGTGAGACTCCCATAGGGTTCGGTGTTAATCAGTGAGACTCCCATAGGGTTCAGTGTTAATCAGTGAGACTCCCATAGGGTTCAGTGTTAATCAGAGAGACTCCCATAGGGTTCAGTATTAATCGGTGAGACTCCCATAGGGTTCAGTGTTAATCAGTGAGACTCCCACAGGGTTCAGTCTAAATCAGTGAGACTCCCATAGGGTTCAGTGTTAATCAGTGAGACTCCCACAGGGTTCAGTGTTAATCAGTGAGACACCCACAGGGTTCTGTGTTAATCAGTGAGACTCCCATAGGGTTCAGTGTTAATCAGTGAGACTCCCACAGGGTTCAGTGTTAATCAGTGAGACTCCCACAGGGTTCAGTGTTAATCAGTGAGACTCCCATAGGGTTCAGTGTTAATCAGTGAGACTCCCACAGGGTTCAGTGTTAATCAGTGAGACTCGCATAGGGTCCAGTGTTAATCAGTGAGACACGCACAGGGTTCAGTGTTAATCAGCGAGATTCCCATAGGGTTCAGTGTTAATCAGTGAGATTCCCGCAGGGTTCAGTGTTAATCAGTGAGACTCCCATAGGGTTCAGTATTAATCAGTGAGATTCCCGCAGGGTTCAGTGTTAATCAGTGAGACTCCCATAGGGTTCAGTATTAATCGGTGAGACTCCCATATGGTTCAGTGTTAATCAGTGAGACTCCCATAGGGTTCAGTGTTAATCAGTGAGACTCCCACAGGGTTCAGTGTTAATCAGGGAGACTCCCACAGGGTTCAGTGTTAATCACTGAGACTCCCATAGGGTACAGTATTAATCACTTAGACTCCAACAGGGTTCAGTGTTAATGAGTGAGACTCCCATAGGGTTCAGTGTTAATCAGTGAGACTCCCACAGGGTTCAGTGTTAATCAGTGAGACTCCCATAGGGTTCAGTGTTAATCAGTGAGACTCCCACAGGGTTCAGTGTTAATCAGTGAGACTCCCATAGGGTTCAGTGTTAATCAGTGAGACTCCCATAGGGTTCAGTGTTAATCAGTGAGACTCCCACAGGGTTCAGAGTTAATCAGTGAGACTCCCATAGGGTTCAGTGTTAATCAGTGAGACTCCCGCAGGGATCAGTGTTAATCAGGGAGACTCCCAAAGGGTTCAGTGTTAATCACTGAGACTCCCATAGGGTACAGTATTAATCAGTGAGACTCCAACAGGGTTCAGTGTTAATGAGTGAGACTCCCATAGGGTTCAGTGTTAAATACTGAGACTCATAAGTTCAGTGTTAATCAATGAGACTCCCATAGGGTTCAGTGTTAATCAGTGAGACTCCCATAGGGTTCAGTGTTAATCAGTGAGACTCCCACAGGGTTCAGTGTTAATCAGTGAGACTCCCACAGGGTTCAGTGTTAATCAGTGAGACTCCCATAGGGTTCAGTGTTAATCAGTGAGACTCCCACAGGGTTCAGTGTTAATCAGTGAGACTCCCATAGGGTTCAGTGTTAATAAGTGAGACTCCCACAGGGTTCAGAGTTAATCAGTGAGACTACCACAGGGTTCAGTGTTAATCAGGGTGACTCCCACAGGGTTCAGTGTTAATTACTGAGACTCCCATAGGGTACAGCATTAATCAGTGAGACTCCAACAGGGTTCAGTGTTAATCAGTGAGACTCCCATAGGGTTCAGTGTTAATCAGAGAGACTCCCATAGGGTTCAGTATTAATCGGTGAGACTCCCATAGGGTTCAGTGTTAATCAGTGAGACTCCCACAGGGTTCAGTCTAAATCAGTGAGACTCCCATAGGGTTCAGTGTTAATCAGTGAGACTCCCACAGGGTTCAGTGTTAATCAGTGAGACACCCACAGGGTTCTGTGTTAATCAGTGAGACTCCCATAGGGTTCAGTGTTAATCAGTGAGACTCCCACAGGGTTCAGTGTTAATCAGTGAGACTCCCACAGGGTTCAGTGTTAATCAGTGAGACTCCCATAGGGTTCAGTGTTAATCAGTGAGACTCCCACAAGGTTCAGTGTTAATCAGTGAGACTCGCATAGGGTCCAGTGTTAATCAGTGAGACACGCACAGGGTTCAGTGTTAATCAGCGAGATTCCCATAGGGTTCAGTGTTAATCAGTGAGATTCCCGCAGGGTTCAGTGTTAATCAGTGAGACTCCCATAGGGTTCAGTATTAATCAGTGAGATTCCCGCAGGGTTCAGTGTTAATCAGTGAGACTCCCATAGGGTTCAGTATTAATCGGTGAGACTCCCATATGGTTCAGTGTTAATCAGTGAGACTCCCATAGGGTTCAGTGTTAATCAGTGAGACTCCCACAGGGTTCAGTGTTAATCAGGGAGACTCCCACAGGGTTCAGTGTTAATCACTGAGACTCCCATAGGGTACAGTATTAATCACTTAGACTCCAACAGGGTTCAGTGTTAATGAGTGAGACTCCCATAGGGTTCAGTGTTAATCAGTGAGACTCCCACAGGGTTCAGTGTTAATCAGTGAGACTCCCATAGGGTTCAGTGTTAATCAGTGAGACTCCCACAGGGTTCAGTGTTAATCAGTGAGACTCCCATAGGGTTCAGTGTTAATCAGTGAGACTCCCATAGGGTTCAGTGTTAATCAGTGAGACTCCCACAGGGTTCAGAGTTAATCAGTGAGACTCCCATAGGGTTCAGTGTTAATCAGTGAGACTCCCGCAGGGATCAGTGTTAATCAGGGAGACTCCCAAAGGGTTCAGTGTTAATCACTGAGACTCCCATAGGGTACAGTATTAATCAGTGAGACTCCAACAGGGTTCAGTGTTAATGAGTGAGACTCCCATAGGGTTCAGTGTTAAATACTGAGACTCATAAGTTCAGTGTTAATCAATGAGACTCCCATAGGGTTCAGTGTTAATCAGTGAGACTCCCATAGGGTTCAGTGTTAATCAGTGAGACTCCCACAGGGTTCAGTGTTAATCAGTGAGACTCCCACAGGGTTCAGTGTTAATCAGTGAGACTCCCATAGGGTTCAGTGTTAATCAGTGAGACTCCCACAGGGTTCAGTGTTAATCAGTGAGACTCCCATAGGGTTCAGTGTTAATAAGTGAGACTCCCACAGGGTTCAGAGTTAATCAGTGAGACTACCACAGGGTTCAGTGTTAATCAGGGTGACTCCCACAGGGTTCAGTGTTAATCACTGAGACTCCCATAGGGTACAGCATTAATCAGTGAGACTCCAACAGGGTTCAGTGTTAATCAGTGAGACTCCCATAGGGTTCAGTGTTAATTACTGAGACTTATAGGGTTCAGTGTTAATCAGTGAGACTCCCACAGGGTTCATTGTTAATCAGTGAGACTCCCACAGGGTTCAGTGTTAATCAGTGAGACTCCCATAGGGTTCAGTGTTAATCAGTGAGACTCCCATAGGGTACAGTATTAATCAGTGAGACTCCCATAGGGTTCAGTGTTAATTACTGAGACTCATAGGGTTCAGTGTTAATCAGTGAGACTCCCACATGGTTAATTGTTAATCAGTGAGACTCCCACAGGGTTCAGTGTTAATCAGTGAGACTCCCACAGGGTTCAGTGTTAATCAGTGAGACTCCCACAGGGTTCGGTGTTAATCAGTGAGACTCCCACAGGGTTCAGTGTTAATAAGTCAGACTCCCATAGGGTTCAGTGTTAATCAGTGAGACTCCCACAGGGTTCAGTGTTAATCAGGAAGACTCCCATAGGGTTCAGTTTTAATCAGTGAGAATCCCACAGGGTTCAGTGTTAATCAGTGAGACTCCCACAGGGTTCGGTGTTAATAAGTGAGACTCCCATAGGGTTCAGTGTTAATCAGTGAGACTCCCACAGGGTTCAGTGTTAATCAGTGAGACTCCCACAGGGCTCAGAGTTAATCAGTGAGACTCCCATAGGGTTCAGTGTTAATCAGTTAGACTCCCACAGGGTTCAGTGTTAATCACTGAGACTCCCATAGGGTACAGCATTAATCAGTGAGACTCCAACAGGGTTCAGTGTTAATCAGTGAGACTCCCATAGGGTTCAGTGTTAATTACTGAGACTCATAGGGTTCAGTGTTAATCAGTGAGACTCCCACAGGGTTCATTGTTAATCAGTGAGACTCCCACAGGGTTCAGTGTTAATCAGTTAGACTCCCACAGGGTTCAGTGTTAATCACTGAGACTCCCATAGGGTACAGCATTAATCAGTGAGACTCCCATAGGGTTCGGTGTTAATCAGTGAGACTCCCATAGGGTTCAGTGTTAATCAGTGAGACTCCCATAGGGTTCAGTGTTAATCAGAGAGACTCCCATAGGGTTCAGTATTAATCGGTGAGACTCCCATAGGGTTCAGTGTTAATCAGTGAGACTCCCACAGGGTTCAGTCTAAATCAGTGAGACTCCCATAGGGTTCAGTGTTAATCAGTGAGACTCCCACAGGGTTCAGTGTTAATCAGTGAGACACCCACAGGGTTCTGTGTTAATCAGTGAGACTCCCATAGGGTTCAGTGTTAATCAGTGAGACTCCCACAGGGTTCAGTGTTAATCAGTGAGACTCCCACAGGGTTCAGTGTTAATCAGTGAGACTCCCATAGGGTTCAGTGTTAATCAGTGAGACTCCCACAGGGTTCAGTGTTAATCAGTGAGACTCGCATAGGGTCCAGTGTTAATCAGTGAGACACGCACAGGGTTCAGTGTTAATCAGCGAGATTCCCATAGGGTTCAGTGTTAATCAGTGAGATTCCCGCAGGGTTCAGTGTTAATCAGTGAGACTCCCATAGGGTTCAGTATTAATCAGTGAGATTCCCGCAGGGTTCAGTGTTAATCAGTGAGACTCCCATAGGGTTCAGTATTAATCGGTGAGACTCCCATATGGTTCAGTGTTAATCAGTGAGACTCCCATAGGGTTCAGTGTTAATCAGTGAGACTCCCACAGGGTTCAGTGTTAATCAGGGAGACTCCCACAGGGTTCAGTGTTAATCACTGAGACTCCCATAGGGTACAGTATTAATCACTTAGACTCCAACAGGGTTCAGTGTTAATGAGTGAGACTCCCATAGGGTTCAGTGTTAATCAGTGAGACTCCCACAGGGTTCAGTGTTAATCAGTGAGACTCCCATAGGGTTCAGTGTTAATCAGTGAGACTCCCACAGGGTTCAGTGTTAATCAGTGAGACTCCCATAGGGTTCAGTGTTAATCAGTGAGACTCCCATAGGGTTCAGTGTTAATCAGTGAGACTCCCACAGGGTTCAGAGTTAATCAGTGAGACTCCCATAGGGTTCAGTGTTAATCAGTGAGACTCCCGCAGGGATCAGTGTTAATCAGGGAGACTCCCAAAGGGTTCAGTGTTAATCACTGAGACTCCCATAGGGTACAGTATTAATCAGTGAGACTCCAACAGGGTTCAGTGTTAATGAGTGAGACTCCCATAGGGTTCAGTGTTAAATACTGAGACTCATAAGTTCAGTGTTAATCAATGAGACTCCCATAGGGTTCAGTGTTAATCAGTGAGACTCCCATAGGGTTCAGTGTTAATCAGTGAGACTCCCACAGGGTTCAGTGTTAATCAGTGAGACTCCCACAGGGTTCAGTGTTAATCAGTGAGACTCCCATAGGGTTCAGTGTTAATCAGTGAGACTCCCACAGGGTTCAGTGTTAATCAGTGAGACTCCCATAGGGTTCAGTGTTAATAAGTGAGACTCCCACAGGGTTCAGAGTTAATCAGTGAGACTACCACAGGGTTCAGTGTTAATCAGGGTGACTCCCACAGGGTTCAGTGTTAATCACTGAGACTCCCATAGGGTACAGCATTAATCAGTGAGACTCCAACAGGGTTCAGTGTTAATCAGTGAGACTCCCATAGGGTTCAGTGTTAATTACTGAGACTTATAGGGTTCAGTGTTAATCAGTGAGACTCCCACAGGGTTCATTGTTAATCAGTGAGACTCCCACAGGGTTCAGTGTTAATCAGTGAGACTCCCATAGGGTTCAGTGTTAATCAGTGAGACTCCCATAGGGTACAGTATTAATCAGTGAGACTCCCATAGGGTTCAGTGTTAATTACTGAGACTCATAGGGTTCAGTGTTAATCAGTGAGACTCCCACATGGTTAATTGTTAATCAGTGAGACTCCCACAGGGTTCAGTGTTAATCAGTGAGACTCCCACAGGGTTCAGTGTTAATCAGTGAGACTCCCACAGGGTTCGGTGTTAATCAGTGAGACTCCCACAGGGTTCAGTGTTAATAAGTCAGACTCCCATAGGGTTCAGTGTTAATCAGTGAGACTCCCACAGGGTTCAGTGTTAATCAGGAAGACTCCCATAGGGTTCAGTTTTAATCAGTGAGAATCCCACAGGGTTCAGTGTTAATCAGTGAGACTCCCACAGGGTTCGGTGTTAATAAGTGAGACTCCCATAGGGTTCAGTGTTAATCAGTGAGACTCCCACAGGGTTCAGTGTTAATCAGTGAGACTCCCACAGGGCTCAGAGTTAATCAGTGAGACTCCCATAGGGTTCAGTGTTAATCAGTTAGACTCCCACAGGGTTCAGTGTTAATCACTGAGACTCCCATAGGGTACAGCATTAATCAGTGAGACTCCAACAGGGTTCAGTGTTAATCAGTGAGACTCCCATAGGGTTCAGTGTTAATTACTGAGACTCATAGGGTTCAGTGTTAATCAGTGAGACTCCCACAGGGTTCATTGTTAATCAGTGAGACTCCCACAGGGTTCAGTGTTAATCAGTTAGACTCCCACAGGGTTCAGTGTTAATCACTGAGACTCCCATAGGGTACAGCATTAATCAGTGAGACTCCCATAGGGTTCGGTGTTAATCAGTGAGACTCCCATAGGGTTCAGTGTTAATCAGTGAGACTCCCATAGGGTTCAGTGTTAATCAGTGAGACTCCCATAGGGTTCAGTGTTAATCAGTGAGACTCCCACAGGGTTCAATGTTAATCAGTGAGACTCCCATTGGGTTCGGTGTTAATCAGTGAAACTCCCAGAGGGTTCAGTGTTAATCAGTGAGACTCCCACAGGGTTCTGTGTTAATCAGTGAGACTCCCACAGGGTTCAATGTTAATCAGTGAGACTCCCATAGGGTTCAGTGTTAATCAGTGAGACTCCCACAGGGTTCAATGTTAATCAGTGAGACTCCCATTGAGTTCGGTGTTAATCAGTGAGACTCCCATAGGGTTCAGTGTTAATCAGTTAGACTCCCACATGGTTCAGTGTTAATTATGGAGACTCCCACAGGGTTCAGTGTTAATCACTGAGACTCCCATAGGGTTCATTGTTAATCAGTGAGACTCCCACAGGGTTCAGTGTTAATCAGTGAGACTACCATAGGGTTCAGAGTTAATTACTGATACTCATAGGGTTCAGTGTTAATCGGTGAGACTCCCACAGTGTCCATTGTTAATCAGTGAGACTCCCACAGGGTTCAGTGTTAATCAGTGAGACTCCCATAGGGTTCATTGTTAATCAGTGAGACTCCCACAGGGTTCAGTGTTAATCAGTGAGACTCCCATAGAGTTCATTGTTAATCAGTGAGACTCCCACAGGGCTCAGAGTTAATCAGTGAGACTCCCATAGGGTTCAGTGTTAATCAGTTAGACTCCCACATGGTTCAGTGTTAATCAGGGAGACTCCCACAGGGTTCAGTGTTAATCACTGAGACTCCCATAGGGTTCATTGTTAATCAGTGAGACTCCCACAGGGTTCAGTGTTAATCAGTGAGACTACCATAGGGTTCAGAGTTAATTACTGATACTCATAGGGTTCAGTGTTAATCGGTGAGACTCCCACAGGGTCCATTGTTAATCAGTGAGACTCCCACAGGGTTCAGTGTTAATCAGTGAGACTCCCATAGGGTTCATTGTTAATCAGTGAGACTCCCACAGGGTTCAGTGTTAATCAGTGAGACTCCCATAGAGTTCATTGTTAATCAGTGAGACTCCCGCAGGGTTCATTGTTAATCATTGAGACTCCCATAGGGTTCATTGTTAATTAGTGAGACTCCCACAGGGTTCAGTGCTAATCAGTGAGACTCCCACAGGGTTCAGTGTTAATCAGTGAGACCCCCATAGGGTTCATTGTTAATCAGTGAGACTCCCACAGGGTTCAGGGTCAATCAGTGAGACTCCCATAGGGTTCAGTGTTAATCAGTGAGACTCCCACAGGGTTCATTGTTAATCAGTGAGACTCCCATAGGGTTCAGTGTTAATCAGTGAAACTCCCACAGGGTTCAGTGTTAATCAGTGAGACTCCCACAGGGTTCAGTGTTAATCAGTGAGACTCCCACAGGGTTCAGTGTTAATCAGTGAGACTTCCACAGGGTTCAGTGTTAATCAGTGAGACTCCCATAGGGTTCATTGTTAATCAGTGAGACTCCCATAGGGTTCAGTGTTAATCTGTGAGACTCCAACAGGGTTCAGTGTTAATCAGTGAGACTCCCACAGGGTTCAGTGTTAATCAGTGAGACTCCCTTAGGGTTCACTGTTAATCAGTGAGACTCCCACAGGGTTCAGTGTTAATTAGTGAGACTCCCATAGGGTTCAGTGTTAATCAGTGAGACTCCCACAGGGTTCAGTGTTAATCAGTGAGACTCCCACAGGGTTCAGTGTTAATAAGTGAGACTCCCATAGGGTTCAGTGTTAATCAGTGAGACACCCACATGGTTCAGTGTTAATCAGTGAGACTCCCATAGGGTTCAGTGTTAATCAGTGAGACTCCCACAGGGTTCAGAGTTAATCAGTGAGACTCGCATAGGGTTCAGTGTTAATCAGTGAGACTCCCACAGGGTTCAGTGTTAATCAGGGAGACTCCCACAGGGTTCAGTGTTAATCACTGAGACTCCCATAGGGTACAGTATTAATCACTTAGACTCCAACAGGGTTCAGTGTTAATGAGTGAGACTCCCATAGGGTTCAGTGTTAAATACTGAGACTCATAGGTTCAGTGTTAATCATTGAGACTCCCATACGGTTCAGTGTTAATCAGTGAGACTCCCACAGGGTTCAGTGTTAATCAGTGAGACTCCCATAGGGTTCAGTGTTAATCAGTGAGACTCCCATAGGGTTCAGTGTTAATCAGTGAAACTCCCACAGGGTTCAGAGTTAATCAGTGAGACTCCCATAGGGTTCAGTGTTAATCAGTGAGACTCCCACAGGGTTCAGTGTTAATCAGGGAGACTCCCAAAGGGTTCAGTGTTAATCACTGAGACTCCCATAGGGTACAGTATTAATCAGTGAGACTCCAACAGGGTTCAGTGTTAATGAGTGAGACTCCCATAGGGTTCAGTGTTAAATACTGAGACTCATAAGTTCAGTGTTAATCAGTGAGACTCCCATAGGGTTCAGTGTTAATCAGTGAGACTCCCATAGGGTTCAGTGTTAATCAGTGAGACTCCCACAGGGTTCAGTGTTAATCAGTGAGACTCCCACAGGGTTCAGTGTTAATCAGTGAGACTCCCATAGGGTTCAGTGTTAATCAGTGAGACTCCCACAGGGTTCAGTGTTAATCAGTGAGACTCCCATAGGGTTCAGTGTTAATAAGTGAGACTCCCACAGGGTTCAGAGTTAATCAGTGAGACTACCACAGGGTTCAGTGTTAATCAGGGTGACTCCTACAGGGTTCAGTGTTAATCACTGAGACTCCCATAGGGTACAGCATTAATCAGTGAGACTCCAACAGGGTTCAGTGTTAATCAGTGAGACTCCCATAGGGTTCAGTGTTAATCAGTGAGACTCCCACAGGGTTCATTGTTAATCAGTGAGACTCCCACAGGGTTCAGTGTTAATCAGTGAGACTCCCATAGGGTTCAGTGTTAATCAGTGAGACTCCCATAGGGTACAGTATTAATCATACTGAGACTCATAAGTTCAGTGTTAATCAGTGAGACTCCCATAGGGTTCAGTGTTAATCAGTGAGACTCCCATAGGGTTCAGTGTTAATCAGTGAGACTCCCACAGGGTTCAGTGTTAATCAGTGAGACTCCCACAGGGTTCAGTGTTAATCAGTGAGACTCCCATAGGGTTCAGTGTTAATCAGTGAGACTCCCACAGGGTTCAGTGTTAATCAGTGAGACTCCCATAGGGTTCAGTGTTAATAAGTGAGACTCCCACAGGGTTCAGAGTTAATCAGTGAGACTACCACAGGGTTCAGTGTTAATCAGGGTGACTCCTACAGGGTTCAGTGTTAATCACTGAGACTCCCATAGGGTACAGCATTAATCAGTGAGACTCCAACAGGGTTCAGTGTTAATCAGTGAGACTCCCATAGGGTTCAGTGTTAATCAGTGAGACTCCCACAGGGTTCATTGTTAATCAGTGAGACTCCCACAGGGTTCAGTGTTAATCAGTGAGACTCCCATAGGGTTCAGTGTTAATCAGTGAGACTCCCATAGGGTACAGTATTAATCAGTGAGACTCCCATAGGGTTCAGTGTTAATTATTGAGACTCATAGGGTTCAGTGTTAATCAGTGAGACTCCCACATGGTTAATTGTTAATCAGTGAGACTCCCACAGGGTTCAGTGTTAATCAGTGAGACTCCCACAGGGTTCAGTGTTAATCAGTGAGACTCCCACAGGGTTCGGTGTTAATCAGTGAGACTCCCACAGGGTTCAGTGTTAATAAGTCAGACTCCCATAGGGTTCAGTGTTAATCAGTGAGACTCCCACAGGGTTCAGTGTTAATCAGGAAGACTCCCATAGGGTTCAGTTTTAATCAGTGAGAATCCCACAGGGTTCAGTGTTAATCAGTGAGACTCCCACAGGGTTCGGTGTTAATAAGTGAGACTCCCATAGGGTTCAGTGTTAATCAGTGAGACTCCCACAGGGTTCAGTGTTAATCAGTGAGACTCCCACAGGGCTCAGAGTTAATCAGTGAGACTCCCATAGGGTTCAGTGTTAATCAGTTAGACTCCCACAGGGTTCAGTGTTAATCACTGAGACTCCCATAGGGTACAGCATTAATCAGTGAGACTCCAACAGGGTTCAGTGTTAATCAGTGAGACTCCCATAGGGTTCAGTGTTAATTACTGAGACTCATAGGGTTCAGTGTTAATCAGTGAGACTCCCACAGGGTTCATTGTTAATCAGTGAGACTCCCACAGGGTTCAGTGTTAATCAGTTAGACTCCCACAGGGTTCAGTGTTAATCACTGAGACTCCCATAGGGTACAGCATTAATCAGTGAGACTCCAACAGGGTTCAGTGTTAATCAGTGAGACTCCCATAGGGTTCAGTGTTAATTACTGAGACTCATAGGGTTCAGTGTTAATCAGTGAGACTCCCACAGGGTTCATTGTTAATCAGTGAGACTCCCACAGGGTTCAGTGTTAATCAGTGAGACTCCCATAGGGTTCAGTGTTAATCAGTGAGACTCCCATAGGGTTCAGTGTTAATTACTGAGACTCATAGGGTTCAGTGTTAATCAGTGAGACTCCCACATGGTTAATTGTTAATCAGTGAGACTCCCACAGGGTTCAGTGTTAATCAGTGAGACTCCCACAGGGTTCAGTGTTAATCAGTGAGACTCCCACAGGGTTCGGTGTTAATCAGTGAGACTCCCACAGGGTTCAGTGTTAATAAGTCAGTCTCCCATAGGGTTCAGTGTTAATCAGTGAGACTCCCACAGGGTTCAGTGTTAATCAGTGAGACTCCCATAGGGTTCAGTGTTAATCAGTGAGACTCCCATAGGGTACAGTATTAATCAGTGAGACTCCCATAGGGTTCAGTGTTAATTACTGAGACTCATAGGGTTCAGTGTTAATCAGTGAGACTCCCACATGGTTAATTGTTAATCAGTGAGACTCCCACAGGGTTCAGTGTTAATCAGTGAGACTCCCACAGGGTTCAGTGTTAATCAGTGAGACTCCCACAGGGTTCGGTGTTAATCAGTGAGACTCCCACAGGGTTCAGTGTTAATAAGTCAGACTCCCATAGGGTTCAGTGTTAATCAGTGAGACTCCCACAGGGTTCAGTGTTAATCAGGAAGACTCCCATAGGGTTCAGTTTTAATCAGTGAGAATCCCACAGGGTTCAGTGTTAATCAGTGAGACTCCCACAGGGTTCGGTGTTAATAAGTGAGACTCCCATAGGGTTCAGTGTTAATCAGTGAGACTCCCACAGGGTTCAGTGTTAATCAGTGAGACTCCCACAGGGCTCAGAGTTAATCAGTGAGACTCCCATAGGGTTCAGTGTTAATCAGTTAGACTCCCACAGGGTTCAGTGTTAATCACTGAGACTCCCATAGGGTACAGCATTAATCAGTGAGACTCCAACAGGGTTCAGTGTTAATCAGTGAGACTCCCATAGGGTTCAGTGTTAATTACTGAGACTCATAGGGTTCAGTGTTAATCAGTGAGACTCCCACAGGGTTCATTGTTAATCAGTGAGACTCCCACAGGGTTCAGTGTTAATCAGTTAGACTCCCACAGGGTTCAGTGTTAATCACTGAGACTCCCATAGGGTACAGCATTAATCAGTGAGACTCCAACAGGGTTCAGTGTTAATCAGTGAGACTCCCATAGGGTTCAGTGTTAATTACTGAGACTCATAGGGTTCAGTGTTAATCAGTGAGACTCCCACAGGGTTCATTGTTAATCAGTGAGACTCCCACAGGGTTCAGTGTTAATCAGTGAGACTCCCATAGGGTTCAGTGTTAATCAGTGAGACTCCCATAGGGTTCAGTGTTAATTACTGAGACTCATAGGGTTCAGTGTTAATCAGTGAGACTCCCACATGGTTAATTGTTAATCAGTGAGACTCCCACAGGGTTCAGTGTTAATCAGTGAGACTCCCACAGGGTTCAGTGTTAATCAGTGAGACTCCCACAGGGTTCGGTGTTAATCAGTGAGACTCCCACAGGGTTCAGTGTTAATAAGTCAGTCTCCCATAGGGTTCAGTGTTAATCAGTGAGACTCCCACAGGGTTCAGTGTTAATCAGGAAGACTCCCATAGGGTTCAGTTTTAATCAGTGAGAATCCCACAGGGTTCAGTGTTAATCAGTGAGACTCCCACAGGATTCAGTGTTAATAAGTGAGACTCCCATAGGGTTCAGTGTTAATCAGTGAGACTCCCACAGGGTTCAGTGTTAATCAGTGAGACTCCCACAGGGCTCAGAGTTAATCAGTGAGACTCCCATAGGGTTCAGTGTTAATCAGTGAGACTCCCACAGGGTTCATTGTTAATCAGTGAGACTCCCACAGGGTTCAGTGTTAATCAGTGAGACTCCCATAGGGTTCAGTGTTAATCAGTGAGACTCCCATAGGGTACAGTATTAATCAGTGAGACTCCCATAGGGTTCAGTGTTAATTACTGAGACTCATAGGGTTCAGTGTTAATCAGTGAGACTCCCACATGGTTAATTGTTAATCAGTGAGACTCCCACAGGGTTCAGTGTTAATCAGTGAGACTCCCACAGGGTTCAGTGTTAATCAGTGAGACTCCCACAGGGTTCGGTGTTAATCAGTGAGACTCCCACAGGGTTCAGTGTTAATAAGTCAGACTCCCATAGGGTTCAGTGTTAATCAGTGAGACTCCCACAGGGTTCAGTGTTAATCAGGAAGACTCCCATAGGGTTCAGTTTTAATCAGTGAGAATCCCACAGGGTTCAGTGTTAATCAGTGAGACTCCCACAGGGTTCGGTGTTAATAAGTGAGACTCCCATAGGGTTCAGTGTTAATCAGTGAGACTCCCACAGGGTTCAGTGTTAATCAGTGAGACTCCCACAGGGCTCAGAGTTAATCAGTGAGACTCCCATAGGGTTCAGTGTTAATCAGTTAGACTCCCACAGGGTTCAGTGTTAATCACTGAGACTCCCATAGGGTACAGCATTAATCAGTGAGACTCCAACAGGGTTCAGTGTTAATCAGTGAGACTCCCATAGGGTTCAGTGTTAATTACTGAGACTCATAGGGTTCAGTGTTAATCAGTGAGACTCCCACAGGGTTCATTGTTAATCAGTGAGACTCCCACAGGGTTCAGTGTTAATCAGTTAGACTCCCACAGGGTTCAGTGTTAATCACTGAGACTCCCATAGGGTACAGCATTAATCAGTGAGACTCCAACAGGGTTCAGTGTTAATCAGTGAGACTCCCACAGGGTTCAGTGTTAATCAGTGAGACTCCCACATGGTTAATTGTTAATCAGTGAGACTCCCACAGGGTTCAGTGTTAATCAGTGAGACTCCCACAGGGTTCAGTGTTAATCAGTGAGACTCCCACAGGCTTCGGTGTTAATCAGTGAGACTCCCACAGGGTTCAGTGTTAATAAGTCAGTCTCCCATAGGGTTCAGTGTTAATCAGTGAGACTCCCACAGGGTTCAGTGTTAATCAGGAAGACTCCCATAGGGTTCAGTTTTAATCAGTGAGAATCCCACAGGGTTCAGTGTTAATCAGTGAGACTCCCACAGGGTTCAGTGTTAATAAGTGAGACTCCCATAGGGTTCAGTGTTAATCAGTGAGACTCCCACAGGGTTCAGTGTTAATCAGTGAGACTCCCACAGGGCTCAGAGTTAATCAGTGAGACTCCCATAGGGTTCAGTGTTAATCAGTTAGACTCCCACAGGGTTCAGTGTTAATCAGGGAGACTCCCACAGGGTTCAGTGTTAATCACTGAGATTCCCATAGGGTTCATTGTTAATCAGTGAGACTCCCACAGGGTTCAGTGTTAATCAGTGAGACTACCATAGGGTTCAGAGTTAATTACTGATACTCATAGGGTTCAGTGTTAATCGGTGAGACTCCCACAGGGTCCATTGTTAATCAGTGAGACTCCCACAGGGTTCAGTGTTAATCAGTGAGACTCCCATAGGGTTCATTGTTAATCAGTGAGACTCCCACAGGGTTCAGTGTTAATCAGTGAGACTCCCATAGAGTTCATTCTTAATCAGTGAGACTCCCGCAGGGTTCATTGTTAATCAGTGAGACTCCCATAGGGTTCAGTGTTAATTAGTGAGACTCCCACAGGGTTCAGTGCTAATCAGTGAGACTCCCACAGGGTTCAGTGTTAATCAGTGAGACACCCATAGGGTTCATTGTTAATCAGTGAGACTCCCACAGGGTTCAGGGTTAATCAGTGAGACTCCCATAGGGTTCAGTGTTAATCAGTGAGACTCCCACAGGGTTCATTGTTAATCAGTGAGACTCCCATAGGGTTCAGTGTTAATCAGTGAAACTCCCACAGGGTTCAGTGTTAATCAGTGAGACTCCCACAGGGTTCAGTGCTAATCAGTGAGACTCCCACAGGGTTCAGTGTTAATCAGTGAGACTTCCACAGGGTTCAGTGTTAATCAGTGAGACTCCCATAGGGTTCATTGTTAATCAGTGAGACTCCCATAGGGTTCAGTGTTAATCTGTGAGACTCCAACAGGGTACAGTTTTAATCAGTGAGACTCCCACAGGGTTCAGTGTTAATCAGTGAGACTCCCACAGGGTTCATTGTTAATCAGTGAGACTCCCATAGGGTTCAGTGTTAATCAGTGAAACTCCCACAGGGTTCAGTGTTAATCAGTGAGACTCCCACAGGGTTCAGTGTTAATCAGTGAGACTCCCACAGGGTTCAGTGTTAATCAGTGAGACTTCCACAGGGTTCAGTGTTAATCAGTGAGACTCCCATAGGGTTCATTGTTAATCAGTGAGACTCCCATAGGGTTCAGTGTTAATCTGTGAGACTCCAACAGGGTTCAGTTTTAATCAGTGAGACTCCCACAGGGTTCAGTGTTAATCAGTGAGACTCCCTTAGGGTTCAGTGTTAATCAGTGAGACTCCCACAGGGTTCAGTGTTAATTAGTGAGACTCCCATAGGGTTCAGTGTTAATCAGTGAGACTCCCACAGGGTTCAGTGTTAATCAGTGAGACTCCCACAGGGTTCAGTGTTAATAAGTGAGACTCCCATAGGGTTCAGTGTTAATCAGTGAGACACCCACATGGTTCAGTGTTAATCAGTGAGACTCCCATAGGGTTCAGTGTTAATCAGTGAGACTCCCACAGGGTTCAGAGTTAATCAGTGAGACTCGCATAGGGTTCAGTGTTAATCAGTGAGACTCCCACAGGGTTCAGTGTTAATCAGGGAAACTCCCACAGGGTTCAGTGTTAATCACTGAGACTCCCATAGGGTACAGTATTAATCACTTAGACTCCAACAGGGTTCAGTGTTAATGAGTGAGACTCCCATAGGGTTCAGTGTTAAATACTGAGACTCATAGGTTCAGTGTTAATCATTGAGACTCCCATAGGGTTCAGTGTTAATCAGTGAGACTCTCACAGGGTTCAGTGTTAATCAGTGAGACTCCCATAGGGTTCAGTGTTAATCAGTGAGACTTCCATAGGGTTCAGTGTTAATCAGTGAGACTCCCATAGGGTTCAGTGTTAATTAGTGAGACTCCCATAGGGTTCAGTGTTAATCAGTGAGACTCCCACAGGGTTCAGTGTTAATCAGTGAGACTCCCACAGGGTTCAGTGTTAATAAGTGAGACTCCCATAGGGTTCAGTGTTAATCAGTGAGACACCCACATGGTTCAGTGTTAATCAGTGAGACTCCCATAGGGTTCAGTGTTAATCAGTGAGACTCCCACAGGGTTCAGAGTTAATCAGTGAGACTCGCATAGGGTTCAGTGTTAATCAGTGAGACTCCCACAGGGTTCAGTGTTAATCAGGGAGACTCCCACAGGGTTCAGTGTTAATCACTGAGACTCCCATAGGGTACAGTATTAATCACTTAGACTCCAACAGGGTTCAGTGTTAATGAGTGAGACTCCCATAGGGTTCAGTGTTAAATACTGAGACTCATAGGTTCAGTGTTAATCATTGAGACTCCCATAGGGTTCAGTGTTAATCAGTGAGACTCCCATAGGGTTCAGTGTTAATCAGTGAGACTCCCATAGGGTTCAGTGTTAATCAGTGAGACTCCCATAGGGTTCAGTGTTAATCAGTGAGACTCCCACAGGGTTCAGAGTTAATCAGTGAGACTCCCATAGGGTTCATTGTTAATCAGTGAGACTCCCACAGGGTTCAGTGTTAATCAGTGAGACTCCCATAGAGTTCATTGTTAATCAGTGAGACTCCCACAGGGTTCAGTGTTAATCACTGAGACTCCCATAGGGTACAGTATTAATCACTTAGACTCCAACAGGGTTCAGTGTTAATGAGTGAGACTCCCATAGGGTTCAGTGTTAAATACTGAGACTCATAGGTTCAGTGTTAATCATTGAGACTCCCATAGGGTTCAGTGTTAATCAGTGAGACTCTCACAGGGTTCAGTGTTAATCAGTGAGACTCCCATAGGGTTCAGTGTTAATCAGTGAGACTTCCATAGGGTTCAGTGTTAATCAGTGAGACTCCCATAGGGTTCAGTGTTAATTAGTGAGACTCCCATAGGTTTCAGTGTTAATCAGTGAGACTCCCACAGGGTTCAGTGTTAATCATTGAGACTCCCACAGGGTTCAGTGTTAATAAGTGAGACTCCCATAGGGTTCAGTGTTAATCAGTGAGACACCCACATGGTTCAGTGTTAATCAGTGAGACTCCCATAGGGTTCAGTGTTAATCAGTGAGACTCCCACAGGGTTCAGAGTTAATCAGTGAGACTCGCATAGGGTTCAGTGTTAATCAGTGAGACTCCCACAGGGTTCAGTGTTAATCAGGGAGACTCCCACAGGGTTCAGTGTTAATCACTGAGACTCCCATAGGGTACAGTATTAATCACTTAGACTCCAACAGGGTTCAGTGTTAATGAGTGAGACTCCCATAGGGTTCAGTGTTAAATACTGAGACTCATAGGTTCAGTGTTAATCATTGAGACTCCCATAGGGTTCAGTGTTAATCAGTGAGACTCCCATAGGGTTCAGTGTTAATCAGTGAGACTCCCATAGGGTTCAGTGTTAATCAGTGAGACTCCCATAGGGTTCAGTGTTAATCAGTGAGACTCCCACAGGGTTCAGAGTTAATCAGTGAGACTCCCATAGGGTTCATTGTTAATCAGTGAGACTCCCACAGGGTTCAGTGTTAATCAGTGAGACTCCCATAGAGTTCATTGTTAATCAGTGAGACTCCCGCAGGGTTCATTGTTAATCAGTGAGACTCCCATAGGGTTCAGTGTTAATTAGTGAGACTCCCACAGGGTTCAGTGCTAATCAGTGAGACTCCCACAGGGTTCAGTGTTAATCAGTGAGACCCCCATAGGGTTCATTGTTAATCAGTGAGACTCCCACAGGGTTCAGGGTTAATCAGTGAGACTCCCATAGGGTTCAGTGTTAATCAGTGAGACTCCCACAGGGTTCATTGTTAATCAGTGAGACTCCCATAGGGTTCAGTGTTAATCAGTGAAACTCCCACAGGGTTCAGTGTTAATCAGTGAGACTCCCACAGGGTTCAGTGTTAATCAGTGAGACTCCCACAGGGTTCAGTGTTAATCAGTGAGACTTCCACAGGGTTCAGTGTTAATCAGTGAGACTCCCATAGGGTTCAGTGTTAATCAGTGAGACTCCCACAGGGTTCAGTGTTAATCAGTGAGATTCCCATTGGGTTCAGTGTTAATCAGTGAGACTCCCACAGGGTTCAGTGTTAATCAGTAAGACTCCCACAGGGTTCAGTTTTAATCAATGAGACTCCCACAGGGTTCTGTGTTAATCAGTGAGACTCCCACAGGGTTCAGTGTTAATCAGTGAGACTCCCATAGGGCTCAGTGTTAATCAGTGAGACTCCCATAGTGTTCAGTGTAAATCACTGAGACTCCCATTGGGTTCGGTGTTAATCAGTGAGACTCCCATAGGGTTCGGTGTTAATCAGTGAGACTCCCATAGGGTTCAGTGTTAATCAGTGAGACTCCCATAGGGTTCAGTGTTAATCAGTGAGACTCCCATAGGGTTCGGTGTTAATCAGTGAGACTCCCATAGGGTTCAGTGTTAATCAGTGAAACTCCCATAGGATTCGGTGTTAATCAGTGAAACTCCCAGAGGGTTCAGTGTTAATCAGTGAGACTCCCATAAGGTTCAGTGTTAATCAGTGAGACTCCCACAGGGTTCAGTGTTAATCAGTGAGACTCCCATAGGGTTCAGTGTTAATCAGTGAGACTCCCACAGGGTTCAGTGTTAATCAGCGAGACTCCCACAGGGATCAGTTTTAATCAATGAGACTCCCACAGGGTTCAGTGTTAATCAGTGAGACTCCCACCGGGTTCAGTGTTAATCAGCGAGATTCCCATAGGGTTCAGTGTTAATCAGTGAGACTCCCACAGGGTTCAGTGCTAATCAGTGATATTCCCATAGGATTCAGTGCTAATCAGTGAGATTCCCATAGGGTTCAGTGTTAATCAGTGAGACTCCCATAGGGTTCAGTGTTAATCAGTGAGACTCCCACAGAGTTCAGTGTTAATCAGTGAGACTCCCACAGGGTTCAGTGTTAATCAGTGAGACTCCCATAGGGCTCAGTGTTAATCAGTGAGACTCCCATAGTGTTCAGTGTAAATCACTGAGACTCCCATTGGGTTCGGTGTTAATCAGTGAGACTCCCATAGGGTTCGGTGTTAATCAGTGAGACTCCCATAGGGTTCAGTGTTAATCAGTGAGACTCCCATAGGGTTCAGTGTTAATCAGTGAGACTCCCATAGGGTTCGGTGTTAATCAGTGAGACTCCCATAGGGTTCAGTGTTAATCAGTGAAACTCCCATAGGATTCGGTGTTAATCAGTGAAACTCCCAGAGGGTTCAGTGTTAATCAGTGAGACTCCCATAAGGTTCAGTGTTAATCAGTGAGACTCCCACAGGGTTCAGTGTTAATCAGTGAGACTCCCATAGGGTTCAGTGTTAATCAGTGAGACTCCCACAGGGTTCAGTGTTAATCAGCGAGACTCCCACAGGGATCAGTTTTAATCAATGAGACTCCCACAGGGTTCAGTGTTAATCAGTGAGACTCCCACCGGGTTCAGTGTTAATCAGCGAGATTCCCATAGGGTTCAGTGTTAATCAGTGAGACTCCCACAGGGTTCAGTGCTAATCAGTGATATTCCCATAGGATTCAGTGCTAATCAGTGAGATTCCCATAGGGTTCAGTGTTAATCAGTGAGACTCCCATAGGGTTCAGTGTTAATCAGTGAGACTCCCACAGAGTTCAGTGTTAATCAGTGAGACTCCCACAGGGTTCAGTGTTAATCAGTGAGACTCCCACAGGGTTCAGTGTTAATCAGTGAGACTCCAATAGGGTTCAGTGTTAATTAGTGAGACCCCCATAGGGTTCAGTGTTAATCAGTGAGACTCCCACAGGGTTCAGTGTTAATCAGTGAGACTCCCATAGGGTTCAGTGTTAATCAGTGAGACACCCACATGGTTCAGTGTTAATCAGTGAGACTCCCATAGGGTTCAGTGTTAATCAGTGAGACTCCCACAGGGTTCAGAGTTAATCAGTGAGACTCCCATAGGGTTCAGTGTTAATCAGTGAGACTCCCATAGGGTTCAGTGTTAATCAGGGAGACTCCCACAGGGTTCAGTGTTAATCACTGAGACTCCCATAGGGTACAGTATTAATCAGTGAGACTCCAACAGGGTTCAGTGTTAATGAGTGAGACTCCCAAAGGGTTCAGTGATAAATACTGAGACTCATAGGTTCAGTGTTAATCAGTGAGACTCCCATAGGGTTCAGTGTTAATCAGTGAGAATCCCACAGGGTTCAGTGTTAATCAGTAAGACTCCCATAGGGTTCAGTGTTAATCAGTGAGACTCCCACATGGTTCAGTGTTAATCAGTGAGACTCCCACAGGGTTCAGTGTTAATCAGTGAGACTCCCATAGGGTTCAGTGTTGATCAGTGAGACTCCCACAGGGTTCAGTGTTAATCAGTGAGACTCCCACAGGGTTCAGTGTTAATCAGTGAGACTTCCACAGGGTTCAGTGTTAATCAGTGAGACTCCCATAGGGTTCAGTGTTAATCAGTGAGACTCCAATAGGGTTCAGTGTTAATCAGTGAGACTCCCACAGGGTTCAGTGTTAATCAGTGAGACTCCCACAGGGTTCAGTGTTAATAAGTGAGACTCCCATAGGGTTCAGTGTTAATCAGTGAGACACCCACATGGTTCAGTGTTAATCAGTGAGACCCCCATAGGGTTCAGTGTTAATCAGTGAGACCCCCACAGGGTTCAGAGTTAATCAGTGAGACTCCCATAGGGTTCAGTGTTAATCAGTGAGACTCCCACAGGGTTCAGTGTTAATCAGGGAGACTCCCACAGGGTTCAGTGTTAATCACTGAGACTCCCATAGGGTACAGTATTAATCAGTGAGACTCCAACAGGGTTCAGTGTTAATGAGTGAGACTCCCAAAGGGTTCAGTGTTAAATTCTGAGACTCATAGGTTCAGTGTTAATCAGTGAGATTCACATAGGGTTCAGTGTTAATCAGTGAGACTCCCACAGGGTTCAGTGCTAATCAGTGAGACTCCCACAGGGTTCAGTGTTAATCGGTGAGTCTCCCATAGGGTTCATTGTTAATCAGTGAGACTCCCACAGGGTTCAGTGTTAATCAGTGAGACTCCCATAGGGTTCAGTGTTAATCAGTGAGACTCCCACAGGGTTCAGTGTTAATCAGTGAGACTCCCACAAGGTTCAGTGTTAATAAGTGAGACTCCCATAGGGTTCAGTGTTAATCAGTGAGACACCCACAGGGTTCAGTGTTAATCAGTGAGACTCCCATAGGGTTCAGTGTTAATCAGTGAGACTCCCACAGGGTTCAGTGTTAATCAGTGATACTCCCACAGAGTTCAGTGTTAATCAGTGAGACTCCCATAGGGTTCAGTGTTAATCAGTGAGACTCCCATAGGGTTCATTGTTAATCAGTGAGACTCCAATAGGGTTCAGTGTTAATCAGTGAGACTCCCACAGGGTTCAGTGTTAATCAGTGAGACTCCCACAGGGTTCAGTGTTAATAAGTGAGACTCCCATAGGGTTCAGTGTTAATCAGTGAGACACCCACATGGTTCAGTGTTAATCAGTGAGACTCCCATAGGGTTCAGTGTTAATCAGTGAGACCCCCACAGGGTTCAGAGTTAATCAGTGAGACTCCCATAGGGTTCAGTGTTAATCAGTGAGACTCCCACAGGGTTCAGTGTTAATCAGGGAGACTCCCACAGGGTTCAGTGTTAATCACTGAGACTCCCATAGGGTACAGTATTAATCAGTGAGACTCCAACAGGGTTCAGTGTTAATGAGTGAGACTCCCAAAGGGTTCAGTGATAAATACTGAGACTCATAGGTTCAGTGTTAATCAGTGAGACTCCCATAGGGTTCAGTGTTAATCAGTGAGAATCCCACAGGGTTCAGTGTTAAACAGTAAGACTCCCACATGGTTCAGTGTTAATCAGTGAGACTCCCACAGGGTTCAGTGTTAATCAGTGAGACTCCCACAGGGTTCAGTGTTAATCAGTGAGACTCCCACAGGGTTCAGTGTTAATCAGTGAGACTTCCACAGGGTTCAGTGTTAATCAGTGAGACTCCCATAGGGTTCAGTGTTAATCAGTGAGACTCCAATAGGGTTCAGTGTTAATCAGTGAGACTCCCACAGGGTTCAGTGTTAATCAGTGAGACTCCCACAGGGTTCAGTGTTAATAAGTGAGACTCCCATAGGGTTCAGTGTTAATCAGTGAGACACCCACATGGTTCAGTGTTAATCAGTGAGACCCCCATAGGGTTCAGTGTTAATCAGTGAGACCCCCACAGGGTTCAGAGTTAATCAGTGAGACTCCCATAGGGTTCAGTGTTAATCAGTGAGACTCCCACAGGGTTCAGTGTTAATCAGGGAGACTCCCACAGGGTTCAGTGTTAATCACTGAGACTCCCATAGGGTACAGTATTAATCAGTGAGACTCCAACAGGGTTCAGTGTTAATGAGTGAGACTCCCAAAGGGTTCAGTGTTAAATTCTGAGACTCATAGGTTCAGTGTTAATCAGTGAGACTCCCATAGGGTTCAGTGTTAATCAGTGAGACTCCCACAGGGTTCAGTGTTAATCAGTGAGACTCCCATAGGGTTCAGTGTTAATCAGTGAGACTCCCACATGGTTCAGTGTTAATCAGTGAGACTCCCACAGGGTTCAGTGTTAATCAGTGAGACTCCCATAGGGTTCAGTGTTAATCAGTGAGACTCCCACAGGGTTCAGTGTTAATCAGTGAGACTCCCACAAGGTTCAGTGTTAATAAGTGAGACTCCCATAGGGCTCAGTGTTAATCAGTGAGACACCCACAGGGTTCAGTGTTAATCAGTGAGACTCCCATAGGGTTCAGTGTTAATCAGTGAGACTCCCACAGGGTTCAGTGTTAATCAGTGAGACTCCCACAGGGTGCAGTGTTAATCAGTGAGACTCCCATAGGGTTCATTGTTAATCAGTGAGACTCCCATAGGATACAGTATTAATCAGTGAGACTCCAACAGGGTTCAGTGTTAATCAGTGAGACTCCCATAGGTTCAGTGTTAATTACTGAGACTCATAGGGTTCAGTGTTAATCAGTGAGACTCCAACATGGTTCATTGTTAATCAGTGAGACTCCCACAGGGTTCAGTGTTAATCAGTGAGACTCCCATAGGGTTCATTGTTAATCAGTGAGACTCCCACAGGGTTCAGTGTTAATCAGGGAGACTCCCACAGGGTTCAGTGTTAATCACTGAGACTCCCATAGGGTACAGTATTAATCAGTGAGACTCCAACAGGGTTCAGTGTTAATCAGTGAGACTACCATAGGGTTCAGTGTTAATTACTGATACTCATAGGGTTCAGTGTTAATCAGTGAGACTCCCACAGGGTTCAGTGTTAATCAGTGAGACTCCCACAAGGTTCAGTGTTAATAAGTGAGACTCCCATAGGGTTCAGTGTTAATCAGTGAGACACCCACAGGGTTCAGTGTTAATCAGTGATACTCCCACAGAGTTCAGTGTTAATCAGTGAGACTCCCATAGGGTTCAGTGTTAATCAGTGAGACTCCCATAGGGTTCATTGTTAATCAGTGAGACTCCAATAGGGTTCAGTGTTAATCAGTGAGACTCCCACAGGGTTCAGTGTTAATCAGTGAGACTCCCACAGGGTTCAGTGTTAATAAGTGAGACTCCCATAGGGTTCAGTGTTAATCAGTGAGACACCCACATGGTTCAGTGTTAATCAGTGAGACTCCCATAGGGTTCAGTGTTAATCAGTGAGACCCCCACAGGGTTCAGAGTTAATCAGTGAGACTCCCATAGGGTTCAGTGTTAATCAGTGAGACTCCCACAGGGTTCAGTGTTAATCAGGGAGACTCCCACAGGGTTCAGTGTTAATCACTGAGACTCCCATAGGGTACAGTATTAATCAGTGAGACTCCAACAGGGTTCAGTGTTAATGAGTGAGACTCCCAAAGGGTTCAGTGATAAATACTGAGACTCATAGGTTCAGTGTTAATCAGTGAGACTCCCATAGGGTTCAGTGTTAATCAGTGAGAATCCCACAGGGTTCAGTGTTAAACAGTAAGACTCCCACATGGTTCAGTGTTAATCAGTGAGACTCCCACAGGGTTCAGTGTTAATCAGTGAGACTCCCATAGAGTTCAGTGTTAATCAGTGAGACTCCCACAGGGTTCAGTGTTAATCAGTGAGACTCCCACAGGGTTCAGTGTTAATCAGTGAGACTTCCACAGGGTTCAGTGTTAATCAGTGAGACTCCCATAGGGTTCAGTGTTAATCAGTGAGACTCCAATAGGGTTCAGTGTTAATCAGTGAGACTCCCACAGGGTTCAGTGTTAATCAGTGAGACTCCCACAGGGTTCAGTGTTAATAAGTGAGACTCCCATAGGGTTCAGTGTTAATCAGTGAGACACCCACATGGTTCAGTGTTAATCAGTGAGACCCCCATAGGGTTCAGTGTTAATCAGTGAGACCCCCACAGGGTTCAGAGTTAATCAGTGAGACTCCCATAGGGTTCAGTGTTAATCAGTGAGACTCCCACAGGGTTCAGTGTTAATCAGGGAGACTCCCACAGGGTTCAGTGTTAATCACTGAGACTCCCATAGGGTACAGTATTAATCAGTGAGACTCCAACAGGGTTCAGTGTTAATGAGTGAGACTCCCAAAGGGTTCAGTGTTAAATTCTGAGACTCATAGGTTCAGTGTTAATCAGTGAGACTCCCATAGGGTTCAGTGTTAATCAGTGAGACTCCCACAGGGTTCAGTGTTAATCAGTGAGACTCCCATAGGGTTCAGTGTTAATCAGTGAGACTCCCACATGGTTCAGTGTTAATCAGTGAGACTCCCACAGGGTTCAGTGTTAATCAGTGAGACTCCCATAGGGTTCAGTGTTAATCAGTGAGACTCCCACAGGGTTCAGTGTTAATCAGTGAGACTCCCACAAGGTTCAGTGTTAATAAGTGAGACTCCCATAGGGCTCAGTGTTAATCAGTGAGACACCCACAGGGTTCAGTGTTAATCAGTGAGACTCCCATAGGGTTCAGTGTTAATCAGTGAGACTCCCACAGGGTTCAGTGTTAATCAGTGAGACTCCCACAGGGTGCAGTGTTAATCAGTGAGACTCCCATAGGGTTCATTGTTAATCAGTGAGACTCCCATAGGGTACAGTATTAATCAGTGAGACTCCAACAGGGTTCAGTGTTAATCAGTGAGACTCCCATAGGTTCAGTGTTAATTACTGAGACTCATAGGGTTCAGTGTTAATCAGTGAGACTCCAACATGGTTCATTGTTAATCAGTGAGACTCCCACAGGGTTCAGTGTTAATCAGTGAGACTCCCATAGGGTTCATTGTTAATCAGTGAGACTCCCACAGGGTTCAGTGTTAATCAGGGAGACTCCCACAGGGTTCAGTGTTAATCACTGAGACTCCCATAGGGTACAGTATTAATCAGTGAGACTCCAACAGGGTTCAGTGTTAATCAGTGAGACTACCATAGGGTTCAGTGTTAATTACTGATACTCATAGGGTTCAGTGTTAATCAGTGAGACTCCCACAGGGTTCAGTGTTAATCAGTGAGACTCCCACAAGGTTCAGTGTTAATAAGTGAGACTCCCATAGGGTTCAGTGTTAATCAGTGAGACACCCACAGGGTTCAGTGTTAATCAGTGAGACTCCCATAGGGTTCAGTGTTAATCAGTGAGACTCCCACAGGGTTCAGTGTTAATCAGTGAGACTCCCATAGGTTCAGTGTTAATTACTGAGACTCATAGGGTTCAGTGTTAATCAGTGAGACTCCAACATGGTTCATTGTTAATCAGTGAGACTCCCACAGGGTTCAGTGTTAATCAGTGAGACTCCCATAGGGTTCATTGTTAATCAGTGAGACTCCCACAGGGTTCAGTGTTAATCAGGGAGACTCCCACAGGGTTCAGTGTTAATCACTGAGACTCCCATAGGGTACAGTATTAATCAGTGAGACTCCAACAGGGTTCAGTGTTAATCAGTGAGACTACCATAGGGTTCAGTGTTAATTACTGATACTCATAGGGTTCAGTGTTAATCAGTGAGACTCCCACAGGGTTCATTGTTAATCAGTGAGACTCCCACAGGGTTCAGTGTTAATCAGTGAGACTCCCATAGAGTGCATTGTTAATCAGTGAGACTCCCACAGGGTTCATTGTTAATCAGTGAGACTCCCATAGGGTTCAGTGTTAATCAGTGAGACTCCCACAGGGTTCAGTGTTAATCAGTGAGACTCCCATAGGGTTCAGTGTTAATCAGTGAGACTCCCACAGGGTTCAGTGTTAATCAGTGAGACTCCCACAGGGTTCAGTGTTAATCAGTGAGACTCCCATAGGGTTCAGTGTTAATCAGTGAGACTCCCACAGGGTTCAGTGTTAATCAGGGAGACTCCCACAGGGTTCAGTGTTAATCACTGAGACTCCCATAGGGTACAGTATTAATCAGTGAGACTCCAACAGGGTTCAGTGTTAATGAGTGAGACTCCCAAAGGGTTCAGTGATAAATACTGAGACTCATAGGTTCAGTGTTAATCAGTGAGACTCCCATAGGGTTCAGTGTTAATCAGTGAGAATCCCACAGGGTTCAGTGTTAATCAGTAAGACTCCCATAGGGTTCAGTGTTAATCAGTGAGTCTCCCACATGGTTCAGTGTTAATCAGTGAGACTCCCACAGGGTTCAGTGTTAATCAGTGAGACTCCCATAGGGTTCAGTGTTAATCAGTGAGACTCCCACAGGGTTCAGTGTTAATCAGTGAGACTCCCACAGGGTTCAGTGTTAATCAGTGAGACTTCCACAGGGTTCAGTGTTAATCAGTGAGACTCCCATAGGGTTCAGTGTTAATCAGTGAGACTCCCACAGGGTTCAGTGTTAATCAGTGATACTCCCACAGAGTTCAGTGTTAATCAGTGAGACTCCCATAGGGTTCAGTGTTAATCAGTGAGACTCCCATAGGGTTCATTGTTAATCAGTGAGACTCCAATAGGGTTCAGTGTTAATCAGTGAGACTCCCACAGGGTTCAGTGTTAATCAGTGAGACTCCCACAGGGTTCAGTGTTAATAAGTGAGACTCCCATAGGGTTCAGTGTTAATCAGTGAGACACCCACATGGTTCAGTGTTAATCAGTGAGACTCCCATAGGGTTCAGTGTTAATCAGTGAGACCCCCACAGGGTTCAGAGTTAATCAGTGAGACTCCCATAGGGTTCAGTGTTAATCAGTGAGACTCCCACAGGGTTCAGTGTTAATCAGGGAGACTCCCACAGGGTTCAGTGTTAATCACTGAGACTCCCATAGGGTACAGTATTAATCAGTGAGACTCCAACAGGGTTCAGTGTTAATGAGTGAGACTCCCAAAGGGTTCAGTGATAAATACTGAGACTCATAGGTTCAGTGTTAATCAGTGAGACTCCCATAGGGTTCAGTGTTAATCAGTGAGAATCCCACAGGGTTCAGTGTTAAACAGTAAGACTCCCATAGGGTTCAGTGTTAATCAGTGAGACTCCCACATGGTTCAGTGTTAATCAGTGAGACTCCCACAGGGTTCAGTGTTAATCAGTGAGACTCCCATAGGGTTCAGTGTTAATCAGTGAGACTCCCACAGGGTTCAGTGTTAATCAGTGAGACTCCCACAGGGTTCAGTGTTAATCAGTGAGACTTCCACAGGGTTCAGTGTTAATCAGTGAGACTCCCATAGGGTTCAGTGTTAATCAGTGAGACTCCAATAGGGTTCAGTGTTAATCAGTGAGACTCCCACAGGGTTCAGTGTTAATCAGTGAGACTCCCACAGGGTTCAGTGTTAATAAGTGAGACTCCCATAGGGTTCAGTGTTAATCAGTGAGACACCCACATGGTTCAGTGTTAAATTCTGAGACTCATAGGTTCAGTGTTAATCAGTGAGACTCCCATAGGGTTCAGTGTTAATCAGTGAGACTCCCACAGGGTTCAGTGTTAATCAGTGAGACTCCCATAGGGTTCAGTGTTAATCAGTGAGACTCCCACATGGTTCAGTGTTAATCAGTGAGACTCCCACAGGGTTCAGTGTTAATCAGTGAGACTCCCATAGGGTTCAGTGTTAATCAGTGAGACTCCCACAGGGTTCAGTGTTAATCAGTGAGACTCCCACAAGGTTCAGTGTTAATAAGTGAGACTCCCATAGGGTTCAGTGTTAATCAGTGAGACACCCACAGGGTTCAGTGTTAATCAGTGAGACTCCCATAGGGTTCAGTGTTAATCAGTGAGACTCCCACAGGGTTCAGTGTTAATCAGTGAGACTCCCACAGGGTGCAGTGTTAATCAGTGAGACTCCCATAGGGTTCATTGTTAATCAGTGAGACTCCCATAGGGTACAGTATTAATCAGTGAGACTCCAACAGGGTTCAGTGTTAATCAGTGAGACTCCCATAGGTTCAGTGTTAATTACTGAGACTCATAGGGTTCAGTGTTAATCAGTGAGACTCCCACAGGGTTCAGTGTTAATCAGTGAGACTCCCATAGGGTTCATTGTTAATCAGTGAGACTCCCACAGGGTTCAGTGTTAATCAGGGAGACTCCCACAGGGTTCAGTGTTAATCACTGAGACTCCCATAGGGTACAGTATTAATCAGTGAGACTCCAACAGGGTTCAGTGTTAATCAGTGAGACTACCATAGGGTTCAGTGTTAATTACTGATACTCATAGGGTTCAGTGTTAATCAGTGAGACTCCCACAGGGTTCAGTGTTAATCAGTGAGACTCCCACAAGGTTCAGTGTTAATAAGTGAGACTCCCATAGGGTTCAGTGTTAATCAGTGAGACACCCACAGGGTTCAGTGTTAATCAGTGAGACTCCCATAGGGTTCAGTGTTAATCAGTGAGACACCCACATGGTTCAGTGTTAATCAGTGAGACCCCCATAGGGTTCAGTGTTAATCAGTGAGACTCCCACAGGGTGCAGTGTTAATCAGTGAGACTCCCATAGGGTTCATTGTTAATCAGTGAGACTCCCATAGGGTACAGTATTAATCAGTGAGACTCCAACAGGGTTCAGTGTTAATCAGTGAGACTCCCATAGGTTCAGTGTTAATTACTGAGACTCATAGGGTTCAGTGTTAATCAGTGAGACTCCAACATGGTTCATTGTTAATCAGTGAGACTCCCACAGGGTTCAGTGTTAATCAGTGAGACTCCCATAGGGTTAATTGTTAATCAGTGAGACTCCCACAGGGTTCAGTGTTAATCAGGGAGACTCCCACAGGGTTCAGTGTTAATCACTGAGACTCCCATAGGGTACAGTATTAATCAGTGAGACTCCAACAGGGTTCAGTGTTAATCAGTGAGACTACCATAGGGTTCAGTGTTAATTACTGATACTCATAGGGTTCAGTGTTAATCAGTGAGACTCCCACAGGGTTCATTGTTAATCAGTGAGACTCCCACAGGGTTCAGTGTTAATCAGTGAGACTCCCATAGAGTGCATTGTTAATCAGTGAGACTCCCACAGGGTTCATTGTTAATCAGTGAGACTCCCATAGGGTTCAGTGTTAATCAGTGAGACTCCCACAGGGTTCAGTGTTAATCAGTGAGACTCCCATAGGGTTCAGTGTTAATCAGTGAGACTCCCACAGGGTTCAGTGTTAATCAGTGAGACTCCCACAGGGTTCAGTGTTAATCAGTGAGACTCCCATAGGGTTCAGTGTTAATCAGTGAGACTCCCACAGGGTTCAGTGTTAATCAGGGAGACTCCCACAGGGTTCAGTGTTAATCACTGAGACTCCCATAGGGTACAGTATTAATCAGTGAGACTCCAACAGGGTTCAGTGTTAATGAGTGAGACTCCCAAAGGGTTCAGTGATAAATACTGAGACTCATAGGTTCAGTGTTAATCAGTGAGACTCCCATAGGGTTCAGTGTTAATCAGTGAGAATCCCACAGGGTTCAGTGTTAATCAGTAAGACTCCCATAGGGTTCAGTGTTAATCAGTGAGACTCCCACATGGTTCAGTGTTAATCAGTGAGACTCCCACAGGGTTCAGTGTTAATCAGTGAGACTCCCATAGGGTTCAGTGTTAATCAGTGAGACTCCCACAGGGTTCAGTGTTAATCAGTGAGACTCCCACAGGGTTCAGTGTTAATCAGTGAGACTCCCATAGGGTTCAGTGTTAATCAGTGAGACTCCCATAGGGTACAGTATTAATCAGTGAGACTCCAACAGGGTTCAGTGTTAATGAGTGAGACTCCCAAAGGGTTCAGTGTTAAATACTGAGACTCATAGGTTCAGTGTTAATCAGTGAGGCTCCCATAGAGTGCATTGTTAATCAGTGAGACTCTCACAGGGTTCATTGTTAATCAGTGAGACTCCCATAGGGTTCAGTGTTAATCAGTGAGACTCCCACAGGGTTCAGTGCTAATCAGTGAGACTCCCACAGGGTTCAGTGTTAATCGGTGAGTCTCCCATAGGGTTCATTGTTAATCAGTGAGACTCCCACAGGGTTCAGTGTTAATCAGTGAGACTCCCATAGGGTTCATTGTTAATCAGTGAGACTCCCACAGGGTTCATTGTTAATCAGTGAGACTCCCTTATGGTTCAGTGTTAATCAGTGAAACTCCCACAGGGTTCAGTGTTAATCAGTGAGACTCCCTCAGGGTTCAGTGTTAATCAGTGAGACTCCCACAGGGTTCAGTGTTAATCAGTGAGACTTCCACAGGGTTCAGTGTTAATCAGTGATACTCCCACAGAGTTCAGTGTTAATCAGTGAGACTCCCATAGGGTTCAGTGTTAATCAGTGAGACTCCCACAGGGTTCAGTGTTAATCAGTGAGACTCCAATAGGGTTCAGTGTTAATCAGTGAGACTCCCACAGGGTTCAGTGTTAATCAGTGAGACTCCCACAGGGTTCAGTGTTAATAAGTGAGACTGCCATAGGGTTCAGTGTTAATCAGTGAGACACCCACATGGTTCAGTGTTAATCAGTGAGACTCCCATAGGGTTCAGTGTTAATCAGTGAGACCCCCACAGGGTTCAGAGTTAATCAGTGAGACTCCCATAGGGTTCAGTGTTAATCAGTGAGACTCCCACAGGGTTCAGTGTTAATCAGGGAGACTCCCACAGGGTTCAGTGTTAATCACTGAGACTCCCATAGGGTACAGTATTAATCAGTGAGACTCCAACAGGGTTCAGTGTTAATGAGTGAGACTCCCAAAGGGTTCAGTGATAAATACTGAGACTCATAGGTTCAGTGTTAATCAGTGAGACTCCCATAGGGTTCAGTGTTAATCAGTGAGAATCCCACAGGGTTCAGTGTTAATCAGTAAGACTCCCATAGGGTTCAGTGTTAATCAGTGAGACTCCCACATGGTTCAGTGTTAATCAGTGAGACTCCCACAGGGTTCAGTGTTAATCAGTGAGACTCCCATAGGGTTCAGTGTTAATCAGTGAGACTCCCACAGGGTTCAGTGTTAATCAGTGAGACTCCCACAGGGTTCAGTGTTAATCAGTGAGACTTCCACAGGGTTCAGTGTTAATCAGTGAGACTCCCATAGGGTTCAGTGTTAATCAGTGAGACTCCAATAGGGTTCAGTGTTAATCAGTGAGACTCCCACAGGGTTCAGTGTTAATCAGTGAGACTCCCACAGGGTTCAGTGTTAATAAGTGAGACTCCCATAGGGTTCAGTGTTAATCAGTGAGACACCCACATGGTTCAGTGTTAATCAGTGAGACCCCCATAGGGTTCAGTGTTAATCAGTGAGACCCCCACAGGGTTCAGAGTTAATCAGTGAGACTCCCATAGGGTTCAGTGTTAATCAGTGAGACTCCCACAGGGTTCAGTGTTAATCAGGGAGACTCCCACAGGGTTCAGTGTTAATCACTGAGACTCCCATAGGGTACAGTATTAATCAGTGAGACTCCAACAGGGTTCAGTGTTAATGAGTGAGACTCCCAAAGGGTTCAGTGTTAAATTCTGAGACTCATAGGTTCAGTGTTAATCAGTGAGATTCCCATAGGGTTCAGTGTTAATCAGTGAGACTCCCACAGGGTTCAGTGCTAATCAGTGAGACTCCCACAGGGTTCAGTGTTAATCGGTGAGTCTCCCATAGGGTTCATTGTTAATCAGTGAGACTCCCACAGGGTTCAGTGTTAATCAGTGAGACTCCCATAGGGTTCAGTGTTAATCAGTGAGACTCCCACAGGGTTCAGTGTTAATCAGTGAGACTCCCACAAGGTTCAGTGTTAATAAGTGAGACTCCCATAGGGTTCAGTGTTAATCAGTGAGACACCCACAGGGTTCAGTGTTAATCAGTGAGACTCCCATAGGGTTCAGTGTTAATCAGTGAGACTCCCACAGGGTTCAGTGTTAATCAGTGATACTCCCACAGAGTTCAGTGTTAATCAGTGAGACTCCCATAGGGTTCAGTGTTAATCAGTGAGACTCCCATAGGGTTCATTGTTAATCAGTGAGACTCCAATAGGGTTCAGTGTTAATCAGTGAGACTCCCACAGGGTTCAGTGTTAATCAGTGAGACTCCCACAGGGTTCAGTGTTAATAAGTGAGACTCCCATAGGGTTCAGTGTTAATCAGTGAGACACCCACATGGTTCAGTGTTAATCAGTGAGACTCCCATAGGGTTCAGTGTTAATCAGTGAGACCCCCACAGGGTTCAGAGTTAATCAGTGAGACTCCCATAGGGTTCAGTGTTAATTAGTGAGACTCCCACAGGGTTCAGTGTTAATCAGGGAGACTCCCACAGGGTTCAGTGTTAATCACTGAGACTCCCATAGGGTACAGTATTAATCAGTGAGACTCCAACAGGGTTCAGTGTTAATGAGTGAGACTCCCACAGGGTTCAGTGTTAATCAGTGAGACTCCCATAGGGTTCAGTGTTAATGAGTGAGACTCCCACAGGGTTCAGTGTTAATCAGTGAGACTCCCACAGGGTTCAGTGCTAATCAGTGAGACTCCCACAGGGTTCAGTGTTAATCACTGAGACTCCCATAGGGTACAGTATTAATCAGTGAGACTCCAACAGGGTTCAGTGTTAATGAGTGAGACTCCCAAAGGGTTCAGTGTTAAATTCTGAGACTCATAGGTTCAGTGTTAATCAGTGAGATTCCCATAGGGTTCAGTGTTAATCAGTGAGACTCCCACAGGGTTCAGTGCTAATCAGTGAGACTCCCACAGGGTTCAGTGTTAATCGGTGAGTCTCCCATAGGGTTCATTGTTAATCAGTGAGACTCCCACAGGGTTCAGTGTTAATCAGTGAGACTCCCATAGGGTTCAGTGTTAATCAGTGAGACTCCCACAGGGTTCAGTGTTAATCAGTGAGACTCCCACAAGGTTCAGTGTTAATAAGTGAGACTCCCATAGGGTTCAGTGTTAATCAGTGAGACACCCACAGGGTTCAGTGTTAATCAGTGAGACTCCCATAGGGTTCAGTGTTAATCAGTGAGACTCCCACAGGGTTCAGTGTTAATCAGTGATACTCCCACAGAGTTCAGTGTTAATCAGTGAGACTCCCATAGGGTTCAGTGTTAATCAGTGAGACTCCCATAGGGTTCATTGTTAATCAGTGAGACTCCAATAGGGTTCAGTGTTAATCAGTGAGACTCCCACAGGGTTCAGTGTTAATCAGTGAGACTCCCACAGGGTTCAGTGTTAATAAGTGAGACTCCCATAGGGTTCAGTGTTAATCAGTGAGACACCCACATGGTTCAGTGTTAATCAGTGAGACTCCCATAGGGTTCAGTGTTAATCAGTGAGACCCCCACAGGGTTCAGAGTTAATCAGTGAGACTCCCATAGGGTTCAGTGGGAGTCTCACTGATTAACACTGAACCATATGGGAGTCTCACTGATTAACACTGATCCCTGTGGGAGTCTCACTGATTAACACTGAACCCTGTGGGAGTCTCACTGATTAACACTGAACCCTGTGGGAGTCTCACTGATTAACACTGAACCCTATGGGAGTCTCACTGATTAACACAGAACCCTATGGGAGTCTCACTGATTAACATTGAACCCTGTGGGAGTCTCAATGATTAACACTGAACCCTGTGGGAGTCTCACTGATTAACACCGAACCCTGTGGGAGTCTCACTGATTAACACTGAACCCTGTGGGATTCTCAGTGATTAACACTGAACCCTATGGGAGTCTCACTGATTAACACTGAACCTTGTGGGAGCCTCACTGATTAACACTGAACCCTATGGGAGTCTCACTGATTAACACTGAACCCTGTGGGAGTCTCAGTGATTAACACTGAACCCTGTGGGAGTCTCAATGATTAACACTGAACCCTATGGGAGTCTCACTGATTAACACAGAACCCTGTGGGAGTCTCACTGATTAACACTGAACCCTGTGGGAGTCTCACTGATTAACACTGAACCCTGAGGGAGTCTCAGTGATTAACACTGAACCCTGTGGGAGTCTCAATGATTAACAC
Organism: Petromyzon marinus; assembly: GCF_048934315.1. Taxonomy (NCBI): domain Eukaryota; kingdom Metazoa; phylum Chordata; class Hyperoartia; order Petromyzontiformes; family Petromyzontidae; genus Petromyzon; species Petromyzon marinus. The sequence continues at coordinate 207,684 of NW_027423058.1, read as the reverse complement.
TGAACCCTATGGGAGTCTCACTGATTAACACTGATCCCTGTGGGAGTCTCACTGATTAACACTGAACCCTGTGGGAGTCTCACTGATTAACACTGAACCCTGAGGGAGTCTCACTGATTAACACTGAACCCTGTGGGAGTCTCAATGATTAACACTGAACCCTATGGGAGTCTCACTGATTAACACTGATCCCTGTGGGAGTCTCACTGATTAACACTGAACCCTGTGGGAGTCTCACTGATTAACACTGAACCCTGAGGGAGTCTCACTGATTAACACTGAACCCTATGGGAGTCTCACTGATTAACACTGAACCCTGTGGGAGTCTCACTGATTAACACTGAACCCTATGGGAGTCTCACTGATTAACACTGAACCCTGTGGGAGTCTCACTGATTAACACTGAACCCTGTGGGAGTCTCACTGATTAACATTGAACCCTGAGGGAGTCTCACTGATTAACACTGAACCCTATGGGAGGCTCACTGATTAATACTGAACCCTGTGGGAGTCTCACTGATTAACACTGAACCCTGTGGGAGTCTCACTGATTAACACTGAACCCTGTGGGAGTCTCACTGATTAACACTGAACCCTGTGGGAGTCTCGCTGATTAACATTGAACCCTGTGGGAGTCTCACTGATTAACACTGAACCCTATTGGAGTCTCACTGATTAACACTGAACCCTGTGGGAGTCTCACTGATTAACACCGAACCCTGTCGGAGTCTCACTGATTAACACTGAACCCTTTGGGAGTCTCGCTGATTAACACTGAACCCTATGGGAGTTTCACTGATTAACACTGAACCCTATGGGAGTCTCACTGATTAACACTGATCCCTGTGGGAGTCTCAATAATTAAGACTGAACCCTATGGGAGTCTCACTGATTAACACTGAACCCTGTGGGAGTCTCACTGATTAACAATGAACCCTGTGGGAGTCTCAATGATTAACACTGAACCATTTGGGAGTCTCACTGATTAACACTGAAACCTATGGGAGTCTCACTGATTAACACTGAACCCTGTGGGAGTCTCACTGATTAACACTGAACCATATGGGAGTCTCACTGATTAACACTGAACCCTGTGGGAGTCTCGCTGATTAACATTGAACCCTGTGGGAGTCTCACTGATTAACACTGAACCCTATGGGAGTCTCACTGATTAACACTGAACCCTGTGGGAGTCTCACTGATTAACACTGAACCCTATGGGAGTCTCACTGATTAACACTGAACCTATGAGTCTCAGAATTTAACACTGAACCATGTGGGTGTCTCACTGATTAACACTGAACCCTATGGGAGTCTCACTTATTAACACTGAACCCTGTGGGAGTCTCACTGATTAACACTGAACCCTGTGGGAGTCTCACTGATTAACACTGAACCCTATTGGAGTCTCACTGATTAACACTGAACCCTATGGGAGTCTCACTGATTAACACTGAACCCTGTGGAAGTCTCACTGATTAACACTGAACCCTGTGGGAGTCTCACTGATTAACACTGAACCCTGTGGGAGTCTCACTGATTAACACTGAACCTTGTGGGAGTCTCACTGATTAACACTGAACCCTGTGGGAGTCTCAGTGATTAACACTGAACCCTGTGGGAGTCTCAGTGATTAACACTGAACCCTGTGGGAGTCTCAATGATTAAAACTGAACCCTATGGGAGTCTCACTGATTAACACAGAACCCTGTGGGAGTCTCACTGATTAACACTGATCCCTGTGGGAGTCTCACTGATTAACACTGAACCCTGAGGGAGTCTCACTGATTAACACTGAACCCTATGGGAGTCTCACTGATTAACACTGAACCCTGTGGGAGTCTCACTGATTAACACCGAACCCTGTCGGAGTCTCACTGATTAACACTGAACCCTTTGGGAGTCTCGCTGATTAACACTGAACCCTATGGGAGTTTCACTGATTAACACTGAACCCTATGGGAGTCTCACTGATTAACACTGATCCCTGTGGGAGTCTCAATAATTAAGACTGAACCCTATGGGAGTCTCACTGATTAACACTGAACCCTGTGGGAGTCTCACTGATTAACAATGAACCCTGTGGGAGTCTCAATGATTAACACTGAACCATTTGGGAGTCTCACTGATTAACACTGAAACCTATGGGAGTCTCACTGATTAACACTGAACCCTGTGGGAGTCTCACTGATTAACACTGAACCCTGTGGGAGTCTCACTGATTAACACTGAACCATATGGGAGTCTCACTGATTAACACTGAACCCTGTGGGAGTCTCGCTGATTAACATTGAACCCTGTGGGAGTCTCACTGATTAACACTGAACCCTATGGGAGTCTCACTGATTAACACTGAACCCTGTGGGAGTCTCACTGATTAACACCGAACCCTGTAGGAGTCTCACTGATTAAAACTGAACCCTATGGGAGTCTCACTGATTAACACTGAACCCTGTGGGAGTCTCACTGATTAACACTGATCCCTATGGGAGTCTCACTGATTAACACTGAACCCTGTGGGAGTTTCACTGATTAACACTGAACCATATGGGAGTCTCACTGATTAACACTGAACCCTGTGGGAGTCTCACTGATTAACACTGAACCCTGTGGGAGTCTGACTGATTAACACTGAACCCTATGGGAGTCTCAATGATTAACACTGAACCCTGTTGGAGTCTCACTGATTAACACTGAACCCTGTGGGATTCTCAGTGATTAACACTGAACCCTATGGGAGTCTCACTGATTAACACTGAACCTTGTGGGAGTCTCACTGATTAACACTGAACCCTGTGGGAGTCTCAGTGATTAACACTGAACCCTGTGGGAGTCTCAGTGATTAACACTGAACCCTGTGGGAGTCTCAATGATTAAAACTGAACCCTATGGGAGTCTCACTGATTAACACAGAACCCTGTGGGAGTCTCACTGATTAACACTGATCCCTGTGGGAGTCTCACTGATTAACACTGAACCCTGAGGGAGTCTCACTGATTAACACTGAACCCTATGGGAGTCTCACTGATTAACACTGAACCCTGTGGGAGTCTCACTGATTAACACTGAACCCTATGGGAGTCTCACTGATTAACACTGAACCCTGTGGGAGTCTCACTGATTAACACTGAACCCTGTGGGAGTCTCACTGATTAACATTGAACCCTGAGGGAGTCTCACTGATTAACACTGAACCCTATGGGAGGCTCACTGATTAATACTGAACCCTGTGGGAGTCTCACTGATTAACACTGAACCCTGTGGGAGGCTCACTGATTAACACTGAACCCTGTGGGAGTCTCACTGATTAACACTGAACCCTGTGGGAGTCTTGCTGATTAACATTGAACCCTGTGGGAGTCTCACTGATTAACACTGAACCCTATTGGAGTCTCACTGATTAACACTGAACCCTGTGGGAGTCTCACTGATTAACACCGAACCCTGTCGGAGTCTCACTGATTAACACTGAACCCTTTGGGAGTCTCGCTGATTAACACTGAACCCTATGGGAGTCTCACTGATTAACACTGAACCCTATGGGAGTCTCACTGATTAACACTGAACCCTGTGGGAGTCTCAATAATTAAGACTGAACCCTATGGGAGTCTCACTGATTAACACTGAACCATATGGGAGTCTCACTGATTAACACTGAACCCTGTGGGAGTCTCACTGATTAACACTGAACCCTGTGGGAGTCTGACTGATTAACACTGAACCCTATGGGAGTCTCAATGATTAACACTGAACCCTGTTGGAGTCTCACTGATTAACACTGAACCCTGTGGGATTCTCAGTGATTAACACTGAACCCTATGGGAGTCTCACTGATTAACACTGAACCTTGTGGGAGCCTCACTGATTAACACTGAACCCTATGGGAGTCTCACTGATTAACACTGAACCATTTGGGAGTCTCACTGATTAACACTGAAACCTATGGGAGTCTCACTGATTAACACTGAACCCTGTGGGAGTCTCACTGATTAACACTGAACCCTGTGGAAGTCTCACTGATTAACACTGAACCATATGGGAGTCTCACTGATTAACACTGAACCCTGTGGGAGTCTCACTGATTAACACTGAACCCTGTGGGAGTCTCACTGATTAACACTGAACCCTATGGGAGTCTCAATGATTAACACTGAACCCTGTGGGAATCTCACTGGTTAACACTGAACCCTGTGGGAGTCTCAGTGATTAAAACTGAACCCTATGGTACTCTCACTGATTAACACTGAACCCTGTGGGAGTCTCAATGATTAACACAGAACCCTATGGTAGTCTCACTGATTAACACTGAACCCTGAGGAAGTTTCACTGATTAACACTGATCCCTATGGGAGTCTCACTGATTAACACTGAACCCTGTGGGAGTTTCACCGATTAACACAGAACCATATGGGAGTCTCACTGATTAACACTGAACCCTGTGGGTGTCTCACTGATTAACACTGAACCCTGTGGGAGTCTCACTGATTAACACTGAACCCTATGGGAGTCTCAATGATTAACACTGAACCCTGTTGGAGTCTCACTGATTAACACTGAACCCTGTGGGATTCTCAGTGATTAACACTGAACCCTATGGGAGTCTCACTGATTAACACTGAACCCTGTGGAAGCCTCACTGATTAACACTGAACCCTATGGGAGTCTCACTGATTAACACTGAACCCTGTGGGAGTCTCAATGATTAACACTGAACCCTAGGGTAGTCTCACTGATTAACACTGAACCCTGTGGGAGTCTCACTGATTAACACTGATCCCTATGGGAGTCTCACTGATTAACACTGAACCCTGTGGGAGTTTCACTGATTAACACTGAACCATATGGGAGTCTCACTGATTAACACTGAACCCTGTGGGAGTCTCAATAATTAAGACTGAACCCTATGGGAGTCTCACTGATTAACACTGAACCATATGGGAGTCTCACTGATTAACACTGAACCCTATGGGAGTCTCACTGATTAACACTGAACCCTATGGGAGTCTCACTGATTAACACTGAACCCTGTGGGAGTCTCAATAATTAAGACTGAACCCTATGGGAGTCTCACTGATTAACACTGAACCATATGGGAGTCTCACTGATTAACACTGAACCCTGTGGGAGTCTCACTGATTAACACTGAACCCTGTGGGAGTCTGACTGATTAACACTGAACCCTATGGGAGTCTCAATGATTAACACTGAACCCTGTTGGAGTCTCACTGATTAACACTGAACCCTGTGGGATTCTCAGTGATTAACACTGAACCCTATGGGAGTCTCACTGATTAACACTGAACCTTGTGGGAGCCTCACTGATTAACACTGAACCCTATGGGAGTCTCACTGATTAACACTGAACCATTTGGGAGTCTCACTGATTAACACTGAAACCTATGGGAGTCTCACTGATTAACACTGAACCCTGTGGGAGTCTCACTGATTAACACTGAACCCTGTGGGAGTCTCACTGATTAACACTGAACCATATGGGAGTCTCACTGATTAACACTGAACCCTGTGGGAGTCTCACTGATTAACACTGAACCCTGTGGGAGTCTCACTGATTAACACTGAACCCTATGGGAGTCTCAATGATTAACACTGAACCCTGTGGGAATCTCACTGGTTAACACTGAACCCTGTGGGAGTCTCAGTGATTAAAACTGAACCCTATGGTACTCTCACTGATTAACACTGAACCCTGTGGGAGTCTCAATGATTAACACAGAACCCTATGGTAGTCTCACTGATTAACACTGAACCCTGAGGAAGTTTCACTGATTAACACTGATCCCTATGGGAGTCTCACTGATTAACACTGAACCCTGTGGGAGTTTCACCGATTAACACAGAACCATATGGGAGTCTCACTGATTAACACTGAACCCTGTGGGTGTCTCACTGATTAACACTGAACCCTGTGGGAGTCTCACTGATTAACACTGAACCCTATGGGAGTCTCAATGATTAACACTGAACCCTGTTGGAGTCTCACTGATTAACACTGAACCCTGTGGGATTCTCAGTGATTAACACTGAACCCTATGGGAGTCTCACTGATTAACACTGAACCCTGTGGAAGCCTCACTGATTAACACTGAACCCTATGGGAGTCTCACTGATTAACACTGAACCCTGTGGGAGTCTCAATGATTAACACTGAACCCTAGGGTAGTCTCACTGATTAACACTGAACCCTGTGGGAGTCTCACTGATTAACACTGATCCCTATGGGAGTCTCACTGATTAACACTGAACCCTGTGGGAGTTTCACTGATTAACACTGAACCATATGGGAGTCTCACTGATTAACACTGAACCCTGTGGGAGTCTCACTGATTAACACTGAACCCTGTGGGAGTCTCACTGATTAACACTGAACCCTATGGGAGTCTCAATGATTAACACTGAACCCTGTTGGAGTCTCACTGATTAACACTGAACCCTGTGGGATTCTCAGTGATTAACACTGAACCCTATGGGAGTCTCACTGATTAACACTGAACCCTGTGGGAGCCTCACTGATTAACACTGAACCCTATGGGAGTCTCACTGATTAACACTGAACCCTGTGGGAGTCTCAGTGATTAACACTGAACCCTGTGGGAGTCTCACTGATTAACACTGAACCCTATGGGAGTCTCACTGATTAACACAGAACCCTGTGGGAGTCTCACTGATTAACACTGATCCCTGTGGGAGTCTCACTGATTAACACTGAACCCTGTGGGAGTCTCACTGATTAACACTGAACCCTGTGGGAGTCTCACTGATTAACACTGAACCCTATGGGAGTCTCACTGATTAACACTGAACCCTGTGGGAGTCTCACTGATTAACACTGAACCCTATGGGAGTCTAACTGATTAACACTGAACCCGGTGGGAGTCTCACTGATTAACACTGAACCCTGTGGGAGTCTCACTGATTAACATTGAACCCTGAGGGAGTCTCACTGATTAACACTGAACCCTATGGGAGTCTCACTGATTAATACTGAACCCTGTGGGAGTCTCACTGATTAACACTGAACCCTGTGGGAGTCTCACTGATTAACACTGAACCCTGTAGGAGTCTCACTGATTAACACTGAACCCTGTGGGAGTCTCGCTGATTAACATTGAACCCTGTGGGAGTCTCATTGATTAACACTGAACCCTATTGGTGTCTCACTGATTAACACTGAACCCTGTGGGGGTCTCACTGATTAACACTGAACCCTGTCGGAGTCTCACTGATTAACACTGAATCCTGTGGGAGTCTCACTGATTAACACTGAACCCTGTGGGAGTCTCGCTGATTAACATTGAACCCTGTGGTAGTCTCACTGATTAACACTGAACCCTATTGGTGTCTCACTGATTAACAATGAACCCTGTGGGAGTCTCACTGATTAACACTGAACCCTGTCGGAGTCTCACTGATTAACACTGAACCCTTTGGGAGTCTCGCTGATTAACACTGAACCCTATGGGAGTCTCACTGATTAACACTGAACCCTATGGGAGTCTCACTGATTAACACTGAACCCTGTGGGAGTCTCACTGATTAACACTGAACCATTTGGGAGTCTCACTGATTAACACTGAATCCTATGGGAGTCTCACTGATTAACACTGAACCCTGTGGGAGTCTCACTGATTAACACTGAACCCTATGGGAGTCTCACTGATTAACACTGAACCCTGTGGGAGTCTCACTGATTAACACCGAACCCTGTGGGAGTCTCACTGATTAACACCGAACCCTGTGGGAGTCTCACTGATTAACACTGAACCCTGTGTGAGTCTCAGTGATTAACACTGAACCCTATGGGAGTTTCACTGATTAACACTGAACCCTATGGGAGTCTCACTGATTAACACTGAACCATTTGGGAGTCTCACTGATTAACACTGAACCCTATGGGAGTCTCACTGATTAACACTGAACCCTGTGTGAGTCTCAGTGATTAACACTGAACCCTGTGGGAGTTTCACTGATTAACACTGAACCCTATGGGAGTCTCACTGATTAACACTGAACCCTGTGGGAGTCTCACTGATTAACATTGAACCCTGAGGGAGTCTCACTGATTAACACTGAACCCTATGGGAGTCTCACTGATTAATACTGAACCCTGTGGGAGTCTCACTGATTAACACTGAACCCTGTTGGAGTCTCACTGATTAACACTGAACCCTTTGGGAGCCTCGCTGATTAACACTGAACCCTATGGGAGTCTCACTGATTAACATTGAACCCTGTGGGAGTCTCACTGATTAACACTGAACCCTATTGGAGTCTCACTGATTAACACTGAACCCTTTGGGAGTCTCACTGATTAACACTTAACCCTGTGGGAGTCTCACTGATTAACACTGAATCCTGTGGGAGTCTCACTGATTAACACTGAACCATTTGGGAGTCTCACTGATTAACACTGAACCCTGTGGGAGTTTCACTGATTAACACTGAACCATATGGGAGTCTCACTGATTAACACTGAACCCTGTGGGAGTCTCACTGATTAACACTGAACCCTGTGGGAGTCTCACTGATTAACACTGAACCCTATGGGAGTCTCAATGATTAACACTGAACCCTGTGGGAGTCTCACTGATTAACACTGAACCCTGTGGGAGTCTCAGTGATTAACACTGAACCCTATGGTAGTCTCACTGATTAACACTGAACCCTGTGGGAGTCTCACTGATTAACACTGATCCCTATGGGAGTCTCACTGATTAACACTGAACCCTGTGGGAGTTTCACTGATTAACACTGAACCATATGGGAGTCTCACTGATTAACACTGAACCCTGTGGGAGTCTCACTGATTAACACTGAACCCTGTGGGAGTCTCACTGATTAACACTGAACCCTATGGGAGTCTCAATGATTAACACTGAACCCTGTGGGAGTCTCAATGATTAACACTGAACCCTGTGGGAGTCTCAGTGATTAACACTGAACCCTATGGGAGTCTCACTGATTAACACTGAACCATTTGGGAGTCTCACTGATTAACACTGAACCCTATGGGAGTCTCACTGATTAACACTGAACCCTGTGGGAGTCTCACTGATTAACACTGAACCCTGTGGGAGTCTCACTGATTAACACTGAACCCTGTGGGAGTCTCACTGATTAACACTGAACCCTATGGGAATCTCACTGATTAACACTGAACCCTGTCGGAGTCTCAGTGATTAACACTGAACCCTGTGGAAGTCTCAGTGTTTAACACTGAACCCTATGTGAGTCTCAGTGATTAACACTGAACCCTGTGGGAGTTTCACTGATTAACACTGAACCATATGGGAGTCTCACTGATTAACACTGAACCCTGTGGGAGTCTCACTGATTAACACTGAACCCTGTGGGAGTCTCACTGATTAACACTGAACCCTATGGGAGTCTCAATGATTACCACTGAACCCTGTGGGAGTCTCGCTGAATAACACTGAACCCTGTGGGAGTCTCAGTGATTAACACTGAACCCTATGGTAGTCTCACTGATTAACACTGAACCCTGTGGGAGTCTCACTGATTAACACTGATCCCTATGGGAGTCTCACTGATTAACACTGAACCCTGTGGGAGTTTCACTGATTAACACTGAACCATATGTGAGTCTCACTGATTAATACTGAACCCTGTGGGAGTCTCACTGATTAACACTGAACCCTGTGGGAGTCTCACTGATTAACACTGAACCCTATGGGAGTCTCAATGATTAACACTGAACCCTGTGGGAGTCTCAATGATTAACACTGAACCCTGTGGGAGTCTCAGTGATTAACACTGAACCCTATGGGAGTCTCACTGAATAACACTGATCCCTGTGGGAGTCTCACTGATTAACACTGAACCCTATGGGAGTCTCACTGATTAACACTGAACCCTGTGGGAGTCTCACTGATTAACACTGAACCCTGTGGGAGTCTCACTGATTAACACTGAACCCTATGGGAGTCTCACTGATTAACACTGAACCCTGTCGGAGTCTCACTGATTAACACTGAACCCTTTGGGAGTCCCGCTGATTAACACTGAACCCTATGGGAGTCTCACTGATTAACACTGAACCCTGTGGGAGTCTCACTGATTAACACTGAACCCTGTGGGAGTCTCACTGATTAACACTGAACCCTATGGGAGTCTCAATGATTAACACTGAACCCTGTTGGAGTCTCACTGATTAACACTGTACCCTGTGGGATTCTCAGTGATTAACACTGAACCCTATGGGAGTCTCACTGATTAACACTGAACCCTGTGGAAGTCTCAGTGTTTAACACTGAACCCTATGTGAGTCTCAGTGATTAACACTGAACCCTGTGGGAGTTTCACTGATTAACACTGAACCATATGGGAGTCTCACTGATTAACACTGAACCCTGTGGGAGTCTCACTGATTAACACTGAACCCTGTGGGAGTCTCACTGATTAACACTGAACCCTATGGGAGTCTCAATGATTACCACTGAACCCTGTGGGAGTCTCGCTGAATAACACTGAACCCTGTGGGAGTCTCACTGATTAACACTGTACCCTGTGGGATTCTCAGTGATTAACACTGAACCCTATGGGAGTCTCACTGATTAACACTGAACCCTGTGGGAGCCTCACTGATTAACACTGAACCCTATGGGAGTCTCACTGATTAACACTGAACCCTCTGGGAGTCTCAGTGATTAACACTGAACCCTGTGGGAGTCTCACTGATTAACACTGAACCCTATGGGAGTCTCACTGATTAACACTGAACCCTGTGGGAGTCTCACTGATTAACACTGAACCCTGTGGGAGTCTCACTGATTAACACTGAACCCTGTCGGAGTCTCACTGATTAACACTGAACCCTTTGGGAGTCTCGCTGATTAACACTGAACCCTATGGGAGTCTCACTGATTAACACTGAACCCTGTGGGAGTCTCACTGATTAACACTGAACCCTGTGGGAGTCTCACTGATTAACACTGAACCCTATGGGAGTCTCAATGATTAACACTGAACCCTGTTGGAGTCTCACTGATTAACACTGTACCCTGTGGGATTCTCAGTGATTAACACTGAACCCTATGGGAGTCTCACTGATTAACACTGAACCCTGTGGGAGCCTCACTGATTAACACTGAACCCTATGGGAGTCTCACTGATTAACACTGAACCCTCTGGGAGTCTCAGTGATTAACACTGAACCCTGTGGGAGTCTCACTGATTAACACTGAACCCTATGGGAGTCTCACTGATTAACACTGAACCCTGTGGGAGTCTCACTGATTAACACTGAACCCTGTGGGAGTCTCACTGATTAACACTGAACCCTATGGGAGTCTCAATGATTACCACTGAACCCTGTGGGAGTCTCGCTGAATAACACTGAACCCTGTGGGAGTCTCAGTGATTAACACTGAACCCTATGGTAGTCTCACTGATTAACACTGAACCCTGTGGGAGTCTCACTGATTAACACTGAACCCTGTGGGAGTCTCACTGATTAACACTGAACCCTATGGGAATCTCACTGATTACCACTGAACCCTGTCGGAGTCTCACTGATTAACACTGAACCCTGTGGAAGTCTCAGTGATTAACACTGAACCCTATGTGAGTCTCAGTGATTAACACTGAACCCTGTGGGAGTTTCACTGATTAACACTGAACCATATGGGAGTCTCACTGATTAACACTGAACCCTGTGGGAGTCTCACTGATTAACACTGAACCCTGTGGGAGTCTCACTGATTAACACTGAACCCTATGGGAGTCTCAATGATTAACACTGAACCCTGTGGGAGTCTCACTGATTAACACTGAACCCTGTGGGAGTCTCAGTGATTAACACTGAACCCTATGGTAGTCTCACTGATTAACACTGAACCCTGTGGGAGTCTCACTGATTAACACTGATCCCTATGGGAGTCTCACTGATTAACACTGAACCCTGTGGGAGTTTCACTGATTAACACTGAACCATATGGGAGTCTCACTGATTAACACTGAACCCTGTGGGAGTCTCACTGATTAACACTGAACCCTGTGGGAGTCTCACTGATTAACACTGAACCCTATGGGAGTCTCAATGATTAACACTGAACCCTGTGGGAGTCTCAATGATTAACACTGAACCCTGTGGGAGTCTCAGTGATTAACACTGAACCCTATGGGAGTCTCACTGATTAACACTGAACCATTTGGGAGTCTCACTGATTAACACTGAACCCTATGGGAGTCTCACTGATTAACACTGAACCCTGTGGGAGTCTCACTGATTAACACTGAACCCTGTGGGAGTCTCACTGATTAACACTGAACCCTATGGGAATCTCACTGATTAACACTGAACCCTGTCGGAGTCTCAGTGATTAACACTGAACCCTGTGGAAGTCTCAGTGTTTAACACTGAACCCTATGTGAGTCTCAGTGATTAACACTGAACCCTGTGGGAGTTTCACTGATTAACACTGAACCATATGGGAGTCTCACTGATTAACACTGAACCCTGTGGGAGTCTCACTGATTAACACTGAACCCTGTGGGAGTCTCACTGATTAACACTGAACCCTATGGGAGTCTCAATGATTACCACTGAACCCTGTGGGAGTCTCGCTGAATAACACTGAACCCTGTGGGAGTCTCAGTGATTAACACTGAACCCTATGGTAGTCTCACTGATTAACACTGAACCCTGTGGGAGTCTCACTGATTAACACTGATCCCTATGGGAGTCTCACTGATTAACACTGAACCCTGTGGGAGTTTCACTGATTAACACTGAACCATATGTGAGTCTCACTGATTAACACTGAACCCTGTGGGAGTCTCACTGATTAACACTGAACCCTGTGGGAGTCTCACTGATTAACACTGAACCCTATGGGAGTCTCAATGATTAACACTGAACCCTGTGGGAGTCTCAATGATTAACACTGAACCCTGTGGGAGTCTCAGTGATTAACACTGAACCCTATGGGAGTCTCACTGAATAACACTGATCCCTGTGGGAGTCTCACTGATTAACACTGAACCCTATGGGAGTCTCACTGATTAACACTGAACCCTGTGGGAGTCTCACTGATTAACACTGAACCCTGTGGGAGTCTCACTGATTAACACTGAACCCTATGGGAGTCTCACTGATTAACACTGAACCCTGTCGGAGTCTCACTGATTAACACTGAACCCTTTGGGAGTCTCGCTGATTAACACTGAACCCTATGGGAGTCTCACTGATTAACACTGAACCCTGTGGGAGTCTCACTGATTAACACTGAACCCTGTGGGAGTCTCACTGATTAACACTGAACCCTATGGGAGTCTCAATGATTAACACTGAACCCTGTTGGAGTCTCACTGATTAACACTGTACCCTGTGGGATTCTCAGTGATTAACACTGAACCCTATGGGAGTCTCACTGATTAACACTGAACCCTGTGGGAGCCTCACTGATTAACACTGAACCCTATGGGAGTCTCACTGATTAACACTGAACCCTCTGGGAGTCTCAGTGATTAACACTGAACCCTGTGGGAGTCTCACTGATTAACACTGAACCCTATGGGAGTCTCACTGATTAACACTGAACCCTGTGGGAGTCTCACTGATTAACACTGAACCCTGTGGGAGTCTCACTGATTAACACTGAACCCTATGGGAGTCTCACTGATTAACACTGAACCCTGTCGGAGTCTCACTGATTAACACTGAACCCTTTGGGAGTCTCGCTGATTAACACTGAACCCTATGGGAGTCTCACTGATTAACACTGAACCCTGTGGGAGTCTCACTGATTAACACTGAACCCTGTGGGAGTCTCACTGATTAACACTGAACCCTATGGGAGTCTCAATGATTAACACTGAACCCTGTTGGAGTCTCACTGATTAACACTGTACCCTGTGGGATTCTCAGTGATTAACACTGAACCCTATGGGAGTCTCACTGATTAACACTGAACCCTGTGGGAGCCTCACTGATTAACACTGAACCCTATGGGAGTCTCACTGATTAACACTGAACCCTCTGGGAGTCTCAGTGATTAACACTGAACCCTGTGGGAGTCTCACTGATTAACACTGAACCCTATGGGAGTCTCACTGATTAACACTGAACCCTGTGGGAGTCTCACTGATTAACACTGAACCCTGTGGGAGTCTCACTGATTAACACTGAACCCTATGGGAGTCTCAATGATTACCACTGAACCCTGTGGGAGTCTCGCTGAATAACACTGAACCCTGTGGGAGTCTCAGTGATTAACACTGAACCCTATGGTAGTCTCACTGATTAACACTGAACCCTGTGGGAGTCTCACTGATTAACACTGATCCCTATGGGAGTCTCACTGATTAACACTGAACCCTGTGGGAGTTTCACTGATTAACACTGAACCATATGTGAGTCTCACTGATTAACACTGAACCCTGTGGGAGTCTCACTGATTAACACTGAACCCTGTGGGAGTCTCACTGATTAACACTGAACCCTATGGGAGTCTCAATGATTAACACTGAACCCTGTGGGAGTCTCAATGATTAACACTGAACCCTGTGGGAGTCTCAGTGATTAACACTGAACCCTATGGGAGTCTCACTGATTAACACTGATCCCTGTGGGAGTCTCACTGATTAACACTGAACCCTATGGGAGTCTCACTGATTAACACTGAACCCTGTGGGAGTCTCACTGATTAACACTGAACCCTGTGGGAGTCTCACTGATTAACACTGAACCCTATGGGAGTCTCACTGATTAACACTGAACCCTGTCGGAGTCTCACTGATTAACACTGAACCCTTTGGGAGTCTCGCTGATTAACACTGAACCCTATGGGAGTCTCACTGATTAACACTGAACCCTGTGGGAGTCTCACTGATTAACACTGAACCCTGTGGGAGTCTCACTGATTAACACTGAACCCTATGGGAGTCTCAATGATTAACACTGAACCCTGTTGGAGTCTCACTGATTAACACTGTACCCTGTGGGATTCTCAGTGAGATAACACTGAACCCTATGGGAGTCTCACTGATTAACACTGAACCCTGTGGGAGCCTCACTGATTAACACTGAACCCTATGGGAGTCTCACTGATTAACACTGAACCCTGTGGGAGTCTCACTGATTAACACTGAACCCTGTGGGAGTCTCACTGATTAACACTGAACCCTATGGGAGTCTCAATGATTAACACTGAACCCTGTTGGAGTCTCACTGATTAACACTGTACCCTGTGGGATTCTCAGTGATTAACACTGAACCCTATGGGAGTCTCACTGATTAACACTGAACCCTGTGGGAGCCTCACTGATTAACACTGAACCCTATGGGAGTCTCACTGATTAACACTGAACCCTCTGGGAGTCTCAGTGATTAACACTGAACCCTGTGGGAATCTCACTGATTAACACTGAACCCTGTGGGAGTCTCACTGATTAACACTGAACCCTGTGGGAGTCTCACTGATTAACACTGAACCCTGTGGGAGTCTTACTGATTAACACTGAACCCTGTGGGAGTCTCACTGATTAACACTGAACCCTGTGGGAGTCTCACTGATTAACACTGAACCCTGTCGGAGTCTCACTGATTAACACTGAACCCTGTGGGAGTCTCACTGATTAACACTGAACCCTATGGGAGTCTCACTGATTAACACTGAACCCTGTCGGAGTCTCACTGATTAACACTGAACCCTTTGGGAGTCCCGCTGATTAACACTGAACCCTATGGGAGTCTCACTGATTAACACTGAACCCTGTGGGAGTCTCACTAATTAAGACTGAACCCTATGGGAGTCTCACTGATTAACACTGAACCCTGTGTGAGTCTCAGTGATTAACACTGAACCCTGTGGGAGTTTCACTGATTAACACTGAACCATATGGGAGTCTCACTGATTAACACTGAACCCTGTGGTAGTCTCACTGATTAACACTGAACCCTGTGGGAGTCTCACTGATTAACACTGAACCCTATGGGAGTCTCACTGATTAACACTGAACCCTGTGGGAGTCTCACTGATTAACACTGAACCCTGTGGGAGTCTCACTGATTAACACTGAACCCTATGGGAGTCTCACTGATTAACACTGAACCCTGTCGGAGTCTCACTGATTAACACTGAACCCTTTGGGAGTCTCGCTGATTAACACTGAACCCTATGGGAGTCTCACTGATTAACACTGAACCCTGTGGGAGTCTCACTAATTAAGACTGAACCCTATGGGAGTCTCACTGATTAACACTGAACCCTGTGTGAGTCTCAGTGATTAACACTGAACCCTGTGGGAGTTTCACTGATTAACACTGAACCATATGGGAGTCTCACTGATTAACACTGAACCCTGTGGGAGTCTCACTGATTAACACTGAACCCTATGGGAGTCTCACTGATTAACACTGAACCCTGTGGGAGTCTCACTGATTAACACTGAACCCTGTGGGAGTCTCACTGATTAACACTGAACCCTATGGGAGTCTCACTGATTAACACTGAACCCTGTCGGAGTCTCACTGATTAACACTGAACCCTTTGGGAGTCTCGCTGATTAACATTGAACCCTATGGGAGTCTCACTGATTAACACTGAACCCTGTGGGAGTCTCACTAATTAAGACTGAACCCTATGGGAGTCTCACTGATTAACACTGAACCCTGTGTGAGTCTCAGTGATTAACACTGAACCCTGTGGGAGTTTCACTGATTAACACTGAACCATATGGGAGTCTCACTGATTAACACTGAACCCTGTTGGAGTCTCACTGATTAACACTGAACCCTTTGGGAGCCTCGCTGATTAACACTGAACCCTATGGGAGTCTCACTGATTAACATTGAACCCTGTGGGAGTCTCACTGATTAACACTGAACCCTATTGGAGTCTCACTGATTAACACTGAACCCTTTGGGAGTCTCACTGATTAACCCTGAACCCTGTGGGAGTCTCACTGATTAACACTGAACCCTGTGGGAGTCTCACTGATTAACACTGAACCATTTGGGAGTCTCAATGATTAACACTGAACCCTATGGGAGTCTCACTGATTAACACTGAACCCTGTGGGAGTCTCACTGATTAACACTGAACCCTATGGGAGTCTCACTGATTAACACTGAACCCTGTGGGAGTCTCACTGATTAACACCGAACCCTGTGGGAGTCTCACTGATTAACACCGAACCCTGTGGGAGTCTCACTGATTAACACTGAACCCTGTGGGAGTCTCACTGATTAACACTGAACCCTATGGGAATCTCACTGATTAACACTGAACCCTGTCGGAGTCTCACTGATTAACACTGAACCCTGTGGAAGTCTCAGTGATTAACACTGAACCCTATGTGAGTCTCAGTGATTAACACTGAACCCTGTGGGAGTTTCACTGATTAACACTGAACCATATGGGAGTCTCACTGATTAACACTGAACCCTGTGGGAGTCTCACTGATTAACACTGAACCCTGTGGGAGTCTCACTGATTAACACTGAACCCTATGGGAGTCTCAATGATTAACACTGAACCCTGTGGGAGTCTCACTGATTAACACTGAACCCTGTGGGAGTCTCAGTGATTAACACTGAACCCTATGGTAGTCTCACTGATTAACACTGAACCCTGTGGGAGTCTCACTGATTAACACTGATCCCTATGGGAGTCTCACTGATTAACACTGAACCCTGTGGGAGTTTCACTGATTAACACTGAACCATATGGGAGTCTCACTGATTAACACTGAACCCTGTGGGAGTCTCACTGATTAACACTGAACCCTGTGGGAGTCTCACTGATTAACACTGAACCCTATGGGAGTCTCAATGATTAACACTGAACCCTGTGGGAGTCTCAATGATTAACACTGAACCCTGTGGGAGTCTCAGTGATTAACACTGAACCCTATGGGAGTCTCACTGATTAACACTGAACCATTTGGGAGTCTCACTGATTAACACTGAACCCTATGGGAGTCTCACTGATTAACACTGAACCCTGTGGGAGTCTCACTGATTAACACTGAACCCTGTGGGAGTCTCACTGATTAACACTGAACCCTGTGGGAGTCTCACTGATTAACACTGAACCCTATGGGAATCTCACTGATTAACACTGAACCCTGTCGGAGTCTCACTGATTAACACTGAACCCTGTGGAAGTCTCAGTGATTAACATTGAACCATATGTGAGTCTCAGTGATTAACACTGAACCCTGTGGGAGTTTCACTGATTAACACTGAACCATATGGGAGTCTCACTGATTAACACTGAACCCTGTGGGAGTCTCACTGATTAACACTGAACCCTGTGGGAGTCTCACTGATTAACACTGAACCCTATGGGAGTCTCAATGATTACCACTGAACCCTGTGGGAGTCTCGCTGAATAACACTGAACCCTGTGGGAGTCTCAGTGATTAACACTGAACCCTATGGTAGTCTCACTGATTAACACTGAACCCTGTGGGAGTGTCACTGATTAACACTGATCCCTATGGGAGTCTCACTGATTAACACTGAACCCTGTGGGAGTTTCACTGATTAACACTGAACCATATGTGAGTCTCACTGATTAACACTGAACCCTGTGGGATTCTCACTGATTAACACTGAACCCTGTGGGAGTCTCACTGATTAACACTGAACCCTATGGGAGTCTCAATGATTAACACTGAACCCTGTGGGAGTTTCAATGATTAACACTGAACCCTGTGGGAGTCTCAGTGATTAACACTGAACCCTATGGGAGTCTCACTGATTAACACTGAACCCTGTGGGAGTCTCACTGATTAACACTGAACCCTGTGGGAGTCTCACTGATTAACACTGAACCCTCTGGGAGTCTCAGTGATTAACACTGAACCCTGTGGGAGTCTCACTGATTAACACTGAACCCTATGGGAGTCTCACTGATTAACACTGAACCCTGTGGGAGTCTCACTGATTAACACTGAACCCTGTGGGAGTCTCACTGATTAACACTGAACCCTATGGGAGTCTCAATGATTACCACTGAACCCTGTGGGAGTCTCGCTGAATAACACTGAACCCTGTGGGAGTCTCAGTGATTAACACTGAACCCTATGGTAGTCTCACTGATTAACACTGAACCCTGTGGGAGTCTCACTGATTAACACTGATCCCTATGGGAGTCTCACTGATTAACACTGAACCCTGTGGGAGTTTCACTGATTAACACTGAACCATATGTGAGTCTCACTGATTAACACTGAACCCTGTGGGAGTCTCACTGATTAACACTGAACCCTGTGGGAGTCTCACTGATTAACACTGAACCCTATGGGAGTCTCAATGATTAACACTGAACCCTGTGGGAGTCTCAATGATTAACACTGAACCCTGTGGGAGTCTCAGTGATTAACACTGAACCCTATGGGAGTCTCACTGATTAACACTGATCCCTGTGGGAGTCTCACTGATTAACACTGAACCCTATGGGAGTCTCACTGATTAACACTGAACCCTGTGGGAGTCTCACTGATTAACACTGAACCCTGTGGGAGTCTCACTGATTAACACTGAACCCTATGGGAGTCTCACTGATTAACACTGAACCCTGTCGGAGTCTCACTGATTAACACTGAACCCTTTGGGAGTCTCGCTGATTAACACTGAACCCTATGGGAGTCTCACTGATTAACACTGAACCCTGTGGGAGTCTCACTGATTAACACTGAACCCTGTGGGAGTCTCACTGATTAACACTGAACCCTATGGGAGTCTCAATGATTAACACTGAACCCTGTTGGAGTCTCACTGATTAACACTGTACCCTGTGGGATTCTCAGTGAGATAACACTGAACCCTATGGGAGTCTCACTGATTAACACTGAACCCTGTGGGAGCCTCACTGATTAACACTGAACCCTATGGGAGTCTCACTGATTAACACTGAACCCTGTGGGAGTCTCACTGATTAACACTGAACCCTGTGGGAGTCTCACTGATTAACACTGAACCCTATGGGAGTCTCAATGATTAACACTGAACCCTGTTGGAGTCTCACTGATTAACACTGTACCCTGTGGGATTCTCAGTGATTAACACTGAACCCTATGGGAGTCTCACTGATTAACACTGAACCCTGTGGGAGCCTCACTGATTAACACTGAACCCTATGGGAGTCTCACTGATTAACACTGAACCCTCTGGGAGTCTCAGTGATTAACACTGAACCCTGTGGGAATCTCACTGATTAACACTGAACCCTGTGGGAGTCTCACTGATTAACACTGAACCCTGTGGGAGTCTCACTGATTAACACTGAACCCTGTGGGAGTCTTACTGATTAACACTGAACCCTGTGGGAGTCTCACTGATTAACACTGAACCCTGTGGGAGTCTCACTGATTAACACTGAACCCTGTCGGAGTCTCACTGATTAACACTGAACCCTGTGGGAGTCTCACTGATTAACACTGAACCCTATGGGAGTCTCACTGATTAACACTGAACCCTGTCGGAGTCTCACTGATTAACACTGAACCCTTTGGGAGTCCCGCTGATTAACACTGAACCCTATGGGAGTCTCACTGATTAACACTGAACCCTGTGGGAGTCTCACTAATTAAGACTGAACCCTATGGGAGTCTCACTGATTAACACTGAACCCTGTGTGAGTCTCAGTGATTAACACTGAACCCTGTGGGAGTTTCACTGATTAACACTGAACCATATGGGAGTCTCACTGATTAACACTGAACCCTGTGGTAGTCTCACTGATTAACACTGAACCCTGTGGGAGTCTCACTGATTAACACTGAACCCTATGGGAGTCTCACTGATTAACACTGAACCCTGTGGGAGTCTCACTGATTAACACTGAACCCTGTGGGAGTCTCACTGATTAACACTGAACCCTATGGGAGTCTCACTGATTAACACTGAACCCTGTCGGAGTCTCACTGATTAACACTGAACCCTTTGGGAGTCTCGCTGATTAACACTGAACCCTATGGGAGTCTCACTGATTAACACTGAACCCTGTGGGAGTCTCACTAATTAAGACTGAACCCTATGGGAGTCTCACTGATTAACACTGAACCCTGTGTGAGTCTCAGTGATTAACACTGAACCCTGTGGGAGTTTCACTGATTAACACTGAACCATATGGGAGTCTCACTGATTAACACTGAACCCTGTGGGAGTCTCACTGATTAACACTGAACCCTATGGGAGTCTCACTGATTAACACTGAACCCTGTGGGAGTCTCACTGATTAACACTGAACCCTGTGGGAGTCTCACTGATTAACACTGAACCCTATGGGAGTCTCACTGATTAACACTGAACCCTGTCGGAGTCTCACTGATTAACACTGAACCCTTTGGGAGTCTCGCTGATTAACACTGAACCCTATGGGAGTCTCACTGATTAACACTGAACCCTGTGGGAGTCTCACTAATTAAGACTGAACCCTATGGGAGTCTCACTGATTAACACTGAACCCTGTGTGAGTCTCAGTGATTAACACTGAACCCTGTGGGAGTTTCACTGATTAACACTGAACCATATGGGAGTCTCACTGATTAACACTGAACCCTGTTGGAGTCTCACTGATTAACACTGAACCCTTTGGGAGCCTCGCTGATTAACACTGAACCCTATGGGAGTCTCACTGATTAACATTGAACCCTGTGGGAGTCTCACTGATTAACACTGAACCCTATTGGAGTCTCACTGATTAACACTGAACCCTTTGGGAGTCTCACTGATTAACCCTGAACCCTGTGGGAGTCTCACTGATTAACACTGAACCCTGTGGGAGTCTCACTGATTAACACTGAACCATTTGGGAGTCTCAATGATTAACACTGAACCCTATGGGAGTCTCACTGATTAACACTGAACCCTGTGGGAGTCTCACTGATTAACACTGAACCCTATGGGAGTCTCACTGATTAACACTGAACCCTGTGGGAGTCTCACTGATTAACACCGAACCCTGTGGGAGTCTCACTGATTAACACCGAACCCTGTGGGAGTCTCACTGATTAACACTGAACCCTGTGGGAGTCTCACTGATTAACACTGAACCCTATGGGAATCTCACTGATTAACACTGAACCCTGTCGGAGTCTCACTGATTAACACTGAACCCTGTGGAAGTCTCAGTGATTAACACTGAACCCTATGTGAGTCTCAGTGATTAACACTGAACCCTGTGGGAGTTTCACTGATTAACACTGAACCATATGGGAGTCTCACTGATTAACACTGAACCCTGTGGGAGTCTCACTGATTAACACTGAACCCTGTGGGAGTCTCACTGATTAACACTGAACCCTATGGGAGTCTCAATGATTAACACTGAACCCTGTGGGAGTCTCACTGATTAACACTGAACCCTGTGGGAGTCTCAGTGATTAACACTGAACCCTATGGTAGTCTCACTGATTAACACTGAACCCTGTGGGAGTCTCACTGATTAACACTGATCCCTATGGGAGTCTCACTGATTAACACTGAACCCTGTGGGAGTTTCACTGATTAACACTGAACCATATGGGAGTCTCACTGATTAACACTGAACCCTGTGGGAGTCTCACTGATTAACACTGAACCCTGTGGGAGTCTCACTGATTAACACTGAACCCTATGGGAGTCTCAATGATTAACACTGAACCCTGTGGGAGTCTCAATGATTAACACTGAACCCTGTGGGAGTCTCAGTGATTAACACTGAACCCTATGGGAGTCTCACTGATTAACACTGAACCATTTGGGAGTCTCACTGATTAACACTGAACCCTATGGGAGTCTCACTGATTAACACTGAACCCTGTGGGAGTCTCACTGATTAACACTGAACCCTGTGGGAGTCTCACTGATTAACACTGAACCCTGTGGGAGTCTCACTGATTAACACTGAACCCTATGGGAATCTCACTGATTAACACTGAACCCTGTCGGAGTCTCACTGATTAACACTGAACCCTGTGGAAGTCTCAGTGATTAACATTGAACCCTATGTGAGTCTCAGTGATTAACACTGAACCCTGTGGGAGTTTCACTGATTAACACTGAACCATATGGGAGTCTCACTGATTAACACTGAACCCTGTGGGAGTCTCACTGATTAACACTGAACCCTGTGGGAGTCTCACTGATTAACACTGAACCCTATGGGAGTCTCAATGATTACCACTGAACCCTGTGGGAGTCTCGCTGAATAACACTGAACCCTGTGGGAGTCTCAGTGATTAACACTGAACCCTATGGTAGTCTCACTGATTAACACTGAACCCTGTGGGAGTGTCACTGATTAACACTGATCCCTATGGGAGTCTCACTGATTAACACTGAACCCTGTGGGAGTTTCACTGATTAACACTGAACCATATGTGAGTCTCACTGATTAACACTGAACCCTGTGGGATTCTCACTGATTAACACTGAACCCTGTGGGAGTCTCACTGATTAACACTGAACCCTATGGGAGTCTCAATGATTAACACTGAACCCTGTGGGAGTTTCAATGATTAACACTGAACCCTGTGGGAGTCTCAGTGATTAACACTGAACCCTATGGGAGTCTCACTGATTAACACTGATCCCTGTGGGAGTCTCACTGATTAACACTGAACCCTATGGGAGTCTCACTGATTAACACTGAACCCTGTGGGAGTCTCACTGATTAACACTGAACCCTGTGGGAGTCTCACTGATTAACACTGAACCCTATGGGAGTCTCACTGATTAACACTGAACCCTGTCGGAGTCTCACTGATTAACACTGAACCCTTTGGGAGTCTCGCTGATTAACACTGAACCCTATGGGAGTCTCACTGATTAACACTGAACCCTGTGGGAGTCTCACTAATTAAGACTGAACCCTATGGGAGTCTCACTGATTAACACTGAACCCTGTGTGAGTCTCAGTGATTAACACTGAACCCTGTGGGAGTTTCACTGATTAACACTGAACCATATGGGAGTCTCACTGATTAACACTGAACCCTGTGGGAGTCTCACTGATTAACACTGAACCCTGTGGGAGTCTCACTGATTAACACTGAACCCTATGGGAGTCTCAATGATTAACACTGAACCCTGTTGGAGTCTCACTGATTAACACTGTACCCTGTGGGATTCTCAGTGATTAACACTGAACCCTATGGGAGTCTCACTGATTAACACTGAACCCTGTGGGAGCCTCACTGATTAACACTGAACCCTATGGGAGTCTCACTGATTAACACTGAACCCTCTGGGAGTCTCAGTGATTAACACTGAACCCTGTGGGAGTCTCACTGATTAACACTGAACCCTATGGGAGTCTCACTGATTAACACAGAACCCTGTGGGAGTCTCACTGATTAACACAGAACCCTGTGGGAGTCTCACTGATTAACACTGATCCCTGTGGGAGTCTCACTGATTAACACTGAACCCTGTGGGAATCTCACTGATTAACACTGAACCCTGTGGGAGTCTCACTGATTAACACTGAACCCTGTGGGAGTCTCACTGATTAACACTGAACCCTGTGGGAGTCTCACTGATTAACACTGAACCCTGTGGGAGTCTCACTGATTAACACTGAACCCTGTGGGAGTCTCACTGATTAACACTGAACCCTGTCGGAGTCTCACTGATTAACACTGAACCCTGTGGGAGTCTCACTGATTAACACTGAAACCTATGGGAGTCTCACTGATTAACACTGAACCCTTTGGGAGTCTCGCTGATTAACACTGAACCCTGTGGGAGTCTCACTGATTAACACTGAACCCTGTGGGAGTCTCACTGATTAACACTGAACCCTATGGGAGTCTCAATGATTAACACTGAACCCTGTTGGAGTCTCACTGATTAACACTGTACCCTGTGGGATTCTCAGTGATTAACACTGAACCCTATGGGAGTCTCACTGATTAACAATGAACCCTGTGGGAGCCTCACTGATTAACACTGAACCCTATGGGAGTCTCACTGATTAACACTGAACCCTCTGGGAGTCTCAGTGATTAACACTGAACCCTGTGGGAGTCTCACTGATTAACACTGAACCCTATGGGAGCCTCACTGATTAACACTGAACCCTATGGGAGTCTCACTGATTAAAACTGAACCCTCTGGGAGTCTCAGTGATTAACACTGAACCCTGTGGGAGTCTCACTGATTAACACTGAACCCTATGGGAGTCTCACTGATTAACACAGAACCCTGTGGGAGTCTCACTGATTAACACAGAACCCTGTGGGAGTCTCACTGAATAACACTGATCCCTGTGGGAGTCTCACTGATTAACACTGAACCCTGTGGGAATCTCACTGATTAACACTGAACCCTGTGGGAGTCTCACTGATTAACACTGAACCCTGTGGGAGTCTCACTGATTAACACTGAACCCTGTGGGAGTCTCACTGATTAACACTGAACCCTGTGGGAGTCTCACTGATTAACACTGAACCCTATGGGAGTCTCAATGATTAACACTGAACCCTGTTGGAGTCTCACTGATTAACACTGTACCCTGTGGGATTCTCAGTGATTAACACTGAACCCTATGGGAGTCTCACTGATTAACACTGAACCCTGTGGGAGCCTCACTGATTAACACTGAACCCTATGGGAGTCTCACTGATTAACACTGAACCCTCTGGGAGTCTCAGTGATTAACACTGAACCCTGTGGGAGTCTCACTGATTAACACTGAACCCTATGGGAGTCTCACTGATTAACACAGAACCCTGTGGGAGTCTCACTGATTAACACAGAATCCTGTGGGAGTCTCACTGATTAACACTGATCCCTGTGGGAGTCTCACTGATTAACACTGAACCCTGTGGGAATCTCACTGATTAACACTGAACCCTGTGGGAGTCTCACTGATTATCACTGATTAACACTGAACCCTGTGGGAGTCTCACTGATTAACACTGAACCCTGTGGGAGTCTTACTGATTAACACTGAACCCTGTGGGAGTCTCACTGATTAACACTGAACCCTGTGGGAGTCTCACTGATTAACACTGAACCCTGTCGGAGTCTCACTGATTAACACTGAACCCTGTGGGAGTCTCACTGATTAACACTGAACCCTATGGGAGTCTCACTGATTAACACTGAACCCTGTCGGAGTCTCACTGATTAACACTGAACCCTTTGGGAGTCCCGCTGATTAACACTGAACCCTATGGGAGTCTCACTGATTAACACTGAACCCTGTGGGAGTCTCACTAATTAAGACTGAACCCTATGGGAGTCTCACTGATTAACACTGAACCCTGTGTGAGTCTCAGTGATTAACACTGAACCCTGTGGGAGTTTCACTGATTAACACTGAACCATATGGGAGTCTCACTGATTAACACTGAACCCTGTGGTAGTCTCACTGATTAACACTGAACCCTGTGGGAGTCTCACTGATTAACACTGAACCCTATGGGAGTCTCACTGATTAACACTGAACCCTGTGGGAGTCTCACTGATTAACACTGAACCCTGTGGGAGTCTCACTGATTAACACTGAACCCTATGGGAGTCTCACTGATTAACACTGAACCCTGTCGGAGTCTCACTGATTAACACTGAACCCTTTGGGAGTCTCGCTGATTAACACTGAACCCTATGGGAGTCTCACTGATTAACACTGAACCCTGTGGGAGTCTCACTAATTAAGACTGAACCCTATGGGAGTCTCACTGATTAACACTGAACCCTGTGTGAGTCTCAGTGATTAACACTGAACCCTGTGGGAGTTTCACTGATTAACACTGAACCATATGGGAGTCTCACTGATTAACACTGAACCCTGTGGGAGTCTCACTGATTAACACTGAACCCTGTGGGAGTCTCACTGATTAACACTGAACCCTGTGGGAGTCTCACTGATTAACATTGAACCCTGAGGGAGTCTCACTGATTAACACTGAACCCTATGGGAGTCTCACTGATTAATACTGAACCCTGTGGGAGTCTCACTGATTAACACTGAACCCTGTTGGAGTCTCACTGATTAACACTGAACCCTTTGGGAGCCTCGCTGATTAACACTGAACCCTATGGGAGTCTCACTGATTAACATTGAACCCTGTGGGAGTCTCACTGATTAACACTGAACCCTATTGGAGTCTCACTGATTAACACTGAACCCTTTGGGAGTCTCACTGATTAACACTGAACCCTGTGGGAGTCTCACTGATTAACACTGAACCCTGTGGGAGTCTCACTGATTAACACTGAACCATTTGGGAGTCTCACTGATTAACACTGAACCCTGTGGGAGTCTCACTGATTAACACTGAACCCTATGGGAGTCTCACTGATTAACACTGAACCCTGTGGGAGTCTCACTGATTAACACCGAACCCTGTGGGAGTCTCACTGATTAACACCGAACCCTGTGGGAGTCTCACTGATTAACACTGAACCCTGTGGGAGTCTCACTGATTAACACTGAACCCTATGGGAATCTCACTGATTAACACTGAACCCTGTCGGAGTCTCACTGATTAACACTGAACCCTGTGGAAGTCTCAGTGATTAACACTGAACCCTATGTGAGTCTCAGTGATTAACACTGAACCCTGTGGGAGTTTCACTGATTAACACTGAACCATATGGGAGTCTCACTGATTAACACTGAACCCTGTGGGAGTCTCACTGATTAACACTGAACCCTGTGGGAGTCTCACTGATTAACACTGAACCCTATGGGAGTCTCAATGATTAACACTGAACCCTGTGGGAGTCTCACTGATTAACACTGAACCCTGTGGGAGTCTCAGTGATTAACACTGAACCCTATGGTAGTCTCACTGATTAACACTGAACCCTGTGGGAGTCTCACTGATTAACACTGATCCCTATGGGAGTCTCACTGATTAACACTGAACCCTGTGGGAGTTTCACTGATTAACACTGAACCATATGGGAGTCTCACTGATTAACACTGAACCCTGTGGGAGTCTCACTGATTAACACTGAACCCTGTGGGAGTCTCACTGATTAACACTGAACCCTATGGGAGTCTCAATGATTAACACTGAACCCTGTGGGAGTCTCAATGATTAACACTGAACCCTGTGGGAGTCTCAGTGATTAACACTGAACCCTATGGGAGTCTCACTGATTAACACTGAACCATTTGGGAGTCTCACTGATTAACACTGAACCCTATGGGAGTCTCACTGATTAACACTGAACCCTGTGGGAGTCTCACTGATTAACACTGAACCCTGTTGGAGTCTCACTGATTAACACTGAACCCTGTGGGAGTCTCACTGATTAACACTGAACCCTATGGGAATCTCACTGATTAACACTGAACCCTGTCGGAGTCTCACTGATTAACACTGAACCCTGTGGAAGTCTCAGTGATTAACACTGAACCCTATGTGAGTCTCAGTGATTAACACTGAACCCTGTGGGAGTTTCACTGATTAACACTGAACCATATGGGAGTCTCACTGATTAACACTGAACCCTGTGGGAGTCTCACTGATTAACACTGAACCCTGTGGGAGTCTCACTGATTAACACTGAACCCTATGGGAGTCTCAATGATTACCACTGAACCCTGTGGGAGTCTCGCTGAATAACACTGAACCCTGTGGGAGTCTCAGTGATTAACACTGAACCCTATGGTAGTCTCACTGATTAACACTGAACCCTGTGGGAGTGTCACTGATTAACACTGATCCCTATGGGAGTCTCACTGATTAACACTGAACCCTGTGGGAGTTTCACTGATTAACACTGAACCATATGTGAGTCTCACTGATTAACACTGAACCCTGTGGGAGTCTCACTGATTAACACTGAACCCTGTGGGAGTCTCACTGATTAACACTGAACCCTATGGGAGTCTCAATGATTAACACTGAACCCTGTGGGAGTCTCAATGATTAACACTGAACCCTGTGGGAGTCTCAGTGATTAACACTGAACCCTATGGGAGTCTCACTGATTAACACTGATCCCTGTGGGAGTCTCACTGATTAACACTGAACCCTATGGGAGTCTCACTGATTAACACTGAACCCTGTGGGAGTCTCACTGATTAACACTGAACCCTGTGGGAGTCTCACTGATTAACACTGAACCCTATGGGAGTCTCACTGATTAACACTGAACCCTGTCGGAGTCTCACTGATTAACACTGAACCCTTTGGGAGCCTCGCTGATTAACACTGAACCCTATGGGAGTCTCACTGATTAACACTGAACCCTGTGGGAGTCTCACTAATTAAGACTGAACCCTATGGGAGTCTCACTGATTAACACTGAACCCTGTGTGAGTCTCAGTGATTAACACTGAACCCTGTGGGAGTTTCACTGATTAACACTGAACCATATGGGAGTCTCACTGATTAACACTGAACCCTGTGGGAGTCTCACTGATTAACACTGAACCCTGTGGGAGTCTCACTGATTAACACTGAACCCTATGGGTGTCTCAATGATTAACACTGAACCCTGTTGGAGTCTCACTGATTAACACTGTACCCTGTGGGATTCTCAGTGATTAACACTGAACCCTATGGGAGTCTCACTGATTAACACTGAACCCTGTGGGAGCCTCACTGATTAACACTGAACCCTATGGGAGTCTCACTGATTAACACTGAACCCTCTGGGAGTCTCAGTGATTAACACTGAACCCTGTGGGAGTCTCACTGATTAACACTGAACCCTATGGGAGTCTCACTGATTAACACAGAACCCTGTGGGAGTCTCACTGATTAACACAGAACCCTGTGGGAGTCTCACTGATTAACACTGATCCCTGTGGGAGTCTCACTGATTAACACTGAACCCTGTGGGAATCTCACTGATTAACACTGAACCCTGTGGGAGTCTCACTGATTAACACTGAACCCTGTGGGAGTCTCACTGATTAACACTGAACCCTGTGGGAGTCTCACTGATTAACACTGAACCCTGTGGGAGTCTCACTGATTAACACTGAACCCTGTGGGAGTCTCACTGATTAACACTGAACCCTGTCGGAGTCTCACTGATTAACACTGAACCCTGTGGGAGTCTCACTGATTAACACTGAACCCTATGGGAGTCTCACTGATTAACACTGAACCCTGTCGGAGTCTCACTGATTAACACTGAACCCTGTGGGAGTCTCACTGATTAACACTGAACCCTATGGGAGTCTCAATGATTAACACTGAACCCTGTTGGAGTCTCACTGATTAACACTGTACCCTGTGGGATTCTCAGTGATTAACACTGAACCCTATGGGAGTCTCACTGATTAACAATGAACCCTGTGGGAGCCTCACTGATTAACACTGAACCCTATGGGAGTCTCACTGATTAACACTGAACCCTCTGGGAGTCTCAGTGATTAACACTGAACCCTGTGGGAGTCTCACTGATTAACACTGAACCCTATGGGAGCCTCACTGATTAACACTGAACCCTATGGGAGTCTCACTGATTAAAACTGAACCCTCTGGGAGTCTCAGTGATTAACACTGAACCCTGTGGGAGTCTCACTGATTAACACTGAACCCTATGGGAGTCTCACTGATTAACACAGAACCCTGTGGGAGTCTCACTGATTAACACAGAACCCTGTGGGAGTCTCACTGAATAACACTGATCCCTGTGGGAGTCTCACTGATTAACACTGAACCCTGTGGGAATCTCACTGATTAACACTGAACCCTGTGGGAGTCTCACTGATTAACACTGAACCCTGTGGGAGTCTCACTGATTAACACTGAACCCTGTGGGAGTCTCACTGATTAACACTGAACCCTGTGGGAGTCTCACTGATTAACACTGAACCCTGTGGGAGTCTCACTGATTAACACTGAACCCTGTGGGAGTCTCACTGATTAACACTGAACCCTGTCGGAGTCTCACTGATTAACACTGAACCCTGTGGGAGTCTCACTGATTAACACTGAACCCTATGGGAGTCTCACTGATTAACACTGAACCCTGTCGGAGTCTCACTGATTAACACTGAACCCTGTGGGAGTCTCACTGATTAACACTGAACCCTATGGGAGTCTCAATGATTAACACTGAACCCTGTTGGAGTCTCACTGATTAACACTGTACCCTGTGGGATTCTCAGTGATTAACACTGAACCCTATGGGAGTCTCACTGATTAACAATGAACCCTGTGGGAGCCTCACTGATTAACACTGAACCCTATGGGAGTCTCACTGATTAACACTGAACCCTCTGGGAGTCTCAGTGATTAACACTGAACCCTGTGGGAGTCTCACTGATTAACACTGAACCCTATGGGAGCCTCACTGATTAACACTGAACCCTATGGGAGTCTCACTGATTAAAACTGAACCCTCTGGGAGTCTCAGTGATTAACACTGAACCCTGTGGGAGTCTCACTGATTAACACTGAACCCTATGGGAGTCTCACTGATTAACACAGAACCCTGTGGGAGTCTCACTGATTAACACAGAACCCTGTGGGAGTCTCACTGAATAACACTGATCCCTGTGGGAGTCTCACTGATTAACACTGAACCCTGTGGGAATCTCACTGATTAACACTGAACCCTGTGGGAGTCTCACTGATTAACACTGAACCCTGTGGGAGTCTCACTGATTAACACTGAACCCTGTGGGAGTCTCACTGATTAACACTGAACCCTGTGGGAGTCTCACTGATTAACAATGAACCCTGTGGGAGTCTCACTGATTAACACTGAACCCTGTCGGAGTCTCACTGATTAACACTGAACCCTGTGGGAGTCTCACTGATTAACACTGAACCCTATGGGAGTCTCACTGATTAACACTGAACCCTGTCGGAGTCTCACTGATTAACACTGAACCCTTTGGGAGTCTCGCTGATTAACACTGAACCCTATGGGAGTCTCACTGATTAACACTGAACCCTGTGGGAGTCTCACTAATTAAGACTGAACCCTATGGGAGTCTCACTGATTAACACTGAACCCTGTGTGAGTCTCAGTGATTAACACTGAACCCTGTGGGAGTTTCACTGATTAACACTGAACCATATGGGAGTCTCACTGATTAACACTGAACCCTGTGGGAGTCTCACTGATTAACACTGAACCCTGTGGGAGTCTCACTGATTAACACTGAACCCTATGGGAGTCTCACTGATTAACACTGAACCCTGTGGGAGTCTCACTGATTAACACTGAACCCTGTGGGAGTCTCACTGATTAACACTGAACCCTATGGGAGTCTCACTGATTAACACTGAACCCTGTCGGAGTCTAACTGATTAACACTGAACCCTTTGGGAGTCTCGCTGATTAACACTGAACCCTATGGGAGTCTCACTGATTAACACTGAACCCTGTGGGAGTCTCACTAATTAAGACTGAACCCTATGGGATTCTCACTGATTAACACTGAACCCTGTGTGAGTCTCAGTGATTAACACTGAACCCTGTGGGAGTTTCACTGATTAACACTGAACCATATGGGAGTCTCACTGATTAACACTGAACCCTGTGGGAGTCTCACTGATTAACACTGAACCCTGTGGGAGTCTCACTGATTAACACTGAACCCTATGGGAGTCTCAATGATTAACACTGAACCCTGTTGGAGGCTCACTGATTAACACTGTACCCTGTGGGATTCTCAGTGATTAACACTGAACCCTATGGGAGTCGCACTGATTAACACTGAACCCTGTGGGAATCTCACTGATTAACACTGAACCCTGTGGGAGTCTCACTGATTAACACTGAACCCTGTGGGAGTCTCACTGATTAACACTGAACCCTGTGGGAGTCTCACTGATTAACACTGAACCCTGTGGGAGTCTCACTGATTAACACTGAACCCTGTGGGAGTCTCACTGATTAACACTGAACCCTGTCGGAGTCTCACTGATTAACACTGAACCATGTGGGAGTCTCACTGATTAACACTGAACCCTATGGGAGTCTCACTGATTAACACTGAACCCTGTCGGAGTCTCACTGATTAACACTGAACCCTTTGGGAGTCTCGCTGATTAACACTGAACCCTATGGGAGTCTCACTGATTAACACTGAACCCTGTGGGAGTCTCACTAATTAAGACTGAACCCTATGGGAGTCTCACTGATTAACACTGAACCCTGTGTGAGTCTCAGTGATTAACACTGAACCCTGTGGGAGTTTCACTGATTAACACTGAACCATATGGGAGTCTCACTGATTAACACTGAACCCTGTGGGAGTCTCACTGATTAACACTGAACCCTGTGGGAGTCTCACTGATTAACACTGAACCCTATGGGAGTCTCACTGATTAACACTGAACCCTGTGGGAGTCTCACTGATTAACACTGAACCCTGTGGGAGTCTCACTGATTAACACTGAACCCTATGGGAGTCTCACTGATTAACACTGAACCCTGTCGGAGTCTCACTGATTAACA
Organism: Petromyzon marinus; assembly: GCF_048934315.1. Classification (NCBI taxonomy): domain Eukaryota; kingdom Metazoa; phylum Chordata; class Hyperoartia; order Petromyzontiformes; family Petromyzontidae; genus Petromyzon; species Petromyzon marinus. Next base: position 174,320 of record NW_027423058.1, on the reverse strand, counting down.
CTGAACCCTTTGGGAGTCTCGCTGATTAACACTGAACCCTATGGGAGTCTCACTGATTAACACTGAACCCTGTGGGAGTCTCACTAATTAAGACTGAACCCTATGGGAGTCTCACTGATTAACACTGAACCCTGTGTGAGTCTCAGTGATTAACACTGAACCCTGTGGGAGTTTCACTGATTAACACTGAACCATATGGGAGTCTCACTGATTAACACTGAACCCTGTGGGAGTCTCACTGATTAACACTGAACCCTGTGGGAGTCTCACTGATTAACACTGAACCCTATGGGAGTCTCAATGATTAACACTGAACCCTGTTGGAGTCTCACTGATTAACACTGTACCCTGTGGGATTCTCAGTGATTAACACTGAACCCTATGGGAGTCTCACTGATTAACACTGAACCCTGTGGGAGTCTCACTGATTAACACTGAACCCTATGGGAGTCTCAATGATTAACACTGAACCCTGTTGGAGTCTCACTGATTAACACTGTACCCTGTGGGATTCTCAGTGATTAACACTGAACCCTATGGGAGTCTCACTGATTAACACTGAACCCTGTGGGAGCCTCACTGATTAACACTGAACCCTATGGGAGTCTCACTGATTAACACGGAACCCTCTGGGAGTCTCAGTGATTAACACTGAACCCTGTGGGAGTCTCACTGATTAACACTGAACCCTATGGGAGTCTCACTGATTAACACTGAACCCTGTGGGAGTCTCACTGATTAACACTGAACCCTGTGGGAGTCTCACTGATTAACACTGAACCCTGTGGGAGTCTCACTGATTAACACTGAACCCTATGGGAATCTCACTGATTAACACTGAACCCTGTCGGAGTCTCACTGATTAACACTGAACCCTGTGGAAGTCTCAGTGATTAACACTGAACCCTATGTGAGTCTCAGTGATTAACACTGAACCCTGTGGGAGTTTCACTGATTAACACTGAACCATATGGGAGTCTCACTGATTAACACTGAACCCTGTGGGAGTCTCACTGATTAACACTGAACCCTGTGGGAGTCTCACTGATTAACACTGAACCCTATGGGAGTCTCAATGATTACCACTGAACCCTGTGGGAGTCTCGCTGATTAACACTGAACCCTGTGGGAGTCTCAGTGATTAACACTGAACCCTATGGTAGTCTCACTGACTAACACTGAACCCTGTGGGAGTCTCACTGATTAACACTGATCCCTATGGGAGTCTCACTGATTAACACTGAACCCTGTGGGAGTTTCACTGATTAACACTGAACCATATGTGAGTCTCACTGATTAACACTGAACCCTGTGGGAGTCTCACTGATTAACACTGAACCCTGTGGGAGTCTCACTGATTAACACTGAACCCTATGGGAGTCTCAATGATTAACACTGAACCCTGTGGGAGTCTCAATGATTAACACTGAAGCCTGTGGGAGTCTCAGTGATTAACACTGAACCCTATGGGAGTCTCACTGATTAACACTGATCCCTGTGGGAGTCTCACTGATTAACACTGAACCCTATGGGAGTCTCACTGATTAACAATGAACCCTGTGGGAGTCTCACTGATTAACACTGAACCCTGTGGGAGTCTCACTGATTAACACTGAACCCTTTGGGAGTCTCGCTGATTAACACTGAACCCTATGGGAGTCTCACTGATTAACACTGAACCCTGTGGGAGTCTCACTAATTAAGACTGAACCCTATGGGAGTCTCACTGATTAACACTGAACCCTGTGTGAGTCTCAGTGATTAACACTGAACCCTGTGGGAGTTTCACTGATTAACACTGAACCATATGGGAGTCTCACTGATTAACACTGAACCCTGTGGGAGTCTCACTGATTAACACTGAACCCTGTGGGAGTCTCACTGATTAACACTGAACCCTATGGGAGTCTCAATGATTAACACTGAACCCTGTTGGAGTCTCACTGATTAACACTGTACCCTGTGGGATTCTCAGTGATTAACACTGAACCCTATGGGAGTCTCACTGATTAACACTGAACCCTGTGGGAGCCTCACTGATTAACACTGAACCCTATGGGAGTCTCACTGATTAACACTGAACCCTCTGGGAGTCTCAGTGATTAACACTGAACCCTGTGGGAGTCTCACTGATTAACACTGAACCCTATGGGAGTCTCACTGATTAACACAGAACCCTGTGGGAGTCTCACTGATTAACACAGAACCCTGTGGGAGTCTCACTGATTAACACTGATCCCTGTGGGAGTCTCACTGATTAACACTGAACCCTGTGGGAATCTCACTGATTAACACTGAACCCTGTGGGAGTCTCACTGATTAACACTGAACCCTGTGGGAGTCTCACTGATTAACACTGAACCCTGTGGGAGTCTCACTGATTAACACTGTACCCTGTGGGAATCTCACTGATTAACACTGAACCCTGTCGGAGTCTCACTGATTAACACTGAACCCTGTGGAAGTCTCAGTGATTAACACTGAACCCTATGTGAGTCTCAGTGATTAACACTGAACCCTGTGGGAGTTTCACTGATTAACACTGAACCATATGGGAGTCTCACTGATTAACACTGAACCCTGTGGGAGTCTCACTGATTAACACTGAACCCTGTGGGAGTCTCACTGATTAACACTGAACCCTATGGGAGTCTCAATGATTACCACTGAACCCTGTGGGAGTCTCGCTGAATAACACTGAACCCTGTGGGAGTCTCAGTGATTAACACTGAACCCTATGGTAGTCTCACTGATTAACACTGAACCCTGTGGGAGTGTCACTGATTAACACTGATCCCTATGGGAGTCTCACTGATTAACACTGAACCCTGTGGGAGTTTCACTGATTAACACTGAACCATATGTGAGTCTCACTGATTAACACTGAACCCTGTGGGAGTCTCACTGATTAACACTGAACCCTGTGGGAGTCTCACTGATTAACACTGAACCCTATGGGAGTCTCAATGATTAACACTGAACCCTGTGGGAGTCTCAATGATTAACACTGAACCCTGTGGGAGTCTCAGTGATTAACACTGAACCCTATGGGAGTCTCACTGATTAACACTGATCCCTGTGGGAGTCTCACTGATTAACACTGAACCCTATGGGAGTCTCACTGATTAACACTGAACCCTGTGGGAGTCTCACTGATTAACACTGAACCCTGTGGGAGTCTCACTGATTAACACTGAACCCTATGGGAGTCTCACTGATTAACACTGAACCCTGTCGGAGTCTCACTGATTAACACTGAACCCTTTGGGAGTCTCGCTGATTAACACTGAACCCTATGGGAGTCTCACTGATTAACACTGAACCCTGTGGGAGTCTCACTAATTAAGACTGAACCCTATGGGAGTCTCACTGATTAACACTGAACCCTGTGTGAGTCTCAGTGATTAACACTGAACCCTGTGGGAGTTTCACTGATTAACACTGAACCATATGGGAGTCTCACTGATTAACACTGAACCCTGTGGGAGTCTCACTGATTAACACTGAACCCTGTGGGAGTCTCACTGATTAACACTGAACCCTATGGGAGTCTCAATGATTAACACTGAACCCTGTTGGAGTCTCACTGATTAACACTGTACCCTGTGGGATTCTCAGTGATTAACACTGAACCCTATGGGAGTCTCACTGATTAACACTGAACCCTGTGGGAGCCTCACTGATTAACACTGAACCCTATGGGAGTCTCACTGATTAACACTGAACCCTCTGGGAGTCTCAGTGATTAACACTGAACCCTGTGGGAGTCTCACTGATTAACACTGAACCCTATGGGAGTCTCACTGATTAACACAGAACCCTGTGGGAGTCTCACTGATTAACACAGAACCCTGTGGGAGTCTCACTGATTAACACTGATCCCTGTGGGAGTCTCACTGATTAACACTGAACCCTGTGGGAATCTCACTGATTAACACTGAACCCTGTGGGAGTCTCACTGATTAACACTGAACCCTGTGGGAGTCTCACTGATTAACACTGAACCCTGTGGGAGTCTCACTGATTAACACTGAACCCTGTGGGAGTCTCACTGATTAACACTGAACCCTGTGGGAGTCTCACTGATTAACACTGAACCCTGTCGGAGTCTCACTGATTAACACTGAACCCTGTGGGAGTCTCACTGATTAACACTGAACCCTATGGGAGTCTCACTGATTAACACTGAACCCTGTCGGAGTCTCACTGATTAACACTGAACCCTGTGGGAGTCTCACTGATTAACACTGAACCCTATGGGAGTCTCAATGATTAACACTGAACCCTGTTGGAGTCTCACTGATTAACACTGTACCCTGTGGGATTCTCAGTGATTAACACTGAACCCTATGGGAGTCTCACTGATTAACAATGAACCCTGTGGGAGCCTCACTGATTAACACTGAACCCTATGGGAGTCTCACTGATTAACACTGAACCCTCTGGGAGTCTCAGTGATTAACACTGAACCCTGTGGGAGTCTCACTGATTAACACTGAACCCTATGGGAGCCTCACTGATTAACACTGAACCCTATGGGAGTCTCACTGATTAAAACTGAACCCTCTGGGAGTCTCAGTGATTAACACTGAACCCTGTGGGAGTCTCACTGATTAACACTGAACCCTATGGGAGTCTCACTGATTAACACAGAACCCTGTGGGAGTCTCACTGATTAACACAGAACCCTGTGGGAGTCTCACTGAATAACACTGATCCCTGTGGGAGTCTCACTGATTAACACTGAACCCTGTGGGAATCTCACTGATTAACACTGAACCCTGTGGGAGTCTCACTGATTAACACTGAACCCTGTGGGAGTCTCACTGATTAACACTGAACCCTGTGGGAGTCTCACTGATTAACACTGAACCCTGTGGGAGTCTCACTGATTAACACTGAACCCTGTGGGAGTCTCACTGATTAACACTGAACCCTGTGGGAGTCTCACTGATTAACACTGAACCCTGTCGGAGTCTCACTGATTAACACTGAACCCTGTGGGAGTCTCACTGATTAACACTGAACCCTATGGGAGTCTCACTGATTAACACTGAACCCTGTCGGAGTCTCACTGATTAACACTGAACCCTGTGGGAGTCTCACTGATTAACACTGAACCCTATGGGAGTCTCAATGATTAACACTGAACCCTGTTGGAGTCTCACTGATTAACACTGTACCCTGTGGGATTCTCAGTGATTAACACTGAACCCTATGGGAGTCTCACTGATTAACAATGAACCCTGTGGGAGCCTCACTGATTAACACTGAACCCTATGGGAGTCTCACTGATTAACACTGAACCCTCTGGGAGTCTCAGTGATTAACACTGAACCCTGTGGGAGTCTCACTGATTAACACTGAACCCTATGGGAGCCTCACTGATTAACACTGAACCCTATGGGAGTCTCACTGATTAAAACTGAACCCTCTGGGAGTCTCAGTGATTAACACTGAACCCTGTGGGAGTCTCACTGATTAACACTGAACCCTATGGGAGTCTCACTGATTAACACAGAACCCTGTGGGAGTCTCACTGATTAACACAGAACCCTGTGGGAGTCTCACTGAATAACACTGATCCCTGTGGGAGTCTCACTGATTAACACTGAACCCTGTGGGAATCTCACTGATTAACACTGAACCCTGTGGGAGTCTCACTGATTAACACTGAACCCTGTGGGAGTCTCACTGATTAACACTGAACCCTGTGGGAGTCTCACTGATTAACACTGAACCCTGTGGGAGTCTCACTGATTAACAATGAACCCTGTGGGAGTCTCACTGATTAACACTGAACCCTGTCGGAGTCTCACTGATTAACACTGAACCCTGTGGGAGTCTCACTGATTAACACTGAACCCTATGGGAGTCTCACTGATTAACACTGAACCCTGTCGGAGTCTCACTGATTAACACTGAACCCTTTGGGAGTCTCGCTGATTAACACTGAACCCTATGGGAGTCTCACTGATTAACACTGAACCCTGTGGGAGTCTCACTAATTAAGACTGAACCCTATGGGAGTCTCACTGATTAACACTGAACCCTGTGTGAGTCTCAGTGATTAACACTGAACCCTGTGGGAGTTTCACTGATTAACACTGAACCATATGGGAGTCTCACTGATTAACACTGAACCCTGTGGGAGTCTCACTGATTAACACTGAACCCTGTGGGAGTCTCACTGATTAACACTGAACCCTATGGGAGTCTCACTGATTAACACTGAACCCTGTGGGAGTCTCACTGATTAACACTGAACCCTGTGGGAGTCTCACTGATTAACACTGAACCCTATGGGAGTCTCACTGATTAACACTGAACCCTGTCGGAGTCTAACTGATTAACACTGAACCCTTTGGGAGTCTCGCTGATTAACACTGAACCCTATGGGAGTCTCACTGATTAACACTGAACCCTGTGGGAGTCTCACTAATTAAGACTGAACCCTATGGGATTCTCACTGATTAACACTGAACCCTGTGTGAGTCTCAGTGATTAACACTGAACCCTGTGGGAGTTTCACTGATTAACACTGAACCATATGGGAGTCTCACTGATTAACACTGAACCCTGTGGGAGTCTCACTGATTAACACTGAACCCTGTGGGAGTCTCACTGATTAACACTGAACCCTATGGGAGTCTCAATGATTAACACTGAACCCTGTTGGAGGCTCACTGATTAACACTGTACCCTGTGGGATTCTCAGTGATTAACACTGAACCCTATGGGAGTCGCACTGATTAACACTGAACCCTGTGGGAATCTCACTGATTAACACTGAACCCTGTGGGAGTCTCACTGATTAACACTGAACCCTGTGGGAGTCTCACTGATTAACACTGAACCCTGTGGGAGTCTCACTGATTAACACTGAACCCTGTGGGAGTCTCACTGATTAACACTGAACCCTGTGGGAGTCTCACTGATTAACACTGAACCCTGTCGGAGTCTCACTGATTAACACTGAACCATGTGGGAGTCTCACTGATTAACACTGAACCCTATGGGAGTCTCACTGATTAACACTGAACCCTGTCGGAGTCTCACTGATTAACACTGAACCCTTTGGGAGTCTCGCTGATTAACACTGAACCCTATGGGAGTCTCACTGATTAACACTGAACCCTGTGGGAGTCTCACTAATTAAGACTGAACCCTATGGGAGTCTCACTGATTAACACTGAACCCTGTGTGAGTCTCAGTGATTAACACTGAACCCTGTGGGAGTTTCACTGATTAACACTGAACCATATGGGAGTCTCACTGATTAACACTGAACCCTGTGGGAGTCTCACTGATTAACACTGAACCCTGTGGGAGTCTCACTGATTAACACTGAACCCTATGGGAGTCTCACTGATTAACACTGAACCCTGTGGGAGTCTCACTGATTAACACTGAACCCTGTGGGAGTCTCACTGATTAACACTGAACCCTATGGGAGTCTCACTGATTAACACTGAACCCTGTCGGAGTCTCACTGATTAACACTGAACCCTTTGGGAGTCTCGCTGATTAACACTGAACCCTATGGGAGTCTCACTGATTAACACTGAACCCTGTGGGAGTCTCACTAATTAAGACTGAACCCTATGGGAGTCTCACTGATTAACACTGAACCCTGTGTGAGTCTCAGTGATTAACACTGAACCCTGTGGGAGTTTCACTGATTAACACTGAACCATATGGGAGTCTCACTGATTAACACTGAACCCTGTGGGAGTCTCACTGATTAACACTGAACCCTGTGGGAGTCTCACTGATTAACACTGAACCCTATGGGAGTCTCAATGATTAACACTGAACCCTGTTGGAGTCTCACTGATTAACACTGTACCCTGTGGGATTCTCAGTGATTAACACTGAACCCTATGGGAGTCTCACTGATTAACACTGAACCCTGTGGGAGTCTCACTGATTAACACTGAACCCTATGGGAGTCTCAATGATTAACACTGAACCCTGTTGGAGTCTCACTGATTAACACTGTACCCTGTGGGATTCTCAGTGATTAACACTGAACCCTATGGGAGTCTCACTGATTAACACTGAACCCTGTGGGAGCCTCACTGATTAACACTGAACCCTATGGGAGTCTCACTGATTAACACTGAACCCTCTGGGAGTCTCAGTGATTAACACTGAACCCTGTGGGAGTCTCACTGATTAACACTGAACCCTATGGGAGTCTCACTGATTAACACTGAACCCTGTGGGAGTCTCACTGATTAACACTGAACCCTGTGGGAGTCTCAATGATTAACACTGAACCCTGTGGGAGTCTCACTGATTAACACTGAACCCTATGGGAATCTCACTGATTAACACTGAACCCTGTCGGAGTCTCACTGATTAACACTGAACCCTATGGGAGTCTCACTGATTAACACTGAACCCTGTGGGAGTCTCACTGATTAACACTGAACCCTATGGGAGTCTCAATGATTAACACTGAACCCTGTTGGAGTCTCACTGATTAACACTGTACCCTGTGGGATTCTCAGTGATTAACACTGAACCCTATGGGAGTCTCACTGATTAACACTGAACCCTGTGGGAGCCTCACTGATTAACACTGAACCCTATGGGAGTCTCACTGATTAACACTGAACCCTCTGGGAGTCTCAGTGATTAACACTGAACCCTGTGGGAGTCTCACTGATTAACACTGAACCCTATGGGAGTCTCACTGATTAACACTGAACCCTGTGGGAGTCTCACTGATTAACACTGAACCCTGTGGGAGTCTCACTGATTAACACTGAACCCTGTGGGAGTCTCACTGATTAACACTGAACCCTATGGGAATCTCACTGATTAACACTGAACCCTGTCGGAGTCTCACTGATTAACACTGAACCCTGTGGAAGTCTCAGTGATTAACACTGAACCCTATGTGAGTCTCAGTGATTAACACTGAACCCTGTGGGAGTTTCACTGATTAACACTGAACCATATGGGAGTCTCACTGATTAACACTGAACCCTGTGGGAGTCTCACTGATTAACACTGAACCCTGTGGGAGTCTCACTGATTAACACTGAACCCTATGGGAGTCTCAATGATTACCACTGAACCCTGTGGGAGTCTCGCTGATTAACACTGAACCCTGTGGGAGTCTCAGTGATTAACACTGAACCCTATGGTAGTCTCACTGACTAACACTGAACCCTGTGGGAGTCTCACTGATTAACACTGATCCCTATGGGAGTCTCACTGATTAACACTGAACCCTGTGGGAGTTTCACTGATTAACACTGAACCATATGTGAGTCTCACTGATTAACACTGAACCCTGTGGGAGTCTCACTGATTAACACTGAACCCTGTGGGAGTCTCACTGATTAACACTGAACCCTATGGGAGTCTCAATGATTAACACTGAACCCTGTGGGAGTCTCAATGATTAACACTGAAGCCTGTGGGAGTCTCAGTGATTAACACTGAACCCTATGGGAGTCTCACTGATTAACACTGATCCCTGTGGGAGTCTCACTGATTAACACTGAACCCTATGGGAGTCTCACTGATTAACAATGAACCCTGTGGGAGTCTCACTGATTAACACTGAACCCTGTGGGAGTCTCACTGATTAACACTGAACCCTTTGGGAGTCTCGCTGATTAACACTGAACCCTATGGGAGTCTCACTGATTAACACTGAACCCTGTGGGAGTCTCACTAATTAAGACTGAACCCTATGGGAGTCTCACTGATTAACACTGAACCCTGTGTGAGTCTCAGTGATTAACACTGAACCCTGTGGGAGTTTCACTGATTAACACTGAACCATATGGGAGTCTCACTGATTAACACTGAACCCTGTGGGAGTCTCACTGATTAACACTGAACCCTGTGGGAGTCTCACTGATTAACACTGAACCCTATGGGAGTCTCAATGATTAACACTGAACCCTGTTGGAGTCTCACTGATTAACACTGTACCCTGTGGGATTCTCAGTGATTAACACTGAACCCTATGGGAGTCTCACTGATTAACACTGAACCCTGTGGGAGCCTCACTGATTAACACTGAACCCTATGGGAGTCTCACTGATTAACACTGAACCCTCTGGGAGTCTCAGTGATTAACACTGAACCCTGTGGGAGTCTCACTGATTAACACTGAACCCTATGGGAGTCTCACTGATTAACACAGAACCCTGTGGGAGTCTCACTGATTAACACAGAACCCTGTGGGAGTCTCACTGATTAACACTGATCCCTGTGGGAGTCTCACTGATTAACACTGAACCCTGTGGGAATCTCACTGATTAACACTGAACCCTGTGGGAGTCTCACTGATTAACACTGAACCCTGTGGGAGTCTCACTGATTAACACTGAACCCTGTGGGAGTCTCACTGATTAACACTGAACCCTGTGGGAGTCTCACTGATTAACACTGAACCCTGTGGGAGTCTCACTGATTAACACTGAACCCTGTCAGAGTCTCACTGATTAACACTGAACCCTGTGGGAGTCTCACTGATTAACACTGAACCCTATGGGAGTCTCACTGATTAACACTGAACCCTGTCGGAGTCTCACTGATTAACACTGAACCCTTTGGGAGTCTCGCTGATTAACACTGAACCCTATGGGAGTCTCACTGATTAACACTGAACCCTGTGGGAGTCTCACTAATTAAGACTGAACCCTATGGGAGTCTCACTGATTAACACTGAACCCTGTGTGAGTCTCAGTGATTAACACTGAACCCTGTGGGAGTTTCACTGATTAACACTGAACCATATGGGAGTCTCACTGATTAACACTGAACCCTGTGGGAGTCTCACTGATTAACACTGAACCCTGTGGGAGTCTCACTGATTAACACTGAACCCTATGGGAGTCTCACTGATTAACACTGAACCCTGTGGGAGCCTCACTGATTAACACTGAACCCTATGGGAGTCTCACTGATTAACACTGAACCCTCTGGGAGCCTCAGTGATTAACACTGAACCCTGTGGGAGTCTCACTGATTAACACTGAACCCTATGGGAGTCTCACTGATTAACACAGAACCCTGTGGGAGTATCACTGATTAACACAGAACCCTGTGGGAGTCTCACTGATTAACACTGATCCCTGTGGGAGTCTCACTGATTAACACTGAACCCTGTGGGAATCTCACTGATTAACACTGAACCCTGTGGGAGTCTCACTGATTAACACTGAACCCTGTGGGAGTCTCACTGATTAACACTGAACCCTGTCGGAGTCTCACTGATTAACACTGAACCCTGTGGGAGTCTCACTGATTAACACTGAACCCTGTGGGAGTCTCACTTATTAACATTGAACCCTGTCGGAGTCTCACTGATTAACACTGAACCCTGTGGGAGTCTCACTGATTAACACTGAACCCTATGGGAGTCTCACTGATTAACACTGAACCCTGTCGGAGTCTCACTGATTAACACTGAACCCTTTGGGAGTCTCGCTGATTAACACTGAACCCTATGGGAGTCTCACTGATTAACACTGAACCCTGTGGGAGTCTCACTAATTAAGACTGAACCCTATGGGAGTCTCACTGATTAACACTGAACCCTGTGTGAGTCTCAGTGATTAACACTGAACCCTGTGGGAGTTTCACTGATTAACACTGAACCATATGGGAGTCTCACTGATTAAGACTGAACCCTGTGGGAGTCTCACTGATTAACACTGAACCCTGTGGGAGTCTCACTGATTAACACTGAACCCTATGGGAGTCTCACTGATTAACACTAAACCCTGTGGGAGTCTCACTGATTAACACTGAACCCTGTGGGAGTCTCACTGATTAACACTGAACCCTATGGGAGTCTCACTGATTAACACTGAACCCTGTCGGAGTCTCACTGATTAACACTGAACCCTTTGGGAGTCTCGCTGATTAACACTGAACCCTATGGGAGTCTCACTGATTAACACTGAACCCTGTGGGAGTCTCACTAATTAAGACTGAACCCTATGGGAGTCTCACTGATTAACACTGAACCCTGTGTGAGTCTCAGTGATTAACACTGAACCCTGTGGGAGTTTCACTGATTAACACTGAACCATATGGGAGTCTCACTGATTAACACTGAACCCTGTGGGAGTCTCACTGATTAACACTGAACTCTGTGGGAGTCTCACTGATTAACACTGAACCCTATGGGAGTCTCAATGATTAACACTGAACCCTGTTGGAGTCTCACTGATTAACACTGTACCCTGTGGGATTCTCAGTGATTAACACTGAACCCTATGGGAGTCTCAATGATTAACACTGAACCCTGTGGGAGTCTCACTGATTAACACTGAACCCTATGGGAGTCTCAATGATTAACACTGAACCCTGTTGGAGTCTCACTGATTAACACTGTACCCTGTGGGATTCTCAGTGATTAACACTGAACCCTATGGGAGTCTCACTGATTAACACTGAACCCTGTGGGAGCCTCACTGATTAACACTGAACCCTATGGGAGTCTCACTGATTAACACTGAACCCTCTGGGAGTCTCAGTGATTAACACTGAACCCAGTGGGAGTCTCACTGATTAACACTGAACCCTATGGGAGTCTCACTCATTAACACTGAACCCTGTGGGAGTCTCACTGATTAACACTGAACCCTGTGGGAGTCTCACTGATTAACACTGAACCCTGTGGGAGTCTCACTGATTAACACTGAACCCTATGGGAATCTCACTGATTAACACTGAACCCTGTCGGAGTCTCACTGATTAACACTGAACCCTGTGGAAGTCTCAGTGATTAACACTGAACCCTATGTGAGTCTCAGTGATTAACACTGAACCCTGTGGGAGTTTCACTGATTAACACTGAACCATATGGGAGTCTCACTGATTAACACTGAACCCTGTGGGAGTCTCACTGATTAACACTGAACCCTGTGGGAGTCTCACTGATTAACACTGAACCCTATGGGAGTCTCAATGATTACCACTGAACCCTGTGGGAGTCTCGCTGATTAACACTGAACCCTGTGGGAGTCTCAGTGATTAACACTGAACCCTATGGTCGTCTCACTGATTAACACTGAACCCTGTGGGAGTCTCACTGATTAACACTGATCCCTATGGGAGTCTCACTGATTAACACTGAACCCTGTGGGAGTTTCACTGATTAACACTGAACCATATGTGAGTCTCACTGATTAACACTGAACCCTGTGGGAGTCTCACTGATTAACACTGAACCCTGTGGGAGTCTCACTGATTAACACTGAACCCTATGGGAGTCTCAATGATTAACACTGAACCCTGTGGGAGTCTCAATGATTAACACTGAACCCTGTGGGAGTCTCAGTGATTAACACTGAACCCTATGGGAGTCTCACTGATTAACACTGATCCCTGTGGGAGTCTCACTGATTAACACTGAACCCTATGGGAGTCTCACTGATTAACACTGAACCCTGTGGGAGTCTCACTGATTAACACTGAACCCTGTGGGAGTCTCACTGATTAACACTGAACCCTATGGGAGTCTCACTGATTAACACTGAACCCTGTCGGAGTCTCACTGATTAACACTGAACCCTTTGGGAGTCTCGCTGATTAACACTGAACCCTATGGGAGTCTCACTGATTAACACTGAACCCTGTGGGAGTCTCACTAATTAAGACTGAACCCTATGGGAGTCTCACTGATTAACACTGAACCCTGTGTGAGTCTCAGTGATTAACACTGAACCCTGTGGGAGTTTTACTGATTAACACTGAACCATATGGGAGTCTCACTGATTAACACTGAACCCTGTGGGAGTCTCACTGATTAACACTGAACCCTGTGGGAGGCTCACTGATTAACACTGAACCCTATGGGAGTCTCAATGATTAACACTGAACCCTGTTGGAGTCTCACTGATTAACACTGTACCCTGTGGGATTCTCAGTGATTAACACTGAACCCTATGGGAGTCTCACTGATTAACACTGAACCCTGTGGGAGCCTCACTGATTAACACTGAACCCTATGGGAGTCTCACTGATTAACACTGAACCCTCTGGGAGTTTCAGTGATTAACACTGAACCCTGTGGGAGTCTCACTGATTAACACTGAACCCTATGGGAGTCTCACTGATTAACACAGAACCCTGTGGGAGTCTCACTGATTAACACAGAACCCTGTGGGAGTCTCACTGATTAACACTGATCCCTGTGGGAGTCTCACTGATTAACACTGATCCCTGTGGGAGTCTCACTGATTAACACTGAACCCTGTGGGAATCTCACTGATTAACACTGAACCCTGTGGGAGTCTCACTGATTAACACTGAACCCTGTGGGAGTCTCACTGATTAACACTGAACCCTGTGGGAGTCTCACTGATTAACACTGAACCCTGTGGGAGACTCACTGATTAACACTAAACCCTGTGGGAGTCTCACTGATTAACACTGAACCCTGTCGGAGTCTCACTGATTAACACCGAACCCTGTGGGAGTCTCACTGATTAACACTGAACCCTGTGGGAGTCTCACTGATTAACACTGAACCCTGTGGGAGTCTCACTGATTAACACTGAACCCTGTGGGAGACTCACTGATTAACACTAAACCCTGTGGGAGTCTCACTGATTAACACTGAACCCTGTCGGAGTCTCACTGATTAACACTGAACCCTGTGGGAGTCTCACTGATTAACACAGAACCCTGTGGGAGTCTCACTGATTAACACTGATCCCTGTGGGAGTCTCACTGATTAACACTGAACCCTGTGGGAATCTCACTGATTAACACTGAACCCTGTGGGAGTCTCACTGATTAACACTGAACCCTGTGGGAGTCTCACTGATTAACACTGAACCCTGTGGGAGTCTCACTGATTAACACTGAACCCTGTGGGAGACTCACTGATTAACACTAAACCCTGTGGGAGTCTCACTGATTAACACTGAACCCTGTCGGAGTCTCACTGATTAACACTGAACCCTGTGGGAGTCTCACTGATTAACACTGAACCCTATGGGAGTCTCACTGATTAACACTGAACCCTGTCGGAGTCTCACTGATTAACACTGAACCCTTTGGGAGTCTCGCTGATTAACACTGAACCCTATGGGAGTCTCACTGATTAACACTGAACCCTGTGGGAGTCTCACTAATTAAGACTGAACCCTATGGGAGTCTCACTGATTAACACTGAACCCTGTGTGAGTCTCAGTGATTAACACTGAACCCTGTGGGAGTTTCACTGATTAACACTGAACCATATGGGAGTCTCACTGATTAACACTGAACCCTGTGGGAGTCTCACTGATTAACACTGAACCCTGTGGGAGTCTCACTGATTAACACTGAACCCTATGGGAGTCTCACTGATTAACACTGAACCCTGTGGGAGTCTCACTGATTAACACTGAACCCTGTGGGAGTCTCACTGATTAACACTGAACCCTATGGGAGTCTCACTGATTAACACTGAACCCTGTCGGAGTCTCACTGATTAACACTGAACCCTTTGGGAGTCTCGCTGATTAACACTGAACCCTATGGGAGTCTCACTGATTAACACTGAACCCTGTGGGAGTCTCACTAATTAAGACTGAACCCTATGGGAGTCTCACTGATTAACACTGAACCCTATGGGAGTCTCACTGATTAACACTGAACCCTCTGGGAGTCTCAGTGATTAACACTGAACCCTGTGGGAGTCTCACTGATTAACACTGAACCCTATGGGAGTCTCACTGATTAACACAGAACCCTGTGGGAGTCTCACTGATTAACACAGAACCCTGTGGGAGTCTCACTGATTAACACTGATCCCTGTGGGAGTCTCACTGATTAACACTGAACCCTATGGGAATCTCACTGATTAACACTGAACCCTGTTGGAGTCTCACTGATTAACACTGAACCCTGTGGAAGTCTCAGTGATTAACACTGAACCCTATGTGAGTCTCAGTGATTAACACTGAACCCTGTGGGAGTTTCACTGATTAACACTGAACCATATGGGAGTCTCACTGATTAACTCTGAACCCTGTGGGAATCTCACTGATTAACACTGAACCCTGTGGGAGTCTCACTGATTAACACTGAACCCTATGGGAGTCTCAATGATTACCACTGAACCCTGTGGGAGTCTCGCTGATTAACACTGAACCCTGTGGGAGTCTCAGTGATTAACACTGAACCCTATGGTAGTCTCACTGATTAACACTGAACCCTGTGGGAGTCTCACTGATTAACACTGATCCCTATGGGAGTCTCACTGATTAACACTGAACCCTGTGGGAGTTTCACTGATTAACACTGAACCATATGTGAGTCTCACTGATTAACACTGAACCCTGTGGGAGTCTCACTGATTAACACTGAACCCTGTGGGAGTCTCACTGATTAACACTGAACCCTATGGGAGTCTCAATGATTAACACTGAACCCTGTGGGAGTCTCAATGATTAACACTGAACCCTGTGGGAGTCTCAGTGATTAACACTGAACCCTATGGGAGTCTCACTGATTAACACTGATCCCTGTGGGAGTCTCACTGATTAACACTGAACCCTATGGGAGTCTCACTGATTAACACTGAACCCTGTGGGAGTCTCACTGATTAACACTGAACCCTGTGGGAGTCTCACTGATTAACACTGAACCCTATGGGAGTCTCACTGATTAACACTGAACCCTGTCGGAGTCTCACTGATTAACACTGAACCCTTTGGGAGTCTCGCTGATTAACACTGAACCCTATGGGAGTCTCACTGATTAACACTGAACCCTGTGGGAGTCTCACTAATTAAGACTGAACCCTATGGGAGTCTCACTGATTAACACTGAACCCTGTGTGAGTCTCAGTGATTAACACTGAACCCTGTGGGAGTTTCACTGATTAACACTGAACCATATGGGAGTCTCACTCATTAACACTGAACCCTGTGGGAGTCTCACTGATTAACACTGAACCCTGTGGGAGTCTCACTGATTAACACTGAACCCTATGGGAGTCTCAATGATTAACACTGAACCCTGTTGGAGTCTCACTGATTAACACTGTACCCTGTGGGATTCTCAGTGATTAACACTGAACCCTATGGGAGTCTCACTGATTAACACTGAACCCTGTGGGAGCCTCACTGATTAACACTGAACCCTATGGGAGTCTCACTGATTAACACTGAACCCTCTGGGAGTCTCAGTGATTAACACTGAACCCTGTGGGAGTCTCACTGATTAACACTGAACCCTATGGGAGTCTCACTGATTAACACAGAACCCTGTGGGAGTCTCACTGATTAACACAGAACCCTGTGGGAGTCTCACTGATTAACACTGATCCCTGTGGGAGTCTCACTGATTAACACTGAACCCTGTGGGAATCTCACTGATTAACACTGAACCCTGTGGGAGTCTCACTGATTAACACTGAACCCTGTGGGAGTCTCACTGATTAACACTGAACCCTGTGGGAGTCTCACTGATGAACACTGAACCCTGTGGGAGTCTCACTGATTAACACTGAAACCTGTGGGAGTCTCACTGATTAACACTGAACCCTGTCGGAGTCTCACTGATTAACACTGAACCCTGTGGGAGTCTCACTGATTAACACTGAACCCTATGGGAGTCTCACTGATTAACACTGAACCCTGTCGGAGTCTCACTGATTAACACTGAACCCTTTGGGAGTCTCGCTGATTAACACTGAACCCTATGGGAGTCTCACTGATTAACACTGAACCCTGTGGGAGTCTCAGTAATTAAGACTGAACCCTATGGGAGTCTCACTGATTAACACTGAACCCTGTGTGAGTCTCAGTGATTAACACTGAACCCTGTGGGAGTTTCACTGATTAACACTGAACCATATGGGAGTCTCACTGATTAACACTGAACCCTGTGGGAGTCTCACTGATTAACACTGAACCCTGTGGGAGTCTCACTGATTAACACTGAACCCTATGGGAGTCTCACTGATTAACACTGAACCCTGTGGGAGTCTCACTGATTAACACTGAACCCTGTGGGAGTCTCACTGATTAACACTGAACCCTATGGGAGTCTCACTGATTAACACTGAACCCTGTAGGAGTCTCACTGATTAACACTGAACCCTTTGGGAGTCTCGCTGATTAACACTGAACCCTATGGGAGTCTCACTGATTAACACTGAACCCTGTGGGAGTCTCACTAATTAAGACTGAACCCGATGGGAGTCTCACTGATTAACACTGAACCCTGTGTGAGTCTCAGTGATTAAGACTGAACCCTGTGGGAGTTTCACTGATTAACACTGAACCATATGGGAGTCTCACTGATTAACACTGAACCCTGTGGGAGTCTCACTGATTAACACTGAACCCTGTGGGAGTCTCACTGATTAACACTGAACCCTATGGGAGTCTCAATGATTAACACTGAACCCTGTTGGAGTCTCACTGATTAACACTGTACCCTGTGGGATTCTCAGTGATTAACACTGAACCCTATGGGAGTCTCACTGATTAACACTGAACCCTGTGGGAGCCTCACTGATTAACACTGAACCCTATGGGAGTCTCACTGATTAACACTGAACCCTCTGGGAGTCTCAGTGATTAACACTGAACCCTGTGGGAGTCTCACTGATTAACACTGAACCCTATGGGAGTCTCACTGATTAACACAGAACCCTGTGGGAGTCTCACTGATTAACACTGATCCCTGTGGGAGTCTCACTGATTAACACTGAACCCTGTGGGAATCTCACTGATTAACACTGAACCCTGTGGGAGTCTCACTGATTAACATTGAACCCTATGGGAGTCTCACTGATTAACACTGAACCCTGTGGGAGTCTCACTGATTAACACTGAACCCTGTGGGAGTCTCACTGATTAACACTGAACCCTGTGGGAGTCTCACTGATTAACACTGAACCCTGTCGGAGTCTCACTGATTAACACTGAACCCTGTGGGAGTCTCACTGATTAACACTGAACCCTATGGGAGTCTCACTGATTAACACTGAACCCTGTCGGAGTCTCACTGATTAACACTGAACCCTTTGGGAGTCTCGCTGATTAACACTGAACCCTATGGGAGTCTCACTGATTAACACTGAACTCTGTCGGAGTCTCACTAATTAAGACTGAACCCTATGGGAGTCTCACTGATTAACACTGAACCCTGTGTGAGTCTCAGTGATTAACACTGAACCCTGTGGGAGTTTCACTGATTAACACTGAACCATATGGGAGTCTCACTGATTAACACTGAACCCTGTGGGAGTCTCACTGATTAACACTGAACCCTGTGGGAGTCTCACTGATTAACACTGAACCCTATGGGAGTCTCACTGATTAACACTGAACCCTGTGGGAGTCTCACTGATTAACACTGAACCCTGTGGGAGTCTCACTGATTAACACTGAACCCTATGGGAGTCTCACTGATTAACACTGAACCCTGTCGGAGTCTCACTGATTAACACTGAACCCTTTGGGAGTCTCGCTGATTAACACTGAACCATATGGGAGTCTCACTGATTAACACTGAACCCTGTGGGAGTCTCACTAATTAAGACTGAACCCTATGGGAGTCTCACTGATTAACACTGAACCCTGTGTGAGTCTCAGTGATTAACACTGAACCCTGTCGGAGTTTCACTGATTAACACTGAACCATATGGGAGTCTCACTGATTAACACTGAACCCTGTGGGAGTCTCACTGATTAACACTGAACCCTGTGGGAGTCTCACTGATTAACACTGAACCCTATGGGAGTCTCAATGATTAACACTGAACCCTGTTGGAGTCTCACTGATTAACACTGTACCCTGTGGGATTCTCAGTGATTAACACTGAACCCTATGGGAGTCTCACTGATTAACACTGAACCCTGTGGGAGCCTCACTGATTAACATTTAACCCTATGGGAGTCTCACTGATTAACACTGAACCCTCTGGGAGTCTCAGTGATTAACACTGAACCCTGTGGGAGTCTCACTGATTAACAATGAACCCTGTGGGAGTCTCACTGATTAACACTGAACCCTATGGGAGTCTCAATGATTACCACTGAACCCTGTGGGAGTCTCGCTGATTAACACTGAACCCTGTGGGAGTCTCAGTGATTAACACTGAACCCTATGGTAGTCTCACTGATTAACACTGAACCCTGTGGGAGTCTCACTGATTAACACAAATCCCTATGGGAGTCTCACTGATTAACACTGAACCCTGTGGGAGTTTCACTGATTAACACTGAACCATATGTGAGTCTCACTGATTAACACTGAACCCTGTGGGAGTCTCACTGATTAACACTGAACCCTGTGGGAGTCTCACTGATTAACACTGAACCCTATGGGAGTCTCAATGATTAACACTGAACCCTGTGGGAGTCTCAATGATTAACAATGAAACCTGTGGGAGTCTCAGTGATTAACACTGAACCCTATGGGAGTCTTACTGATTAACACTGATCCCTGTGGGAGTCTCACTGATTAACACTGAACCCTATGGGAGTCTCACTGATTAACACTGAACCCTGTGGGAGTCTCACTGATTAACACTGAACCCTGTGGGAGTCTCACTGATTAACACTGAACCCTATGGGAGTCTCACTGATTAACACTGAACCCTGTCGGAGTCTCACTGATTAACACTGAACCCTTTGGGAGTCTCGCAGATTAACACTGAACCCTATGGGAGTCTCACTGATTAACACTGAACCCTGTGGGAGTCTCACTAATTAAGACTGAACCCTATGGGAGTCTCACTGATTAACACTGAACCCTGTGTGAGTCTCAGAGATTAACACTGAACCCTGTGGGAGTTTCACTGATTAACACTGAACCATATGGGAGTCTCACTGATTAACACTGAACCCTGTGGGAGTCTCACTGATTAACACTGAACCCTGTGGGAGTCTCACTGATTAACACTGAACCCTATGGGAGTCTCAATGATTAACACTGAACCCTGTTGGAGTCTCACTGATTAACACTGTACCCTGTGGGATTCTCAGTGATTAACACTGAACCCTATGGGAGTCTCACTGATTAACACTGAACCCTGGGGGAGCCTCACTGATTAACACTGAACCCTATGGGAGTCTCACTGATTAACACTGAACCCTCTGGGAGTCTCAGTGATTAACACTGAACCCTGTGGGAGTCTCACTGATTAACACTGAACCCTATGGGAGTCTCACTGATTAACACAGAACCCTGTGGGAGTCTCACTGATTAACACAGAACCCTGTGGGAGTCTCACTGATTAACACTGATCCCTGTGGGAGTCTCACTGATTAACACTGAACCCTGTGGGAATCTCACTGATTAACACTGAACCCTGTGGGAGTCTCACTGATTAACACTGAACCCTGTGGGAGTCTCACTGATTAACACTGAACCCTGTGGGAGTCTCACTGATTAACACTGAACCCTGTGGGAGTCTCACTGATTAACACTGAACCCTGTGGGAGTCTCACTGATTAACACTGAACCCTGTCGGAGTCTCACTGATTAACACTGAACCCTGTGGGAGTCTCACTGATTAACACTGAACCCTATGGGAGTCTCACTGATTAACACTGAACCCTGTCGGAGTCTCACTGATTAACACTGAACCCTTTGGGAGTCTCGTTGATTAACACTGAACCCTATGGGAGTCTCACTGATTAACACTGAACCCTGTGGGAGTCTCACTAATTAAGACTGAACCCTATGGGAGTCTCACTGATTAACACTGAACCCTGTGTGAGTCTCAGTGATTAACACTGAACCCTGTGGGAGTTTCACTGATTAACACTGAACCATATGGGAGTCTCACTGATTAACACTGAACCCTGTGGGAGTCTCACTGATTAACACTGAACCCTGTGGGAGTCTCACTGATTAACACTGAACCCTATGGGAGTCTCACTGATTAACACTGAACCCTGTGGGAGTCTCACTGATTAACACTGAACCCTGTGGCAGTCTCACTGATTAACACTGAACCCTATGGGAGTCTCACTGATTAACACTGAACCCTGTCGGAGTCTCACTGATCAACACTGAACCCTTTGGGATTCTCGCTGATTAACACTGAACCCTATGGGAGTCTCACTGATTAACACTGAACCCTGTGGGAGTCTCACTAATTAAGACTGAACCCTATGGGAGTCTCACTGATTAACACTGATCCCTGTGTGAGTCTCAGTGATTAACACTGAACCCTGTGGGAGTTTCACTGATTAACACTGAACCATATGGGATTCTCGCTGATTAACACTGAACCCTATGGGAGTCTCACTGATTAACACTGAACCCTGTGGGAGTCTCACTAATTAAGACTGAACCCTATGGGAGTCTCACTGATTAACACTGATCCCTGTGTGAGTCTCAGTGATTAACACTGAACCCTGTGGGAGTTTCACTGATTAACACTGAACCATATGGGAGTCTCACTGATTAACACTGAACCCTGTGGGAGTCTCACTGATTAACACTGAACCCTGTGGGAGTCTCACTGATTAACACTGAACCCTATGGGAGTCTCACTGATTAACACTGAACCCTGTGGGAGTCTCACTAATTAAGACTGAACCCTATGGGAGTCTCACTGATTAACACTGATCCCTGTGTGAGTCTCAGTGATTAACACTGAACCCTGTGGGAGTTTCACTGATTAACACTGAACCATATGGGAGTCTCACTGATTAACACTGAACCCTGTGGGAGTCTCACTGATTAACACTGAACCCTGTGGGAGTCTCACTGATTAACACTGAACCCTTTGGGAGTCTCGCTGATTAACACTGAACCCTATGGGAGTCTCACTGATTAACACTGAACCCTGTGGGAGTCTCAGTAATTAAGACTGAACCCTATGGGAGTCTCACTGATTAACACTGAACCCTGTGTGAGTCTCAGTGATTAACACTGAACCCTGTGGGAGTTTCATTGATTAACACTGAACCATATGGGAGTCTCACTGATTAACACTGAACCCTGTGGGAGTCTCACTGATTAACACTGAACCCTGTGGGAGTCTCACTGATTAACACTGAACCCTATGGGAGTCTCACTGATTAACACTGAACCCTGTGGGAGTCTCACTGATTAACACTGAACCCTGTGGGAGTCTCACTGATTAACACTGAACCCTATGGGAGTCTCACTGATTAACACTGATCCCTGTCGGAGTCTCACTGATTAACACTGAACCCTTTGGGAGTCTCGCTGATTAACACTGAACCCTATGGGAGTCTCACTGATTAACACTGAACCCTGTGGGAGTCTCACTAATTAAGACTGAACCCTATGGGAGTCTCACTGATTAACACTGAACCCTGTGTGAGTCTCAGTGATTAACACTGAACCCTGTGGGAGTTTCACTGATTAACACTGAACCATATGGGAGTCTCACTGATTAACACTGAACCCTGTGGGAGTCTCACTGATTAACACTGAACCCTGTGGGAGTCTCACTGATTAACACTGAACCCTATGGGAGTCTCAATGATTAACACTGAACCCTGTTGGAGTCTCACTGATTAACACTGTACCCTGTGGGATTCTCAGTGATTAACACTGAACCCTATGGGAGTCTCACTGATTAACACTGAACCCTGTGGGAGCCTCACTGATTAACACTGAACCCTATGGGAGTCTCACTGATTAACACTGATCCCTGTGTGAGTCTCAGTGATTAACACTGAACCCTGTGGGAGTTTCACTGATTAACACTGAACCATATGGGAGTCTCACTGATTAACACTGAACCCTGTGGGAGTCTCACTGATTAACACTGAACCCTGTGGGAGTCTCACTGATTAACACTGAACCCTATGGGAGTCTCACTGATTAACACTGAACCCTGTGGGAGTCTCACTAATTAAAACTGAACCCTATGGGAGTCTCACTGATTAATACTGATCCCTGTGTGAGTCTCACTGATTAACACTGAACCCTTTGGGATTCTCGCTGATTAACACTGAACCCTATGGGAGTCTCACTGATTAACACTGAACCCTGTGGGAGGCTCACTAATTAAGACTGAACCCTATGGGAGTCTCACTGATTAACATTGATCCCTGTGTGAGTCTCAGTGATTAACACTGAACCCTGTGGGAGTTTCACTGATTAACACTGAACCATATGGGAGTCTCACTGATTAACACTGAACCCTGTGGGAGTCTCACTGATTAACACTGAACCCTGTGGGAGTCTCACTGATTAACACTGAACCCTATGGGAGTCTCACTGATTAACACTGAACCCTGTGGGAGTCTCACTAATTAAGACTGAACCCTATGGGAGTCTCACTGATTAACACTGATCCCTGTGTGAGTCTCAGTGATTAACACTGAACCCTGTGGGAGTTTCACTGATTAACACTGAACCATATGGGAGTCTCACTGATTAACACTGAACCCTGTGGGAGTCTCACTGATTAACACTGAACCCTGTGGGAGTCTCACTGATTAACACTGAACCCTTTGGGAGTCTCGCTGATTAACACTGAACCCTATGGGAGTCTCACTGATTAACACTGAACCCTGTGGGAGTCTCAGTAATTAAGACTGAACCCTATGGGAGTCTCACTGATTAACACTGAACCCTGTGTGAGTCTCAGTGATTAACACTGAACCCTGTGGGAGTTTCACTGATTAACACTGAACCATATGGGAGTCTCACTGATTAACACTGAACCCTGTGGGAGTCTCACTGATTAACACTGAACCCTGTGGGAGTCTCACTGATTAACACTGAACCCTATGGGAGTCTCACTGATTAACACTGAACCCTGTGGGAGTCTCACTGATTAACACTGAACCCTGTGGGAGTCTCACTGATTAACACTGAACCCTGTGGGAGTCTCACTGATTAACACTGAACCCTGTCGGAGTCTCACTGATTAACACTGAACCCTTTGGGAGTCTCGCTGATTAACACTGAACCCTATGCGAGTCTCACTGATTAACACTGAACCCTGTGGGAGTCTCACTAATTAAGACTGAACCCTATGGGAGTCTCACTGATTAACACTGAACCCTGTGTGAGTCTCAGTGATTAACACTGAACCCTGTGGGAGTTTCACTGATTAACACTGAACCATATGGGAGTCTCACTGATTAACACTGAACCCTGTGGGAGTCTCACTGATTAACACTGAACCCTGTGGGAGTCTCACTGATTAACACTGAACCCTATGGGAGTCTCAATGATTAACACTGAACCCTGTTGGAGTCTCACTGATTAACACTGTACCCTGTGGGATTCTCAGTGATTAACACTGAACCCTATGGGAGTCTCACTGATTAACACTGAACCCTGTGGGAGCCTCACTGATTAACACTGAACCCTATGGGAGTCTCACTGATTAACACTGAACCCTCTGGGAGTCTCAGTGATTAACACTGAACCCTGTGGGAGTCTCACTGATTAACACTGAACACTATGGGAGTCTCACTGATTAACACAGAACCCTGTGGGAGTCTCACTGATTAACACTGATCCCTGTGGGAGTCTCACTGATTAACACTGAACCCTGTGGGAATCTCACTGATTAACACTGAACCCTGTGGGAGTCTCACTGATTAACATTGAACCCTATGGGAGTCTCACTGATTAACACTGAACCCTGTGGGAGTCTCAATGATTAACACTGAACCCTGTGGGAGTCTCACTGATTAACACTGAACCCTGTGGGAGTCTCACTGATTAACACTGAACCCTGTCGGAGTCTCACTGATTAACACTGAACCCTGTGAGAGTCTCACTGATTAACACTGAACCCTATGGGAGTCTCACTGATTAACACTGAACCCTATGGGAGTCTCACTGATTAACACTGAACCCTGTGGGAGTCTCACTAATTAAAACTGAACCCTATGGGAGTCTCACTGATTAATACTGATCCCTGTGTGAGTCTCACTGATTAACACTGAACCCTTTGGGATTCTCGCTGATTAACACTGAACCCTATGGGAGTCTCACTGATTAACACTGAACCCTGTGGGAGGCTCACTAATTAAGACTGAACCCTATGGGAGTCTCACTGATTAACATTGATCCCTGTGTGAGTCTCAGTGATTAACACTGAACCCTGTGGGAGTTTCACTGATTAACACTGAACCATATGGGAGTCTCACTGATTAACACTGAACCCTGTGGGAGTCTCACTGATTAACACTGAACCCTGTGGGAGTCTCACTGATTAACACTGAACCCTATGGGAGTCTCACTGATTAACACTGAACCCTGTGGGAGTCTCACTAATTAAGACTGAACCCTATGGGAGTCTCACTGATTAACACTGATCCCTGTGTGAGTCTCAGTGATTAACACTGAACCCTGTGGGAGTTTCACTGATTAACACTGAACCATATGGGAGTCTCACTGATTAACACTGAACCCTGTGGGAGTCTCACTGATTAACACTGAACCCTGTGGGAGTCTCACTGATTAACACTGAACCCTTTGGGAGTCTCGCTGATTAACACTGAACCCTATGGGAGTCTCACTGATTAACACTGAACCCTGTGGGAGTCTCAGTAATTAAGACTGAACCCTATGGGAGTCTCACTGATTAACACTGAACCCTGTGTGAGTCTCAGTGATTAACACTGAACCCTGTGGGAGTTTCACTGATTAACACTGAACCATATGGGAGTCTCACTGATTAACACTGAACCCTGTGGGAGTCTCACTGATTAACACTGAACCCTGTGGGAGTCTCACTGATTAACACTGAACCCTATGGGAGTCTCACTGATTAACACTGAACCCTGTGGGAGTCTCACTGATTAACACTGAACCCTGTGGGAGTCTCACTGATTAACACTGAACCCTGTGGGAGTCTCACTGATTAACACTGAACCCTGTCGGAGTCTCACTGATTAACACTGAACCCTTTGGGAGTCTCGCTGATTAACACTGAACCCTATGCGAGTCTCACTGATTAACACTGAACCCTGTGGGAGTCTCACTAATGAAGACTGAACCCTATGGGAGTCTCACTGATTAACACTGAACCCTGTGTGAGTCTCAGTGATTAACACTGAACCCTGTGGGAGTTTCACTGATTAACACTGAACCATATGGGAGTCTCACTGATTAACACTGAACCCTGTGGGAGTCTCACTGATTAACACTGAACCCTGTGGGAGTCTCACTGATTAACACTGAACCCTATGGGAGTCTCAATGATTAACACTGAACCCTGTTGGAGTCTCACTGATTAACACTGTACCCTGTGGGATTCTCAGTGATTAACACTGAACCCTATGGGAGTCTCACTGATTAACACTGAACCCTGTGGGAGCCTCACTGATTAACACTGAACCCTATGGGAGTCTCACTGATTAACACTGAACCCTCTGGGAGTCTCAGTGATTAACACTGAACCCTGTGGGAGTCTCACTGATTAACACTGAACACTATGGGAGTCTCACTGATTAACACAGAACCCTGTGGGAGTCTCACTGATTAACACTGATCCCTGTGGGAGTCTCACTGATTAACACTGAACCTTGTGGGAATCTCACTGATTAACACTGAACCCTGTGGGAGTCTCACTGATTAACATTGAACCCTATGGGAGTCTCACTGATTAACACTGAACCCTGTGGGAGTCTCAATGATTAACACTGAACCCTGTGGGAGTCTCACTGATTAACACTGAACCCTGTGGGAGTCTCACTGATTAACACTGAACCCTGTCGGAGTCTCACTGATTAACACTGAACCCTGTGAGAGTCTCACTGATTAACACTGAACCCTATGGGAGTCTCACTGATTAACACTGAACCCTATGGGAGTCTCACTGATTAACACTGAACCCTGTGGGAGTCTCACTAATTAAGACTGAACCCTATGGGAGTCTCACTGATTAACACTGATCCCTGTGTGAGTCTCAGTGATTAACACTGAACCCTGTGGGAGTTTCACTGATTAACACTGAACCATATGGGAGTCTCACTGATTAACACTGAACCCTGTGGGAGTCTCACTGATTAACACTGAACCCTGTGGGAGTCTCACTGATTAACACTGAACCCTTTGGGAGTCTCGCTGATTAACACTGAACCCTATGGGAGTCTCACTGATTAACACTGAACCCTGTGGGAGTCTCAGTAATTAAGACTGAACCCTATGGGAGTCTCACTGATTAACACTGAACCCTGTGTGAGTCTCAGTGATTAACACTGAACCCTGTGGGAGTTTCACTGATTAACACTGAACCATATGGGAGTCTCACTGATTAACACTGAACCCTGTGGGAGTCTCACTGATTAACACTGAACCCTGTGGGAGTCTCACTGATTAACACTGAACCCTATGGGAGTCTCACTGATTAACACTGAACCCTGTGGGAGTCTCACTGATTAACACTGAACCCTGTGGGAGTCTCACTGATTAACACTGAACCCTATGGGAGTCTCACTGATTAACACTGAACCCTGTCGGAGTCTCACTGATTAACACTGAACCCTTTGGGAGTCTCGCTGATTAACACTGAACCCTATGGGAGTCTCACTGATTAACACTGAACCCTGTGGGAGTCTCACTAATTAAGACTGAACCCTATGGGAGTCTCACTGATTAACACTGAACCCTGTGTGAGTCTCAGTGATTAACACTGAACCCTGTGGGAGTTTCACTGATTAACACTGAACCATATGGGAGTCTCACTGATTAACACTGAACCCTGTGGGAGTCTCACTGATTAACACTGAACCCTGTGGGAGTCTCACTGATTAACACTGAACCCTATGGGAGTCTCAATGATTAACACTGAACCCTGTTGGAGTCTCACTGATTAACACTGTACCCTGTGGGATTCTCAGTGATTAACACTGAACCCTATGGGAGTCTCACTGATTAACACTGAACCCTGTGGGAGCCTCACTGATTAACACTGAACCCTATGGGAGTCTCACTGATTAACACTGAACCCTCTGGGAGTCTCAGTGATTAACACTGAACCCTGTGGGAGTCTCACTGATTAACACTGAACCCTATGGGAGTCTCACTGATTAACACAGAACCCTGTGGGAGTCTCACTGATTAACACTGATCCCTGTGGGAGTCTCACTGATTAACACTGAACCCTGTGGGAATCTCACTGATTAACACTGAACCCTGTGGGAGTCTCACTGATTAACATTGAACCCTATGGGAGTCTCACTGATTAACACTGAACCCTGTGGGAGTCTCACTGATTAACACTGAACCCTGTGGGAGTCTCACTGATTAACACTGAACCCTGTGGGAGTCTCACTGATTAACACTGAACCCTGTCGGAGTCTCACTGATTAACACTGAACCCTGTGAGAGTCTCACTGATTAACACTGAACCCTATGGGAGTCTCACTGATTAACACTGAACCCTGTCGGAGTCTCACTGATTAACACTGAACCCTTTGGGAGTCTCGCTGATTAACACTGAACCCTATGGGAGTCTCACTGATTAACACTGAACCCTGTGGGAGTCTCACTAATTAAGACTGAACCCTATGGGAGTCTCAATGATTAACACTGAACCCTGTGTGATTCTCAGTGATTAACACTGAACCCTGTGGGAGTTTCACTGATTAACACTGAACCATATGGGAGTCTCACTGATTAACACTGAACCCTGTGGGAGTCTCACTGATTAACACTGAACCCTGTGGGAGTCTCACTGATTAACACTGAACCCTATGGGAGTCTCACTGATTAACACTGAACCCTGTGGGAGTCTCACTGATTAACACTGAACCCTGTGGGAGTCTCACTGATTAACACTGAACCCTATGGGAGTCTCACTGATTAACACTGAACCCTGTCGGAGTCTCACTGATTAACACTGAACCCTTTGGGAGTCTCGCTGATTAACACTGAACCCTATGGGAGTCTCACTGATTAACACTGAACCCTGTGGGAGTCTCACTAATTAAGACTGAACCCTATGGGAGTCTCACTGATTAACACTGAACCCTGTGTGATTCTCAGTGATTAACACTGAACCCTGTGGGAGTTTCACTGATTAACACTGAACCATATGGGAGTCTCACTGATTAACACTGAACCCTGTGGGAGTCTCACTGATTAACACTGAACCCTGTGGGAGTCTCACTGATTAACACTGAACCCTATGGGAGTCTCACTGATTAACACTGAACCCTGTGGGAGTCTCACTGATTAACACTGAACCCTGTGGGAGTCTCACTGATTAACACTGAACCCTATGGGAGTCTCACTGATTAACACTGAACCCTGTCGGAGTCTCACTGATTAACACTGAACCCTTTGGGAGTCTCGCTGATTAACACTGAACCCTATGGGAGTCTCACTGATTAACACTGAACCCTGTGGGAGTCTCACTAATTAAGACTGAACCCTATGGGAGTCTCACTGATTAACACTGAACCCTGTGTGAGTCTCAGTGATTAACACTGAACCCTGTCGGAGTTTCACTGATTAACACTGAACCATATGGGAGTCTCACTGATTAACACTGAACCCTGTGGGAGTCTCACTGATTAACACTGAACCCTGTGGGAGTCTCACTGATTAACACTGAACCCTATGGGAGTCTCAATGATTAACACTGAACCCTGTTGGAGTCTCACTGATTAACACTGTACCCTGTGGGATTCTCAGTGATTAACACTGAACCCTATGGGAGTCTCACTGATTAACACTGAACCCTGTGGGAGCCTCACTGATTAACACTGAACCCTATGGGAGTCTCACTGATTAACACTGAACCCTCTGGGAGTCTCAGTGATTAACACTGAACCCTGTGGGAGTCTCACTGATTAACACTGAACCCTGTGGGAGTCTCACTGATTAACACTGAACCCTATGGGAGTCTCAATGATTACCACTGAACCCTGTGGGAGTCTCGCTGATTAACACTGAACCCTGTGGGAGTCTCAGTGATTAACACTGAACCCTATGGTAGTCTCACTGATTAACACTGAACCCTGTGGGAGTCTCACTGATTAACACTGATCCCTATGGGAGTCTCACTGATTAACACTGAACCCTGTGGGAGTTTCACTGATTAACACTGAACCATATGTGAGTCTCACTGATTAATACTGAACCCTGTGGGAGTCTCACTGATTAACACTGAACCCTGTGGGAGTCTCACTGATTAACACTGAACCCTATGGGAGTCTCAATGATTAACACTGAACCCTGTGGGAGTCTAAATGATTAACACTGAACCCTGTGGGAGTCTCAGTGATTAACACTGAACCCTATGGGAGTCTCACTGATTAACACTGATCCCTGTGGGAGTCTCACTGATTAACACTGAACCCTATGGGAGTCTCACTGATTAACACTGAACCCTGTGGGAGTCTCACTGATTAACACTGAACCCTGTGGGAGTCTCACTGATTAACACTGAACCCTATGGGAGTCTCACTGATTAACACTGAACCCTGTCGGAGTCTCACTGATTAACACTGAACCCTTTGGGAGTCTCGCTGATTAACACTGAACCCTATGGGAGTCTCACTGATTAACACTGAACCCTGTGGGAGTCTCACTGATTAACACTGAACCCTGTGGGAGTCTCACTAATTAAGACTGAACCCTGTGTGAGTTTCACTGATTAACACTGAACCATATGGGAGTCTCACTGATTAACACTGAACCCTGTGGGAGTCTCACTGATTAACACTGAACCCTGTGGGAGTCTCACTGATTAACACTGAACCCTATTGGATTCTCAATGATTAACACTGAACCCTGTTGGAGTCTCACTGATTAACACTGTACCCTGTGGGATTCTCAGTGATTAACACTGAACCCTATGGGAGTCTCACTGATTAACACTGAACCCTGTGGGAGCCTCACTGATTAACACTGAACCCTATGGGAGTCTCACTGATTAACACAGAACCCTCTGGGAGTCTCACTGATTAACACTGAACCCTGTGGGAGTCTCACTGATTAACACTGAACCCTGTGGGAGTCTCACTGATTAACACAGAACCCTGTGGGAGTCTCACTGATTAACACAGAACCCTGTGGGAGTCTCACTGATTAACACAGAACCCTGTGGGAGTCTCACTGATTAACACTGATCCCTGTGGGAGTCTCACTGATTAACACTGAACCCTGTGGGAATCTCACTGATTAACACTGAACCCTGCGGGAGTCTCACTGATTAACACTGAACCCTGTGGGAGTCTCACTGATTAACACTGAACCCTGTGGGAGTCTCACTGATTAACACTGAACCCTGTGGGAGTCTCACTGATTAACACTGAACCCTGTCGGAGTCTCACTGATTAACACTGAACCCTGTCGGAGTCTCACTGATTAACACTGAACCCTGTGGGAGTCTCACTGATTAACACTGAACCCTATGGGAGTCTCACTGATTAACACTGAACCCTGTCGGAGTCTCACTGATTAACACTGAACCCTTTGGGAGTCTCGCTGATTAACACTGAACCCTATGGGAGTCTCACTGATTAACACTGAACCCTGTGGGAGTCTCACTAATTAAGACTGAACCCTATGGGAGTCTCACTGATTAACACTGAACCCTGTGTGAGTCTCACTGATTAACACTGAACCCTGTGGGAGTTTCACTGATTAACACAGAACCCTGTGGGAGTCTCACTGATTAACACAGAACCCTGTGGGAGTCTCACTGATTAACACTGATCCCTGTGGGAGTCTCACTGATTAACAC
The DNA here is from genome assembly GCF_048934315.1 of Petromyzon marinus. Lineage (NCBI taxonomy): Eukaryota > Metazoa > Chordata > Hyperoartia > Petromyzontiformes > Petromyzontidae > Petromyzon > Petromyzon marinus. The sequence continues at coordinate 141,676 of NW_027423058.1, read as the reverse complement.
TGAACCCTGTGGGAATCTCACTGATTAACACTGAACCCTGCGGGAGTCTCACTGATTAACACTGAACCCTGTGGGAGTCTCACTGATTAACACTGAACCCTGTGGGAGTCTCACTGATTAACACTGAACCCTGTGGGAGTCTCACTGATTAACACTGAACCCTGTCGGAGTCTCACTGATTAACACTGAACCCTGTCGGAGTCTCACTGATTAACACTGAACCCTGTGGGAGTCTCACTGATTAACACTGAACCCTATGGGAGTCTCACTGATTAACACTGAACCCTGTCGGAGTCTCACTGATTAACACTGAACCCTTTGGGAGTCTCGCTGATTAACACTGAACCCTATGGGAGTCTCACTGATTAACACTGAACCCTGTGGGAGTCTCACTAATTAAGACTGAACCCTATGGGAGTCTCACTGATTAACACTGAACCCTGTGGGAGTCTCACTGATTAACACTGAACCCTGTGGGAGTCTCACTGATTAACACTGAACCCTTTGGGATTCTCGCTGATTAACACTGAACCCTATGGGAGTCTCACTGATTAACACTGAACCCTGTGGGAGTCTCACTAATTAAGACTGAACCCTATGGGAGTCTCACTGATTAACACTGATCCCTGTGTGAGTCTCAGTGATTAACACTGAAACCTGTGGGAGTTTCACTGATTAACACTGAACCATATGGGAGTCTCATTGATTAACACTGAACCCTGTGGGAGTCTCACTGATTAACACTGAACCCTGTGGGAGTCTCACTGATTAACACTGAACCCTATGGGAGTCTCAATGATTAACACTGAACCCTGTTGGAGTCTCACTGATTAACACTGTACCCTGTGGGATTCTCAGTGATTAACACTGAACCCTATGGGAGTCTCACTGATTAACACTGAACCCTGTGGGAGCCTCACTGATTAACACTGAACCCTATGGGAGTCTCACTGATTAACACTGAACCCTCTGGGAGTCTCAGTGATTAACACTGAACCCTGTGGGAGTCTCACTGATTAACACTGAACCCTATGGGAGTCTCACTGATTAACACAGAACCCTGTGGGAGTCTCACTGATTAACACTGATTCCTGTGGGAGTCTCACTGATTAACACTGAACCCTGTGGGAATCTCACTGATTAACACTGAACCCTGTGGGAGTCTCACTGATTAACATTGAACCCTATGGGAGTCTCACTGATTAACACTGAACCCTGTGGGAGTCTCACTGATTAACACTGAACCCTGTGGGAGTCTCACTGATTAACACTGAACCCTGTGGGAGTCTCACTGATTAACACTGAACCCTGTCGGAGTCTCACTGATTAACACTGAACCCTGTGGGAGTCTCACTGATTAACACTGAACCCTATGGGAGTCTCAATGATTAACACTGAACCCTGTCGGAGTCTCACTGATTAACACTGAACCCTTTGGGAGTCTCGCTGATTAACACTGAACCCTATGGGAGTCTCACTGATTAACACTGAACCCTGTGGGAGTCTCACTAATTAAGACTGAACCCTATGGGAGTCTCACTGATTAACACTGAACCCTGTGTGAGTCTCAGTGATTAACACTGAACCCTGTGGGAGTTTCACTGATTAACACTGAACCATATGGGAGTCTCACTGATTAACACTGAACCCTGTGGGAGTCTCACTGATTAACACTGAACCCTGTGGGAGTCTCACTGATTAACACTGAACCCTATGGGAGTCTCACTGATTAACACTGAACCCTGTGGGAGTCTCACTGATTAACACTGAACCCTGTGGGAGTCTCACTGATTAACACTGAACCCTATGGGAGTCTCACTGATTAACACTGAACCCTGTCGGAGTCTCACTGATTAACACTGAACCCTTTGGGAGTCTCGCTGATTAACACTGAACCCTATGGGAGTCTCACTGATTAACACTGAACCCTGTGGGAGTCTCACTAATTAAGACTGAACCCTATGGGAGTCTCACTGATTAACACTGAACCCTGTGTGAGTCTCAGTGATTAACACTGAACCCTGTCGGAGTTTCACTGATTAACACTGAACCATATGGGAGTCTCACTGATTAACACTGAACCCTGTGGGAGTCTCACTGATTAACACTGAACCCTGTGGGAGTCTCACTGATTAACACTGAACTCTATGGGAGTCTCAATGATTAACACTGAACCCTGTTGGAGTCTCACTGATTAACACTGTACCCTGTGGGATTCTCAGTGATTAACACTGAACCCTATGGGAGTCTCACTGATTAACACTGAACCCTGTGGGAGCCTCACTGATTAACACTGAACCCTATGGGAGTCTCACTGATTAACACTGAACCCTCTGGGAGTCTCAGTGATTAACACTGAACCCTGTGGGAGTCTCACTGATTAACACTGAACCCTATGGGAGTCTCACTGATTAACACAGAACCCTGTGGGAGTCTCACTGATTAACACTGATCCCTGTGGGAGTCTCACTGATTAACACTGAACCCTGTGGGAATCTCACTGATTAACACTGAACCCTGTGGGAGTCTCACTGATTAACACTGAACCCTATGGGAGTCTCACTGATTAACACTTAACCCTGTGGGAGTCTCACTGATTAACACTGAACCCTGTGGGAGTCTCACTGATTAACACTGAACCCTGTGGGAGTCTCACTGATTAACACTGAACCCTGTCGGAGTCTCACTGATTAACACTGAACCCTGTGGGAGTCTCACTGATTAACACTGAACCCTATGGGAGTCTCACTGATTAACACTGAACCCTGTCGGAGTCTCACTGATTAACACTGAACCCTTTGGAAGTCTCGCTGATTAACACTGAACCCTATGGGAGTCTCACTGATTAACACTGAACCCTGTGGGAGTCTCACTGATTAACACTGAACCCTGTGGGAGTCTCACTAATTAAGACTGAACCCTGTGTGAGTTTCACTGATTAACACTGAACCATATGGGAGTCTCACTGATTAACACTGAACCCTGTGGGAGTCTCACTGATTAACACTGAACCCTGTGGGAGTCTCACTGATTAACACTGAACCCTATTGGATTCTCAATGATTAACACTGAACCCTGTTGGAGTCTCACTGATTAACACTGTACCCTGTGGGATTCTCAGTGATTAACACTGAACCCTATGGGAGTCTCACTGATTAACACTGAACCCTGTGGGAGCCTCACTGATTAACACTGAACCCTATGGGAGTCTCACTGATTAACACAGAACCCTCTGGGAGTCTCACTGATTAACACTGAACCCTGTGGGAGTCTCACTGATTAACACTGAACCCTGTGGGAGTCTCACTGATTAACACAGAACCCTGTGGGAGTCTCACTGATTAACACAGAACCCTGTGGGAGTCTCACTGATTAACACAGAACCCTGTGGGAGTCTCACTGATTAACACTGATCCCTGTGGGAGTCTCACTGATTAACACTGAACCCTGTGGGAATCTCACTGATTAACACTGAACCCTGCGGGAGTCTCACTGATTAACACTGAACCCTGTGGGAGTCTCACTGATTAACACTGAACCCTGTGGGAGTCTCACTGATTAACACTGAACCCTGTGGGAGTCTCACTGATTAACACTGAACCCTGTCGGAGTCTCACTGATTAACACTGAACCCTGTCGGAGTCTCACTGATTAACACTGAACCCTGTGGGAGTCTCACTGATTAACACTGAACCCTATGGGAGTCTCACTGATTAACACTGAACCCTGTCGGAGTCTCACTGATTAACACTGAACCCTTTGGGAGTCTCGCTGATTAACACTGAACCCTATGGGAGTCTCACTGATTAACACTGAACCCTGTGGGAGTCTCACTAATTAAGACTGAACCCTATGGGAGTCTCACTGATTAACACTGAACCCTGTGTGAGTCTCACTGATTAACACTGAACCCTGTGGGAGTTTCACTGATTAACACAGAACCCTGTGGGAGTCTCACTGATTAACACAGAACCCTGTGGGAGTCTCACTGATTAACACTGATCCCTGTGGGAGTCTCACTGATTAACACTGAACCCTGTGGGAATCTCACTGATTAACACTGAACCCTGCGGGAGTCTCACTGATTAACACTGAACCCTGTGGGAGTCTCACTGATTAACACTGAACCCTGTGGGAGTCTCACTGATTAACACTGAACCCTGTGGGAGTCTCACTGATTAACACTGAACCCTGTCGGAGTCTCACTGATTAACACTGAACCCTGTCGGAGTCTCACTGATTAACACTGAACCCTGTGGGAGTCTCACTGATTAACACTGAACCCTATGGGAGTCTCACTGATTAACACTGAACCCTGTCGGAGTCTCACTGATTAACACTGAACCCTTTGGGAGTCTCGCTGATTAACACTGAACCCTATGGGAGTCTCACTGATTAACACTGAACCCTGTGGGAGTCTCACTAATTAAGACTGAACCCTATGGGAGTCTCACTGATTAACACTGAACCCTGTGGGAGTCTCACTGATTAACACTGAACCCTGTGGGAGTCTCACTGATTAACACTGAACCCTTTGGGATTCTCGCTGATTAACACTGAACCCTATGGGAGTCTCACTGATTAACACTGAACCCTGTGGGAGTCTCACTAATTAAGACTGAACCCTATGGGAGTCTCACTGATTAACACTGATCCCTGTGTGAGTCTCAGTGATTAACACTGAAACCTGTGGGAGTTTCACTGATTAACACTGAACCATATGGGAGTCTCATTGATTAACACTGAACCCTGTGGGAGTCTCACTGATTAACACTGAACCCTGTGGGAGTCTCACTGATTAACACTGAACCCTATGGGAGTCTCAATGATTAACACTGAACCCTGTTGGAGTCTCACTGATTAACACTGTACCCTGTGGGATTCTCAGTGATTAACACTGAACCCTATGGGAGTCTCACTGATTAACACTGAACCCTGTGGGAGCCTCACTGATTAACACTGAACCCTATGGGAGTCTCACTGATTAACACTGAACCCTCTGGGAGTCTCAGTGATTAACACTGAACCCTGTGGGAGTCTCACTGATTAACACTGAACCCTATGGGAGTCTCACTGATTAACACAGAACCCTGTGGGAGTCTCACTGATTAACACTGATTCCTGTGGGAGTCTCACTGATTAACACTGAACCCTGTGGGAATCTCACTGATTAACACTGAACCCTGTGGGAGTCTCACTGATTAACATTGAACCCTATGGGAGTCTCACTGATTAACACTGAACCCTGTGGGAGTCTCACTGATTAACACTGAACCCTGTGGGAGTCTCACTGATTAACACTGAACCCTGTGGGAGTCTCACTGATTAACACTGAACCCTGTCGGAGTCTCACTGATTAACACTGAACCCTGTGGGAGTCTCACTGATTAACACTGAACCCTATGGGAGTCTCAATGATTAACACTGAACCCTGTCGGAGTCTCACTGATTAACACTGAACCCTTTGGGAGTCTCGCTGATTAACACTGAACCCTATGGGAGTCTCACTGATTAACACTGAACCCTGTGGGAGTCTCACTAATTAAGACTGAACCCTATGGGAGTCTCACTGATTAACACTGAACCCTGTGTGAGTCTCAGTGATTAACACTGAACCCTGTGGGAGTTTCACTGATTAACACTGAACCATATGGGAGTCTCACTGATTAACACTGAACCCTGTGGGAGTCTCACTGATTAACACTGAACCCTGTGGGAGTCTCACTGATTAACACTGAACCCTATGGGAGTCTCACTGATTAACACTGAACCCTGTGGGAGTCTCACTGATTAACACTGAACCCTGTGGGAGTCTCACTGATTAACACTGAACCCTATGGGAGTCTCACTGATTAACACTGAACCCTGTCGGAGTCTCACTGATTAACACTGAACCCTTTGGGAGTCTCGCTGATTAACACTGAACCCTATGGGAGTCTCACTGATTAACACTGAACCCTGTGGGAGTCTCACTAATTAAGACTGAACCCTATGGGAGTCTCACTGATTAACACTGAACCCTGTGTGAGTCTCAGTGATTAACACTGAACCCTGTCGGAGTTTCACTGATTAACACTGAACCATATGGGAGTCTCACTGATTAACACTGAACCCTGTGGGAGTCTCACTGATTAACACTGAACCCTGTGGGAGTCTCACTGATTAACACTGAACTCTATGGGAGTCTCAATGATTAACACTGAACCCTGTTGGAGTCTCACTGATTAACACTGTACCCTGTGGGATTCTCAGTGATTAACACTGAACCCTATGGGAGTCTCACTGATTAACACTGAACCCTGTGGGAGCCTCACTGATTAACACTGAACCCTATGGGAGTCTCACTGATTAACACTGAACCCTCTGGGAGTCTCAGTGATTAACACTGAACCCTGTGGGAGTCTCACTGATTAACACTGAACCCTATGGGAGTCTCACTGATTAACACAGAACCCTGTGGGAGTCTCACTGATTAACACTGATCCCTGTGGGAGTCTCACTGATTAACACTGAACCCTGTGGGAATCTCACTGATTAACACTGAACCCTGTGGGAGTCTCACTGATTAACACTGAACCCTATGGGAGTCTCACTGATTAACACTTAACCCTGTGGGAGTCTCACTGATTAACACTGAACCCTGTGGGAGTCTCACTGATTAACACTGAACCCTGTGGGAGTCTCACTGATTAACACTGAACCCTGTCGGAGTCTCACTGATTAACACTGAACCCTGTGGGAGTCTCACTGATTAACACTGAACCCTATGGGAGTCTCACTGATTAACACTGAACCCTGTCGGAGTCTCACTGATTAACACTGAACCCTTTGGAAGTCTCGCTGATTAACACTGAACCCTATGGGAGTCTCACTGATTAACACTGAACCCTGTGGGAGTCTCACTAATTAAGACTGAACCCTATGGGAGTCTCACTGATTAACACTGAACCCTGTGTAAGTCTCAGTGATTAACACTGAACCCTGTGGGAGTTTCACTGATTAACACTGAACCATATGGGAGTCTCACTGATTAACACTGAACCCTGTGGGAGTCTCACTGATTAACACTGAACCCTGTGGGAGTCTCACTGATTAACACTGAACCCTATGGGAGTCTCAATGATTAACACTGAACCCTGTTGGAGTCTCACTGATTAACACTGTACCCTGTGGGATTCTCAGTGATTAACACTGATCCGTATGGGAGTCTCACTGATTAACACTGAACCCTGTGGGAGTTTCACTGATTAACACTGAACCATATGGGAGTCTCACTGATTAACACTGAACCCTGTGGGAGTCTCAGTGATTAAAACTGAACCCTATGGTAGTCTCACTGATTAACACTGAACCCTGTGGGAGTCTCAGTGATTAACACTGAACCCTATGTGAGTCTCAGTGATTAACACTGAACCCTGTGGGAGTTTCACTGGTTAACACTGAACCATATGGGAGTCTCACTGATTAACACTGAACCCTGAGGGAGTCTCACTGATTAACACTGTACCCTGTGGGAGTCTCACTGATTAACACTGATCACTATGGGAGTCTCACTGATTAACACTGAACCCTGTGGGAGTCTCAGTGATTAACACTGAACCCTATGTGAGTCTCAGTGATTAACACTGAACCCTGTGGGAGTTTCACTGATTAACACTGAACCCTGTGGGAGTCTCACTGATTAACACTGTACCCTGTGGGAGTCTCACTGATTAACACTGAACCCTATGGGAGTCTCAATGATTAACACTGAACCCTGTGGGAGTCTCACTGATTAACACTGAACCCTGTGGGAGTCTCAGTGATTAAAACTGAACCCTGTCGGAGTCTCACTGATTAACACTGAACCCTTTGGGAGTCTCTCTGATTAACACTGAACCCTATGGGAGTCTCACTGATTAACACTGAACCCTGTGGGAGTCTCACTGATTAACACTGAACCCTGTGGGAGTCTCACTGATTAACACTGAACCCTATGGGAGTCTCACTGATTAACACTGAACCCTGTCGGAGTCTCACTGATTAACACTGAACCCTGTCGGAGTCTCACTGATTAACACTGAACCCTGTGGGAGTCTCACTGATTAACACTGAACCCTATGGGAGTCTCAATGATTAACACTGAACCCTGTCGGAGTCTCTCTGATTAACACTGAACCCTATGGGAGTCTCACTGATTAACACTGAACCCTGTGGGAGTCTCACTGATTAACACTGAACCCTGTGGGAGTCTCACTGATTAACACTGAACCCTGTGGGAGTCTCACTGATTAACACTGAACCCTGTCGGAGTCTCACTGATTAACACTGAACCCTGTCGGAGTCTCACTGATTAACACTGAACCCTGTCGGAGTCTCACTGATTAACACTGAACCCTGTGGGAGTCTCACTGATTAACACTGAACCCTATGGGAGTCTCAATGATTAACACTGAACCCTGTCGGAGTCTCGCTGATTAACACTGAACCCTTTGGGAGTCTCGCTGATTAACACTGAACCCTATGGGAGTCTCACTGATTAACACTGAACCCTGTGGGAGTCTCACTAATTAAGACTGAACCCTATGGGAGTCTCACTGATTAACACTGAACCCTGTGTGAGTCTCAGTGATTAACACTGAACCCTGTGGGAGTTTCACTGATTAACACTGAACCATATGGGAGTCTCACTGATTAACACTGAACCCTGTGGGAGTCTCACTGATTAACACTGAACCCTATGGGAGTCTCACTGATTAACACTGAACCCTGTCGGAGTCTCACTGATTAACACTGAACCCTGTCGGAGTCTCACTGATTAACACTGAACCCTGTGGGAGTCTCACTGATTAACACTGAACCCTATGGGAGTCTCAATGATTAACACTGAACCCTGTCGGAGTCTCTCTGATTAACACTGAACCCTATGGGAGTCTCACTGATTAACACTGAACCCTGTGGGAGTCTCACTGATTAACACTGAACCCTGTGGGAGTCTCACTGATTAACACTGAACCCTGTGGGAGTCTCACTGATTAACACTGAACCCTGTCGGAGTCTCACTGATTAACACTGAACCCTGTCGGAGTCTCACTGATTAACACTGAACCCTGTCGGAGTCTCACTGATTAACACTGAACCCTGTGGGAGTCTCACTGATTAACACTGAACCCTATGGGAGTCTCAATGATTAACACTGAACCCTGTCGGAGTCTCGCTGATTAACACTGAACCCTTTGGGAGTCTCGCTGATTAACACTGAACCCTATGGGAGTCTCACTGATTAACACTGAACCCTGTGGGAGTCTCACTAATTAAGACTGAACCCTATGGGAGTCTCACTGATTAACACTGAACCCTGTGTGAGTCTCAGTGATTAACACTGAACCCTGTGGGAGTTTCACTGATTAACACTGAACCATATGGGAGTCTCACTGATTAACACTGAACCCTGTGGGAGTCTCACTGATTAACACTGAACCCTGTGGGAGTCTCACTGATTAACACTGAACCCTATGGGAGTCTCACTGATTAACACTGAACCCTGTGGGAGTCTCACTGATTAACACTGAACCCTGTGGGAGTCTCACTGATTAACACTGAACCCTATGGGAGTCTCACTGATTAACACAAGAACCCTGTCGGAGTCTCACTGATTAACACTGAACCCTTTGGGAGTCTCGCTGATTAACACTGAACCCTATGGGAGTCTCACTGATTAACACTGAACCCTGTGGGAGTCTCACTAATTAAGACTGAACCCTATGGGAGTCTCACTGATTAACACTGAACCCTGTGTGAGTCTCAGTGATTAACACTGAACCCTGTCGGAGTTTCACTGATTAACACTGAACCATATGGGAGTCTCACTGATTAACACTGAACCCTGTGGGAGTCTCACTGATTAACACTGAACCCTGTGGGAGTCTCACTGATTAACACTGAACTCTATGGGAGTCTCAATGATTAACACTGAACCCTGTTGGAGTCTCACTGATTAACACTGTACCCTGTGGGATTCTCAGTGATTAACACTGAACCCTATGGGAGTCTCACTGATTAACACTGAACCCTGTGGGAGCCTCACTGATTAACACTGAACCCTATGGGAGTCTCACTGATTAACACTGAACCCTCTGGGAGTCTCAGTGATTAACACTGAACCCTGTGGGAGTCTCACTGATTAACACTGAACCCTATGGGAGTCTCACTGATTAACACAGAACCCTGTGGGAGTCTCACTGATTAACACTGATCCCTGTGGGAGTCTCACTGATTAACACTGAACCCTGTGGGAATCTCACTGATTAACACTGAACCCTGTGGGAGTCTCACTGATTAACACTGAACCCTATGGGAGTCTCACTGATTAACACTTAACCCTGTGGAAGTCTCACTGATTAACACTGAACCCTGTGGGAGTCTCACTGATTAACACTGAACCCTGTGGGAGTCTCACTGATTAACACTGAACCCTGTCGGAGTCTCACTGATTAACACTGAACCCTGTGGGAGTCTCACTGATTAACACTGAACCCTATGGGAGTCTCACTGATTAACACTGAACCCTGTCGGAGTCTCACTGATTAACACTGAACCCTTTGGAAGTCTCGCTGATTAACACTGAACCCTATGGGAGTCTCACTGATTAACACTGAACCCTGTGGGAGTCTCACTAATTAAGACTGAACCCTATGGGAGTCTCACTGATTAACACTGAACCCTGTGTAAGTCTCAGTGATTAACACTGAACCCTGTGGGAGTTTCACTGATTAACACTGAACCATATGGGAGTCTCACTGATTAACACTGAACCCTGTGGGAGTCTCACTGATTAACACTGAACCCTGTGGGAGTCTCACTGATTAACACTGAACCCTATGGGAGTCTCAATGATTAACACTGAACCCTGTTGGAGTCTCACTGATTAACACTGTACCCTGTGGGATTCTCAGTGATTAACACTGATCCGTATGGGAGTCTCACTGATTAACACTGAACCCTGTGGGAGTTTCACTGATTAACACTGAACCATATGGGAGTCTCACTGATTAACACTGAACCCTGTGGGAGTCTCAGTGATTAAAACTGAACCCTATGGTAGTCTCACTGATTAACACTGAACCCTGTGGGAGTCTCAGTGATTAACACTGAACCCTGTGGGAGTCTCACTGATTAACACTGAACCCTATGGGAGTCTCAATGATTAACACTGAACCCTGTTGGAGTCTCACTGATTAACACTGTACCCTGTGGGATTCTCAGTGATTAACACTGATCCGTATGGGAGTCTCACTGATTAACACTGAACCCTGTGGGAGTTTCACTGATTAACACTGAACCATATGGGAGTCTCACTGATTAACACTGAACCCTGTGGGAGTCTCAGTGATTAAAACTGAACCCTATGGTAGTCTCACTGATTAACACTGAACCCTGTGGGAGTCTCAGTGATTAACACTGAACCCTGTGGGAGTTTCACTGGTTAACACTGAACCATATGGGAGTCTCACTGATTAACACTGAACCCTGAGGGAGTCTCACTGATTAACACTGTACCCTGTGGGAGTCTCACTGATTAACACTGATCCCTATGGGAGTCTCACTGATTAACACTGAACCCTGTGGGAGTCTCAGTGATTAACACTGAACCCTATGTGAGTCTCAGTGATTAACACTGAACCCTGTGGGAGTTTCACTGATTAACACTAAACCCTGTGGGAGTCTCACTGATTAACACTGTACCCTGTGGGAGTCTCACTGATTAACACTGAACCCTATGGGAGTCTCAATGATTAACACTGAACCCTGTGGGAGTCTCACTGATTAACACTGAACCCTGTGGGAGTCTCAGTGATTAAAACTGAACCCTGTCGGAGTCTCACTGATTAACACTGAACCCTTTGGGAGTCTCTCTGATTAACACTGAACCCTATGGGAGTCTCACTGATTAACACTGAACCCTGTGGGAGTCTCACTGATTAACACTGAACCCTGTGGGAGTCTCACTGATTAACACTGAACCCTATGGGAGTCTCACTGATTAACACTGAACCCTGTCGGAGTCTCACTGATTAACACTGAACCCTTTGGGAGTCTCGCTGATTAACACTGAACCCTATGGGAGTCTCACTGATTAACACTGAACCGTGTGGGAGTCTCACTAATTAAGACTGAACCCTATGGGAGTCTCAGTGATTAACACTGAACCCTATGTGAGTCTCAGTGATTGACACTGAACCCTGTGGGAGTCTCACTGATTAACACTGAACCCTATGGGAGTCTCACTGATTAACACTGAACCCTGTGGGAGTCTCACTGATTAACACTGAACCCTGTGGGAGTCTCACTGATTAACACTGAACCCTATGGGAGTCTCACTGATTAACACAAGAACCCTGTCGGAGTCTCACTGATTAACACTGAACCCTTTGGGAGTCTCGCTGATTAACACTGAACCCTATGGGAGTCTCACTGATTAACACTGAACCCTGTGGGAGTCTCACTAATTAAGACTGAACCCTATGGGAGTCTCACTGATTAACACTGAACCCTGTGTGAGTCTCAGTGATTAACACTGAACCCTGTCGGAGTTTCACTGATTAACACTGAACCATATGGGAGTCTCACTGATTAACACTGAACCCTGTGGGAGTCTCACTGATTAACACTGAACCCTGTGGGAGTCTCACTGATTAACACTGAACTCTATGGGAGTCTCAATGATTAACACTGAACCCTGTTGGAGTCTCACTGATTAACACTGTACCCTGTGGGATTCTCAGTGATTAACACTGAACCCTATGGGAGTCTCACTGATTAACACTGAACCCTGTGGGAGCCTCACTGATTAACACTGAACCCTATGGGAGTCTCACTGATTAACACTGAACCCTCTGGGAGTCTCAGTGATTAACACTGAACCCTGTGGGAGTCTCACTGATTAACACTGAACCCTATGGGAGTCTCACTGATTAACACAGAACCCTGTGGGAGTCTCACTGATTAACACTGATCCCTGTGGGAGTCTCACTGATTAACACTGAACCCTGTGGGAATCTCACTGATTAACACTGAACCCTGTGGGAGTCTCACTGATTAACACTGAACCCTATGGGAGTCTCACTGATTAACACTTAACCCTGTGGAAGTCTCACTGATTAACACTGAACCCTGTGGGAGTCTCACTGATTAACACTGAACCCTGTGGGAGTCTCACTGATTAACACTGAACCCTGTCGGAGTCTCACTGATTAACACTGAACCCTGTGGGAGTCTCACTGATTAACACTGAACCCTATGGGAGTCTCACTGATTAACACTGAACCCTGTCGGAGTCTCACTGATTAACACTGAACCCTTTGGAAGTCTCGCTGATTAACACTGAACCCTATGGGAGTCTCACTGATTAACACTGAACCCTGTGGGAGTCTCACTAATTAAGACTGAACCCTATGGGAGTCTCACTGATTAACACTGAACCCTGTGTAAGTCTCAGTGATTAACACTGAACCCTGTGGGAGTTTCACTGATTAACACTGAACCATATGGGAGTCTCACTGATTAACACTGAACCCTGTGGGAGTCTCACTGATTAACACTGAACCCTGTGGGAGTCTCACTGATTAACACTGAACCCTATGGGAGTCTCAATGATTAACACTGAACCCTGTTGGAGTCTCACTGATTAACACTGTACCCTGTGGGATTCTCAGTGATTAACACTGATCCGTATGGGAGTCTCACTGATTAACACTGAACCCTGTGGGAGTTTCACTGATTAACACTGAACCATATGGGAGTCTCACTGATTAACACTGAACCCTGTGGGAGTCTCAGTGATTAAAACTGAACCCTATGGTAGTCTCACTGATTAACACTGAACCCTGTGGGAGTCTCAGTGATTAACACTGAACCCTGTGGGAGTCTCACTGATTAACACTGAACCCTATGGGAGTCTCAATGATTAACACTGAACCCTGTTGGAGTCTCACTGATTAACACTGTACCCTGTGGGATTCTCAGTGATTAACACTGATCCGTATGGGAGTCTCACTGATTAACACTGAACCCTGTGGGAGTTTCACTGATTAACACTGAACCATATGGGAGTCTCACTGATTAACACTGAACCCTGTGGGAGTCTCAGTGATTAAAACTGAACCCTATGGTAGTCTCACTGATTAACACTGAACCCTGTGGGAGTCTCAGTGATTAACACTGAACCCTGTGGGAGTTTCACTGGTTAACACTGAACCATATGGGAGTCTCACTGATTAACACTGAACCCTGAGGGAGTCTCACTGATTAACACTGTACCCTGTGGGAGTCTCACTGATTAACACTGATCCCTATGGGAGTCTCACTGATTAACACTGAACCCTGTGGGAGTCTCAGTGATTAACACTGAACCCTATGTGAGTCTCAGTGATTAACACTGAACCCTGTGGGAGTTTCACTGATTAACACTAAACCCTGTGGGAGTCTCACTGATTAACACTGTACCCTGTGGGAGTCTCACTGATTAACACTGAACCCTATGGGAGTCTCAATGATTAACACTGAACCCTGTGGGAGTCTCACTGATTAACACTGAACCCTGTGGGAGTCTCAGTGATTAAAACTGAACCCTGTCGGAGTCTCACTGATTAACACTGAACCCTTTGGGAGTCTCTCTGATTAACACTGAACCCTATGGGAGTCTCACTGATTAACACTGAACCCTGTGGGAGTCTCACTGATTAACACTGAACCCTGTGGGAGTCTCACTGATTAACACTGAACCCTATGGGAGTCTCACTGATTAACACTGAACCCTGTCGGAGTCTCACTGATTAACACTGAACCCTTTGGGAGTCTCGCTGATTAACACTGAACCCTATGGGAGTCTCACTGATTAACACTGAACCGTGTGGGAGTCTCACTAATTAAGACTGAACCCTATGGGAGTCTCAGTGATTAACACTGAACCCTATGTGAGTCTCAGTGATTGACACTGAACCCTGTGGGAGTCTCACTGATTAACACTGAACCCTATGGGAGTCTCACTGATTAACACTGAACCCTGTCGGAGTCTCACTGATTAACACTGAACCCTTTGGGAGTCTCGCTGATTAACACTGAACCCTATGGGAGTCTCACTGATTAACACTGAACCCTGTGGGAGTCTCACTAATTAAGACTGAACCCTATGGGAGTCTCACTGATTAACACTGAACCCTGTGTGAGTCTCAGTGATTAACACTGAACCCTGGGGGAGTTTCACTGATTAACACTGAACCATATGGGAGTCTCACTGATTAACACTGAACCCTGTGGGAGTCTCACTGATTAACACTGAACCCTGTGGGAGTCTCATTGATTAACACTGAACCCTATGGGAGTCTCAATGATTAACACTGAACCCTGTTGGAGTCTCACTGATTAACACAGTACCCTGTGGGATTCTCAGTGATTAACACTGAACCCTATGGGAGTCTCACTGATTAACACTGAACCCTGTGGGAGCCTCACTGATTAACACTGAACCCTATGGGAGTCTCACTGATTAACACTGAACCCTCTGGGAGTCTCAGTGATTAACACTGAACCCTGTGGGAGTCTCACTGATTAACATTGAACCCTATGGGAGTCTCACTGATTAACACAGAACCCTGTGGGAGTCTCACTGATTAACACAGAACCCTGTGGGAGTCTCACTGATTAACACTGATCCCTGTGGGAGTCTCACTGATTAACACTGAACCCTGTGGGAATCTCACTGATTAACACTGAACCCTGTGGGAGTCTCACTGATTAACACTGAACCCTGTGGGAGTCTCACTGATTAACACTGAACCCTGTGGGAGTCTCACTGATTAACACTGAACCCTGTGGGAGTCTCACTGATTAACACTGAACCCTGTGGGTGTCTCACTGATTAACACTGAACCCTGTCGGAGTCTCACTGATTAACACTGAACCCTGTGGGAGTCTCACTGATTAACACTGAACCCTATGGGAGTCTCACTGATTAACACTGAACCCTGTTGGAGTCTCACTGATTAACACTGAACCCTTTGGGAGTCTCGCTGATTAACACTGAACCCTATGGGAGTCTCACTGATTAACACTGAACCCTGTGGGAGTCTCACTAATTAAGACTGAACCCTATGGGAGTCTCACTGATTAACACTGAACCTTGTGTGAGTCTCAGTGATTAACACTGAACCCTGTGGGAGTTTCACTGATTAACACTGAACCCTGTGGGAGTCTCACTGATTAACACTGAACCCTGTGGGAGTCTCACTGATTAACACTGAACCCTATGGGAGTCTCACTGATTAACACAGAACCCTGTGGGAGTCTCACTGATTAACACTGAACCCTATGGGAGTCTCACTGATTAACACTGAACCCTATGGGAGTCTCACTGATTAACACTGAACCCTGTGGGAGTCTCGCTGATTAACACTGAACCCTATGGGAGTCTCACTGATTAACACTGAACCCTGTGGGAGTCTCACTAATTAAGACTGAACCCTATGGGAGTCTCACTGATTAACACTGAACCCTGTGTGAGTCTCACTGATTAACACTGAACCCTCTGGGAGTCTCAGTGATTAACACTGAACCCTGTGGGAGTCTCACTGATTAACACTGAACCCTATGGGAGTCTCACTGATTAACACAGAACCCTGTGGGAGTCTCACTGATTAACACTGATCCCTGTGGGAGTCTCACTGATTAACACTGAACCCTGTGGGAATCTCACTGATTAACACTGAACCCTGTGGGAGTCTCACTGATTAACACTGAACCCTATGGGAGTCTCACTGATTAACACTTAACCCTGTGGGAGTCTCACTGATTAACACTGAACCCTGTGGGAGTCTCACTGATTAACACTGAACCCTGTGGGAGTCTCACTGATTAACACTGAACCCTGTCGGAGTCTCACTGATTAACACTGAACCCTGTGGGAGTCTCACTGATTAACACTGAACCCTATGGGAGTCTCACTGATTAACACTGAACCCTGTCGGAGTCTCACTGATTAACACTGAACCCTTTGGAAGTCTCGCTGATTAACACTGAACCCTATGGGAGTCTCACTGATTAACACTGAACCCTGTGGGAGTCTCACTAATTAAGACTGAACCCTATGGGAGTCTCACTGATTAACACTGAACCCTGTGTAAGTCTCAGTGATTAACACTGAACCCTGTGGGAGTTTCACTGATTAACACTGAACCATATGGGAGTCTCACTGATTAACACTGAACCCTGTGGGAGTCTCACTGATTAACACTGAACCCTGTGGGAGTCTCACTGATTAACACTGAACCCTATGGGAGTCTCAATGATTAACACTGAACCCTGTTGGAGTCTCACTGATTAACACTGTACCCTGTGGGATTCTCAGTGATTAACACTGATCCGTATGGGAGTCTCACTGATTAACACTGAACCCTGTGGGAGTTTCACTGATTAACACTGAACCATATGGGAGTCTCACTGATTAACACTGAACCCTGTGGGAGTCTCAGTGATTAAAACTGAACCCTATGGTAGTCTCACTGATTAACACTGAACCCTGTGGGAGTCTCAGTGATTAACACTGAACCCTATGTGAGTCTCAGTGATTAACACTGAACCCTGTGGGAGTTTCACTGGTTAACACTGAACCATATGGGAGTCTCACTGATTAACACTGAACCCTGAGGGAGTCTCACTGATTAACACTGTACCCTGTGGGAGTCTCACTGATTAACACTGATCCCTATGGGAGTCTCACTGATTAACACTGAACCCTGTGGGAGTCTCAGTGATTAACACTGAACCCTATGTGAGTCTCAGTGATTAACACTGAACCCTGTGGGAGTTTCACTGATTAACACTGAACCCTGTGGGAGTCTCTCTGATTAACACTGAACCCTATGGGAGTCTCACTGATTAACACTGAACCCTGTGGGAGTCTCACTGATTAACACTGCACCCTGTGGGAGTCTCACTGATTAACACTGAACCCTATTGGAGTCTCACTGATTAACACTGAACCCTGTCGGAGTCTCACTGATTAACACTGAACCCTTTGGGAGTCTCGCTGATTAACACTGAACCCTATGGGAGTCTCACTGATTAACACTGAACCGTGTGGGAGTCTCACTAATTAAGACTGAACCCTATGGGAGTCTCAGTGATTAACACTGAACCCTATGTGAGTCTCAGTGATTGACACTGAACCCTGTGGGAGTTTCACTGATTAACACTGAACCATATGGGAGTCTCACTGATTAACACTGAACCCTGTGGGAGTCTCACTGATTAACACTGAACCCTATGGGAGTCTCACTGATTAACACTGAACCCTGTCGGAGTCTCACTGATTAACACTGAACCCTTTGGGAGTCTCGCTGATTAACACTGAACCCTATGGGAGTCTCACTGATTAACACTGAACCCTGTGGGAGTCTCACTAATTAAGACTGAACCCTATGGGAGTCTCACTGATTAACACTGAACCCTGTGTGAGTCTCAGTGATTAACACTGAACCCTGGGGGAGTTTCACTGATTAACACTGAACCATATGGGAGTCTCACTGATTAACACTGAACCCTGTGGGAGTCTCACTGATTAACACTGAACCCTGTGGGAGTCTCATTGATTAACACTGAACCCTATGGGAGTCTCAATGATTAACACTGAACCCTGTTGGAGTCTCACTGATTAACACAGTACCCTGTGGGATTCTCAGTGATTAACACTGAACCCTATGGGAGTCTCACTGATTAACACTGAACCCTGTGGGAGCCTCACTGATTAACACTGAACCCTATGGGAGTCTCACTGATTAACACTGAACCCTCTGGGAGTCTCAGTGATTAACACTGAACCCTGTGGGAGTCTCACTGATTAACATTGAACCCTATGGGAGTCTCACTGATTAACACTGAACCCTGTGGGAGCCTCACTGATTAACACTGAACCCTATGGGAGTCTCACTGATTAACACTGAACCCTCTGGGAGTCTCAGTGATTAACACTGAACCCTGTGGGAGTCTCACTGATTAACACTGAACCCTATGGGAGTCTCACTGATTAACACAGAACCCTGTGGGAGTCTCACTGATTAACACAGAACCCTGTGGGAGTCTCACTGATTAACACTGAACCCTGTGGGAGTCTCACTGATTAACACTGAACCCTATGGGAGTCTCACTGATTAACACTGAACCCTGTCGGAGTCTCACTGATTAACACTGAACCCTTTGGGAGTCTCACTGATTAACACTGAACCCTATGGGAGTCTCACTGATTAACACTGAACCCTGTGGGAGTCTCACTAATTAAGACTGAACCCTTTGGGAGTCTCGCTGATTAACACTGAACCCTATGGGAGTTTCACTGATTAACACTGAACCATATGGGAGTCTCACTGATTAACACTGAACCCTGTGGGAGTCTCACTGATTAACACTGTACCCTGAGGGAGTTTCACTGATTAACACTGAACCATATGGGAGTCTCACTGATTAACACTGAACCCTGTGGGAGTCTCACTGATTAACACTGTACCCTGAGGGAGTCTCACTGATTAACACTGAATCCTATGGGAGTCTCAATGATTAACACTGAACCCTGTGGGTGTCTCACTGATTAACACTGAACCCTGTCAGAGTCTCACTGATTAACACTGAACCCTGTGGGAGTCTCACTGATTAACACTGAACCCTATGGGAGTCTCACTGATTAACACTGAACCCTGTTGGAGTCTCACTGATTAACACTGAACCCTTTGGGAGTCTCGCTGATTAACACTGAACCCTATGGGAGTCTGACTGATTAACACTGAACCCTGTGGGAGTCTCACTAATTAAGACTGAACCCTATGGGAGTCTCACTGATTAACACTGAACCCTGTGTGAGTCTCAGTGATTAACACTGAACCCTCTGGGAGTCTCAGTGATTAACACTGAACCCTGTGGGAGTCTCACTGATTAACACTGAACCCTATGGGAGTCTCATTGATTAACACAGAACCCTGTGGGAGTCTCACTGATTAACACAGAACCCTGTGGGAGTCTCACTGATTAACACTGATCCCTGTGGGAGTCTCACTGATTAACACTGAACCCTGTGGGAATCTCACTGATTAACACTGAACCCTGTGGGAGTCTCACTGATTAACACTGAACCCTGTGGGAGTCTCACTGATTAACACTGAACCCTGTGGGAGTCTCACTGATTAACACTGAACCCTGTGGGAGTCTCACTGATTAACACTGAACCCTGTGGGTGTCTCACTGATTAACACTGAACCCTGTCGGAGTCTCACTGATTAACACTGAACCCTGTGGGAGTCTCACTGATTAACACTGAACCCTATGGGAGTCTCACTGATTAACACTGAACCCTGTTGGAGTCTCACTGATTAACACTGAACCCTTTTGGAGTCTCGCTGATTAACACTGAACCCTATGGGAGTCTCACTGATTAACACTGAACCCTGTGGGAGTCTCACTAATTAAGACTGAACCCTATGGGAGTCTCACTGATTAACACTGAACCCTGTGTGAGTCTCAGTGATTAACACTGAACCCTGTTGGAGTCTCACTGATTAACACTGTACCCTGTGGGATTCTCAGTGATTAACACTGAACCCTATGGGAGTCTCACTGATTAACACTGAACCCTGTGGGAGCCTCACTGATTAACACTGAACCCTATGGGAGTCTCACTGATTAACACTGAACCCTCTGGGAGTCTCAGTGATTAACACTGAACCCTGTGGGAGTCTCACTGATTAACACTGAACCCTATGGGAGTCTCACTGATTAACACAGAACCCTGTGGGAGTCTCACTGATTAACACAGAACCCTGTGGGAGTCTCACTGATTAACACTGAACCCTGTGGGAGTCTCACTGATTAACACTGAACCCTATGGGAGTCTCACTGATTAACACTGAACCCTGTCGGAGTCTCACTGATTAACACTGAACCCTTTGGGAGTCTCACTGATTAACACTGAACCCTATGGGAGTCTCACTGATTAACACAGAACCCTGTTGGAGTCTCACTGATTAACACTGAACCCTTTGGGAGTCTCGCTGATTAACACTGAACCCTATGGGAGTCTCACTGATTAACACTGAACCCTGTGGGAGTCTCACTGATTAACACTGAACCCTGTGGGAGTCTCACTGATTAACACTGTACCCTGAGGGAGTTTCACTGATTAACACTGAACCATATGGGAGTCTCACTGATTAACACTGAACCCTGTGGGAGTCTCACTGATTAACACTGTACCCTGAGGGAGTCTCACTGATTAACACTGAATCCTATGGGAGTCTCAATGATTAACACTGAACCCTGTGGGTGTCTCACTGATTAACACTGAACCCTGTCAGAGTCTCACTGATTAACACTGAACCCTGTGGGAGTCTCACTGATTAACACTGAACCCTATGGGAGTCTCACTGATTAACACTGAACCCTGTTGGAGTCTCACTGATTAACACTGAACCCTTTGGGAGTCTCGCTGATTAACACTGAACCCTATGGGAGTCTCACTGATTAACACTGAACCCTGTGGGAGTCTCACTAATTAAGACTGAACCCTATGGGAGTCTCACTGATTAACACTGAACCCTGTGTGAGTCTCAGTGATTAACACTGAACCCTGTGGGAGTTTCACTGATTAACACTGAACCCTGTGGGAGTCTCACTGATTAACACTGAACCCTGTGGGAGTCTCACTAATTAAGACTGAACCCTATGGGAGTCTCACTGATTAACACTGAACCCTGTGTGAGTCTCAGTGATTAACACTAAACCCTCTGGGAGTCTCAGTGATTAACACTGAACCCTGTGGGAGTCTCACTGATTAACACTGAACCCTATGGGAGTCTCATTGATTAACACAGAACCCTGTGGGAGTCTCACTGATTAACACAGAACCCTGTGGGAGTCTCACTGATTAACACTGATCCCTGTGGGAGTCTCACTGATTAACACTGAACCCTGTGGGAATCTCACTGATTAACACTGAACCCTGTGGGAGTCTCACTGATTAACACTGAACCCTGTGGGAGTCTCACTGATTAACACTGAACCCTGTGGGAGTCTCACTGATTAACACTGAACCCTGTGGGAGTCTCACTGATTAACACTGAACCCTGTGGGTGTCTCACTGATTAACACTGAACCCTGTCGGAGTCTCACTGATTAACACTGAACCCTGTGGGAGTCTCACTGATTAACACTGAACCCTATGGGAGTCTCACTGATTAACACTGAACCCTGTTGGAGTCTCACTGATTAACACTGAACCCTTTTGGAGTCTCGCTGATTAACACTGAACCCTATGGGAGTCTCACTGATTAACACTGAACCCTGTGGGAGTCTCACTAATTAAGACTGAACCCTATGGGAGTCTCACTGATTAACACTGAACCCTGTGTGAGTCTCAGTGATTAACACTGAACCCTGTTGGAGTCTCACTGATTAACACTGTACCCTGTGGGATTCTCAGTGATTAACACTGAACCCTATGGGAGTCTCACTGATTAACACTGAACCCTGTGGGAGCCTCACTGATTAACACTGAACCCTATGGGAGTCTCACTGATTAACACAGAACCCTGTGGGAGTCTCACTGATTAACACTGAACCCTGTGGGAGTCTCACTGATTAACACTGAACCCTATGGGAGTCTCACTGATTAACACTGAACCCTGTCGGAGTCTCACTGATTAACACTGAACCCTTTGGGAGTCTCACTGATTAACACTGAACCCTATGGGAGTCTCACTGATTAACACAGAACCCTGTTGGAGTCTCACTGATTAACACTGAACCCTTTGGGAGTCTCGCTGATTAACACTGAACCCTATGGGAGTCTCACTGATTAACACTGAACCCTGTGGGAGTCTCACTGATTAACACTGAACCCTGTGGGAGTCTCACTGATTAACACTGTACCCTGAGGGAGTTTCACTGATTAACACTGAACCATATGGGAGTCTCACTGATTAACACTGAACCCTGTGGGAGTCTCACTGATTAACACTGTACCCTGAGGGAGTCTCACTGATTAACACTGAATCCTATGGGAGTCTCAATGATTAACACTGAACCCTGTGGGTGTCTCACTGATTAACACTGAACCCTGTCAGAGTCTCACTGATTAACACTGAACCCTGTGGGAGTCTCACTGATTAACACTGAACCCTATGGGAGTCTCACTGATTAACACTGATCCCTGTTGGAGTCTCACTGATTAACACTGAACCCTTTGGGAGTCTCGCTGATTAACACTGAACCCTATGGGAGTCTCACTGATTAACACTGAACCCTGTGGGAGTCTCACTAATTAAGACTGAACCCTATGGGAGTCTCACTGATTAACACTGAACCCTGTGTGAGTCTCAGTGATTAACACTGAACCCTGTGGGAGTTTCACTGATTAACACTGAACCCTGTGGGAGTCTCACTGATTAACACTGAACCCTGTGGGAGTCTCACTGATTAACACTGAACCCTATGGGATTCTCAGTGATTAACACTGAACCCTATGGGAGTCTCACTGATTAACACTGAACCCTGTGGGAGCCTCACTGATTAACACTGAACCCTATGGGAGTCTCACTGATTAACACTGAACCCTCTGGGAGTCTCAGTGATTAACACTGAACCCTGTGGGAGTCTCACTGATTAACACTGAACCCTATGGGAGTCTCACTGATTAACACTGCACCCTGTGGGAGTCTCACTGATTAACACTGAACCCTGTGGGTGTCTCACTGATTAACACTGAACCCTGTCGGAGTCTCACTGATTAACACTGAACCCTGTGGGAGTCTCACTGATTAACACTGAACCCTGTGGGAGTCTCACTGATTAACACTGAACCCTATGGGAGTCTCACTGATTAACACTGAACCCTGTTGGAGTCTCACTGATTAACACTGAACCCTTTTGGAGTCTCGCTGATTAACACTGAACCCTATGGGAGTCTCACTGATTAACACTGAACCCTGTGGGAGTCTCACTAATTAAGACTGAACCCTATGGGAGTCTCACTGATTAACACTGAACCCTGTGTGAGTCTCAGTGATTAACACTGAACCCTGTTGGAGTCTCACTGATTAACACTGTACCCTGTGGGATTCTCAGTGATTAACACTGAACCCTATGGGAGTCTCACTGATTAACACTGAACCCTGTGGGAGCCTCACTGATTAACACTGAACCCTATGGGAGTCTCACTGATTAACACTGAACCCTCTGGGAGTCTCAGTGATTAACACTGAACCCTGTGGGTGTCTCACTGATTAACACTGAACCCTATGGGAGTCTCACTGATTAACACAGAACCCTGTGGGAGTCTCACTGATTAACACAGAACCCTGTGGGAGTCTCACTGATTAACACTGAACCCTGTGGGAGTCTCACTGATTAACACTGAACCCTATGGGAGTCTCACTGATTAACACTGAACCCTGTCGGAGTCTCACTGATTAACACTGAACCCTTTGGGAGTCTCACTGATTAACACTGAACCCTATGGGAGTCTCACTGATTAACACTGAACCCTGTGGGAGTCTCACTAATTAAGACTGAACCCTATGGGAGTCTCACTGATTAACACTGCACCCTGTGGGAGTTTCACTGATTAACACTGAACCATATGGGAGTCTCACTGATTAACACTGAACCCTGTGGGAGTCTCACTGATTAACACTGTACCCTGAGGGAGTTTCACTGATTAACACTGAACCATATGGGAGTCTCACTGATTAACACTGAACACTGTGGGAGTCTCACTGATTAACACTGTACCCTGAGGGAGTCTCACTGATTAACACTGAATCCTATGGGAGTCTCAATGATTAACACTGAACCCTGTGGGTGTCTCACTGATTAACACTGAACCCTGTCAGAGTCTCACTGATTAACACTGAACCCTGTGGGAGTCTCACTGATTAACACTGAACCCTATGGGAGTCTCACTGATTAACACTGAACCCTGTTGGAGTCTCACTGATTAACACTGAACCCTTTGGGAGTCTCGCTGATTAACACTGAACCCTATGGGAGTCTCACTGATTAACACTGAACCCTGTGGGAGTCTCACTAATTAAGACTGAACCCTATGGGAGTCTCACTGATTAACACTGAACCCTGTGTGAGTCTCAGTGATTAACACTGAACCCTGTGGGAGTTTCACTGATTAACACTGAACCCTGTGGGAGTCTCACTGATTAACACTGAACCCTGTGGGAGTCTCACTGATTAACACTGAACCCTATGGGAGTCTCACTGATTAACACTGAACCCTGTGGGAGTCTCACTAATTAAGACTGAACCCTATGGGAGTCTCACTGATTAACACTGAACCCTGTGGGAGTTTCACTGATTAACACTGAACCATATGGGAGTCTCACTGATTAACACTGAACCCTGTGGGAGTCTCACTGATTAACACTGTACCCTGAGGGAGTTTCACTGATTAACACTGAACCATATGGGAGTCTCACTGATTAACACTGAACCCTGTGGGAGTCTCACTGATTAACACTGTACCCTGAGGGAGTCTCACTGATTAACACTGAACCCTATGGGAGTCTCAATGATTAACACTGAACCCTGTGGGAGTCTCACTGATTAACACTGAACCCTGTGGGAGTCTCAGTGATTAAAACTGAACCCTATGGTAGTCTCACTGATTAACACTGAACCCTGTGGGAGTCTCACTGATTAACACTGAACCCTGTGGGTGTCTCACTGATTAACACTGAACCCTGTAGGAGTCTCACTGATTAACACTGAACCCTGTGGGAGTCTCACTGATTAACACTGAACCCTATGGGAGTCTCACTGATTAACACTGAACCCTGTTGGAGTCTCACTGATTAACACTGAACCCTTTGGGAGTCTCGCTGATTAACACTGAACCCTATGGGAGTCTCACTGATTAACACTGAACCCTGTGGGAGTCTCACTAATTAAGACTGAACCCTATGGGAGTCTCACTGATTAACACTGAACCCTGTGTGAGTCTCAGTGATTAACACTGAACCCTGTGGGAGTTTCACTGATTAACACTGAACCCTGTGGGAGTCTCACTGATTAACACTGAACCCTGTGGGAGTCTCACTGATTAACACTGAACCCTATGGGAGTCTCACTGATTAACACAGAACCCTGTGGGAGTCTCACTGATTAACACTGAACCCTGTGGGAGTCTCACTGATTAACACTGAACCCTATGGGAGTCTCACTGATTAACACTGAACCCTGTTGGAGTCTCACTGATTAACACTGAACCCTTTGGGAGTCTCACTAATTAACACTGAACCCTATGGGAGTCTCACTGATTAACACTGAACCCTGTGGGAGTCTCACTAATTAAGACTGAACCCTATGGGAGTCTCACTGATTAACACTGAACCCTGTGGGAGTTTCACTGATTAACACTGAACCATATGGGAGTCTCACTGATTAACACTGAACCCTGTGGGAGTCTCACTGATTAACACTGTACCCTGTGGGAGTCTCACTGATTAACACTGTACCCTGAGGGAGTCTCACTGATTAACACTGAACCCTATGGGAGTCTCAATGATTAACACTGAACCCTGTGGGTGTCTCACTGATTAACACTGAACCCTGTCGGAGTCTCACTGATTAACACTGAACCCTGTGGGAGTCTCACTGATTAACACTGAACCCTATGGGAGTCTCACTGATTAACACTGAACCCTGTTGGAGTCTCACTGATTAACACTGAACCCTTTGGGAGTCTCGCTGATTAACACTGAACCCTATGGGAGTCTCACTGATTAACACTGAACCCTGTGGGAGTCTCACTAATTAAGACTGAACCCTATGGGAGTCTCACTGATTAACACTGAACCCTGTGTGAGTCTCAGTGATTAACACTGAACCCTGTGGGAGTTTCACTGATTAACACTGAACCCTGTGGGAGTCTCACTGATTAACACTGAACCCTGTGGGAGTCTCACTGATTAACACTGAACCCTATGGGAGTCTCACTGATTAACACAGAACCCTGTGGGAGTCTCACTGATTAACACTGAACCCTGTGGGAGTCTCACTGATTAACACTGAACCCTATGGGAGTCTCACTGATTAACACTGAACCCTGTCGAAGTCTCACTGATTAACACTGAACCCTTTGGGAGTCTCACTGATTAACACTGAACCCTATGGGAGTCTCACTGATTAACACTGAACCCTGTGGGAGTCTCACTAATTAAGACTGAACCCTATGGGAGTCTCACTGATTAACACTGAACCCTGTGGGAGTTTCACTGATTAACACTGAACCATATGGGAGTCTCACTGATTAACACTGAACCCTGTGGGAGTGTCACTGATTAACACTGTACCCTGAGGGAGTTTCACTGATTAACACTGAACCATATGGGAGTCTCACTGATTAACACTGAACCCTGTGGGAGTCTCACTGATTAACACTGTACCCTGAGGGAGTCTCACTGATTAACACTGAACCCTATGGGAGTCTCAATGATTAACACTGAACCCTGTGGGAGTCTCACTGATTAACACTGAACCCTGTGGAAGTCTCAGTGATTAAAACTGAACCCTATGGTAGTCTCACTGATTAACACTGAACCCTGTGGGAGTCTCACTGATTAACACTGATCCCTATGGGAGTCTCACTGATTAACACTGAACCCTGTGGGAGTTTCACTGATTAACACTGAACCATATGGGAGTCTCACTGATTAACACTGAACCCTGTGGGAGTCTCAGTGATTAAAACTGAACCCTATGGTAGTCTCACTGATTAACACTGAACCCTGTGGGAGTCTCAGTGATTAACACTGAACCCTATGTGAGTCTCAGTGATTAACACTGAACCCTGTGGGAGTTTCACTGGTTAACACTGAACCATATGGGAGTCTCACTGATTAACACTGAACCCTGTGGGAGTCTCACTGATTAACACTGTACCCTGTGGGAGTCTCACTGATTAACACTGATCCCTATGGGAGTCTCACTGATTAACACTGAACCCTGTGGGAGTCTCAGTGATTAACACTGAACCCTATGTGAGTCTCAGTGATTAACACTGAACCCTGTGGGAGTTTCACTGATTAACACTGAACCCTGTGGGAGTCTCACTAATTAAGACTGAACCCTATGGGAGTCTCACTGATTAACACTGAACCCTGTGTGAGTCTCAGTGATTAACACTGAACCCTGGGGGAGTTTCACTGATTAACACTGAACCATATGGGAGTCTCACTGATTAACACTGAACCCTGTGGGAGTCTCACTGATTAACACTGAACCCTGTGGGAGTCTCACTGATTAACACTGAACCCTATGGGAGTCTCAATGATTAACACTGAACCCTGTTGGAGTCTCACTGATTAACACTGTACCCTGTGGGATTCTCAGTGATTAACACTGAACCCTATGGGAGTCTCACTGATTAACACTGAACCCTATGGGAGTCTCACTGATTAACACTGAACCCTGTGGGAGTCTCACTGATTAACACTGAACCCTTTGGGAGTCTCGCTAATTAACACTGAACCATATGGGAGTCTCACTGATTAACACTGAACCCTGTGGGAGTCTCACTAATTAAGACTGAACCCTATGGGAGTCTCACTGATTAACACTGAACCCTGTGTGAGTCTCAGTGATTAACACTGAACCCTGGGGGAGTTTCACTGATTAACACTGAACCATATGGGAGTCTCACTGATTAACACTGAACCCTGTGGGAGTCTCACTGATTAACACTGAACCCTGTGGGAGTCTCACTGATTAACACTGAACCCTATGGGAGTCTCAATGATTAACACTGAACCCTGTTGGAGTCTCACTGATTAACACTGTACCCTGTGGGATTCTCAGTGATTAACACTGAACCCTATGGGACTCTCACTGATTAACACTGAACCCTGTGGGAGCCTCACTGATTAACACTGAACCCTATGGGAGTCTCACTGATTAACACTGAACCCTCTGGGAGTCTCAGTGATTAACACTGAACCCTGTGGGAGTCTCACTGATTAACACTGAACCCTATGGGAGTCTCACTGATTAACACAGAACCCTGTGGGAGTCTCAATGATTAACACAGAACCCTGTGGGAGTCTCACTGATTAACACTGATCCCTGTGGGAGTCTCACTGATTAACACTGAACCCTGTGGGAATCTCACTGATTAACACTGAACCCTGTGGGAGTCTCACTGATTAACACTGAACCCTGTGGGAGTCTCACTGATTAACACTGAACCCTGTGGGAGTCTCACTGATTAACACTGAACCCTGTGGGAGTCTCACTGATTAACACTGAACCCTGTGGGTGTCTCACTGATTAACACTGAACCCTGTCGGAGTCTCACTGATTAACACTGAACCCTGTGGGAGTCTCACTGATTAACACTGAACCCTATGGGAGTCTCACTGATTAACACTGAACCCTGTTGGAGTCTCACTGATTAACACTGAACCCTTTGGGAGTCTCCCTGATTAACACTGAACCCTATGGGAGTCTCACTGATTAACACTGAACCCTGTGGGAGTCTCACTGATTAACACTGAACCCTATGGGAGTCTCACTGATTAACACAGAACCCTGTGGGAGTCTCACTGATTAACACTGAACCCTGTGGGAGTCTCACTGATTAACACTGAACCCTATGGGAGTCTCACTGATTAACACTGAACCCTGTCGGAGTCTCACTGATTAACACTGAACCCTTTGGGAGTCTCACTGATTAACACTGAACCCTATGGGAGTCTCACTGATTAACACTGAACCCTTTGGGAGTCTCACTGATTAACACTGAACCCTATGGGAGTCTCACTGATTAACACTGAACCCTGTGGGAGTTTCACTGATTAACACTGAACCATATGGGAGTCTCACTGATTAACACTGAACCCTGTGGGAGTCTCACTGATTAACACTGTACCCTGAGGGAGTTTCACTGATTAACACTGAACCCTGTGGGAGTCTCACTGATTAACACTGTACCCTGAGGGAGTTTCACTGATTAACACTGAACCATATGGGAGTCTCACTGATTAACACTGAACCCTGTGGGAGTCTCACTGATTAACACTGTACCCTGAGGGAGTCTCACTGATTAACACTGAACCCTATGGGAGTCTCAATGATTAACACTGAACCCTGTGGGTGTCTCACTGATTAACACTGAACCCTGTCGGAGTCTCACTGATTAACACTGAACCCTGTGGGAGTCTCACTGATTAACACTGAACCCTATGGGAGTCTCACTGATTAACACTGAACCCTGTTGGAGTCTCACTGATTAACACTGAACCCTTTGGGAGTCTCGCTGATTAACACTGAACCCTATGGGAGTCTCACTGATTAACACTGAACCCTGTGGGAGTCTCACTAATTAAGACTGAACCCTATGGGAGTCTCACTGATTAACACAGAACCCTGTGTGAGTCTCAGTGATTAACACTGAACCCTGTGGGAGTTTCACTGATTAACACTGAACCCTGTGGGAGTCTCACTGATTAACACTGAACCCTGTGGGAGTCTCACTGATTAACACTGAACCCTATGGGAGTCTCACTGATTAACACAGAACCCTGTGGGAGTCTCACTGATTAACACTGAACCCTGTGGGAGTCTCACTGATTAACACTGAACCCTATGGGAGTCTCACTGATTAACACTGAACGCTGTCGGAGTCTCACTGATTAACACTGAACCCTTTGGGAGTCTCACTGATTAACACTGAACCCTATGGGAGTCTCACTGATTAACACTGAACCCTGTGGGAGTCTCACTAATTAAGACTGAACCCTATGGGAGTCTCACTGATTAACACTGAACCCTGTGGGAGTTTCACTGATTAACACTGAACCATATGGGAGTCTCACTGATTAACACTGAACCCTGTGGGAGTCTCACTGATTAACACTGTACCCTGTGGGAGCCTCACTGATTAACACTGAACCCTATGGGAGTCTCACTGATTAACACTGAACCCTCTGGGAGTCTCAGTGATTAACACTGAACCCTGTGGGAGTCTCACTGATTAACACTGAATCCTATGGGAGTCTCACTGATTAACACAGAACCCTGTGGGAGTCTCACTGATTAACACAGAACCCTGTGGGAGTCTCACTGATTAAAACTGAACCCTATGGTAGTCTCACTGATTAACACTGAACCCTGTGGGAGTCTCACTGATTAACACTGAACCCTATGGGAGTCTCACTGATTAACACTGAACCCTGTTGGAGTCTCACTGATTAACACTGAACCCTTTGGGAGTCTCGCTGATTAACACTGAACCCTATGGGAGTCTCACTGATTAACACTGAACCCTGTGTGAGTCTCACTAATTAAGACTGAACCCTATGGGAGTCTCACTGATTAACACTGAACCCTGTGTGAGTCTCAGTGATTAACACTGAACCCTGTGGGAGTTTCACTGATTAACACTGAACCCTGTGGGAGTCTCACTGATTAACACTGAACCCTGTGGGAGTCTCACTGATTAACAATGAACCCTATGGGAGTCTCACTGATTAACACAGAACCCTGTGGGAGTCTCACTGATTAACACTGAACCCTGTGGGAGTCTCACTGATTAACACTGAACCCTTTGGGAGTCTCACTGATTTACACTGAACCCTATGGGAGTCTCACTGATTAACACTGAACCCTTTGGGAGTCTCACTAATTAAGACTGAACCCTATGGGAGTCTCACTGATTAACACTGAACCCTGTGTGAGTCTCACTAATTAAGACTGAACCCTATGGGAGTCTCACTGATTAACACTGAACCCTGTGGGAGTCTCACTGATTAACACTGAACCCTGTGGGAGTTTCACTGATTAACACTGAACCCTGTGGGAGTCTCACTGATTAACACTGAACCCTGTGGGAGTCTCACTGATTAACACTGAACCCTGTGGGAGTCTCACTGATTAACACTGAACCCTATGGGAGTCTCACTGATTAACACTGAACCCTGTCGGAGTCTCACTGATTAACACTGAACCCTGTGGGAGTCTCACTGATTAACACTGAACCCTATGGGAGTCTCACTGATTAACACTGAACCCTGTGGGAGTTTCACTGATTAACACTGAACCATATGGGAGTCTCACTGATTAACACTGAACCCTGTGGGAGTTTCACTGATTAACACTGAACCATATGGGAGTCTCACTGATTAACACTGAACCCTGTGGGAGTCTCACTGATTAACACTGTACCCTGAGGGAGTTTCACTGATTAACACTGAACCATATGGGAGTCTCACTGATTAACACTGAACCCTGTGGGAGTCTCACTGATTAACACTGTACCCTGAGGGAGTCTCACTGATTAACACTGTACCCTGAGGGAGTTTCACTGATTGGAGTCTCACTGATTAACACTGAACCCTTTGGGAGTCTCGCTGATTAACACTGAACCCTATGGGAGTCTCACTGATTAACACTGAACCCTGTGGGAGTCTCACTAATTAACACTGAACCCTGTGGGAGTCTCACTGATTAACACTGAACCCTATGGGAGTCTCACTGATTAACACTGAACCCTGTTGGAGTCTCACTGATTAACACTGAACCCTTTGGGAGTCTCGCTGATTAACACTGAACCCTATGGGAGTCTCACTGATTAACACTGAACCCTGTGGGAGTCTCACTAATTAAGACTGAACCCTATGGGAGTCTCACTGATTAACACTGAACCCTGTGTGAGTCTCAGTGATTAACACTGAACCCTGTGGGAGTTTCACTGATTAACACTGAACCCTGTGGGAGTCTCACTGATTAACACTGAACCCTGTGGGAGTCTCACTGATTAACACTGAACCCTATGGGAGTCTCACTGATTAACACAGAACCCTGTGGGAGTCTCACTGATTAACACTGAACCCTGTGGGAGTCTCACTGATTAACACTGAACCCTATGGGAGTCTCACTGATTAACACTGAACCCTGTCGGAGTCTCACTGATTAACACTGAACCCTTTGGGAGTCTCACTGATTAACACTGAACCCTATGGGAGTCTCACTGATTAACACTGAACCCTGTGGGAGTCTCACTAATTAAGACTGAACCCTATGGGAGTCTCACTGATTAACACTGAACCCTGTGGGAGTTTCACTGATTAACACTGAACCATATGGGAGTCTCACTGATTAACACTGAACCCTGTGGGAGTCTCACTGATTAACACTGTACCCTGAGGGAGTTTCACTGATTAACACTGAACCATATGGGAGTCTCACTGATTAACACTGAACCCTGTGGGAGTCTCACTGATTAACACTGTACCCTGAGGGAGTCTCACTGATTAACACTGAACCCTATGGGAGTCTCAATGATTAACACTGAACCCTGTGGGAGTCTCACTGATTAACACTGAACCCTGTGGGAGTCTCAGTGATTAAAACTGAACCCTATGGTAGTCTCACTGATTAACACTGAACCCTGTGGGAGTCTCATTGATTAACACTGAACCCTGTGGGTGTCTCACTGATTAACACTGAACCCTGTCGGAGTCTCACTGATTAACACTGAACCCTGTGGGAGTCTCACTGATTAACACTGAACCCTATGGGAGTCTCACTGATTAACACTGAACCCTGTTGGAGTCTCACTGATTAACACTGAACCCTTTGGGAGTCTCGCTGATTAACACTGAACCCTATGGGAGTCTCACTGATTAACACTGAACCCTGTGGGAGTCTCACTAATTAAGACTGAACCCTATGGGAGTCTCACTGATTAACACTGAACCCTGTGTGAGTCTCAGTGATTAACACTGAACCCTGTGGGAGTTTCACTGATTAACACTGAACCCTGTGGGAGTCTCACTGATTAACACTGAACCCTGTGGGAGTCTCACTGATTAACACTGAACCCTATGGGAGTCTCACTGATTAACACAGAACCCTGTGGGAGTCTCACTGATTAACACTGAACCCTGTGGGAGTCTCACTGATTAACACTGAACCCTATGGGAGTCTCACTGATTAACACTGAACCCTGTCGGAGTCTCATTGATTAACACTGAACCCTTTGGGAGTCTCACTGATTAACACTGAACCCTATGGGAGTCTCACTGATTAACACTGAACCCTGTGGGAGTCTCACTAATTAAGACTGAACCCTATGGGAGTCTCACTGATTAACACTGAACCCTGTGGGAGTTTCACTGATTAACACTGAACCATATGGGAGTCTCACTGATTAACACTGAACCCTGTGGGAGTCTCACTGATTAACACTGTACCCTGAGGGAGTTTCACTGATTAACACTGAACCATATGGGAGTCTCACTGATTAACACTGAACCCTGTGGGAGTCTCACTGATTAACACTGTACCCTGAGGGAGTCTCACTGATTAACACTGAACCCTATGGGAGTCTCAATGATTAACACTGAACCCTGTGGGTGTCTCACTGATTAACACTGAACCCTGTCGGAGTCTCACTGATTAACACTGCACCCTGTGGGAGTCTCACTGATTAACACTGAACCCTATGGGAGTCTCACTGATTAACACTGAACCCTGTTGGAGTCTCACTGATTAACACTGAACCCTTTGGGAGTCTCGCTGATTAACACTGAACCCTATGAGAGTCTCACTGATTAACACTGAACCCTGTGGGAGTCTCACTAATTAAGACTGAACCCTATGGGAGTCTCACTGATTAACACTGAACCCTGTGTGAGTCTCAGTGATTAACACTGAACCCTGTGGGAGTTTCACTGATTAACACTGAACCCTGTGGGAGTCTCACTGATTAACACTGAACCCTGTGGGAGTCTCACTGATTAACACTGAACCCTATGGGAGTCTCACTGATTAACACAGAACCCTGTGGGAGTCTCACTGATTAACACTGAACCCTGTGGGAGTCTCACTGATTAACACTGAACCCTATGGGAGTCTCACTGATTAACACTGAACCCTGTTGGAGTCTCACTGATTAACACTGAACCCTTTGGGAGTCTCACTGATTAACACTGAACCCTATGGGAGTCTCACTGATTAACACTGAACCCTGTGGGAGTCTCACTAATTAAGACTGAACCCTATGGGAGTCTCACTGATTAACACTGAACCCTGTGGGAGTTTCACTGATTAACACTGAACCATATGGGAGTCTCACTGATTAACACTGAACCCTGTGGGAGTCTCACTGATTAACACTGTACCCTGAGGGAGTTTCACTGATTAACACTGAACCATATGGGAGTCTCACTGATTAACACTGAACCCTGTGGGAGTCTCACTGATTAACACTGTACCCTGAGGGAGTCTCACTGATTAACACTGAACCCTATGGGAGTCTCAATGATTAACACTGATCCCTGTGGGAGTCTCACTGATTAACACTGAACCCTGTGGGAGTCTCAGTGATTAAAACTGAACCCTATGGTAGTCTCACTGATTAACACTGAACCCTGTGGGAGTCTCACTGATTAACACTGATCCCTATGGGAGTCTCACTGATTAACACTGAACCCTGTGGGAGTTTCACTGATTAACACTGAACCATATGGGAGTCTCACTGATTAACACTGAACCCTGTGGGAGTCTCAGTGATTAAAACTGAACCCTATGGTAGTCTCACTGATTAACACTGAACCCTGTGGGAGTCTCAGTGATTAACACTGAACCCTATGTGAGTCTCAGTGATTAACACTGAACCCTGTGGGAGTTTCACTGGTTAACACTGAACCATATGGGAGTCTCACTGATTAACACTGAACCCTGTGGGAGTCTCACTGATTAACACTGTACCCTGTGGGAGTCTCACTGATTAACATTGATCCCTATGGGAGTCTCACTGATTAACACTGAACCCTGTGGGAGTCTCAGTGATTAACACTGAACCCTATGTGAGTCTCAGTGATTAACACTGAACCCTGTGGGAGTTTCACTGATTAACACTGAACCCTGTGGGAGTCTCACTGATTAACACTGTACCCTGTGGGAGTCTCACTGATTAACACTGAACCCTATGGGAGTCTCAATGATTAACACTGAACCCTGTGGGAGTCTCACTGATTAACACTGAACCCTGTGGGAGTCTCAGTGATTAAAACTGAACCCTGTCGGAGTCTCACTGATTAACACTGAACCCTTTGGGAGTCTCTCTGATTAACACTGAACCCTATGGGAGTCTCACTGATTAACACTGAACCCTGTGGGAGTCTCACTGATTAACACTGAACCCTGTGGGAGTCTCACTGATTAACACTGAACCCTATGGGAGTCTCACTGATTAACACTGAACCCTGTCGGAGTCTCACTGATTAACACTGAACCCTTTGGGAGTCTCGCTGATTAACACTGAACCCTATGGGAGTCTCACTGATTAACACTGAACCGTGTGGGAGTCTCACTAATTAAGACTGAACCCTTTGGGAGTCTCGCTGATTAACACTGAACCCTATGGGAGTCTCACTGATTAACACTGAACCGTGTGGGAGTCTCACTAATTAAGACTGAACCCTATGGGAGTCTCACTGATTAACACTGTACCCTGAGGGAGTCTCACTGATTAACACTGAACCCTATGGGAGTCTCAATGATTAACACTGAACCCTGTGGGAGTCTCACTGATTAACACTGAACCCTGTGGGAGTCTCAGTGATTAAAACTGAACCCTATGGTAGTCTCACTGATTAACACTGAACCCTGTGGGAGTCTCAATGATTAACACTGATCCCTATGGGAGTCTCACTGATTAACACTGAACCCTGTGGGAGTTTCACTGATTAACACTGAACCATATGGGAGTCTCACTGATTAACACTGAACCCTGTGGGAGTCTCAGTGATTAAAACTGAACCCTATGGTAGTCTCACTGATTAACACTGAACCCTGTGGGAGTCTCAGTGATTAACACTGAACCCTATGTGAGTCTCAGTGATTAACACTGAACCCTGTGGGAGTTTCACTGGTTAACACTGAACCATATGGGAGTCTCACTGATTAACACTGAACCCTGTGGGAGTCTCACTGATTAACACTGTACCCTGTGGGAGTCTCACTGATTAACACTGATCCCTATGGGAGTCTCACTGATTAACACTGAACCCTGTGGGAGTCTCAGTGATTAACACTGAACCCTATGTGAGTCTCAGTGATTAACAGTGAACCCTGTGGGAGTTTCACTGATTAACACTGAACCATATGGGAGTCTCACTGATTAACACTGAACCCTGTGGGAGTCTCACTGATTAACACTGTACCCTGTGGGAGTCTCACTGATTAACACTGAACCCTATGGGAGTCTCAATGATTAACACTGAACCCTGTGGGAGTCTCACTGATTAACACTGAACCCTGTGGGAGTCTCAGTGATTAAAACTGAACCCTATGGTAGTCTCACTGATCAACACTGAACCCTGTGGGAGTCTCACTGATTAACACTGATCCCTATAGGAGTCTCACTGATTAACACTGAACCCTGTGGGAGTTTCACTGATTAACACTGAACCATATGGGAGTCTCACTGATTAACACTGAACCCTGTGGGAGTCTCACTGATTAACACTGTACCCTGAGGGAGTCTCACTGATTAACACTGAACCCTATGGGAGTCTCAATGATTAACACTGAACCCTGAGGGAGTCTCACTGATTAACACTGAACCCTGTGGGAGTCTCAGTGATTAAAACTGAACCCTATGGTAGTCTCACTGATTAACACTGAACCCTGTGGGAGTCTCACTGATTAACACTGATCCCTATGGGAGTCTCACTGATTAACACTGAACCCTGTGGGAGTTTCACTGATTAACACTGAACCATATGGGAGTCTCACTGATTAACACTGAACCCTGTGGGAGTCTCAGTGATTAAAACTGAACCCTATGGTAGTCTCACTGATTAACACTGAACCCTGTGGGAGTCTCAGTGATTAACACTGAACCCTATGTGAGTCTCAGTGATTAACACTGAACCCTGTGGGAGTTTCACTGGTTAACACTGAACCATATGGGAGTCTCACTGATTAACACTGAACCCTGTGGGAGTCTCACTGATTAACACTGTACCCTGTGGGAGTCTCACTGATTAACACTGATCCCTATGGGAGTCTCACTGATTAACACTGAACCCTGTGGGAGTCTCAGTGATTAACACTGAACCCTATGTGAGTCTCAGTGATTAACACTGAACCCTGTGGGAGTTTCACTGATTAACACTGAACCATATGGGAGTCTCACTGATTAACACTGAACCCTGTGGGAGTCTCACTGATTAACACTGTACCCTGTGGGAGTCTCACTGATTAACACTGAACCCTATGGGAGTCTCAATGATTAACACTGAACCCTGTTGGAGTCTCACTGATTAACACTGAACCCTGTGGGGGTCTCAGTGATTAAAACTGAACCCTATGGTAGTCTCACTGATCAACACTGAACCCTGTGGGAGTCTCACTGATTAACACTGATCCCTATAGGAGTCTCACTGATTAACACTGAACCCTGTGGGAGTTTCACTGATTAACACTGAACCATATGGGAGTCTCACTGATTAACACTGAACCCAATGGGAGTCTCAATGATTAACACTGAACCCTGTGGGAGTCTCAATGATTAACACTGAACCCTGTGGGAGTCTCAGTGATTAACACTGAACCCTATGGGAGCCTCACTGATTAACACTGATCCCTGTGGGAGTCTCACTGATTAACACTGAACCCTATGGGAGTCTCACTGATTAACACTGAACCCTGTCGGAGTCTCACTGATTAACACTGAACCCTTTGGGAGTCTCTCTGATTAACACTGAACCCTATGGGAGTCTCACTGATTAACACTGAACCCTGTGGGAGTCTCACTGATTAACACTGAACCCTGTGGGAGTCTCACTGATTAACACTGAACCCTATGGGAGTCTCACTGATTAACACTGAACCCTGTCGGAGTCTCACTGATTAACATTGAACCCTTTGGGAGTCTCGCTGATTAACACTGAACCCTGTCGGAGTCTCACTGATTAACACTGAACCCTTTGGGAGTCTGTCTGATTAACACTGAACCCTATGGGAGTCTCACTGATTAACACTGAACCCTGTGGGAGTCTCACTGATTAACACTGAACCCTGTGGGAGTCTCACTGATTAACACTGAACCCTATGGGAGTCTCACTGATTAACACTGAACCCTGTCGGAGTCTCACTGATTAACACTGAACCCTGTCGGAGTCTCACTGATTAACACTGAACCCTTTGGGAGTCTCTCTGATTAACACTGAACCCTATGGGAGTCTCACTGATTAACACTGAACCCTGTTGGAGTCTCACTGATTAACACTGAACCCTGTTGGAGTCTCACTGATTAACACTGAACCCTTTGGGAGTCTCGCTGATTAACACTGAACCCTATGGGAGTCTCACTGATTAACACTGAACCCTGTGGGAGTCTCAGTGATTAAAACTGAACCCTATGGTAGTCTCACTGATTAACACTGAACCCTGTGGGAGTCTCAGTGATTAACACGAACCCTATGTGAGTCTCAGTGATTAACACTGAACCCTGTGGGAGTTTCACTGGTTAACACTGAACCATATGGGAGTCTCACTGATTAACACTGAACCCTGTGGGAGTCTCACTGATTAACACTGTACCCTGTGGGAGTCTCACTGATTAACACTGATCCCTATGGGAGTCTCACTGATTAACACTGAACCCTGTGGGAGTCTCAGTGATTAACACTGAACCCTATGTGAGTCTCAGTGATTAACACTGAACCCTGTGGGAGTTTCACTGATTAACACTGAACCATATGGGAGTCTCACTGATTAACACTGAACCCTGTGGGAGTCTCACTGATTAACACTGTACCCTGTGGGAGTCTCACTGATTAACACTGAACCCTATGGGAGTCTCAATGATTAACACTGAACCCTGTTGGAGTCTCACTGATTAACACTGAACCCTGTGGGGGTCTCAGTGATTAAAACTGAACCCTATGGTAGTCTCACTGATCAACACTGAACCCTGTGGGAGTCTCACTGATTAACACTGATCCCTATAGGAGTCTCACTGATTAACACTGAACCCTGTGGGAGTTTCACTGATTAACACTGAACCATATGGGAGTCTCACTGATTAACACTGAACCCAATGGGAGTCTCAATGATTAACACTGAACCCTGTGGGAGTCTCAATGATTAACACTGAACCCTGTGGGAGTCTCAGTGATTAACACTGAACCCTATGGGAGTCTCACTGATTAACACTGATCCCTGTGGGAGTCTCACTGATTAACACTGAACCCTATGGGAGTCTCACTGATTAACACTGAACCCTGTCGGAGTCTCACTGATTAACACTGAACCCTTTGGGAGTCTCTCTGATTAACACTGAACCCTATGGGAGTCTCACTGATTAACACTGAACCCTGTGGGAGTCTCACTGATTAACACTGAACCCTGTGGGAGTCTCACTGAT
This sequence comes from Petromyzon marinus, assembly GCF_048934315.1. NCBI lineage: Eukaryota > Metazoa > Chordata > Hyperoartia > Petromyzontiformes > Petromyzontidae > Petromyzon > Petromyzon marinus. The sequence goes on along the minus strand of NW_027423058.1, from coordinate 101,211 downwards.
TAACACTGAACCCTATGGGAGTCTCACTGATTAACACTGAACCCTGTCGGAGTCTCACTGATTAACATTGAACCCTTTGGGAGTCTCGCTGATTAACACTGAACCCTGTCGGAGTCTCACTGATTAACACTGAACCCTTTGGGAGTCTGTCTGATTAACACTGAACCCTATGGGAGTCTCACTGATTAACACTGAACCCTGTGGGAGTCTCACTGATTAACACTGAACCCTGTGGGAGTCTCACTGATTAACACTGAACCCTATGGGAGTCTCACTGATTAACACTGAACCCTGTCGGAGTCTCACTGATTAACACTGAACCCTGTCGGAGTCTCACTGATTAACACTGAACCCTTTGGGAGTCTCTCTGATTAACACTGAACCCTATGGGAGTCTCACTGATTAACACTGAACCCTGTTGGAGTCTCACTGATTAACACTGAACCCTGTTGGAGTCTCACTGATTAACACTGAACCCTTTGGGAGTCTCGCTGATTAACACTGAACCCTATGGGAGTCTCACTGATTAACACTGAACCCTGTGGGAGTCTCAGTGATTAAAACTGAACCCTATGGTAGTCTCACTGATTAACACTGAACCCTGTGGGAGTCTCAGTGATTAACACTGAACCCTATGTGAGTCTCAGTGATTAACACTGAACCCTGTGGGAGTTTCACTGGTTAACACTGAACCATATGGGAGTCTCACTGATTAACACTGAACCCTGTGGGAGTCTCACTGATTAACACTGTACCCTGTGGGAGTCTCACTGATTAACACTGATCCCTATGGGAGTCTCACTGATTAACACTGAACCCTGTGGGAGTCTCAGTGATTAACACTGAACACTATGTGAGTCTCAGTGATTAACACTGAACCCTGTGGGAGTTTCACTGATTAACACTGAACCATATGGGAGTCTCACTGATTAACACTGAACCCTGTGGGAGTCTCACTGATTAACACTGTACCCTGTGGGAGTCTCACTGATTAACACTGAACCCTATGGGAGTCTCAATGATTAACACTGAACCCTGTTGGAGTCTCACTGATTAACACTGAACCCTGTGGGGGTCTCAGTGATTAAAACTGAACCCTATGGTAGTCTCACTGATCAACACTGAACCCTGTGGGAGTCTCACTGATTAACACTGATCCCTATAGGAGTCTCACTGATTAACACTGAACCCTGTGGGAGTTTCACTGATTAACACTGAACCATATGGGAGTCTCACTGATTAACACTGAACCCTGTGGGAGTCTCACTGATTAACACTGAACCCTGTGGGAGTGTCACTGATTAACACTGAACCCAATGGGAGTCTCAATGATTAACACTGAACCCTGTGGGAGTCTCAATGATTAACACTGAACCCTGTGGGAGTCTCAGTGATTAACACTGAACCCTATGGGAGTCTCACTGATTAACACTGATCCCTGTGGGAGTCTCACTGATTAACACTGAACCCTATGGGAGTCTCACTGATTAACACTGAACCCTGTCGGAGTCTCACTGATTAACACTGAACCCTTTGGGAGTCTCTCTGATTAACACTGAACCCTATGGGAGTATCACTGATTAACACTGAACCCTGTGGGAGTCTCACTGATTAACACTGAACCCTGTGGGAGTCTCACTGATTAACACTGAACCCTATGGGAGTCTCACTGATTAACACTGAACCCTGTCGGAGTCTCACTGATTAACACTGAACCCTTTGGGAGTCTCGCTGATTAACACTGAACCCTATGGGAGTCTCACTGATTAACACTGAACCCTGTGGGAGTCTCACTAATTAAGACTGAACCCTATGGGAGTCTCACTGATTAACACTGAACCCTGTGTGAGTCTCAGTGATTAACACTGAACCCTGTGGGAGTTTCACTGATTAACACTGAACCATATGGGAGTCTCACTGATTAACACTGAACCCTGTGGGAGTCTCACTGATTAACACTGAACCCTGTGGGAGTCTCACTGATTAACACTGAACCCTATGGGAGTCTCACTGATTAACACTGAACCCTGTGGGAGTCTCACTGATTAACACTGAACCCTGTGGGAGTCTCACTGATTAACACTGAACCCTGTGGGAGTCTCACTGATTAACACTGAACCCTGTGGGTGTCTCACTGATTAACACTGAACCCTGTCGGAGTCTCACTGATTAACACTGAACCCTGTGGGAGTCTCACTGATTAACACTGAACCCTATGGGAGTCTCACTGATTAACACTGAACCCTGTTGGAGTCTCACTGATTAACACTGAACCCTTTGGGAGTCTCGCTGATTAACACTGAACCCTATGGGAGTCTCACTGATTAACACTGAACCCTGTGGGAGTCTCACTAATTAAGACTGAACCCTATGGGAGTCTCACTGATTAACACTGAACCCTGTGTGAGTCTCAGTGATTAACACTGAACCCTGTGGGAGTTTCACTGATTAACACTGAACCCTGTGGGAGTCTCACTGATTAACACTGAACCCTGTGGGAGTCTCACTGATTAACACTGAACCCTATGGGAGTCTCACTGATTAACACAGAACCCTGTGGGAGTCTCACTGATTAACACTGAACCCTGTGGGAGTCTCACTGATTAACACTGAACCCTATGGGAGTCTCACTGATTAACACTGAACCCTGTCGGAGTCTCACTGATTAACACTGAACCCTTTGGGAGTCTCACTGATTAACACTGAACCCTATGGGAGTCTCACTGATTAACACTGAACCCTGTGGGAGTCTCACTAATTAAGACTGAACCCTATGGGAGTCTCACTGATTAACACTGAACCCTGTGTGAGTCTCAGTGATTAACACTGAACCCTGTGGGAGTGTCACTGATTAACACTGAACCATATGGGAGTCTCACTGATTAACACTGAACCCTGTCGGAGTCTCACTGATTAACACTGAACCCTTTGGGAGTCTCGCTGATTAACACTGAACCCTATGGGAGTCTCACTGATTAACACTGAACCCTGTGGGAGTCTCACTAATTAAGACTGAACCCTATGGGAGTCTCACTGATTAACACTGAACCCTGTGTGAGTCTCAGTGATTAACACTGAACCCTGTGGGAGTTTCACTGATTAACACTGAACCATATGGGAGTCTCACTGATTAACACTGAACCCTGTGGGAGTCTCACTGATTAACACTGAACCCTATGGGAGTCTCACTGATTAACACTGATCCCTGTCGGAGTCTCACTGATTAACACTGAACCCTTTGGGAGTCTCGCTGATTAACACTGAACCCTATGGGAGTCTCACTGATTAACACTGAACCCTGTGGGAGTCTCACTAATTAAGACTGAACCCTATGGGAGTCTCACTGATTAACACTGAACCCTGTGTGAGTCTCAGTGATTAACACTGAACCCTGTGGGAGTTTCACTGATTAACACTGAACCATATGGGAGTCTCACTGATTAACACTGAACCCTGTGGGAGTCTCACTGATTAACACTGAACCCTGTGGGAGTCTCACTGATTAACACTGAACCCTATGGGAGTCTCACTGATTAACACTGAACCCTGTGGGAGTCTCACTGATTAACACTGAACCCTGTGGGAGTCTCACTGATTAACACTGAACCCTGTGGGAGTCTCACTGATTAACACTGAACCCTGTGGGTGTCTCACTGATTAACACTGAACCCTGTCGGAGTCTCACTGATTAACACTGAACCCTGTGGGAGTCTCACTGATTAACACTGAACCCTATGGGAGTCTCACTGATTAACACTGAACCCTGTTGGAGTCTCACTGATTAACACTGAACCCTTTGGGAGTCTCGCTGATTAACACTGAACCCTATGGGAGTCTCACTGATTAACACTGAACCCTGTGGGAGTCTCACTAATTAAGACTGAACCCTATGGGAGTCTCACTGATTAACACTGAACCCTGTGTGAGTCTCAGTGATTAACACTGAACCCTGTGGGAGTTTCACTGATTAACACTGAACCCTGTGGGAGTCTCACTGATTAACACTGAACCCTGTGGGAGTCTCACTGATTAACACTGAACCCTATGGGAGTCTCACTGATTAACACAGAACCCTGTGGGAGTCTCACTGATTAACACTGAACCCTGTGGGAGTCTCACTGATTAACACTGAACCCTATGGGAGTCTCACTGATTAACACTGAACCCTGTCGGAGTCTCACTGATTAACACTGAACCCTTTGGGAGTCTCACTGATTAACACTGAACCCTATGGGAGTCTCACTGATTAACACTGAACCCTGTGGGAGTCTCACTAATTAAGACTGAACCCTATGGGAGTCTCACTGATTAACACTGAACCCTGTGTGAGTCTCAGTGATTAACACTGAACCCTGTGGGAGTGTCACTGATTAACACTGAACCATATGGGAGTCTCACTGATTAACACTGAACCCTGTCGGAGTCTCACTGATTAACACTGAACCCTTTGGGAGTCTCGCTGATTAACACTGAACCCTATGGGAGTCTCACTGATTAACACTGAACCCTGTGGGAGTCTCACTAATTAAGACTGAACCCTATGGGAGTCTCACTGATTAACACTGAACCCTGTGTGAGTCTCAGTGATTAACACTGAACCCTGTGGGAGTTTCACTGATTAACACTGAACCATATGGGAGTCTCACTGATTAACACTGAACCCTGTGGGAGTCTCACTGATTAACACTGAACCCTGTGGGAGTCTCACTGATTAACACTGAACCCTATGGGAGTCTCAATGATTAACACTGAACCCTGTTGGAGTCTCACTGATTAACACTGTACCCTGTGGGATTCTCAGTGATTAACACTGAACCCTATGGGAGTCTCACTGATTAACACTGAACCCTGTGGGAGCCTAACTGATTAACACTGAACCCTATGGGAGTCTCACTGATTAACACTGAACCCTCTGGGAGTCTCAGTGATTAACACTGAACCCTGTGGGAGTCTCACTGATTAACACTGAACCCTATGGGAGTCTCACTGATTAACACAGAACCCTGTGGGAGTCTCACTGATTAACACAGAACCCTGTGGGAGTCTCACTGATTAACACTGATCCCTGTGGGAGTCTCACTGATTAACACTGAACCCTGTGGGAATCTCACTGATTAACACTGAACCCTGTGGGAGTCTCACTGATTAACACTGAACCCTGTGGGAGTCTCACTGATTAACACTGAACCCTGTGGGAGTCTCACTGATTAACACTGAACCCTGTGGGAGTCTCACTGATTAACACTGAACCCTGTGGGAGTCTCACTGATTAACACTGAACCCTGTCGGAGTCTCACTGATTAACACTGAACCCTGTGGGAGTCTCACTGATTAACACTGAACCCTATGGGAGTCTCACTGATTAACACTAAACCCTGTTGGAGTCTCACTGATTAACACTGAACCCTTTGGGAGTCTCGCTGATTAACACTGAACCCTATGGGAGTCTCACTGATTAACACTGAACCCTGTGGGAGTCTCACTAATTAAGACTGAACCCTATGGGAGTCTCACTGATTAAGACTGAACCCTGTGTGAGTCTCAGTGATTAACACTGAACCCTGTGGGAGTTTCACTGATTAACACTGAACCATATGGGAGTCTCACTGATTAACACTGAACCCTGTGGGAGTCTCACTGATTAACACTGAACCCTGTGGGAGTCTCACTGATTAACACTGAACCCTATGGGAGTCTCACTGATTAACACATAACCCTGTGGGAGTCTCACTGATTAACACTGAACCCTGTGGGAGTCTCACTGATTAACACTGAACCCTATGGGAATCTCACTGATTAACACTGAACCCTGTCGGAGTCTCACTGATTAACACTGAACCCTTTGGGAGTCTCGCTGATTAACACTGAACCCTATGGGAGTCTCACTGATTAACACTGAACCCTGTGGGAGTCTCACTAATTAAGACTGAACCCTATGGGAGTCTCACTGATTAACACTGAACCCTGTGTGAGTCTCAGTGATTAACACTGAACCCTGTGGGAGTTTCACTGATTAACACTGAACCATATGGGAGTCTCACTGATTAATACTGAACCCTGTGGGAGTCTCACTGATTAACACTGAACCCTGTGGGAGTCTCACTGATTAACACTGAACCCTATGGGAGTCTCAATGATTAACACTGAACCCTGTTGGAGTCTCACTGATTAACACTGTACCCTGTGGGATTCTCAGAGATTAACACTGAACCCTATGGGAGTCTCACTGATTAACACTGAACCCTGTGGGAGCCTCACTGATTAACACTGAACCCTATGGGTCTCACTGATTAACAGTGAACCCTCTGGGAGTCTCAGTGATTAACACTGAACCCTGTGGGAGTCTCATTGATTAACACTGAACCATATGGGAGTCTCACTGATTAACACTGATCCCTGTGGGAGTCTCACTGATTAACACTGAACCCTGTGGGAATCTCACTGATTAACACTGAACCCTGTGGGAATCTCACTGATTAACACTGAACCCTGTGGGAGTCTCACTGATTAACACAGAACCCTATGGGAGTCTCACTGATTAACACTGAACTCTGTGGGAGTCTCACTGATTAACACTGAACCCTGTGGGAGTCTCACTGATTAACACTGAACCCTGTGGGAGTCTCACTGATTAACACTGAACCCTGTCGGAGTCTCACTGATTAACACTGAACCCTGTGGGAGTCTCACTGATTAACACTGAACCCTATTGGAGTCTCACTGATTAACACTGAACCCTGTCGGAGTCTCACTGATTAACACTGAACCCTTTGGGAGTCTCGCTGATTAACACTGAACCCTATGGGAGTCTCACTGATTAACACTGAACCCTGTGGGAGTCTCACTAATTAAGACTGAACCCTATGGGAGTCTCACTGATTAACACTGAACCCTGTGTAAGTCTCAGTGATTAACACTGAACCCTGTGGGAGTTTCACTGATTAACACTGAACCATATGGGAGTCTCACTGATTAACACTGAACCCTGTGGGAGTCTCACTGATTAACACTGAACCCTGTGGGAGTCTCACTGATTAACACTGAACCCTATGGTAGTCTCAATGATTAACACTGAACCCTGTTGGAGTCTCACTGATTAACACTGTACCCTGTGGGATTCTCAGTGATTAACACTGAACCCTATGGGACTCTCACTGATTAACACTGAACCCTGTGGGAGCCTCACTGATTAACACTGAACCCTATGGGAGTCTCACTGATTAACACTGAACCCTCTGGGAGTCTCAGTGATTAACACTGAACCCTGTGGGAGTCTCACTGATTAACACTGAACCCTATGGGAGTCTCACTGATTAACACAGAACCCTGTGGGAGTCTCACTGATTAACACTGATCCCTGTGGGAGTCTCACTGATTAACACTGAACCCTGTGGGAATCTCACTGATTAACACTGAACCCTGTGGGAGTCTCATTGATTAACACTGAACCCTATGGGAATCTCACTGATTAACACTGGACCCTGTCGGAGTCTCACTGATTAACACTGAACCCTATGTGAGTCTCAGTGATTAACACTGAACCCTGTGGGAGTTTCACTGATTAACACTGAACCATATGGGAGTCTCACTGATTAACACTGAACCCTGTGGGAGTCTCACTGATTAACACTGTACCCTGTGGGAGTCTCACTGATTAACACTGAACCCTATGGGAGTCTCAATGATTAACACTGAACCCTGTGGGAGTCTCACTGACTAACACTGAACCCTGTGGGAGTCTCAGTGATTAAAACTGAACCCTATGTGAGTCTCAGTGATTAACACTGAACCCTGTGGGAGTTTCACTGATTAACAATGAACCATATGGGAGTCTCACTGATTAACACTGAACCCTGTGGGAGTCTCACTGATTAACACTGAACCCTGTGGGAGTCTCACTGATTAACACTGTACCCTGTGGGAGTCTCAGTGATTAACACTGAACCCTATGGGAGTCTCACTGATTAACACTGAACCCTGTGGGAGCCTCACTGATTAACACTGAACCCTCTGGGAGTCTCAGTGATTAACACTGAACCCTGTGGGAGTCTCACTGATTAACACTGAACCCTATGGGAGTCTCACTGATTAACACAGAACCCTGTGGGAGTCTCACTGATTAACACTGATCCCTGTGGGAGTCTCACTGATTAACACTGAACCCTGTGGGAATCTCACTGATTAACACTGAACCCTGTGGGAGTCTCACTGATTAACACTGAACCCTGTGGGAGTCTCACTGATTAACACTGAACCCTGTGGGAGTCTCACTGATTAACACTGAACCCTGTGGGAGTCTCACTGATTAACACTGAACCCTGTGGGAGTCTCACTGATTAACACTGAACCCTGTGGGAGTCTCACTGATTAACACTGAACCCTGTCGGAGTCTCACTGATTAACACTGAACACTATGGGAGTCTCACTGATTAACACTGAACCCTGTCGGAGTCTCACTGATTAACACTGAACCCTTTGGGAGTCTCGCTGATTAACACTGAACCCTATGGGAGTCTCACTGATTAACACTGAACCCTGTGGGAGTCTCACTAATTAAGACTGAACCCTATGGGAGTCTCACTGATTAACACTGAACCCTGTGTAAGTCTCACTGATTAACACTGAACCCTGTGTAAGTCTCAGTGATTAACACTGAACCCTGTGGGAGTTTCACTGATTAACACTGAACCATATGGGAGTCTCACTGATTAACACTGAACCCTGTGGGAGTCTCACTGATTAACACTGAACCCTGTGGGAGTCTCACTGATTAACACTGAACCCTATGGGAGTCTCAATGATTAACACTGAACCCTGTGGGAGCCTCACTGATTAACACTGAACCCTATGGGAGTCTCACTGATTAACACTGAACCCTCTGGGAGTCTCAGTGATTAACACTGAACCCTGTGGGAGTCTCACTGATTAACACTGAACCCTATGGGAGTCTCACTGATTAACACAGAACCCTGTGGGAGTCTCACTGATTAACACTGATCCCTGTGGGAGTCTCACTGATTAACACTGAACCCTGTGGGAATCTCACTGATTAACACTGAACCCTGTGGGAGTCTCACTGATTAACACTGAACCCTATGGGAATCTCACTGATTAACACTGGACCCTGTCGGAGTCTCACTGATTAACACTGAACCCTATGTGAGTCTCAGTGATTAACACTGAACCCTGTGGGAGTTTCACTGATTAACACTGAACCATATGAGAGTCTCACTGATTAACACTGAACCCTGTGGGAGTCTCACTGATTAACACTGTACCCTGTGGGAGTCTCACTGATTAACACTGAACCCTATGGGAGTCTCAATGATTAACACTGAACCCTGTGGGAGTCTCACTGACTAACACTGAACCCTGTGGGAGTCTCAGTGATTAAAACTGAACCCTATGTGAGTCTCAGTGATTAACACTGAACCCTGTGGGAGTTTCACTGATTAACACTGAACCATATGGGAGTCTCACTGATTAACACTGAACCCTGTGGGAGTCTCACTGATTAACACTGTACCCTGTGGGAGTCTCACTGATTAACACTGAACCCTATGGGAGTCTCAATGATTAACACTGAACCCTGTGGGAGTCGCACTGACTAACACTGAACCCTGTGGGAGTCTCAGTGATTAAAACTGAACCCTATGGTAGTCTCACTGATTAACACTGAACCCTGTGGGAGTCTCACTGATTAACACTGATCCCTATGGGAGTCTCACTGATTAACACTGAACCCTGTGGGAGTCTCACTGATTAACACTGAACCCTATGGGAGTCTCACTGATTAACACTGAACCCTGTGGGAGTCTCACTGATTAACACTGAACCCTGTGGGAGTCTCACTGATTAACACTGAACCCTGTGGGAGTCTCACTGATTAACACTGAACCCTGTCGGAGTCTCACTGATTAACACTGAACCCTGTGGGAGTCTCACTGATTAACACTGTACACTATGGGAGTCTCACTGATTAACACTGAACCCTGTCGGAGTCTCACTGATTAACACTGAACCCTTTGGGAGTCTCGCTGATTAACACTGAACCCTATGGGAGTCTCACTGATTAACACTGAACCCTGTGGGAGTCTCACTAATTAAGACTGAACCCTATGGGAGTCTCACTGATTAACACTGAACCCTGTGTAAGTCTCAGTGATTAACACTGAACCCTGTGGGAGTTTCACTGATTAACACTGAACCATATGGGAGTCTCACTGATTAACACTGAACCCTGTGGGAGTCTCACTGATTAACACTGAACCCTGTGGGAGTCTCACTGATTAACACTGAACCCTATGGGAGTCTCAATGATTAACACTGAACCCTGTTGGAGTCTCACTGATTAACACTGTACCCTGTGGGATTCTCAGTGATTAACACTGAACCCTATGGGACTCTCACTGATTAACACTGAACCCTGTGGGAGCCTCACTGATTAACACTGAACCCTATGGGAGTCTCACTGATTAACACTGAACCCTCTGGGAGTCTCAGTGATTAACACTGAACCCTGTGGGAGTCTCACTGATTAACACTGAACCCTATGGGAGTCTCACTGATTAACACAGAACCCTGTGGGAGTCTCACTGATTAACACTGATCCCTGTGGGAGTCTCACTGATTAACACTGAACCCTGTGGGAATCTCACTGATTAACACTGAACCCTGTGGGAGTCTCACTGATTAACACTGAACCCTATGGGAATCTCACTGATTAACACTGGACCCTGTCGGAGTCTCACTGATTAACACTGAACCCTATGTGAGTCTCAGTGATTAACACTGAACCCTGTGGGAGTTTCACTGATTAACACTGAACCATATGAGAGTCTCACTGATTAACACTGAACCCTGTGGGAGTCTCACTGATTAACACTGTACCCTGTGGGAGTCTCACTGATTAACACTGAACCCTATGGGAGTCTCAATGATTAACACTGAACCCTGTGGGAGTCTCACTGACTAACACTGAACCCTGTGGGAGTCTCAGTGATTAAAACTGAACCCTATGTGAGTCTCAGTGATTAACACTGAACCCTGTGGGAGTTTCACTGATTAACACTGAACCATATGGGAGTCTCACTGATTAACACTGAACCCTGTGGGAGTCTCACTGATTAACACTGTACCCTGTGGGAGTCTCACTGATTAACACTGAACCCTATGGGAGTCTCAATGATTAACACTGAACCCTGTGGGAGTCGCACTGACTAACACTGAACCCTGTGGGAGTCTCAGTGATTAAAACTGAACCCTATGGTAGTCTCACTGATTAACACTGAACCCTGTGGGAGTCTCACTGATTAACACTGATCCCTATGGGAGTCTCACTGATTAACACTGAACCCTGTGGGAGTCTCAGTGATTAACACTGAACCCTATGTGAGTCTCAGTGATTAACACTGAACCCTGTGGGAGTTTCACTGATTAACATTGAACCATATGGGAGTTTCACTGATTAACACTGAACCCTGTGGGAGTCTCACTGATTAACACTGTACCCTGTGGGAGTCTCACTGATTAACACTGATCCCTATGGGAGTCTCACTGATTAACACTGAACCCTGTGGGAGTCTCAGTGATTAACACTGAACCCTATGTGAGTCTCAGTGATTAACACTGAACCCTGTGGGAGTTTCACTGATTAACACTGAACCATATGGGAGTCTCACTGATTAACACTGAACCCTGTGGGAGTCTCACTGATTAACACTGTACCCTGAGGGAGTCTCACTGATTAACACTGAACCCTATGGGAGTCTCAATGATTAACACTGAACCCTGTGGGAGTCTCACTGATTAACACTGAACCCTGTGGGAGACTCAGTGATTAAAACTGAACCCTATGGTAGTCTCACTGATTAACACTGAACCCTGTGGGAGTCTCACTGATTAACACTGATCCCTATGGGAGTCTCACTGATTAACACTGAACCCTGTGGGAGTTTCACTGATTAACACTGAACCATATGGGAGTCTCACTGATTAACACTGAACCCTGTGGGAGTCTCAGTGATTAAAACTGAACCCTATGGTAGTCTCACTGATTAACACTGAACCCTGTGGGAGTCTCAGTGATTAACACTGAACCCTATGTGAGTCTCAGTGATTAACACTGAACCCTGTGGGAGTTTCACTGATTAACAATGAACCATATGGGAGTCTCACTGATTAACACTGAACCCTGTGGGAGTCTCACTGATTAACACTGTACCCTGTGGGAGTCTCACTGATTAACACTGAACCCTGTGGGGGTCTCACTGATTAACACTGAACCCTGTGTAAGTCTCAGTGATTAACACTGAACCCTGTGGGAGTTTCACTGATTAACACTGAACCATATGGGAGTCTCACTGATTAACACTGAACCCTGTGGGAGTCTCACTGATTAACACTGAACCCTGTGGGAGTCTCACTGATTAACACTGAACCCTATGGGAGTCTCAATGATTAACACTGAACCCTGTTGGAGTCTCACTGATTAACACTGTACCCTGTGGGATTCTCAGTGATTAACACTGAACCCTATGGGACTCTCACTGATTAACACTGAACCCTGTGGGAGCCTCACTGATTAACACTGAACCCTATGGGAGTCTCACTGATTAACACTGAACCCTCTGGGAGTCTCAGTGATTAACAATGAACCCTGTGGGAGTCTCACTGATTAACACTGAACCCTATGGGAGTCTCACTGATTAACACAGAACCCTGTGGGAGTCTCACTGATTAACACTGATCCCTGTGGGAGTCTCACTGATTAACACTGAACCCTGTGGGAATCTCACTGATTAACACTGAACCCTGTGGGAGTCTCACTGATTAACACTGAACCCTATGGGAATCTCACTGATTAACACTGGACCCTGTCGGAGTCTCACTGATTAACACTGAACCCTATGTGAGTCTCAGTGATTAACACTGAACCCTGTGGGAGTTTCACTGATTAACACTGAACCATATGAGAGTCTCACTGATTAACACTGAACCCTGTGGGAGTCTCACTGATTAACACTGTACCCTGTGGGAGTCTCACTGATTAACACTGAACCCTATGGGAGTCTCAATGATTAACACTGAACCCTGTGGGAGTCTCACTGACTAACACTGAACCCTGTGGGAGTCTCAGTGATTAAAACTGAGCCCTATGTGAGTCTCAGTGATTAACACTGAACCCTGTGGGAGTTTCACTGATTAACACTGAACCATATGGGAGTCTCACTGATTAACACTGAACCCTGTGGGAGTCTCACTGATTAACACTGTACCCTGTGGGAGTCTCACTGATTAACACTGAACCCTATGGGAGTCTCAAAGATTAACACTGAACCCTGTGGGAGTCGCACTGACTAACACTGAACCCTGTGGGAGTCTCAGTGATTAAAACTGAACCCTATGGTAGTCTCACTGATTAACACTGAACCCTGTGGGAGTCTCACTGATTAACACTGATCCCTATGGGAGTCTCACTGATTAATACTGAACCCTGTGGGAGTCTCAGTGATTAACACTGAACCCTATGTGAGTCTCAGTGATTAACACTGAACCCTGTGGGAGTTTCACTGATTAACATTGAACCATATGGGAGTTTCACTGATTAACACTGAACCCTGTGGGAGTCTCACTGATTAACACTGTACCCTGTGGGAGTCTCACTGATTAACACTGATCCCTATGAGAGTCTCACTGATTAACACTGAACCCTGTGGGAGTCTCAGTGATTAACACTGAACCCTATGTGAGTCTCAGTGATTAACACTGAACCCTGTGGGAGTTTCACTGATTAACACTGAACCATATGGGAGTCTCACTGATTAACACTGAACCCTGTGGGAGTCTCACTGATTAACACTGTACCCTGAGGGAGTCTCACTGATTAACACTGAACCCTATGGGAGTCTCAATGATTAACACTGAACCCTGTGGGAGTCTCACTGATTAACACTGAACCCTGTGGGAGACTCAGTGATTAAAACTGAACCCTATGGTAGTCTCACTGATTAACACTGAACCCTGTGGGAGTCTCACTGATTAACACTGATCCCTATGGGAGTCTCACTGATTAACACTGAACCCTGTGGGAGTTTCACTGATTAACACTGAACCATATGGGAGTCTCACTGATTAACACTGAACCCTGTGGGAGTCTCAGTGATTAAAACTGAACCCTATGGTAGTCTCACTGATTAACACTGAACCCTGTGGGAGTCTCAGTGATTAACACTGAACCCTATGTGAGTCTCAGTGATTAACACTGAACCCTGTGGGAGTTTCACTGATTAACACTGAACCATATGGGAGTCTCACTGATTAACACTGAACCCTGTGGGAGTCTCACTGATTAACACTGTACCCTGTGGGAGTCTCACTGATTAACACTGAACCCTGTGGGAGTCTCACTGATTAACACTGAACCCTATGGGAGTCTCACTGATTAACACTGAACCCTGTCGGAGTCTCACTGATTAACACTGAACCCTTTGGGAGTCTCGCTGATTAACACTGAACCCTATGGGAGTCTCACTAATTAAGACTGAACCCTGTGGGAGTCTCAGTGATTAACACTGAACCCTATGTGAGTCTCAGTGATTAACACTGAACATTGTGGGAGTTTCACTGATTAACACTGAACCATATGGGAGTCTCACTGATTAACACTGAACCCTGTGGGAGTCTCACTGATTAACACTGTACCCTGTGGGAGTCTCAATGATTAACACTGATCCCTATGGGAGTCTCACTGATTAACACTGAACCCTTTGGGAGTCTCGCTGATTAACACTGAACCCTATGGGAGTCTCACTAATTAAGACTGAACCCTATGGGAGTCTCACTGATTAACACTGAACCCTGTGTGAGTCTCAGTGATTAACACTGAACCCTGTGGGAGTTTCACTGATTAACACTGAACCATATGGGAGTCTCACTGATTAACACTGAACCCTGTGGGAGTCTCACTGATTAACACTGAACCCTGTAGGAGTCTCACTGATTAACACTGAACCCTATGGGAGTCTCAATGATTAACACTGAACCCTGTTGGAGTCTCACTGATTAACACTGAACCCTGTGGGATTCTCAGTGATTAACACTGAACAATATGGGAGTCTCACTGATTAACACTGAACCCTGTGGGAGTCTCAATGATTAACACTGAACCCTGTGGGAGTCTCACTGATTAACACTGAACCCTGTGGGAGTCTCAGTGATTAACACTGAACCCTATGGTAGTCTCACTGATTAACACTGAACCCTGTGGGAGTCTCACTAATTAACACTGATCCCTATGGGAGTCTCACTGATTAACACTGAACCCTGTGGGAGTTTCACTGATTAACACTGAACCATATGGGAGTCTCACTGATTAACACTGAACCCTGTGGGAGTCTCACTGATTAACACTGAACCCTGTGGGAGTCTCACTGATTAACACTGAACCCTATGGGAGTCTCAATGATTAACACTGAACCCTGTGGGAGTCTCAATGATTAACACTGAACCGTGTGGGAGTCTCAATGATTAACACTGAACCCTATGGGAGTCTCACTGATTAACACTGATCCCTGTGGGAGTCTCACTGATTAACACTGAACCCTATGGGAGTCTCACTGATTAACACTGAACCCTGTGGGAGTCTCACTGATTAACACTGAACCCTGTGGGAGTCTCACTGATTAACACTGAACCCTATGGGAGTCTCACTGATTAACACTGAAACCTGTCGGAGTCTCACTGATTAACACTGAACCCTTTGGGAGTCTCGCTGATTAACACTGAACCCTATGGGAGTCTCACTGATTAACACTGAACCCTGTGGGAGTCTCACTAATTAAGACTGAACCCTATGGGAGTCTCACTGATTAACACTGAACCCTGTGTGAGTCTCAGTGATTAACACTGAACCCTGTGGGAGTTTCACTGATTAACACTGAACCATATGGGAGTCTCACTGATTAACACTGAACCCTGTGGGAGTCTCACTGATTAACACTGAACCCTGTAGGAGTCTCACTGATTAACACTGAACCCTATGGGAGTCTCAATGATTAACACTGAACCCTGTTGGAGTCTCACTGATTAACACTGAACCCTGTGGGATTCTCAGTGATTAACACTGAACCCTATGGGAGTCTCACTGATTAACACTGAACCCTGTGGGAGCCTCACTGATTAACACTGAACCCTATGGGAGTCTCACTGATTAACACTGAACCCTGTGGGAGTCTCACTGATTAACACTGAACCCTGTGGGAGTCTCACTGATTAACACTGAACCCTATGGGAGTCTCACTGATTAACACTGAACCCTGTCGGAGTCTCACTGATTAACACTGAACCCTTTGGGAGTCTCGCTGATTAACACTGAACCCTATGGGAGTCTCACTGATTAACACTGAACCCTGTGGGAGTCTCACTGATTAACACTGATCCCTGTGGGAGTCTCACTGATTAACACTGAACCCTATGGGAGTCTCACTGATTAACACTGAACCCTGTGGGAGTCTCACTGATTAACACTGAACCCTGTGGGAGTCTCACTGATTAACACTGAACCCTATGGGAGTCTCACTGATTAACACTGAACCCTGTCGGAGTCTCACTGATTAACACTGAACCCTTTGGGAGTCTCGCTGATTAACACTGAACCCTATGGGAGTCTCACTGATTAACACTGAACCCTGTGGGAGTCTCACTAATTAAGACTGAACCCTATGGGACTCTCACTGATTAACACTGAACCCTGTGTGAGTCTCAGTGATTAACACTGAACCCTGTGGGAGTTTCACTGATTAACACTGAACCATATGGGAGTCTCACTGATTAACACTGAACCCTGTGGGAGTCTCACTGATTAACACTGAACCCTGTAGGAGTCTCACTGATTAACACTGAACCCTATGGGAGTCTCAATGATTAACACTGAACCCTGTGGGAGTCTCACTGATTAACACCGAAACCTGTGGGAGTCTCACTGATTAACACCAAACCCTGTGGGAGTCTCACTGATTAACACTGAACCCTGTGGGAGTCTTACTGATTAACACTGAACCCTATGGGAGTCTCACTGATTAACACTGAACCCTGTGGGAGTCTCACTGATTAACACCGAACCCTGTGGGAGTCTCACTGATTAACACCGAACCCTGTGGGAGTCTCACTGATTAACACTGAACCCTATGGATATCTCACTGATTAACACTGAACCCTGTCGGAGTCTCACTGATTAACACTGAACCCTGTGGAAGTCTCAGTGATTAACACTGAACCCTATGTGAGTCTCAGTGATTAACACTGAACCCTGTGGGAGTTTCACTGATTAACACTGAACCAAATGGGAGTCTCACTGATTAACACTGAACCCTGTGGGAGTCTCACTGATTAACACTGAACCCTGTGGGAGTCTCACTGATTAACACTGAACCCTATGGGAGTCTCAATGATTAACACTGAACGCTGTGGGAGTCTCACTGATTAACACTGAACCCTGTGGGAGTATCAGTGATTAACACTGAACCCTATGGTAGTCTCACTGATTAACACTGAACCCTGTGGGAGTCTCACTAATTAACACTGATCCCTATGGGAGTCTCACTGATTAACACTGAACCCTGTGGGAGTTTCACTGATTAACACTGAACCATATGGGAGTCTCACTGATTAACACTGAACCCTGTGGGAGTCTCACTGATTAACACTGAACCCTGTGGGAGTCTCACTGATTAACACTGAACCCTATGGGAGTCTCAATGATTAACACTGAACCCTGTGGGAGTCTCAATGATTAACACTGAACCCTATGGGAGTCTCAATGATTAACGCTGAACCCTAAGGGAGTCTCACTGATTAACACTGATCCCTGTGGGAGTCTCACTGATTAACACTGAACCCTATGGGAGTCTCACTGATTAACACTGAACCCTGTGGGAGTCTCACTGATTAACACTGATCCCTGTGGGAGTCTCACTGATTAACACTGAACCCTATGGGAGTCTCACTGATTAACACTGAACCCTGTCGGAGTCTCACTGATTAACACTGAACCCTTTGGGAGTCTCGCTGATTAACACTGAACCCTATGGGAGTCTCACTAATTAAGACTGAACCCTGTGGGAGTCTCAGTGATTAACACTGAACCCTATGTGAGTCTCAGTGATTAACACTGAACCCTGTGGGAGTTTCACTGATTAACACTGAACCATATGGGAGTCTCACTGATTAACACTGAACCCTGTGGGAGTCTCACTGATTAACACTGTACCCTGTGGGAGTCTCAATGATTAACACTGATCCCTATGGGAGTCTCACTGATTAACACTGAACCCTTTGGGAGTCTCGCTGATTAACACTGAACCCTATGGGAGTCTCACTAATTAAGACTGAACCCTATGGGAGTCTCACTGATTAACACTGAACCCTGTGTGAGTCTCAGTGATTAACACTGAACCCTGTGGGAGTTTCACTGATTAACACTGAACCATATGGGAGTCTCACTGATTAACACTGAACCCTGTGGGAGTCTCAATGATTAACACTGAACCCTGTAGGAGTCTCACTGATTAACACTGAACCCTATGGGAGTCTCAATGATTAACACTGAACCCTGTTGGAGTCTCACTGATTAACACTGAACCCTGTGGGATTCTCAGTGATTAACACTGAACCCTATGGGAGTCTCACTGATTAACACTGAACCCTGTAGGAGTCTCAATGATTAACACTGAACCCTGTGGGAGTCTCACTGATTAACACTGAACCCTGTGGGAGTCTCAGTGATTAACACTGAACCCTATGGTAGTCTCACTGATTAACACTGAACCCTGTGGGAGTCTCACTAATTAACACTGATCCCTATGGGAGTCTCACTGATTAACACTGAACCCTGTGGGAGTTTCACTGATTAACACTGAACCATATGGGAGTCTCACTGATTAACACTGAACCCTGTGGGAGTCTCACTGATTAACACTGAACCCTGTGGGAGTCTCACTGATTAACACTGAACGCTATGGGAGTCACAATGATTAACACTGAACCCTGTGGGAGTCTCAATGATTAACACTGAACCCTGTGGGAGTCTCAATGATTAACACTGAACCCTATGGGAGTCTCACTGATTAACACTGATCCCTGTGGGAGTCTCACTGATTAACACTGAACCCTATGGGAGTCTCACTGATTAACACTGAACCCTGTGGGAGTCTCACTGATTAACACTGAACCCTATGGGAGTCTCAATGATTAACACTGAACCCTGTCGGAGTCTCACTGATTAACACTGAACCCTTTGGGAGTCTCGCTGATTAACACTGAACCCTATGGGAGTTTCACTGATTAACACTGAACCCTGTGGGAGTCTCACTAATTAAGACTGAACCCTATGGGAGTCTCACTGATTAACACTGAACCCTGTGTGAGTCTCAGTGATTAACACTGAACCCTGTGGGAGTTTCACTGATTAACACTGAACCATATGGGAGTCTCACTGATTAACACTGAACCCTGTGGGAGTCTCACTGATTAACACTGAACCCTGTAGGAGTCTCACTGATTAACACTGAACCCTATGGGAGTCTCAATGATTAACACTGGACCCTGTTGGAGTCTCACTGATTAACACTGAACCCTGTGGGATTCTCAGTGATTAACACTGAACCCTATGGGAGTCTCACTGATTAACACTGAACCCTGTGGGAGCCTCACTGATTAACACTGAACCCTATGGGAGTCTCACTGATTAACACTGAACCCTGTGGGAGTCTCAGTGATTAACACTGAACCCTGTGGGAGTCTCACTGATTAACACTGAACCCTATGGGAGTCTCACTGATTAACACAGAACCCTGTGGGAGTCTCACTGATTAACACTGAACCATATGGGAGTCTCACTGATTAACACTGAACCCTGTGGGAGTCTCACTGATTAACACTGAACCCTGTGGGAGTCTCACTGATTAACACTGAACCCTATGGGAGTCTCAATGATTAACACTGAACCCTGTGGGAGTCTCAATGATTAACACTGAACCCTGTGGGAGTCTCAGTGATTAACACTGATCCCTGTGGGAGTCTCACTGATTAACACTGAACCCTATGGGAGTCTCACTGATTAACACTGAACCCTTTGGGAGTCTCGCTGATTAACACTGAACCCTATGGGAGTCTCACTGATTAACACTGAACCCTGTGGGAGTCTCACTGATTAACACTGATCCCTGTGGGAGTCTCACTGATTAACACTGAACCCTATGGGAGTCTCACTGATTAACACTGAACCCTGTGGGAGTCTCACTGATTAACACTGAACCCTGTGGGAGTCTCACTGATTAACACTGAACCCTATGAGAGTCTCACTGATTAACACTGAACCCTGTCGGAGTCTCACTGATTAACACTGAACCCTTTGGGAGTCTCGCTGATTAACACTGAACCCTATGGGAGTCTCACTGATTAACACTGAACCCTGTGGGAGTCTCACTAATTAAGACTGAACCCTATGGGAGTCTCACTGATTAACACTGAACCCTGTGTGAGTCTCAGTGATTAACACTGAACCCTGTGGGAGTTTCACTGATTAACACTGAACCATATGGGAGTCTCACTGATTAACACTGAACCCTGTGGGAGTCTCACTGATTAACACTGAACCCTGTAGGAGTCTCACTGATTAACACTGAACCCTATGGGAGTCTCAATGATTAACACTGAACCCTGTTGGAGTCTCACTGATTAACACTGAACCCTGTGGGATTCTCAGTGATTAACACTGAACCCTATGGGAGTCTCACTGATTAACACTGAACCCTGTGGGAGCCTCACTGATTAACACTGAACCCTATGGGAGTCTCACTGATTAACACTGAACCCTGTGGGAGTCTCAGTGATCAACACTGAACCCTGTGGGAGTCTCACTGATTAACACTGAACCCTATGGGAGTCTCACTGATTAACACAGAACCCTGTGGGAGTCTCACTGATTAACACTGAACCATATGGGAGTCTCACTGATTAACACTGAACCCTGTGGGAGTCTCACTGATTAACACTGAACCCTGTGGGAGTCTCACTGATTAACACTGAACCCTATGGGAGTCTCAATGATTAACACTGAACCCTGTGGGAGTCTCAATGATTAACACTGAACCCTGTGGGAGTCTCAGTGATTAACACTGAACCCTATTGGAGTCTCACTGATTAACACTGATCCCTGTGGGAGTCTCACTGATTAACACTGAACCCTATGGGAGTCTCACTGATTAACACTGAACCCTGTGGGAGTCTCACTGATTAACACTGAACCCTGTGGGAGTCTCACTGATTAACACTGAACCCTATGGGAGTCTCACTGATTAACACTGAACCCTGTCGGAGTCTCACTGATTAACACTGAACCCTTTGGGAGTCTGGCTGATTAACACTGAACCCTATGGGAGTCTCACTGATTAACACTGAACCCTGTGGGAGTCTCACTAATTAAGACTGAACACTATGGGAGTCTCACTGATTAACACTGAACCCTGTGTGAGTCTCAGTGATTAACACTGAACCCTGTGGGAGTTTCACTGATTAACACTGAACCATATGGGAGTCTCACTGATTAACACTGAACCCTGTGGGAGCCTCACTGATTAACACTGAACCCTATGGGAGTCTCACTGATTAACACTGAACCCTGTGGGAGTCTCAGTGATTAACACTGAACCCTGTGGGAGTCTCACTGATTAACACTGAACCCTATGGGAGTCTCACTGATTAACACAGAACCCTGTGGGAGTCTCACTGATTAACACTGAACCATATGGGAGTCTCACTGATTAACACTGAACCCTGTGGGAGTCTCACTGATTAACACTGAACCCTGTGGGAGTCTCACTGATTAACACTGAACCCTATGGGAGTCTCAATGATTAACACTGAACCCTGTGGGAGTCTCAATGATTAACACTGAACCCTGTGGGAGTCTCAGTGATTAACACTGAACCCTATGGGAGTCTCACTGATTAACACTGATCCCTGTGGGAGTCTCACTGATTAACACTGAACCCTATGGGAGTCTCACTGATTAACACTGAACCCTGTGGGAGTCTCACTGATTAACACTGAACCCTGTGGGAGTCTCACTGATTAACACTGAACCCTATGGGAGTCTCACTGATTAACACTGAACCCTGTCGGAGTCTCACTGATTAACACTGAACCCTTTGGGAGTCTCGCTGATTAACACTGAACCCTATGGGAGTCTCACTGATTAACACTGAACCCTGTGGGAGTCTCACTAATTAAGACTGAACCCTATGGGAGTCTCACTGATTAACACTGAACCCTGTGTGAGTCTCAGTGATTAACACTGAACCCTGTGGGAGTTTCACTGATTAACACTAAACCATATGGGAGTCTCACTGATTAACACTGAACCCTGTGGGAGTCTCACTGATTAACACTGAACCCTGTGGGAGTCTCACTGATTAACACTGAACCCTATGGGAGTCTCAATGATTAACACTGAACCCTGTTGGAGTCTCACTGATTAACACTGAACCCTGTGGGAGCCTCACTGATTAACACTGAACCCTGTGGGAGTCTCACTGATTAACACTGAACCCTGTGGGAGTCTCACTGATTAACACTGAACCCTGTGGGAGTCTCAATGATTAACATTGAACCCTGTGGGAGTCTCACTGATTAACACTGAACCCTGTGGGAGTCTCACTGATTAACACTGAACCCTGTCGGAGTCTCACTGATTAACACTGAACCCTTTGGGAGTCTCCCTGATTAACACTGAACCATATGGGAGTCTCACTGATTAACACTGAACCCTATGGGAGTATCACTGATTAACACTGAACCCTGTGGGAGTCTCACTGATTAACACTGAACCCTATGGGAGTCTCACTGATTAACACTGAACCCTGTCGGAGTCTCACTGATTAACACTGAACCCTTTGGGAGTCTCGCTGATTAACACTGAACCCTATGGGAGTCTCACTGATTAACACTGAACCCTGTGGGAGTCTCACTAATTAAGACTGAACCCTATGGGAGTCTCACTGATTAACACTGAACCCTGTGTGAGTCTCAGTGATTAACACTGAACCCTGTGGGAGTTTCACTGATTAACACTGAACCATATGGGAGTCTCACTGATTAACACTGAACCCTGTGGGAGCCTCACTGATTAACACTGAACCCTATGGGAGTCTCACTGATTAACACTGAACCCTGTGGGAGTCTCAGTGATTAACACTGAACCCTGTGGGAGTCTCACTGATTAACACTGAACCCTATGGGAGTCTCACTGATTAACACAGAACCCTGTGGGAGTCTCACTGATTAACACTGAACCATATGGGAGTCTCACTGATTAACACTGAACCCTGTGGGAGTCTCACTGATTAACACTGAACCCTGTGGGAGTCTCACTGATTAACACTGAACCCTATGGGAGTCTCAATGATTAACACTGAACCCTGTGGGAGTCTCAATGATTAACACTGAACCCTGTGGGAGTCTCAGTGATTAACACTGAACCCTATGGGAGTCTCACTGATTAACACTGATCCCTGTGGGAGTCTCACTGATTAACACTGAACCCTATGGGAGTCTCACTGATTAACACTGAACCCTGTGGGAGTCTCACTGATTAACACTGAACCCTGTGGGAGTCTCACTGATTAACACTGAACCCTATGGGAGTCTCACTGATTAACACTGAACCCTGTCGGAGTCTCACTGATTAACACTGAACCCTTTGGGAGTCTCGCTGATTAACACTGAACCCTATGGGAGTCTCACTGATTAACACTGAACCCTGTGGGAGTCTCACTAATTAAGACTGAACACTATGGGAGTCTCACTGATTAACACTGAACCCTGTGTGAGTCTCAGTGATTAACACTGAACCCTGTGGGAGTTTCACTGATTAACACTAAACCATATGGGAGTCTCACTGATTAACACTGAACCCTGTGGGAGTCTCACTGATTAACACTGAACCCTGTGGGAGTCTCACTGATTAACACTGAACCCTATGGGAGTCTCAATGATTAACACTGAACCCTGTTGGAGTCTCACTGATTAACACTGAACCCTGTGGGAGCCTCACTGATTAACACTGAACCCTGTGGGAGTCTCACTGATTAACACTGAACCCTGTGGGAGTCTCACTGATTAACACTGAACCCTGTGGGAGTCTCACTGATTAACATTGAACCCTGTGGGAGTCTCACTGATTAACACTGAACCCTGTCGGAGTCTCACTGATTAACACTGAACCCTTTGGGAGTCTCCCTGATTAACACTGAACCATATGGGAGTCTCACTGATTAACACTGAACCCTATGGGAGTATCACTGATTAACACTGAACCCTGTGGGAGTCTGACTAATTAAGACTGAACCCTATTGGAGTCTCACTGATTAACACTGAACCCTGTGGGAGTCTCACTGATTAACACTGAACCCTGTGGGAGTCTCACTGATTAACACTGAACCCTGTGGGAGTCTCACTGATTAACATTGAACCCTGTGGGAGTCTCACTGATTAACACTGAACCCTATTGGAGTCTCACTGATTAACACTGAACCCTGTGGGAGTCTCACTGATTAACACTGAACCCTGTCGGAGTCTCAGTGATTAACACTGAACCCTATGGGAGTCTCACTGATTAACACTGATCCCTGTGGGAGTCTCACTGATTAACACTGAACCCTATGGGAGTCTCACTGATTAACACTGAACCCTGTGGGAGTCTCACTGATTAACACTGAACCCTGTGGGAGACTCACTGATTAACACTGAACCCTATGGGAGTCTCACTGATTAACACTGAACCCTGTCGGAGTCTCATTGATTAACACTGAACCCTTTAGGAGTCTCGCTGATTAACACTGAACCCTATGGGAGTCTCACTGATTAACACTGAACCCTGTGGGAGTCTCACTAATTAAGACTGAACCCTATGGGAGTCTCACTGATTAACACAGAACCCTGTGTGAGTCTCAGTGATTAACACTGAACTCTGTGGGAGTTTCACTGATTAACACTGAACCATATGGGAGTCTCACTGATTAACACTGAACCCTGTGGGAGCCTCACTGATTAACACTGAACCCTATGGGAGTCTCACTGATTAACACTGAACCCTGTGGGAGTCTCAGTGATTAACACTGAACCCTGTGGGAGTCTCACTGATTAACACTGAACCCTATGGGAGTCTCACTGATTAACACAGAACCCTGTGGGAGTCTCACTGATTAACACTGAACCATATGGGAGTCTCACTGATTAACACTGAACCCTGTGGGAGTCTCACTGATTAACACTGAACCCTGTGGGAGTCTCACTGATTAACACTGAACCCTGTGGGAGGCTCACTGATTAACACTGAACCCTATGGGAGTCTCACTGATTAACACTGAACCCTGTCGGAGTCTCACTGATTAACACTGAACCCTTTGGGAGTCTCGCTGATTAACACTGAACCCTATGGGAGTCTCACTGATTAACACTGAACCCTGTGGGAGTCTCACTAATTAAGACTGAACCCTATGGGAGTCTCACTGATTAACACTGAACCCTGTGTGAGTCTCAGTGATTAACACTGAACCCTGTGGGAGTTTCACTGATTAACACTGAACCATATGGGAGTCTCACTGATTAACACTGAACCCTGTGGGAGCCTCACTGATTAACACTGAACCCTATGGGAGTCTGACTGATTAACACTGAACCCTGTGGGAGTCTCAGTGATTAACACTGAACCCTGTGGGAGTCTCACTGATTAACACTGAACCCTATGGGAGTCTCACTGATTAACACAGAACCCTGTGGGAGTCTCACTGATTAACACTGAACCATATGGGAGTCTCACTGATTAACACTGAACCCTGTGGGAGTCTCACTGATTAACACTGAACCCTGTGGGAGTCTCACTGATTAACACTGAACCCTATGGGAGTCTCAATGATTAACACTGAACCCTGTGGGAGTCTCAATGATTAACACTGAACCCTGTGGGAGTCTCAGTGATTAACACTGAACCCTATGGGAGTCTCACTGATTAACACTGATCCCTGTGGGAGTCTCACTGATTAACACTGAACCCTATGGGAGTCTCACTGATTAACACTGAACCCTGTGGGAGTCTCACTGATTAACACTGAACCCTGTGGGAGTCTCACTGATTAACACTGAACCCTATGGGAGTCTCACTGATTAACACTGAACCCTGTCGGAGTCTCACTGATTAACACTGAACCCTTTGGGAGTCTCGCTGATTAACACTGAACCCTATGGGAGTCTCACTGATTAACACTGAACCCTGTGGGAGTCTCACTAATTAAGACTGAACCCTATGGGAGTCTCACTGATTAACACTGAACCCTGTGTGAGTCTCAGTGATTAACACTGAACCCTGTGGGAGTTTCACTGATTAACACTAAACCATATGGGAGTCTCACTGATTAACACTGAACCCTGTGGGAGTCTCACTGATTAACACTGAACCCTGTGGGAGTCTCACTGATTAACACTGAACCCTATGGGAGTCTCAATGATTAACACTGAACCCTGTTGGAGTCTCACTGATTAACACTGAACCCTGTGGGAGCCTCACTGATTAACACTGAACCCTGTGGGAGTCTCACTGATTAACACTGAACCCTGTGGGAGTCTCACTAATTAAGACTGAACCCTATGGGAGTCTCACTGATTAACACTGAACCCTGTGTGAGTCTCAGTGATTAACACTGAACCCTGTGGGAGTCTCACTGATTAACACTGAACCCTATGAGAGTCTCACTGATTAACACAGAACCCTGTGGGAGTCTCACTGATTAACACTGAACCATATGGGAGTCTCACTGATTAACACTGAACCCTGTGGGAGTCTCACTGATTAACACTGAACCCTGTGGGAGTCTCACTGATTAACACTGAACCCTATGGGAGTCTCAATGATTAACACTGAACCCTGTGGGAGTCTCAATGATTAACACTGAACCCTGTGGGAGTCTCAGTGATTAACACTGAACCCTATGGGAGTCTCACTGATTAACACTGATCCCTGTGGGAGTCTCACTGATTAACACTGAACCCTATGGGAGTCTCACTGATTAACACTGAACCCTGTGTGAGTCTCAGTGATTAACACTGAACCCTGTGGGAGTTTCACTGATTAACACTGAACCATATGGGAGTCTCACTGATTAACACTGAACCCTGTGGGAGCCTCACTGATTAACACTGAACCCTATGGGAGTCTCACTGATTAACACTGAACCCTGTGGGAGTCTCAGTGATTAACACTGAACCCTGTGGGAGTCTCACTGATTAACACTGAACCCTATGAGAGTCTCACTGATTAACACAGAACCCTGTGGGAGTCTCACTGATTAACACTGAACCATATGGGAGTCTCACTGATTAACACTGAACCCTGTGGGAGTCTCACTGATTAACACTGAACCCTGTGGGAGTCTCACTGATTAACACTGAACCCTATGGGAGTCTCAATGATTAACACTGAACCCTGTGGGAGTCTCAATGATTAACACTGAACCCTGTGGGAGTCTCAGTGATTAACACTGAACCCTATGGGAGTCTCACTGATTAACACTGATCCCTGTGGGAGTCTCACTGATTAACACTGAACCCTATGGGAGTCTCACTGATTAACACTGAACCCTGTGGGAGTCTCACTGATTAACACTGAACCCTGTGGGAGTCTCACTGATTAACACTGAACCCTATGGGAGTCTCACTGATTAACACTGAACCCTGTCGGAGTCTCACTGATTAACACTGAACCCTTTGGGAGTCTCGCTGATTAACACTGAACCCTATGGGAGTCTCACTGATTAACACTGAACCCTGTGGGAGTCTCACTAATTAAGACTGAACCCTATGGGAGTCTCACTGATTAACACTGAACCCTGTGTGAGTCTCAGTGATTAACACTGAACCCTGTGGGAGTTTCACTGATTAACACTAAACCATATGGGAGTCTCACTGAACACTGAACCCTGTGGGAGTCTCACTGATTAACACTGAACCCTGTGGGAGTCTCACTGATTAACACTGAACCCTATGGGAGTCTCAATGATTAACACTGAACCCTGTTGGAGTCTCACTGATTAACACTGAACCCTGTGGGAGCCTCACTGATTAACACTGAACCCTGTGGGAGTCTCACTGATTAACACTGAACCCTGTGGGAGTCTCACTGATTAACACTGAACCCTGTGGGAGTCTCACTGATTAACATTGAACCCTGTGGGAGTCTCACTGATTAACACTGAACCCTGTGGGAGTCTCACTGATTAACACTGAACCCTGTCGGAGTCTCACTGATTAACACTGAACCCTTTGGGAGTCTCCCTGATTAACACTGAACCATATGGGAGTCTCACTGATTAACACTGAACCCTATGGGAGTATCACTGATTAACACTGAACCCTGTGGGAGTCTGACTAATTAAGACTGAACCCTATTGGAGTCTCACTGATTAACACTGAACCCTGTGGGAGTCTCACTGATTAACACTGAACCCTGTGGGAGTCTCACTGATTAACACTGAACCCTGTGGGAGTCTCACTGATTAACATTGAACCCTGTGGGAGTCTCACTGATTAACACTGAACCCTATTGGAGTCTCACTGATTAACACTGAACCCTGTGGGAGTCTCACTGATTAACACTGAACCCTGTCGGAGTCTCAGTGATTAACACTGAACCCTATGGGAGTCTCACTGATTAACACTGATCCCTGTGGGAGTCTCACTGATTAACACTGAACCCTATGGGAGTCTCACTGATTAACACTGAACCCTGTGGGAGTCTCACTGATTAACACTGAACCCTGTGGGAGACTCACTGATTAACACTGAACCCTATGGGAGTCTCACTGATTAACACTGAACCCTGTCGGAGTCTCACTGATTAACACTGAACCCTTTGGGAGTCTCGCTGATTAACACTGAACCCTATGGGAGTCTCACTGATTAACACTGAACCCTGTGGGAGTCTCACTAATTAAGACTGAACCCTATGGGAGTCTCACTGATTAACACAGAACCCTGTGTGAGTCTCAGTGATTAACACTGAACTCTGTGGGAGTTTCACTGATTAACACTGAACCATATGGGAGTCTCACTGATTAACACTGAACCCTGTGGGAGCCTCACTGATTAACACTGAACCCTGTGGGAGTCTCACTGATTAACACTGAACCCTATGGGAGTCTCAATGATTAACACTGAACCCTGTTGGAGTCTCACTGATTAACACTGAACCCTGTGGGAGCCTCACTGATTAACACTGAACCCTGTGGGAGTCTCACTAATTAAGACTGAACCCTATGGGAGTCTCACTGATTAACACTGAACCCTATGGGAGTCTCAATGATTAACACTGAACCCTGTGGGAGTCTCAATGATTAACACTGAACCCTGTGGGAGTCTCAGTGATTAACACTGAACCCTATGGGAGTCTCACTGATTAACACTGATCCCTGTGGGAGTCTCACTGATTAACACTGAACCCTATGGGAGTCTCACTGATTAACACTGAACCCTGTGTGAGTCTCAGTGATTAACACTGAACCCTGTGGGAGTTTCACTGATTAACACTGAACCATATGGGAGTCTCACTGATTAACACTGAACCCTGTGGGAGCCTCACTGATTAACACTGAACCCTATGGGAGTCTCACTGATTAACACAGAACCCTGTGGGAGTCTCACTGATTAACACTGAACCATATGGGAGTCTCACTGATTAACACTGAACCCTGTGGGAGTCTCACTGATTAACACTGAACCCTGTGGGAGTCTCACTGATTAACACTGAACCCTGTGGGAGGCTCACTGATTAACACTGAACCCTATGGGAGTCTCACTGATTAACACTGAACCCTGTCGGAGTCTCACTGATTAACACTGAACCCTTTGGGAGTCTCGCTGATTAACACTGAACCCTATGGGAGTCTCACTGATTAACACTAAACCCTGTGGGAGTCTCACTAATTAAGACTGAACCCTATGGGAGTCTCACTGATTAACACTGAACCCTGTGTGAGTCTCAGTGATTAACACTGAACCCTGTGGGAGTTTCACTGATTAACACTGAACCATATGGGAGTCTCACTGATTAACACTGAACCCTGTGGGAGCCTCACTGATTAACACTGAACCCTATGGGAGTCTGACTGATTAACACTGAACCCTGTGGGAGTCTCAGTGATTAACACTGAACCCTGTGGGAGTCTCACTGATTAACACTGAACCCTATGGGAGTCTCACTGATTAACACAGAACCCTGTGGGAGTCTCACTGATTAACACTGAACCATATGGGAGTCTCACTGATTAACACTGAACCCTGTGGGAGTCTCACTGATTAACACTGAACCCTGTGGGAGTCTCACTGATTAACACTGAACCCTATGGGAGTCTCAATGATTAACACTGAACCCTGTGGGAGTCTCAATGATTAACACTGAACCCTGTGGGAGTCTCAGTGATTAACACTGAACCCTATGGGAGTCTCACTGATTAACACTGATCCCTGTGGGAGTCTCACTGATTAACACTGAACCCTATGGGAGTCTCACTGATTAACACTGAACCCTGTGGGAGTCTCACTGATTAACACTGAACCCTGTGGGAGTCTCACTGATTAACACTGAACCCTATGGGAGTCTCACTGATTAACACTGAACCCTGTCGGAGTCTCACTGATTAACACTGAACCCTTTGGGAGTCTCGCTGATTAACACTGAACCCTATGGGAGTCTCACTGATTAACACTGAACCCTGTGGGAGTCTCACTAATTAAGACTGAACCCTATGGGAGTCTCACTGATTAACACTGAACCCTGTGTGAGTCTCAGTGATTAACACTGAACCCTGTGGGAGTTTCACTGATTAACACTAAACCATATGGGAGTCTCACTGATTAACACTGAACCCTGTGGGAGTCTCACTGATTAACACTGAACCCTGTGGGAGTCTCACTGATTAACACTGAACCCTATGGGAGTCTCAATGATTAACACTGAACCCTGTTGGAGTCTCACTGATTAACACTGAACCCTGTGGGAGCCTCACTGATTAACACTGAACCCTGTGGGAGTCTCACTGATTAACACTGAACCCTGTGGGAGTCTCACTAATTAAGACTGAACCCTATGGGAGTCTCACTGATTAACACTGAACCCTGTGTGAGTCTCAGTGATTAACACTGAACCCTGTGGGAGTCTCACTGATTAACACTGAACCCTATGAGAGTCTCACTGATTAACACAGAACCCTGTGGGAGTCTCACTGATTAACACTGAACCATATGGGAGTCTCACTGATTAACACTGAACCCTGTGGGAGTCTCACTGATTAACACTGAACCCTGTGGGAGTCTCACTGATTAACACTGAACCCTATGGGAGTCTCAATGATTAACACTGAACCCTGTGGGAGTCTCAATGATTAACACTGAACCCTGTGGGAGTCTCAGTGATTAACACTGAACCCTATGGGAGTCTCACTGATTAACACTGATCCCTGTGGGAGTCTCACTGATTAACACTGAACCCTATGGGAGTCTCACTGATTAACACTGAACCCTGTGTGAGTCTCAGTGATTAACACTGAACCCTGTGGGAGTTTCACTGATTAACACTGAACCATATGGGAGTCTCACTGATTAACACTGAACCCTGTGGGAGCCTCACTGATTAACACTGAACCCTATGGGAGTCTCACTGATTAACACTGAACCCTGTGGGAGTCTCAGTGATTAACACTGAACCCTGTGGGAGTCTCACTGATTAACACTGAACCCTATGAGAGTCTCACTGATTAACACAGAACCCTGTGGGAGTCTCACTGATTAACACTGAACCATATGGGAGTCTCACTGATTAACACTGAACCCTGTGGGAGTCTCACTGATTAACACTGAACCCTGTGGGAGTCTCACTGATTAACACTGAACCCTATGGGAGTCTCAATGATTAACACTGAACCCTGTGGGAGTCTCAATGATTAACACTGAACCCTGTGGGAGTCTCAGTGATTAACACTGAACCCTATGGGAGTCTCACTGATTAACACTGATCCCTGTGGGAGTCTCACTGATTAACACTGAACCCTATGGGAGTCTCACTGATTAACACTGAACCCTGTGGGAGTCTCACTGATTAACACTGAACCCTGTGGGAGTCTCACTGATTAACACTGAACCCTATGGGAGTCTCACTGATTAACACTGAACCCTGTCGGAGTCTCACTGATTAACACTGAACCCTTTGGGAGTCTCGCTGATTAACACTGAACCCTATGGGAGTCTCACTGATTAACACTGAACCCTGTGGGAGTCTCACTAATTAAGACTGAACCCTATGGGAGTCTCACTGATTAACACTGAACCCTGTGTGAGTCTCAGTGATTAACACTGAACCCTGTGGGAGTTTCACTGATTAACACTAAACCATATGGGAGTCTCACTGAACACTGAACCCTGTGGGAGTCTCACTGATTAACACTGAACCCTGTGGGAGTCTCACTGATTAACACTGAACCCTATGGGAGTCTCAATGATTAACACTGAACCCTGTTGGAGTCTCACTGATTAACACTGAACCCTGTGGGAGCCTCACTGATTAACACTGAACCCTGTGGGAGTCTCACTGATTAACACTGAACCCTGTGGGAGTCTCACTGATTAACACTGAACCCTGTGGGAGTCTCACTGATTAACATTGAACCCTGTGGGAGTCTCACTGATTAACACTGAACCCTGTGGGAGTCTCACTGATTAACACTGAACCCTGTCGGAGTCTCACTGATTAACACTGAACCCTTTAGGAGTCTCCCTGATTAACACTGAACCATATGGGAGTCTCACTGATTAACACTGAACCCTATGGGAGTATCACTGATTAACACTGAACCCTGTGGGAGTCTGACTAATTAAGACTGAACCCTATTGGAGTCTCACTGATTAACACTGAACCCTGTGGGAGTCTCACTGATTAACACTGAACCCTGTGGGAGTCTCACTGATTAACACTGAACCCTGTGGGAGTCTCACTGATTAACATTGAACCCTGTGGGAGTCTCACTGATTAACACTGAACCCTATTGGAGTCTCACTGATTAACACTGAACCCTGTGGGAGTCTCACTGATTAACACTGAACCCTGTCGGAGTCTCAGTGATTAACACTGAACCCTATGGGAGTCTCACTGATTAACACTGATCCCTGTGGGAGTCTCACTGATTAACACTGAACCCTATGGGAGCCTCACTGATTAACACTGAACCCTGTGGGAGTCTCACTGATTAACACTGAACCCTGTGGGAGACTCACTGATTAACACTGAACCCTATGGGAGTCTCACTGATTAACACTGAACCCTGTCGGAGTCTCACTGATTAACACTGAACCCTTTGGGAGTCTCGCTGATTAACACTGAACCCTATGGGAGTCTCACTGATTAACACTGAACCCTGTGGGAGTCTCACTAATTAAGACTGAACCCTATGGGAGTCTCACTGATTAACACAGAACCCTGTGTGAGTCTCAGTGATTAACACTGAACTCTGTGGGAGTTTCACTGATTAACACTGAACCATATGGGAGTCTCACTGATTAACACTGAACCCTGTGGGAGCCTCACTGATTAACACTGAACCCTGTGGGAGTCTCACTGATTAACACTGAACCCTATGGGAGTCTCAATGATTAACACTGAACCCTGTTGGAGTCTCACTGATTAACACTGAACCCTGTGGGAGCCTCACTGATTAACACTGAACCCTGTGGGAGTCTCACTAATTAAGACTGAACCCTATGGGAGTCTCACTGATTAACACTGAACCCTATGGGAGTCTCAATGATTAACACTGAACCCTGTGGGAGTCTCAATGATTAACACTGAACCCTGTGGGAGTCTCAGTGATTAACACTGAACCCTATGGGAGTCTCACTGATTAACACTGATCCCTGTGGGAGTCTCACTGATTAACACTGAACCCTATGGGAGTCTCACTGATTAACACTGAACCCTGTGTGAGTCTCAGTGATTAACACTGAACCCTGTGGGAGTTTCACTGATTAACACTGAACCATATGGGAGTCTCACTGATTAACACTGAACCCTGTGGGAGCCTCACTGATTAACACTGAACCCTATGGGAGTCTCACTGATTAACACTGAACCCTGTGGGAGTCTCAGTGATTAACACTGAACCCTGTGGGAGTCTCACTGATTAACACTGAACCCTATGAGAGTCTCACTGATTAACACAGAACCCTGTGGGAGTCTCACTGATTAACACTGAACCATATGGGAGTCTCACTGATTAACACTGAACCCTGTGGGAGTCTCACTGATTAACACTGAACCCTGTGGGAGTCTCACTGATTAACACTGAACCCTATGGGAGTCTCAATGATTAACACTGAACCCTGTGGGAGTCTCAATGATTAACACTGAACCCTGTGGGAGTCTCAGTGATTAACACTGAACCCTATGGGAGTCTCACTGATTAACACTGATCCCTGTGGGAGTCTCACTGATTAACACTGAACCCTATGGGAGTCTCACTGATTAACACTGAACCCTGTGGGAGTCTCACTGATTAACACTGAACCCTGTGGGAGTCTCACTGATTAACACTGAACCCTATGGGAGTCTCACTGATTAACACTGAACCCTGTCGGAGTCTCACTGATTAACATTGAACGCTTTGGGAGTCTCGCTGATTAACACTGAACCCTATGGGAGTCTCACTGATTAACACTGAACCCTGTGGGAGTCTCACTAATTAAGACTGAACCCTATGGGAGTCTCACTGATTAACACTGAACCCTGTGTGAGTCTCAGTGATTAACACTGAACCCTGTGGGAGTTTCACTGATTAACACTAAACCATATGGGAGTCTCACTGAACACTGAACCCTGTGGGAGTCTCACTGATTAACACTGAACCCTGTGGGAGTCTCACTGATTAACACTGAACCCTATGGGAGTCTCAATGATTAACACTGAACCCTGTTGGAGTCTCACTGATTAACACTGAACCCTGTGGGAGCCTCACTGATTAACACTGAACCCTGTGGGAGTCTCACTGATTAACACTGAACCCTGTGGGAGTCTCACTGATTAACACTGAACCCTGTGGGAGTCTCACTGATTAACATTGAACCCTGTGGGAGTCTCACTGATTAACACTGAACCCTGTGGGAGTCTCACTGATTAACACTGAACCCTGTCGGAGTCTCACTGATTAACACTGAACCCTTTGGGAGTCTCCCTGATTAACACTGAACCATATGGGAGTCTCACTGATTAACACTGAACCCTATGGGAGTATCACTGATTAACACTGAACCCTGTGGGAGTCTGACTAATTAAGACTGAACCCTATTGGAGTCTCACTGATTAACACTGAACCCTGTGGGAGTCTCACTGATTAACACTGAACCCTGTGGGAGTCTCACTGATTAACACTGAACCCTGTGGGAGTCTCACTGATTAACATTGAACCCTGTGGGAGTCTCACTGATTAACACTGAACCCTATTGGAGTCTCACTGATTAACACTGAACCCTGTGGGAGTCTCACTGATTAACACTGAACCCTGTCGGAGTCTCAGTGATTAACACTGAACCCTATGGGAGTCTCACTGATTAACACTGATCCCTGTGGGAGTCTCACTGATTAACACTGAACCCTATGGGAGTCTCACTGATTAACACTGAACCCTGTGGGAGTCTCACTGATTAACACTGAACCCTGTGGGAGACTCACTGATTAACACTGAACCCTATGGGAGTCTCACTGATTAACACTGAACCCTGTCAGAGTCTCACTGATTAACACTGAACCCTTTGGGAGTCTCGCTGATTAACACTGAACCCTATGGGAGTCTCACTGATTAACACTGAACCCTGTGGGAGTCTCACTAATTAAGACTGAACCCTATGGGAGTCTCACTGATTAACACAGAACCCTGTGTGAGTCTCAGTGATTAACACTGAACTCTGTGGGAGTTTCACTGATTAACACTGAACCATATGGGAGTCTCACTGATTAACACTGAACCCTGTGGGAGCCTCACTGATTAACACTGAACCCTGTGGGAGTCTCACTGATTAACACTGAACCCTATGGGAGTCTCAATGATTAACACTGAACCCTGTTGGAGTCTCACTGATTAACACTGAACCCTGTGGGAGCCTCACTGATTAACACTGAACCCTGTGGGAGTCTCACTGATTAACACTGAACCCTGTGGGAGTCTCACTAATTAAGACTGAACCCTATGGGAGTCTCACTGATTAACACTGAACCCTGTGTGAGTCTCAGTGATTAACACTGAACCCTGTGGGAGTTTCACTGATTAACACTGAACCATATGGGAGTCTCACTGATTAACACTGAACCCTGTGGGAGCCTCACTGATTAACACTGAACCCTATGGGAGTCTCACTGATTAACACTGAACCCTGTGGGAGTCTCAGTGATTAACACTGAACCCTGTGGGAGTCTCACTGATTAACACTGAACCCTATGAGAGTCTCACTGATTAACACAGAACCCTGTGGGAGTCTCACTGATTAACACTGAACCATATGGGAGTCTCACTGATTAACACTGAACCCTGTGGGAGTCTCACTGATTAACACTGAACCCTGTGGGAGTCTCACTGATTAACACTGAACCCTATGGGAGTCTCAATGATTAACACTGAACCCTGTGGGAGTCTCAATGATTAACACTGAACCCTGTGGGAGTCTCAGTGATTAACACTGAACCCTATGGGAGTCTCACTGATTAACACTGATCCCTGTGGGAGTCTCACTGATTAACACTGAACCCTATGGGAGTCTCACTGATTAACACTGAACCCTGTGGGAGTCTCACTGATTAACACTGAACCCTGTGGGAGTCTCACTGATTAACACTGAACCCTATGGGAGTCTCACTGATTAACACTGAACCCTGTCGGAGTCTCACTGATTAACACTGAACCCTTTGGGAGTCTCGCTGATTAACACTGAACCCTATGGGAGTCTCACAGATTAACACTGAACCCTGTGGGAGTCTCACTAATTAAGACTGAACCCTATGGGAGTCTCACTGATTAACACTGAACCCTGTGTGAATCTCAGTGATTAACACTGAACCCTGTGGGAGTTTCACTGATTAACACTAAACCATATGGGAGTCTCACTGATTAACACTGAACCCTGTGGGAGTCTCACTGATTAACACTGAACCCTGTGGGAGTCTCACTGATTAACACTGAACCCTATGGGAGTCTCAATGATTAACACTGAACCCTGTTGGAGTCTCACTGATTAACACTGAACCCTGTGGGAGCCTCACTGATTAACACTGAACCCTGTGGGAGTCTCACTGATTAACACTGAACCCTGTGGGAGTCTCACTGATTAACACTGAACCCTGTGGGAGTCTCACTGATTAACATTGAACCCTGTGAGTGTCTCACTGATTAACACTGAACCCTGTGGGAGTCTCACTGATTAACACTGAACCCTGTCGGAGTCTCACTGATTAACACTGAACCCTTTGGGAGTCTCCCTGATTAACACTGAACCATATGGGAGTCTCACTGATTAACACTGAACCCTATGGGAGTATCACTGATTAACACTGAACCCTGTGGGAGTCTGACTAATTAAGACTGAACCCTATTGGAGTCTCACTGATTAACACTGAACCCTGTGGGAGTCTCACTGATTAACACTGAACCCTGTGGGAGTCTCACTGATTAACACTGAACCCTGTGGGAGTCTCACTGATTAACATTGAACCCTGTGGGAGTCTCACTGATTAACACTGAACCCTATTGGAGTCTCACTGATTAACACTGAACCCTGTGGGAGTCTCACTGATTAACACTGAACCCTGTTGGAGTCTCAGTGATTAACACTGAACCCTATGGGAGTCTCACTGATTAACACTGATCCCTGTGGGAGTCTCACTGATTAACACTGAACCCTATGGGAGTCTCACTGATTAACACTGAACCCTGTGGGAGTCTCACTGATTAACACTGAACCCTGTGGGAGACTCACTGATTAACACTGAACCCTATGGGAGTCTCACTGATTAACACTGAACCCTGTCGGAGTCTCACTGATTAACACTGAACCCTTTGGGAGTCTCGCTGATTAACACTGAACCCTATGGGAGTCTCACTGATTAACACTGAACCCTGTGGGAGTCTCACTAATTAAGACTGAACCCTATGGGAGTCTCACTGATTAACACAGAACCCTGTGTGAGTCTCAGTGATTAACACTGAACTCTGTGGGAGTTTCACTGATTAACACTGAACCATATGGGAGTCTCACTGATTAACACTGAACCCTGTGGGAGCCTCACTGATTAACACTGAACCCTATGGGAGTCTCACTGATTAACACTGAACCCTGTGGGAATCTCAGTGATTAACACTGAACCCTGTGGGAGTCTCACTGATTAACACTGAACCCTATGGGAGTCTCAATGATTAACACAGAACCCTGTGGGAGTCTCACTGATTAACACTGAACCATATGGGAGTCTCACTGATTAACACTGAACCCTGTGGGAGTCTCACTGATTAACACTGAACCCTGTGGGAGTCTAACTGATTAACACTGAACCCTATGGGAGTCTCAATGATTAACACTGAACCCTGTGGGAGTCTCAATGATTA
This sequence comes from Petromyzon marinus, assembly GCF_048934315.1. Taxonomy (NCBI): domain Eukaryota; kingdom Metazoa; phylum Chordata; class Hyperoartia; order Petromyzontiformes; family Petromyzontidae; genus Petromyzon; species Petromyzon marinus. The sequence continues at coordinate 62,470 of NW_027423058.1, read as the reverse complement.
ACACTGAACCCTGTGGGAGTCTCAGTGATTAACACTGAACCCTATGGGAGTCTCACTGATTAACACTGATCCCTGTGGGAGTCTCACTGATTAACACTGAACCCTATGGGAGTCTCACTGATTAACACTGAACCCTGTGGGAGTCTCACTGATTAACACTGAACCCTGTGGGAGTCTCACTGATTAACACTGAACCCTATGGGAGTCTCACTGATTAACACTGAACCCTGTCGGAGTCTCACTGATTAACACTGAACCCTTTGGGAGTCTCGCTGATTAACACTGAACCCTATGGGAGTCTCACTGATTAACACTGAACCCTGTGGGAGTCTCACTAATTAAGACTGAACCCTGTGGGAGTTTCACTGATTAACACTGAACCATATGGGAGTCTCACTGATTAACACTGAACCCTGTGGGAGTCTCACTGATTAACACTGAACCCTGTGGGAGTCTCACTGATTAACACTGAACCCTGTGGGATTCTCAGTGATTAACGCTGAACCCTATGGGAGTCTCACTGATTAACACTGAACCCTGTGGGAGTCTCACTGATTAACACTGAACCCTGTGGGAGTCTCACTGATTAACACTGAACCCTATGGGAGTCTCACTGATTAACACTGAACCCTGTCGGAGTCTCACTGATTAACACTGAACCCTTTGGGAGTCTCGCTGATTAACACTGAACCCTATGGGAGTCTCACTGATTAACACTGAACCCTGTGGGAGTCTCACTAATTAAGACTGAACCCTGTGGGAGTTTCACTGATTAACACTGAACCATATGGGAGTCTCACTGATTAACACTGAACCCTATGGGAGTCTCAATGATTAACACTGAACCCTGTTGGAGTCTCACTGATTAACACTGAACCCTGTGGGATTCTCAGTGATTAACGCTGAACCCTATGGGAGTCTCACTGATTAACACTGAAACCTGTGGGAGCCTCACTGATTAACACTGAACCCTATGGGAGTCTCACTGATTAACACTGAACCCTGTGGGAGTCTCAGTGATTAACACTGAACCCTGTGGGAGTCTCACTGATTAACACTGAACCCTATGGGAGTCTCACTGATTAACACAGAACCCTGTGGGAGTCTCACTGATTAACACTGATCCCTGTGGGAGTGTCACTGATTAACACTGAACCCTGTGGGAATCTCACTGATTAACACTGAACCCTGAGGGAGTCTCACTGATTAACACTGAACCCTATGGGAGTCTCACTGATTAACAATGAACCCTGTGGGAGTCTCACTGATTAACACTGAACCCTATGGGAGTCTCACTGATTAACACTGAACCCTGTGAGAGTCTCACTGATTAACATTGAACCCTGAGGGAGTCTCACTGATTAACACTGAACCCTATGGGAGTCTCACTGATTAATACTGAACCCTGTGGGAGTCTCACTGATTAACACTGAACCCTGTGGGAGTCTCACTGATTAACACTGAACCCTGTGGGAGTCTCACTGATTAACATTGAACCCTGTGGGAGTCTCACTGATTAACACTGAACCCTATTGGAGTCTCACTGATTAACACTGAACCCTGTGGGAGTCTCACTGATTAACACTGAACCCTGTCGGAGTCTCACTGATTAACACTGAACCCTTTGGGAGTCTCCCTGATTAACACTGAACCATATGGGAGTCTCACTGATTAACACTGAACCCTATGGGAGTATCACTGATTAACACTGAACCCTGTGGGAGTCTCACTAATTAAGACTGAACCCTGTGGGAGCCTCACTGATTAACACTGAACCCTATGGGAGTCTCACTGATTAACACTGAACCCTGTGGGAGTCTCAGTGATTAACACTGAACCCTGTGGGAGTCTCACTGATTAACACTGAACCCTATGGGAGTCTCACTGATTAACACAGAACCCTGTGGGAGTCTCACTGATTAACACTGAACCATATGGGAGTCTCACTGATTAACACTGAACCCTGTGGGAGTCTCACTGATTAACACTGAACCCTGTGGGAGTCTCACTGATTAACATTGAACCCTATGGGAGTCTCAATGATTAACACTGAACCCTGTGGGAGTCTCAATGATTAACACTGAACCCTGTGGGAGTCTCAGTGATTAACACTGAACCCTATGGGAGTCTCACTGATTAACACAGATCCCTGTGGGAGTCTCACTGATTAACACTGAACCCTATGGGAGTCTCACTGATTAACACTGAACCCTGTGGGAGTCTCACTGATTAACACTGAACCCTGTGGGAGTCTCACTGATTAACACTGAACCCTATGGGAGTCTCACTGATTAACACTGAACCCTGTCGGAGTCTCACTGATTAACACTGAACCCTTTGGGAGTCTCGCTGATTAACACTGAACCCTATGGGAGTCTCACTGATTAACACTGAACCCTGTGGGAGTCTCACTAATTAAGACTGAACCCTGTGGGAGTTTCACTGATTAACACTGAACCATATGGGAGTCTCACTGATTAACACTGAACCCTGTGGGAGTCTCACTGATTAACACTGAACCCTGTGGGAGTCTCACTGATTAACACTGAACCCTATGGGAGTCTCAATGATTAACACTGAACCCTGTTGGAGTCTCACTGATTAACACTGAACCCTGTGGGATTCTCAGTGATTAACGCTAAACCCTATGGGAGTCTCACTGATTAACACTGAAACCTGTGGGAGCCTCACTGATTAACACTGAACCCTATGGGAGTCTCATTGATTAACACTGAACCCTGTGGGAGTCTCAGTGATTAACACTGAACCCTGTGGGAGTCTCACTGATTAACACTGAACCCTATGGGAGTCTCACTGATTAACACAGAACCCTGTGGGAGTCTCACTGATTAACACTGATCCCTGTGGGAGTGTCACTGATTAACACTGAACCCTGTGGGAATCTCACTGATTAACACTGAACCCTGAGGGAGTCTCACTGATTAACACTGAACCCTATGGGAGTCTCACTGATTAACAATGAACCCTGTGGGAGTCTCACTGATTAACACTGAACCCTATGGGAGTCTCACTGATTAACACTGAACCCTGTGAGAGTCTCACTGATTAACATTGAACCCTGAGGGAGTCTCACTGATTAACACTGAACCCTATGGGAGTCTCACTGATTAATACTGAACCCTGTGGGAGTCTCACTGATTAACACTGAACCCTATGGGAGTCTCACTGATTAACACTGAACCCTGTGGGAGTCTCACTGATTAACACTGAACCCTGTGGGAGTCTCACTGATTAACACTGAACCCTATGGGAGTCTCACTGATTAACACTGAACCCTGTCGGAGTCTCACTGATTAACACTGAACCCTTTGGGAGTCTCGCTGATTAACACTGAACCCTATGGGAGTCTCACAGATTAACACTGAACCCTGTGGGAGTCTCACTAATTAAGACTGAACCCTATGGGAGTCTCACTGATTAACACTGAACCCTGTGTGAATCTCAGTGATTAACACTGAACCCTGTGGGAGTTTCACTGATTAACACTAAACCATATGGGAGTCTCACTGATTAACACTGAACCCTGTGGGAGTCTCACTGATTAACACTGAACCCTGTGGGAGTCTCACTGATTAACACTGAACCCTATGGGAGTCTCAATGATTAACACTGAACCCTGTTGGAGTCTCACTGATTAACACTGAACCCTGTGGGAGCCTCACTGATTAACACTGAACCCTGTGGGAGTCTCACTGATTAACACTGAACCCTGTGGGAGTCTCACTGATTAACACTGAACCCTGTGGGAGTCTCACTGATTAACATTGAACCCTGTGAGTGTCTCACTGATTAACACTGAACCCTGTGGGAGTCTCACTGATTAACACTGAACCCTGTCGGAGTCTCACTGATTAACACTGAACCCTTTGGGAGTCTCCCTGATTAACACTGAACCATATGGGAGTCTCACTGATTAACACTGAACCCTATGGGAGTATCACTGATTAACACTGAACCCTGTGGGAGTCTGACTAATTAAGACTGAACCCTATTGGAGTCTCACTGATTAACACTGAACCCTGTGGGAGTCTCACTGATTAACACTGAACCCTGTGGGAGTCTCACTGATTAACACTGAACCCTGTGGGAGTCTCACTGATTAACATTGAACCCTGTGGGAGTCTCACTGATTAACACTGAACCCTATTGGAGTCTCACTGATTAACACTGAACCCTGTGGGAGTCTCACTGATTAACACTGAACCCTGTCGGAGTCTCAGTGATTAACACTGAACCCTATGGGAGTCTCACTGATTAACACTGATCCCTGTGGGAGTCTCACTGATTAACACTGAACCCTATGGGAGTCTCACTGATTAACACTGAACCCTGTGGGAGTCTCACTGATTAACACTGAACCCTGTGGGAGACTCACTGATTAACACTGAACCCTATGGGAGTCTCACTGATTAACACTGAACCCTGTCGGAGTCTCACTGATTAACACTGAACCCTTTGGGAGTCTCGCTGATTAACACTGAACCCTATGGGAGTCTCACTGATTAACACTGAACCCTGTGGGAGTCTCACTAATTAAGACTGAACCCTATGGGAGTCTCACTGATTAACACAGAACCCTGTGTGAGTCTCAGTGATTAACACTGAACTCTGTGGGAGTTTCACTGATTAACACTGAACCATATGGGAGTCTCACTGATTAACACTGAACCCTGTGGGAGCCTCACTGATTAACACTGAACCCTATGGGAGTCTCACTGATTAACACTGAACCCTGTGGGAATCTCAGTGATTAACACTGAACCCTGTGGGAGTCTCACTGATTAACACTGAACCCTATGGGAGTCTCAATGATTAACACAGAACCCTGTGGGAGTCTCACTGATTAACACTGAACCATATGGGAGTCTCACTGATTAACACTGAACCCTGTGGGAGTCTCACTGATTAACACTGAACCCTGTGGGAGTCTAACTGATTAACACTGAACCCTATGGGAGTCTCAATGATTAACACTGAACCCTGTGGGAGTCTCAATGATTAACACTGAACCCTGTGGGAGTCTCAGTGATTAACACTGAACCCTATGGGAGTCTCACTGATTAACACTGATCCCTGTGGGAGTCTCACTGATTAACACTGAACCCTATGGGAGTCTCACTGATTAACACTGAACCCTGTGGGAGTCTCACTGATTAACACTGAACCCTGTGGGAGTCTCACTGATTAACACTGAACCCTATGGGAGTCTCACTGATTAACACTGAACCCTGTCGGAGTCTCACTGATTAACACTGAACCCTTTGGGAGTCTCGCTGATTAACACTGAACCCTATGGGAGTCTCACTGATTAACACTGAACCCTGTGGGAGTCTCACTAATTAAGACTGAACCCTGTGGGAGTTTCACTGATTAACACTGAACCATATGGGAGTCTCACTGATTAACACTGAACCCTGTGGGAGTCTCACTGATTAACACTGAACCCTGTGGGAGTCTCACTGATTAACACTGAACCCTGTGGGATTCTCAGTGATTAACGCTGAACCCTATGGGAGTCTCACTGATTAACACTGAACCCTGTGGGAGTCTCACTGATTAACACTGAACCCTGTGGGAGTCTCACTGATTAACACTGAACCCTATGGGAGTCTCACTGATTAACACTGAACCCTGTCGGAGTCTCACTGATTAACACTGAACCCTTTGGGAGTCTCGCTGATTAACACTGAACCCTATGGGAGTCTCACTGATTAACACTGAACCCTGTGGGAGTCTCACTAATTAAGACTGAACCCTGTGGGAGTTTCACTGATTAACACTGAACCATATGGGAGTCTCACTGATTAACACTGAACCCTATGGGAGTCTCAATGATTAACACTGAACCCTGTTGGAGTCTCACTGATTAACACTGAACCCTGTGGGATTCTCAGTGATTAACGCTGAACCCTATGGGAGTCTCACTGATTAACACTGAAACCTGTGGGAGCCTCACTGATTAACACTGAACCCTATGGGAGTCTCACTGATTAACACTGAACCCTGTGGGAGTCTCAGTGATTAACACTGAACCCTGTGGGAGTCTCACTGATTAACACTGAACCCTATGGGAGTCTCACTGATTAACACAGAACCCTGTGGGAGTCTCACTGATTAACACTGATCCCTGTGGGAGTGTCACTGATTAACACTGAACCCTGTGGGAATCTCACTGATTAACACTGAACCCTGAGGGAGTCTCACTGATTAACACTGAACCCTATGGGAGTCTCACTGATTAACAATGAACCCTGTGGGAGTCTCACTGATTAACACTGAACCCTATGGGAGTCTCACTGATTAACACTGAACCCTGTGAGAGTCTCACTGATTAACATTGAACCCTGAGGGAGTCTCACTGATTAACACTGAACCCTATGGGAGTCTCACTGATTAATACTGAACCCTGTGGGAGTCTCACTGATTAACACTGAACCCTGTGGGAGTCTCACTGATTAACACTGAACCCTGTGGGAGTCTCACTGATTAACATTGAACCCTGTGGGAGTCTCACTGATTAACACTGAACCCTATTGGAGTCTCACTGATTAACACTGAACCCTGTGGGAGTCTCACTGATTAACACTGAACCCTGTCGGAGTCTCACTGATTAACACTGAACCCTTTGGGAGTCTCCCTGATTAACACTGAACCATATGGGAGTCTCACTGATTAACACTGAACCCTATGGGAGTATCACTGATTAACACTGAACCCTGTGGGAGTCTCACTAATTAAGACTGAACCCTGTGGGAGCCTCACTGATTAACACTGAACCCTATGGGAGTCTCACTGATTAACACTGAACCCTGTGGGAGTCTCAGTGATTAACACTGAACCCTGTGGGAGTCTCACTGATTAACACTGAACCCTATGGGAGTCTCACTGATTAACACAGAACCCTGTGGGAGTCTCACTGATTAACACTGAACCATATGGGAGTCTCACTGATTAACACTGAACCCTGTGGGAGTCTCACTGATTAACACTGAACCCTGTGGGAGTCTCACTGATTAACATTGAACCCTATGGGAGTCTCAATGATTAACACTGAACCCTGTGGGAGTCTCAATGATTAACACTGAACCCTGTGGGAGTCTCAGTGATTAACACTGAACCCTATGGGAGTCTCACTGATTAACACAGATCCCTGTGGGAGTCTCACTGATTAACACTGAACCCTATGGGAGTCTCACTGATTAACACTGAACCCTGTGGGAGTCTCACTGATTAACACTGAACCCTGTGGGAGTCTCACTGATTAACACTGAACCCTATGGGAGTTTCACTGATTAACACTGAACCCTGTCGGAGTCTCACTGATTAACACTGAACCCTTTGGGAGTCTCGCTGATTAACACTGAACCCTATGGGAGTCTCACTGATTAACACTGAACCCTGTGGGAGTCTCACTAATTAAGACTGAACCCTGTGGGAGTTTCACTGATTAACACTGAACCATATGGGAGTCTCACTGATTAACACTGAACCCTGTGGGAGTCTCACTGATTAACACTGAACCCTGTGGGAGTCTCACTGATTAACACTGAACCCTATGGGAGTCTCAATGATTAACACTGAACCCTGTTGGAGTCTCACTGATTAACACTGAACCCTGTGGGATTCTCAGTGATTAACGCTAAACCCTATGGGAGTCTCACTGATTAACACTGAAACCTGTGGGAGCCTCACTGATTAACACTGAACCCTATGGGAGTCTCATTGATTAACACTGAACCCTGTGGGAGTCTCAGTGATTAACACTGAACCCTGTGGGAGTCTCACTGATTAACACTGAACCCTATGGGAGTCTCACTGATTAACACAGAACCCTGTGGGAGTCTCACTGATTAACACTGATCCCTGTGGGAGTGTCACTGATTAACACTGAACCCTGTGGGAATCTCACTGATTAACACTGAACCCTGAGGGAGTCTCACTGATTAACACTGAACCCTATGGGAGTCTCACTGATTAACAATGAACCCTGTGGGAGTCTCACTGATTAACACTGAACCCTATGGGAGTCTCACTGATTAACACTGAACCCTGTGAGAGTCTCACTGATTAACATTGAACCCTGAGGGAGTCTCACTGATTAACACTGAACCCTATGGGAGTCTCACTGATTAATACTGAACCCTGTGGGAGTCTCACTGATTAACACTGAACCCTGTGGGAGTCTCACTGATTAACACTGAACCCTGTGGGAGTCTCACTGATTAACACTGAACCCTGTGGGAGTCTCACTGATTAACATTGAACCCTGTGGGAGTCTCACTGATTAACACTGAACCCTATTGGAGTCTCACTGATTAACACTGAACCCTGTGGGAGTCTCACTGATTAACACTGAACCCTGTCGGAGTCTCACTGATTAACACTGAACCCTTTGGGAGTCTCCCTGATTAACACTGAACCATATGGGAGTCTCACTGATTAACACTGAACCCTATGGGAGTATCACTGATTAACACTGAACCCTGTGGGAGTCTCACTAATTAAGACTGAACCCTATTGGAGTCTCACTGATTAACACTGAACCCTGTGGGAGTCTCACTGATTAACACTGAACCCTGTGGGAGTCTCACTGATTAACACTGAACCATTTGGGAGTTTCACTGATTAACACTGAACCCTATGGGAGTCTCACTGATTAACACTGAACCCTGTGGGAGTCTCACTGATTAACACTGAACCCTATGGGAGTCTCACTGATTAACACTGAACCCTGTGGGAGTCTCACTGATTAACACCGAACCCTGTGGGAGTCTCACTGATTAACACCGAACCCTGTGGGAGTCTCACTGATTAACACTGAACCCTATGGGAATCTCACTGATTAACACTGAACCCTGTCGGAGTCTCACTGATTAACACTGAACCCTGTGGGAGTCTCACTGATTAACACTGAACCCTGTGGGAGTCTCACTGATTAACACTGAACCCTGTGGGAGTCTCACTGATTAACACTGAACCCTGTGGGAGTCTCACTGATTAACATTGAACCCTGTGGGAGTCTCACTGATTAATACTGAACCCTGTGGGAGTCTCACTGATTAACACTGAACCCTGTGGGAGTCTCACTGATTAACACTGAACCCTGTGGGAGTCTCACTGATTAACACTGAACCCTGTGGGAGTCTCACTGATTAACACTGAACCCTATGGGAGTCTCACTGATTAACAATGAACCCTGTGGGAGCCTCACTGATTAACACTGAACCCTATGGGAGTCTCACTGATTAACACTGAACCCTGTGGGAGTCTCAGTGATTAACACTGAACCCTGTGGGAGTCTCACTGATTAACACTGAACCCTATGGGAGTCTCACTGATTAACACAGAACCCTGTGGGAGTCTCACTGATTAACACTGATCCCTGTGGGAGTGTCACTGATTAACACTGAACCCTGTGGGAATCTCACTGATTAACACTGAACCCTGAGGGAGTCTCACTGATTAACACTGAACCCTATGGGAGTCTCACTGATTAACAATGAACCCTGTGGGAGTCTCACTGATTAACACTGAACCCTATGGGAGTCTCACTGATTAACACTGAACCCTGTGAGAGTCTCACTGATTAACATTGAACCCTGAGGGAGTCTCACTGATTAACACTGAACCCTATGGGAGTCTCACTGATTAATACTGAACCCTGTGGGAGTCTCACTGATTAACACTGAACCCTGTGGGAGTCTCACTGATTAACACTGAACCCTATGGGAGTCTCACTGATTAACACTGAACCCTGTCGGAGTCTCACTGATTAACACTGAACCCTATGGGAGTCTCATTGATTAACACTGAACCCTGTGGGAGTCTCAGTGATTAACACTGAACCCTGTGGGAGTCTCACTGATTAACACTGAACCCTATGGGAGTCTCACTGATTAACACAGAACCCTGTGGGAGTCTCACTGATTAACACTGATCCCTGTGGGAGTGTCACTGATTAACACTGAACCCTGTGGGAATCTCACTGATTAACACTGAACCCTGAGGGAGTCTCACTGATTAACACTGAACCCTATGGGAGTCTCACTGATTAACAATAAACCCTGTGGGAGTCTCACTGATTAACACTGAACCCTATGGGAGTCTCACTGATTAACACTGAACCCTGTGAGAGTCTCACTGATTAACATTGAACCCTGAGGGAGTCTCACTGATTAACACTGAACCCTATGGGAGTCTCACTGATTAATACTGAACCCTGTGGGAGTCTCACTGATTAACATTGAACCCTGTGGGAGTCTCACTGATTAACACTGAACCCTATTGGAGTCTCACTGATTAACACTGAACCCTGTGGGAGTCTCACTGATTAACACTGAACCCTGTCGGAGTCTCACTGATTAACACTGAACCCTTTGGGAGTCTCCCTGATTAACACTGAACCATATGGGAGTCTCACTGATTAACACTGAACCCTATGGGAGTATCACTGATTAACACTGAACCCTGTGGGAGTCTCACTAATTAAGACTGAACCCTATTGGAGTCTCACTGATTAACACTGAACCCTGTGGGAGTCTCACTGATTAACACTGAACCCTGTGGGAGTCTCACTGATTAACACTGAACCATTTGGGAGTTTCACTGATTAACACTGAACCCTATGGGAGTCTCACTGATTAACACTGAACCCTGTGGGAGTCTCACTGATTAACACTGAACCCTATGGGAGTCTCACTGATTAACACTGAACCCTGTGGGAGTCTCACTGATTAACACCGAACCCTGTGGGAGTCTCACTGATTAACACCGAACCCTGTGGGAGTCTCACTGATTAACACTGAACCCTATGGGAATCTCACTGATTAACACTGAACCCTGTCGGAGTCTCACTGATTAACACTGAACCCTGTGGGAGTCTCACTGATTAACACTGAACCCTGTGGGAGTCTCACTGATTAACACTGAACCCTGTGGGAGTCTCACTGATTAACACTGAACCCTGTGGGAGTCTCACTGATTAACATTGAACCCTGTGGGAGTCTCACTGATTAATACTGAACCCTGTGGGAGTCTCACTGATTAACACTGAACCCTGTGGGAGTCTCACTGATTAACACTGAACCCTGTGGGAGTCTCACTGATTAACACTGAACCCTGTGGGAGTCTCACTGATTAACACTGAACCCTATGGGAGTCTCACTGATTAACAATGAACCCTGTGGGAGCCTCACTGATTAACACTGAACCCTATGGGAGTCTCACTGATTAACAATGAACCCTGTGGGAGTCTCAGTGATTAACACTGAACCCTGTGGGAGTCTCACTGATTAACACTGAACCCTATGGGAGTCTCACTGATTAACACAGAACCCTGTGGGAGTCTCACTGATTAACACTGATCCCTGTGGGAGTGTCACTGATTAACACTGAACCCTGTGGGAATCTCACTGATTAACACTGAACCCTGAGGGAGTCTCACTGATTAACACTGAACCCTATGGGAGTCTCACTGATTAACAATGAACCCTGTGGGAGTCTCACTGATTAACACTGAACCCTATGGGAGTCTCACTGATTAACACTGAACCCTGTGAGAGTCTCACTGATTAACATTGAACCCTGAGGGAGTCTCACTGATTAACACTGAACCCTATGGGAGTCTCACTGATTAATACTGAACCCTGTGGGAGTCTCACTGATTAACACTGAACCCTGTGGGAGTCTCACTGATTAACACTGAACCCTGTGGGAGTCTCACTGATTAACATTGAACCCTGTGGGAGTCTCACTGATTAACACTGAACCCTATTGGAGTCTCACTGATTAACACTGAACCCTGTGGGAGTCTCACTGATTAACACTGAACCCTGTCGGAGTCTCACTGATTAACACTGAACCCTTTGGGAGTCTCCCTGATTAACACTGAACCATATGGGAGTCTCACTGATTAACACTGAACCCTATGGGAGTATCACTGATTAACACTGAACCCTGTGGGAGTCTCACTAATTAAGACTGAACCCTGTGGGAGCCTCACTGATTAACACTGAACCCTATGGGAGTCTCACTGATTAACACTGAACCCTGTGGGAGTCTCAGTGATTAACACTGAACCCTGTGGGAGTCTCACTGATTAACACTGAACCCTATGGGAGTCTCACTGATTAACACAGAACCCTGTGGGAGTCTCACTGATTAACACTGAACCATATGGGAGTCTCACTGATTAACACTGAACCCTGTGGGAGTCTCACTGATTAACACTGAACCCTGTGGGAGTCTCACTGATTAACACTGAACCCTATGGGAGTCTCAATGATTAACACTGAACCCTGTGGGAGTCTCAATGATTAACACTGAACCCTGTGGGAGTCTCAGTGATTAACACTGAACCCTATGGGAGTCTCACTGATTAACACTGATCCCTGTGGGAGTCTCACTGATTAACACTGAACCCTATGGGAGTCTCACTGATTAACACTGAACCCTGTGGGAGTCTCACTGATTAACACTGAACCCTGTGGGAGTCTCACTGATTAACACTGAACCCTATGGGAGTCTCACTGATTAACACTGAACCCTGTCGGAGTCTCACTGATTAACACTGAACCCTTTGGGAGTCTCGCTGATTAACACTGAACCCTATGGGAGTCTCACTGATTAACACTGAACCCTGTGGGAGTCTCACTAATTAAGACTGAACCCTGTGGGAGTTTCACTGATTAACACTGAACCATATGGGAGTCTCACTGATTAACACTGAACCCTGTGGGAGTCTCACTGATTAACACTGAACCCTGTGGGAGTCTCACTGATTAACACTGAACCGTATGGGAGTCTCAATGATTAACACTGAACCCTGTTGGAGTCTCACTGATTAACACTGAACCCTGTGGGATTCTCAGTGATTAACGCTAAACCCTATGGGAGTCTCACTGATTAACACTGAAACCTGTGGGAGCCTCACTGATTAACACTGAACCCTATGGGAGTCTCATTGATTAACACTGAACCCTGTGGGAGTCTCAGTGATTAACACTGAACCCTGTGGGAGTCTCACTGATTAACACTGAACCCTATGGGAGTCTCACTGATTAACACAGAACCCTGTGGGAGTCTCACTGATTAACACTGATCCCTGTGGGAGTGTCACTGATTAACACTGAACCCTGTGGGAATCTCACTGATTAACACTGAACCCTGAGGGAGTCTCACTGATTAACACTGAACCCTATGGGAGTCTCACTGATTAACAATGAACCCTGTGGGAGTCTCACTGATTAACACTGAACCCTATGGGAGTCTCACTGATTAACACTGAACCCTGTGAGAGTCTCACTGATTAACATTGAACCCTGAGGGAGTCTCACTGATTAACACTGAACCCTATGGGAGTCTCACTGATTAATACTGAACCCTGTGGGAGTCTCACTGATTAACACTGAACCCTGTGGGAGTCTCACTGATTAACACTGAACCCTGTGGGAGTCTCACTGATTAACACTGAACCCTGTGGGAGTCTCACTGATTAACATTGAACCCTGTGGGAGTCTCACTGATTAACACTGAACCCTATTGGAGTCTCACTGATTAACACTGAACCCTGTGGGAGTCTCACTGATTAACACTGAACCCTGTCGGAGTCTCACTGATTAACACTGAACCCTTTGGGAGTCTCCCTGATTAACACTGAACCATATGGGAGTCTCACTGATTAACACTGAACCCTATGGGAGTATCACTGATTAACACTGAACCCTGTGGGAGTCTCACTAATTAAGACTGAACCCTATTGGAGTCTCACTGATTAACACTGAACCCTGTGGGAGTCTCACTGATTAACACTGAACCCTGTGGGAGTCTCACTGATTAACACTGAACCATTTGGGAGTTTCACTGATTAACACTGAACCCTATGGGAGTCTCACTGATTAACACTGAACCCTGTGGGAGTCTCACTGATTAACACTGAACCCTATGGGAGTCTCACTGATTAACACAGAACCCTGTGGGAGTCTCACTGATTAACACCGAACCCTGTGGGAGTCTCACTGATTAACACCGAACCCTGTGGGAGTCTCACTGATTAACACTGAACCCTATGGGAATCTCACTGATTAACACTGAACCCTGTCGGGGACTCACTGATTAACACTGAACCCTGTGGGAGTCTCACTGATTAACACTGAACCCTGTGGGAGTCTCACTGATTAACACTGAACCCTGTGGGAGTCTCACTGATTAACACTGAACCCTGTGGGAGTCTCACTGATTAACATTGAACCCTGTGGGAGTCTCACTGATTAATACTGAACCCTGTGGGAGTCTCACTGATTAACACTGAACCCTGTGGGAGTCTCACTGATTAACACTGAACCCTGTGGGAGTCTCACTGATTAACACTGAACCCTGTGGGAGTCTCACTGATTAACATTGAACCCTGTGGGAGTCTCACTGATTAACACTGAACCCTATTGGAGTCTCACTGATTAACACTGAACCCTGTGGGAGTCTCACTGATTAACACTGAACCCTGTCGGAGTCTCACTGATTAACACTGAACCCTTTGGGAGTCTCCCTGATTAACACTGAACCATATGGGAGTCTCACTGATTAACACTGAACCCTATGGGAGTATCACTGATAAACACTGAACCCTGTGGGAGTCTCACTAATTAAGACTGAACCCTATTGGAGTCTCACTGATTAACACTGAACCCTGTGGGAGTCTCACTGATTAACACTGAACCCTGTGGGAGTCTCACTGATTAACACTGAACCATTTGGGAGTTTCACTGATTAACACTGAACCCTATGGGAGTCTCACTGATTAACACTGAACCCTGTGGGAGTCTCACTGATTAACACTGAACCCTATGGGAGTCTCACTGATTAACACTGAACCCTGTGGGAGTCTCACTGATTAACACCGAACCCTGTGGGAGTCTCACTGATTAACACCGAACCCTGTGGGAGTCTCACTGATTAACACTGAACCCTATGGGAATCTCACTGATTAACACTGAACCCTGTCGGAGTCTCACTGATTAACACTGAACCCTGTGGGAGTCTCAGTGATTAACACTGAATCCTATGTGAGTCTCAGTGATTAACACTGAACCCTGTGGGAGTTTCACTGATTAACACTGAACCATATGGGAGTCTCACTGATTAACACTGAACCCTGTGGGAGTCTCACTGATTAACACTGTACCCTGTGGGAGTCTCACTGATTAACACTGAACCCTGTGGGAGTCTCACTGATTAACACTGAACCCTGTGGGAGTCTCACTGATTAACACTGAACCCTGTGGGAGTCTCACTGATTAACACTGAACCCTGTGGGAGTCTCACTGATTAACATTGAACCCTGTGGGAGTCTCACTGATTAATACTGAACCCTGTGGGAGTCTCACTGATTAACACTGAACCCTGTGGGAGTCTCACTGATTAACACTGAACCCTGTGGGAGTCTCACTGATTAACACTGAACCCTGTGGGAGTCTCACTGATTAACACTGAACCCTATGGGAGTCTCACTGATTAACAATGAACCCTGTGGGAGCCTCACTGATTAACACTGAACCCTATGGGAGTCTCACTGATTAACAATGAACCCTGTGGGAGTCTCAGTGATTAACACTGAACCCTGTGGGAGTCTCACTGATTAACACTGAACCCTATGGGAGTCTCACTGATTAACACAGAACCCTGTGGGAGTCTCACTGATTAACACTGATCCCTGTGGGAGTGTCACTGATTAACACTGAACCCTGTGGGAATCTCACTGATTAACACTGAACCCTGAGGGAGTCTCACTGATTAACACTGAACCCTATGGGAGTCTCACTGATTAACAATGAACCCTGTGGGAGTCTCACTGATTAACACTGAACCCTATGGGAGTCTCACTGATTAACACTGAACCCTGTGAGAGTCTCACTGATTAACATTGAACCCTGAGGGAGTCTCACTGATTAACACTGAACCCTATGGGAGTCTCACTGATTAATACTGAACCCTGTGGGAGTCTCACTGATTAACACTGAACCCTGTGGGAGTCTCACTGATTAACACTGAACCCTGTGGGAGTCTCACTGATTAACATTGAACCCTGTGGGAGTCTCACTGATTAACACTGAACCCTATTGGAGTCTCACTGATTAACACTGAACCCTGTGGGAGTCTCACTGATTAACACTGAACCCTGTCGGAGTCTCACTGATTAACACTGAACCCTTTGGGAGTCTCCCTGATTAACACTGAACCATATGGGAGTCTCACTGATTAACACTGAACCCTATGGGAGTATCACTGATTAACACTGAACCCTGTGGGAGTCTCACTAATTAAGACTGAACCCTGTGGGAGCCTCACTGATTAACACTGAACCCTATGGGAGTCTCACTGATTAACACTGAACCCTGTGGGAGTCTCAGTGATTAACACTGAACCCTGTGGGAGTCTCACTGATTAACACTGAACCCTATGGGAGTCTCACTGATTAACACAGAACCCTGTGGGAGTCTCACTGATTAACACTGAACCATATGGGAGTCTCACTGATTAACACTGAACCCTGTGGGAGTCTCACTGATTAACACTGAACCCTGTGGGAGTCTCACTGATTAACACTGAACCCTATGGGAGTCTCAATGATTAACACTGAACCCTGTGGGAGTCTCAATGATTAACACTGAACCCTGTGGGAGTCTCAGTGATTAACACTGAACCCTATGGGAGTCTCACTGATTAACACTGATCCCTGTGGGAGTCTCACTGATTAACACTGAACCCTATGGGAGTCTCACTGATTAACACTGAACCCTGTGGGAGTCTCACTGATTAACACTGAACCCTGTGGGAGTCTCACTGATTAACACTGAACCCTATGGGAGTCTCACTGATTAACACTGAACCCTGTCGGAGTCTCACTGATTAACACTGAACCCTTTGGGAGTCTCGCTGATTAACACTGAACCCTATGGGAGTCTCACTGATTAACACTGAACCCTGTGGGAGTCTCACTAATTAAGACTGAACCCTGTGGGAGTTTCACTGATTAACACTGAACCATATGGGAGTCTCACTGATTAACACTGAACCCTGTGGGAGTCTCACTGATTAACACTGAACCCTGTGGGAGTCTCACTGATTAACACTGAACCGTATGGGAGTCTCAATGATTAACACTGAACCCTGTTGGAGTCTCACTGATTAACACTGAACCCTGTGGGATTCTCAGTGATTAACGCTAAACCCTATGGGAGTCTCACTGATTAACACTGAAACCTGTGGGAGCCTCACTGATTAACACTGAACCCTATGGGAGTCTCATTGATTAACACTGAACCCTGTGGGAGTCTCAGTGATTAACACTGAACCCTGTGGGAGTCTCACTGATTAACACTGAACCCTATGGGAGTCTCACTGATTAACACAGAACCCTGTGGGAGTCTCACTGATTAACACTGATCCCTGTGGGAGTGTCACTGATTAACACTGAACCCTGTGGGAATCTCACTGATTAACACTGAACCCTGAGGGAGTCTCACTGATTAACACTGAACCCTATGGGAGTCTCACTGATTAACAATGAACCCTGTGGGAGTCTCACTGATTAACACTGAACCCTATGGGAGTCTCACTGATTAACACTGAACCCTGTGAGAGTCTCACTGATTAACATTGAACCCTGAGGGAGTCTCACTGATTAACACTGAACCCTATGGGAGTCTCACTGATTAATACTGAACCCTGTGGGAGTCTCACTGATTAACACTGAACCCTGTGGGAGTCTCACTGATTAACACTGAACCCTGTGGGAGTCTCACTGATTAACACTGAACCCTGTGGGAGTCTCACTGATTAACATTGAACCCTGTGGGAGTCTCACTGATTAACACTGAACCCTATTGGAGTCTCACTGATTAACACTGAACCCTGTGGGAGTCTCACTGATTAACACTGAACCCTGTCGGAGTCTCACTGATTAACACTGAACCCTTTGGGAGTCTCCCTGATTAACACTGAACCATATGGGAGTCTCACTGATTAACACTGAACCCTATGGGAGTATCACTGATTAACACTGAACCCTGTGGGAGTCTCACTAATTAAGACTGAACCCTATTGGAGTCTCACTGATTAACACTGAACCCTGTGGGAGTCTCACTGATTAACACTGAACCCTGTGGGAGTCTCACTGATTAACACTGAACCATTTGGGAGTTTCACTGATTAACACTGAACCCTATGGGAGTCTCACTGATTAACACTGAACCCTGTGGGAGTCTCACTGATTAACACTGAACCCTATGGGAGTCTCACTGATTAACACAGAACCCTGTGGGAGTCTCACTGATTAACACCGAACCCTGTGGGAGTCTCACTGATTAACACCGAACCCTGTGGGAGTCTCACTGATTAACACTGAACCCTATGGGAATCTCACTGATTAACACTGAACCCTGTCGGGGACTCACTGATTAACACTGAACCCTGTGGAAGTCTCACTGATTAACACTGAACCCTGTGGGAGTCTCACTGATTAACACTGAACCCTGTGGGAGTCTCACTGATTAACACTGAACCCTGTGGGAGTCTCACTGATTAACATTGAACCCTGTGGGAGTCTCACTGATTAATACTGAACCCTGTGGGAGTCTCACTGATTAACACTGAACCCTGTGGGAGTCTCACTGATTAACACTGAACCCTGTGGGAGTCTCACTGATTAACACTGAACCCTGTGGGAGTCTCACTGATTAACATTGAACCCTGTGGGAGTCTCACTGATTAACACTGAACCCTATTGGAGTCTCACTGATTAACACTGAACCCTGTGGGAGTCTCACTGATTAACACTGAACCCTGTCGGAGTCTCACTGATTAACACTGAACCCTTTGGGAGTCTCCCTGATTAACACTGAACCATATGGGAGTCTCACTGATTAACACTGAACCCTATGGGAGTATCACTGATAAACACTGAACCCTGTGGGAGTCTCACTAATTAAGACTGAACCCTATTGGAGTCTCACTGATTAACACTGAACCCTGTGGGAGTCTCACTGATTAACACTGAACCCTGTGGGAGTCTCACTGATTAACACTGAACCATTTGGGAGTTTCACTGATTAACACTGAACCCTATGGGAGTCTCACTGATTAACACTGAACCCTGTGGGAGTCTCACTGATTAACACTGAACCCTATGGGAGTCTCACTGATTAACACTGAACCCTGTGGGAGTCTCACTGATTAACACCGAACCCTGTGGGAGTCTCACTGATTAACACCGAACCCTGTGGGAGTCTCACTGATTAACACTGAACCCTATGGGAATCTCACTGATT
The DNA here is from genome assembly GCF_048934315.1 of Petromyzon marinus. Taxonomy (NCBI): domain Eukaryota; kingdom Metazoa; phylum Chordata; class Hyperoartia; order Petromyzontiformes; family Petromyzontidae; genus Petromyzon; species Petromyzon marinus. The sequence goes on along the minus strand of NW_027423058.1, from coordinate 43,127 downwards.
AACACTGAACCCTGTCGGAGTCTCACTGATTAACACTGAACCCTGTGGGAGTCTCAGTGATTAACACTGAATCCTATGTGAGTCTCAGTGATTAACACTGAACCCTGTGGGAGTTTCACTGATTAACACTGAACCATATGGGAGTCTCACTGATTAACACTGAACCCTGTGGGAGTCTCACTGATTAACACTGTACCCTGTGGGAGTCTCACTGATTAACACTGAACCCTATGGGAGTCTCAATGATTAACACTGAACCCTGTGGGAGTCTCACTGATAAACACTGAACCCTGTGGGAGTCTCAGTGATTAAAACTGAACCCTATGGTAGTCTCACTGATTAACACTGAACCCTGTGGGAGTCTCACTGATTAACACTGAACCCTATGTGAGTCTCAGTGATTAACACTGAACCCTGTGGGAGTTTCACTGATTAACAATGAACCATATGGGAGTCTCACTGATTAACACTGAACCCTGTGGGAGTCTCACTGATTAAGACTGTACCCTGTGGGAGTCTCACTGATTAACACTGAACCCTATGGGAGTCTCAATGATTAACACTGAACCCTGTGGGAGTCTCACTGATTAACACTGAACCCTGTGGGAGTCTCAGTGATTAAAACTGAACCCTATGGTAGTCTCACTGATTAACACTGAACCCTATGGGAGTCTCAATGATTAACACTGAACCCTGTGGGAGTCTCACTGATTAACACTGAACCCTGTGGGAGTCTCAGTGATTAAAACTGAACCCTATGGTAGTCTCACTGATTAACACTGAACCCTATGGGAATCTCACTGATTAACACTGAACCCTGTCGGAGTCTCACTGATTAACACTGAACCCTGTGGGAGTCTCAGTGATTAACACTGAATCCTATGTGAGTCTCAGTGATTAACACTGAACCCTGTGGGAGTTTCACTGATTAACACTGAACCATATGGGAGTCTCACTGATTAACACTGAACCCTGTGGGAGTCTCACTGATTAACACTGTACCCTGTGGGAGTCTCAATGATTAACACTGAACCCTATGGGAGTCTCAATGATTAACACTGAACCCTGTGGGAGTCTCACTGATAAACACTGAACCCTGTGGGAGTCTCAGTGATTAAAACTGAACCCTATGGTAGTCTCACTGATTAACACTGAACCCTGTGGGAGTCTCAGTGATTAACACTGAACCCTATGTGAGTCTCAGTGATTAACACTGAACCCTGTGGGAGTTTCACTGATTAACAATGAACCATATGGGAGTCTCACTGATTAACACTGAACCCTGTGGGAGTCTCACTGATTAAGACTGTACCCTGTGGGAGTCTCACTGATTAACACTGAACCCTATGGGAGTCTCAATGATTAACACTGAACCCTGTGGGAGTCTCACTGATTAACACTGAACCCTGTGGGAGTCTCAGTGATTAAAACTGAACCCTATGGTAGTCTCACTGATTAACACTGAACCCTGTGGGAGTCTCAGTGATTAACACTGAACCCTATGTGAGCCTCAGTGATTAACACTGAACCCTGTGGGAGTTTCACTGATTAACACTGAACCATATGGGAGTCTCACTGATTAACACTGAACCCTGTGGGAGTCTCACTGATTAACACTGTACCCTGTGGGAGTCTCACTGATTAACACTGAACCCTATGGGAGTCTCAATGATTAACACTGAACCCTGTGGGAGTCTCACTGATTAACACTGAACCCTGTGGGAGTCTCACTGATTAACACTGATCCTTATGGGAGTCTCACTGATTAACACTGAACCCTGTGGGAGTCTCAGTGATTAACACTGAACCCTATGTGAGTCTCAGTGATTAACACTGAACCCTGTGGGAGTTTCACTGATTAACACTGAACCATATGGGAGTCTCACTGATTAACACTGAACCCTGTGGGAGTCTCACTGATTAACACTGTACCCTGTGGGAGTCTCACTGATTAACACTGATCCCTATGGGAGTCTCACTGATTAACACTGAACCCTGTGGGAGTCTCAGTGATTAACACTGAACCCTATGTGAGTCTCAGTGATTAACACTGAACCCTGTGGGAGTTTCACTGATTAACACTGAACCATATGGGAGTCTCACTGATTAACACTGAACCCTATGGGAGTCTCACTGATTAACACTGAACCCTGTGGGAGTCTCAGTGATTAACACTGAACCCTGTAGGAGTCTCACTGATTAACACTGAACCCTATGGGAGTCTCACTGATTAACACAGAACCCTGTGGGAGTCTCACTGATTAACACTGAACCATATGGGAGACTCACTGATTAACACTGAACCCTGTGGGAGACTCACTGATTAACACTGAACCCTGTGGGAGTCTCACTGATTAACACTGAACCCTATGGGAGTCTCAATGATTAACACTGAACCCTGTGGGAGTCTCAATGATTAACACTGAACCCTGTGGGAGTCTCAGTGATTAAGACTGAACCCTATGGGAGTCTCACTGATTAACACTGATCCCTGTGGGAGTCTCACTGATTAACACTGAACCCTATGGGAGTCTCACTGATTAACACTGAACCCTGTGGGAGTCTCACTGATTAACACTGAACCCTGTGGGAGTCTCACTGATTAACACTGAACCCTATGGGAGTCTCACTGATTAACACTGAACCCTGTCGGAGTCTCACTGATTAACACTGAACCCTTTGGGAGTCTCGCTGATTAACACTGAACCCTATGGGAGTCTCACTGATTAACACTGAACCCTATGGGAGTCTCACTGATTAACACTGAACCCTGTGTGAGTCTCAGTGATTAACACTGAACCCTGTGGGAGTTTCACTGATTAACACTGAACCATATGGGAGTCTCACTGATTAACACTGAACCCTGTGGGAGTCTCACTGATTAACACTGAACCCTGTGGGAGTCTCACTGATTAACACTGAACCCTATGGGAGTCTCAATGATTAACACTGAACCCTGTTGGAGTCTCACTGATTAACACTGAACCCTGTGGGATTCTCAGTGATTAACGCTGAACCCTATGGGAGTCTCACTGATTAACACTGAAACCTGTGGGAGCCTCACTGATTAACACTGAACCCTATGGGAGTCTCAATGATTAACACTGAACCCTGTGGGAGTCTCAGTGATTAACACTGAACCCTGTGGGAGTCTCACTGATTAACACTGAACCCTATGGGAGTCTCACTGATTAACACAGAACCCTGTGGGAGTCTCACTGATTAACACTGATCCCTGTGGGAGTGTCACTGATTAACACTGAACCCTGTGGGAATCTCATTGATTAACACTGAACCCTGAGGGAGTCTCACTGATTAACACTGAACCTAATGGGAGTCTCACTGATTAACAATGAACCCTGTGGGAGTCTCACTGATTAACACTGAACCCTATGGGAGTCTCACTGATTAACACTGAACCCTGTGAGAGTCTCACTGATTAACATTGAACCCTGAGGGAGTCTCACTGATAAACACTGAACCCTATGGGAGTCTCACTGATTAATACTGAACCCTGTGGGAGTCTCACTGATTAACACTGAACCCTGTGGGAGTCTCACTGATTAACACTGAACCCTGTGGGAGTCTCACTGATTAACACTGAACCCTATGGGAGTCTCAATGATTAACACTGAACCCTGTGGGAGTCTCAATGATTAACACTGAACCCTGTGGGAGTCTCAGTGATTAACACTGAACCCTATGGGAGTCTCACTGATTAACACTGATCCCTGTGGGAGTCTCACTGATTAACACTGAACCCTATGGGAGTCTCACTGATTAACACTGAACCCTGTGGGAGTCTCACTGATTAACACTGAACCCTGTGGGAGTCTCACTGATTAACACTGAACCCTATGGGAGTCTCACTGATTAACACTGAACCCTGTCGGAGTCTCACTGATTAACACTGAACCCTTTGGGAGTCTCGCTGATTAACACTGAACCCTATGGGAGTCTCACTGATTAACACTGAACCCTGTGTGAGTCTCAGTGATTAACACTGAACCCTGTGGGAGTTTCACTGATTAACACTGAACCATATGGGAGTCTCACTGATTAACACTGAACCCTGTGGGAGTCTCACTGATTAACACTGAACCCTGTGGGAGTCTCACTGATTAACACTGAACCCTATGGGAGTCTCAATGATTAACACTGAACCCTGTTGGAGTCTCACTGATTAACACTGAACCCTGTGGGATTCTCAGTGATTAACGCTGAACCCTATGGGAGTCTCACTGATTAACACTGAAACCTGTGGGAGCCTCACTGATTAACACTGAACCCTATGGGAGTCTCAATGATTAACACTGAACCCTGTGGGAGTCTCAGTGATTAACACTGAACCCTGTGGGAGTCTCACTGATTAACACTGAACCCTATGGGAGTCTCACTGATTAACACAGAACCCTGTGGGAGTCTCACTGATTAACACTGATCCCTGTGGGAGTGTCACTGATTAACACTGAACCCTGTGGGAATCTCACTGATTAACACTGAACCCTGAGGGAGTCTCACTGATTAACACTGAACCTAATGGGAGTCTCACTGAATAACAATGAACCCTGTGGGAGTCTCACTGATTAACACTGAACCCTATGGGAGTCTCACTGATTAACACTGAACCCTGTGAGAGTCTCACTGATTAACATTGAACCCTGAGGGAGTCTCACTGATAAACACTGAACCCTATGGGAGTCTCACTGATTAATACTGAACCCTGTGGGAGTCTCACTGATTAACACTGAACCCTGTGGGAGTCTCACTGATTAACACTGAACCCTGTGGGAGTCTCACTGATTAACACTGAACCCTGTGGGAGTCTCACTGATTAACATTGAACCCTGTGGGAGTCTCACTGATTAACACTGAACCCTATTGGAGTCTCACTGATTAACACTGAACCCTGTGGGAGTCTCACTGATTAACACTGAACCCTGTCAGAGTCTCACTGATTAACACTGAACCCTTTGGGAGTCTCCCTGATTAACACTGAACCATATGGGAGTCTCACTGATTAACACTGAACCCTATGGGAGTATCACTGATTAACACTGAACCCTGTGGGAGTCTCACTAATTAAGACTGAACCCTATTGGAGTCTCACTGATTAACACTGAACCCTGTGGGAGTCTCACTGATTAACACTGAACCCTGTGGGAGTCTCACTGATTAACACTGAACCATTTGGGAGTTTCACTGATTAACACTGAACGCTATGGGAGTCTCACTGATTAACACTGAACCCTGTGGGAGTCTCACTGATTAACACTGAACCCTATGGGAGTCTCACTGATTAACACTGAACCCTGTGGGAGTCTCACTGATTAACACCGAACCCTGTGGGAGTCTCACTGATTAACACCGAACCCTGTGGGAGTCTCACTGATTAACACTGAACCCTATGGGAATCTCACTGATTAACACTGAACCCTGTCGGAGTCTCACTGATTAACACTGAACCCTGTGGGAGTCTCAGTGATTAACACTGAATCCTATGTGAGTCTCAGTGATTAACACTGAACCCTGTGGGAGTTTCACTGATTAACACTGAACCATATGGGAGTCTCACTGATTAACACTGAACCCTGTGGGAGTCTCACTGATTAACACTGTACCCTGTGGGAGTCTCACTGATTAACACTGAACCCTATGGGAGTCTCAATGATAAACACTGAACCCTGTGGGAGTCTCACTGATTAACACTGAACCCTGTGGGAGTCTCAGTGATTAAAACTGAACCCTATGGTAGTCTCACTGATTAACACTGAACCCTGTGGGAGTCTCAGTGATTAACACTGAACCCTATGTGAGTCTCAGTGATTAACGCTGAACCCTGTGGGAGTTTCACTGATTAACACTGAACCATATGGGAGTCTCACTGATTAACACTGAACCCTGTGGGAGTCTCACTGATTAAGACTGTACCCTGTGGGAGTCTCACTGATTAACACTGAACCCTATGGGAGTCTCAATGATTAACACTAAACCATGTGGGAGTCTCACTGATTAACACTGAACCCTGTGGGAGTCTCAGTGATTAAAACTGAACCCTATGGTAGTCTCACTGATTAACACTGAACCCTGTGGGAGTTTCAGTGATTAACACTGAACCCTATGTGAGCCTCAGTGATTAACACTGAACCCTGTGGGAGTTTCACTGATTAACACTGAACCATATGGGAGTCTCACTGATTAACACTGAACCCTGTGGGAGTCTCACTGATTAACACTGTACCCTGTGGGAGTCTCACTGATTAACACTGAACCCTATGGGAGTCTCAATGATTAACACTGAACCCTGTGGGAGTCTCACTGATTAACACTGAACCCTGTGGGAGTCTCACTGATTAACACTGATCCCTATGGGAGTCTCACTGATTAACACTGAACCCTGTGGGAGTCTCAGTGATTAACACTGAACCCTATGTGAGTCTCAGTGATTAACACTGAACCCTGTGGGAGTTTCACTGATTAACACTGAACCATATGGGAGTCTCACTGATTAACACTGAACCCTGTGGGAGTCTCACTGATTAACACTGTACCCTGTGGGAGTCTCACTGATTAACACTGATCCCTATGGGAGTCTCACTGATTAACACTGAACCCTGTGGGAGTCTCAGTGATTAACACTGAACCCTATGTGAGTCTCAGTGATTAACACTGAACCCTGTGGGAGTTTCACTGATTAACACTGAACCATATGGGAGTCTCACTGATTAACACTGAACCCTGTTGGAGTCTCACTGATTAACACTGTACCCTGTGGGAGTCTCACTGATTAACACTGAACCCTATGGGAGTCTCAATGATTAACACTGAACCCTGTGGGAGTCTCACTGATTAACACTGAACCCTGTGGGAGTCTCAGTGATTAAAACTGAACCCTATGGTAGTCTCACTGATTAACACTTAACCCTGTGGGAGTCTCACTGATTAACACTGATCCCTATGGGAGTCTCACTGATTAACACTGAACCCTGTGGGAGTTTCACTGATTAACACTGAACCATATGGGAGTCTCACTGATTAACACTGAACCCTGTGGGAGTCTCACTGATTAACACTGAACCCTGTGGGAGTCTCACTGATTAACACTGAACCCTATGGGAGTCTAAATGATTAACACTGAACCCTGTGGGAGTCTCAATGATTAACACTGAACCCTGTGGGAGTCTCAGTGATTAACACTGAACCCTATGGGAGTCTCACTGATTAACACTGATCCCTGTGGGAGTCTCACTGATTAACACTGAACCCTATGGGAGTCTCACTGATTAACACTGAACCCTGTCGGAGTCTCACTGATTAACACTGAACCCTTTGGGAGTCTCGCTGATTAACACTGAACCCTGTGGGAGTCTCACTGATTAACACTGATCCCTATGGGAGTCTCACTGATTAACACTGAACCCTGTGGGAGTCTCAGTGATTAACACTGAACCCTATGTGAGTCTCAGTGATTAACACTGAACCCTGTGGGAGTTTCACTGATTAACACTGAACCATATGGGAGTCTCACTGATTAACACTGAACCCTGTGGGAGTCTCACTGATTAACACTGTACCCTGTGGGAGTCTCACTGATTAACACTGATCCCTATGGGAGTCTCACTGATTAACGCTGAACCCTGTGGGAGTTTCACTGATTAACACTGAACCATATGGGAGTCTCACTGATTAACACTGAACCCTGTGGGAGTCTCACTGATTAAGACTGTACCCTGTGGGAGTCTCACTGATTAACACTGAACCCTATGGGAGTCTCAATGATTAACACTAAACCCTGTGGGAGTCTCACTGATTAACACTGAACCCTGTGGGAGTCTCAGTGATTAAAACTGAACCCTATGGTAGTCTCACTGATTAACACTGAACCCTGTGGGAGTTTCAGTGATTAACACTGAACCCTATGTGAGCCTCAGTGATTAACACTGAACCCTGTGGGAGTTTCACTGATTAACACTGAACCATATGGGAGTCTCACTGATTAACACTGAACCCTGTGGGAGTCTCACTGATTAACACTGTACCCTGTGGGAGTCTCACTGATTAACACTGAACCCTATGGGAGTCTCAATGATTAACACTGAACCCTGTGGGAGTCTCACTGATTAACACTGAACCCTGTGGGAGTCTCACTGATTAACACTGATCCCTATGGGAGTCTCACTGATTAACACTGAACCCTGTGGGAGTCTCAGTGATTAACACTGAACCCTATGTGAGTCTCAGTGATTAACACTGAACCCTGTGGGAGTTTCACTGATTAACACTGAACCATATGGGAGTCTCACTGATTAACACTGAACCCTGTGGGAGTCTCACTGATTAACACTGTACCCTGTGGGAGTCTCACTGATTAACACTGATCCCTATGGGAGTCTCACTGATTAACACTGAACCCTGTGGGAGTCTCAGTGATTAACACTGAACCCTATGTGAGTCTCAGTGATTAACACTGAACCCTGTGGGAGTTTCACTGATTAACACTGAACCATATGGGAGTCTCACTGATTAACACTGAACCCTGTTGGAGTCTCACTGATTAACACTGTACCCTGTGGGAGTCTCACTGATTAACACTGAACCCTATGGGAGTCTCAATGATTAACACTGAACCCTGTGGGAGTCTCACTGATTAACACTGAACCCTGTGGGAGTCTCAGTGATTAAAACTGAACCCTATGGTAGTCTCACTGATTAACACTTAACCCTGTGGGAGTCTCACTGATTAACACTGATCCCTATGGGAGTCTCACTGATTAACACTGAACCCTGTGGGAGTTTCACTGATTAACACTGAACCATATGGGAGTCTCACTGATTAACACTGAACCCTGTGGGAGTCTCACTGATTAACACTGAACCCTGTGGGAGTCTCACTGATTAACACTGAACCCTATGGGAGTCTAAATGATTAACACTGAACCCTGTGGGAGTCTCAATGATTAACACTGAACCCTGTGGGAGTCTCAGTGATTAACACTGAACCCTATGGGAGTCTCACTGATTAACACTGATCCCTGTGGGAGTCTCACTGATTAACACTGAACCCTATGGGAGTCTCACTGATTAACACTGAACCCTGTCGGAGTCTCACTGATTAACACTGAACCCTTTGGGAGTCTCGCTGATTAACACTGAACCCTGTGGGAGTCTCACTGATTAACACTGATCCCTATGGGAGTCTCACTGATTAACACTGAACCCTGTGGGAGTCTCAGTGATTAACACTGAACCCTATGTGAGTCTCAGTGATTAACACTGAACCCTGTGGGAGTTTCACTGATTAACACTGAACCATATGGGAGTCTCACTGATTAACACTGAACCCTGTGGGAGTCTCACTGATTAACACTGTACCCTGTGGGAGTCTCACTGATTAACACTGATCCCTATGGGAGTCTCACTGATTAACACTGAACCCTGTGGGAGTCTCAGTGATTAACACTGAACCATATGGGAGTCTCACTGATTAACACTGAACCCTGTGGGAGTCTCACTGATTAACACTGTACCCTGTGGGAGTCTCACTGATTAACACTGAACCCTATGGGAGTCTCAATGATTAACACTGAACCCTGTGGGAGTCTCACTGATTAACACTGAACCCTGTGGGAGTCTCAGTGATTAAAACTGAACCCTATGGTAGTCTCACTGATTAACACTGAACCCTGTGGGAGTCTCACTGATTAACACTGATCCCTATGGGAGTCTCACTGATTAACACTGAACCCTGTGGGAGTTTCACTGATTAACACTGAACCATATGGGAGTCTCACTGATTAACACTGAACCCTGTGGGAGTCTCACTGATTAACACTGAACCCTGTGGGAGTCTCACTGATTAACACTGAACCCTATGGGAGTCTCAATGATTAACACTGAACCCTGTGGGAGTCTCAATGATTAACACTGAACCCTGTGGGAGTCTCCGTGATTAACACTGAAACCTATGGGAGTCTCACTGATTAACACTGATCCCTGTGGGAGTCTCACTGATTAACACTGAACCCTATGGGAGTCTCACTGATAACACTGAACCCTGTGGGAGTCTCACTGATTAACACTGAACCCTGTGGGAGTCTCACTGATTAACACTGAACCCTATGGGAGTCTCACTGATTAACACTGAACCCTGTCAGAGTCTCACTGATTAACACTGAACCCTTTGGGAGTCTCGCTGATTAACACTGAACCCTATGGGAGTCTCACTGATTAACACTGAACCCTATGGGAGTCTCACTGATTAACACTGAACCCTGTGGGAGTCTCACTAATTAAGACTGAACCCTATGGGAGTCTCACTGATTAACACTGAACCCTGTGGGAGTCTCACTGATTAACACTGAACCCTGTGGGAGTCTCACTGATTAACACTGAACCCTGTGGGAGTCTCACTGATTAACACTGAACCCTGTGGGAGTCTCACTGATTAACACTGAACCCTATGGGAGTCTCACTGATTAACACTGAACCCTGTCGGAGTCTCACTGATTAACACTGAACCCAGTGGGAGTCTCACTGATTAACATTGAACCCTGAGGGAGTCTCACTGATTAACACTGAACCCTATGGGAGTCTCACTGATTAATACTGAACCCTGTGGGAGTCTCACTGATTAACACTGAACCCTGTGGGAGTCTCACTGATTAACACTGAACCCTGTGGGAGTCTCACTGATTAACACTGAACCCTGTGGGAGTCTCGCTGATTAACATTGAACCCTGTGGGAGTCTCACTGATTAACACTGAACCCTATTGGAGTCTCACTGATTAACACTGAACCCTGTGGGAGTCTCACTGATGAACACTGAACCCTGTCGGAGTCTCACTGATTAACACTGAATCCCTTTAGGAGTCTCGCTGATTAACACTGAACCCTATGGGAGTCTCACTGATTAACACTGAACCCTGTGGGAGTCTCACTGATTAACACTGAACCCTGTCGGAGTCTCACTGATTAACACTGAACCCTTTGGGAGTCTGGCTGATTAACACTGAACCCTATGGGAGTCTCACTGATTAACACTGAACCCTATGGGAGTCTCACTGATTAACACTGAACCCTGTTGGAGTTTCACTGATTAACACTGAACCCTGTGGGAGTCTCACTGATTAACATTGAACACTGTGGGAGTCTCACTGATTAACACTGAACCCTATGGGAGTCTCACTGATTAACACTGAACCCTATGGGAGTCTCACTGATTAACACTGAACCCTGTGGGAGTCTCACTGATTAACACCGAACCCTGTAGGAGTCTCACTGATTAAAACTGAACCCTATGGGAGTCTCAGTGATTAACACTGAACCCTGTGGGAGTCTCACTGATTAACACTGAACCCTGTGGGAATCTCACTGATTAACACTGAACCCTGAGGGAGTCTCACTGATTAACACTGAACCCTATGGGAGTCTCACTGATTAACAATGAACCCTGTGGGAGTCTCACTGATTAACACTGAACCCTATGGGAGTCTCACTGATTAACACTGAACCCTGTGGGAGTCTCACTGATTAACACTGAACCCTGAGGGAGTCTCACTGATTAACACTGAACACTGTGGGAGCCTCACTGATTAATACTGAACCCTGTGGGAGTCTCAGTGATTAACACTGAACCCTGTGGGAGTCTCACTGATTAACACTGAACCCTGTGGGAGTCTCACTGATTAACACTGAACCCTATGGGAGTCTCACTGATTAACACTGAACCCTGTGGGAGTCTCACTGATTAACACTGATCCCTGTGGGAGTCTCACTGATTAACACTGAACCCTGTCGGAGTCTCACTGATTAACACTGAACCCTTTGGGAGTCTCCCTGATTAACACTGAACCATATGGGAGTCTCACTGATTAACACTGAACCCTATGGGAGTATCACTGATTAACACTGAACCCTGTGGGAGTCTCACTAATTAAGACTGAACCCTGTGGGAGCCTCACTGATTAACACTGAACCCTATGGGAGTCTCACTGATTAACACTGAACCCTGTGGCAGTCTCACTGATTAACACTGAACCCTATGTGAGTCTCAGTGATTAACACTGAACCCTGTGGGAGTTTCACTGATTAACACTGAACCATATGGGAGTCTCACTGATTAACACTGAACCCTGTGGGAGTCTCACTGATTAACACTGTACCCTGTGGGAGTCTCACTGATTAACACTGATCCCTATGGGAGTCTCACTGATTAACACTGAACCCTGTGGGAGTCTCAGTGATTAACACTGAACCATATGGGAGTCTCACTGATTAACACTGAACCCTGTGGGAGTCTCACTGATTAACACTGTACCCTGTGGGAGTCTCACTGATTAACACTGAACCCTATGGGAGTCTCAATGATTAACACTGAACCCTGTGGGAGTCTCACTGATTAACACTGAACCCTGTGGGAGTCTCAGTGATTAAAACTGAACCCTATGGTAGTCTCACTGATTAACACTGAACCCTGTGGGAGTCTCACTGATTAACAAAGATCCCTATGGGAGTCTCACTGATTAACACTGAACCCTGTGGGAGTTTCACTGATTAACACTGAACCATATGGGAGTCTCACTGATTAACACTGAACCCTGTGGGAGTCTCACTGATTAACACTGAACCCTGTGGGAGTCTCACTGATTAACACTGAACCCTATGGGAGTCTCAATGATTAACACTGAACCCTGTGGGAGTCTCAATGATTAACACTGAACCCTGTGGGAGTCTCCGTGATTAACACTGAACCCTATGGGAGTCTCACTGATTAACACTGATCCCTGTGGGAGTCTCACTGATTAACACTGAACCCTATGGGAGTCTCACTGATAACACTGAACCCTGTGGGAGTCTCACTGATTAACACTGAACCCTGTGGGAGTCTCACTGATTAACACTGAACCCTATGGGAGTCTCACTGATTAACACTGAACCCTGTCAGAGTCTCACTGATTAACACTGAACCCTTTGGGAGTCTCGCTGATTAACACTGAACCCTATGGGAGTCTCACTGATTAACACTGAACCCTATGGGAGTCTCACTGATTAACACTGAACCCTATGGGAGTCTCACTGATTAACACTGAACCCTGTGGGAGTCTCACTAATTAAGACTGAACCCTATGGGAGTCTCACTGATTAACACTGAACCCTGTGGGAGTCTCACTGATTAACACTGAACCCTGTGGGAGTCTCACTGATTAACACTGAACCCTGTGGGAGTCTCACTGATTAACACTGAACCCTGTGGGAGTCTCACTGATTAACACTGAACCCTATGGGAGTCTCACTGATTAACACTGAACCCTGTCGGAGTCTCACTGATTAACACTGAACCTAGTGGGAGTCTCACTGATTAACATTGAACCCTGAGGGAGTCTCACTGATTAACACTGAACCCTATGGGAGTCTCACTGATTAATACTGAACCCTGTGGGAGTCTCACTGATTAACACTGAACCCTGTGGGAGTCTCACTGATTAACACTGAACCCTGTGGGAGTCTCACTGATTAACACTGAACCCTGTGGGAGTCTCGCTGATTAACATTGAACCCTGTGGGAGTCTCACTGATTAACACTGAACCCTATTGGAGTCTCACTGATTAACACTGAACCCTGTGGGAGTCTCACTGATGAACACTGAACCCTGTCGGAGTCTCACTGATTAACACTGAATCCCTTTAGGAGTCTCGCTGATTAACACTGAACCCTATGGGAGTCTCACTGATTAACACTGAACCCTGTGGGAGTCTCACTGATTAACACTGAACCCTGTCGGAGTCTCACTGATTAACACTGAACCCTTTGGGAGTCTGGCTGATTAACACTGAACCCTATGGGAGTCTCACTGATTAACACTGAACCCTATGGGAGTCTCACTGATTAACACTGAACCCTGTTGGAGTTTCACTGATTAACACTGAACCCTGTGGGAGTCTCACTGATTAACATTGAACACTGTGGGAGTCTCACTGATTAACACTGAACCCTATGGGAGTCTCACTGATTAACACTGAACCCTATGGGAGTCTCACTGATTAACACTGAACCCTGTGGGAGTCTCACTGATTAACACCGAACCCTGTAGGAGTCTCACTGATTAAAACTGAACCCTATGGGAGTCTCAGTGATTAACACTGAACCCTGTGGGAGTCTCACTGATTAACACTGAACCCTGTGGGAATCTCACTGATTAACACTGAACCCTGAGGGAGTCTCACTGATTAACACTGAACCCTATGGGAGTCTCACTGATTAACAATGAACCCTGTGGGAGTCTCACTGATTAACACTGAACCCTATGGGAGTCTCACTGATTAACACTGAACCCTGTGGGAGTCTCACTGATTAACACTGAACCCTGAGGGAGTCTCACTGATTAACACTGAACACTGTGGGAGCCTCACTGATTAATACTGAACCCTGTGGGAGTCTCAGTGATTAACACTGAACCCTGTGGGAGTCTCACTGATTAACACTGAACCCTGTGGGAGTCTCACTGATTAACACTGAACCCTATGGGAGTCTCACTGATTAACACTGAACCCTGTGGGAGTCTCACTGATTAACACTGATCCCTGTGGGAGTCTCACTGATTAACACTGAACCCTGTCGGAGTCTCACTGATTAACACTGAACCCTTTGGGAGTCTCCCTGATTAACACTGAACCATATGGGAGTCTCACTGATTAACACTGAACCCTATGGGAGTATCACTGATTAACACTGAACCCTATGGGAGTCTCACTGATTAACACTGAACCCTGTGGGAGTCTCACTGATTAACACTGAACCCTGTCGGAGTCTCAGTGATTAACACTGAACCCTTTGGGAGTCTGGCTGATTAACACTGAACCCTATGGGAGTCTCACTGATTAACACTGAACCCTATGGGAGTCTCACTGATTAACACTGAACCCTGTTGGAGTTTCACTGATTAACACTGAACCCTGTGGGAGTCTCACTGATTAACATTGAACACTGTGGGAGTCTCACTGATTAACACTGAACCCTATGGGAGTCTCACTGATTAACACTGAACCCTATGGGAGTCTCACTGATTAACACTGAACCCTGTGGGAGTCTCACTGATTAACACCGAACCCTGTAGGAGTCTCACTGATTAAAACTGAACCCTATGGGAGTCTCAGTGATTAACACTGAACCCTGTGGGAGTCTCACTGATTAACACTGAACCCTGTGGGAATCTCACTGATTAACACTGAACCCTGAGGGAGTCTCACTGATTAACACTGAACCCTATGGGAGTCTCACTGATTAACAATGAACCCTGTGGGAGTCTCACTGATTAACACTGAACCCTATGGGAGTCTCACTGATTAACACTGAACCCTGTGGGAGTCTCACTGATTAACACTGAACCCTGAGGGAGTCTCACTGATTAACACTGAACACTGTGGGAGCCTCACTGATTAATACTGAACCCTGTGGGAGTCTCAGTGATTAACACTGAACCCTGTGGGAGTCTCACTGATTAACACTGAACCCTGTGGGAGTCTCACTGATTAACACTGAACCCTATGGGAGTCTCACTGATTAACACTGAACCCTGTGGGAGTCTCACTGATTAACACTGATCCCTGTGGGAGTCTCACTGATTAACACTGAACCCTGTCGGAGTCTCACTGATTAACACTGAACCCTTTGGGAGTCTCCCTGATTAACACTGAACCATATGGGAGTCTCACTGATTAACACTGAACCCTATGGGAGTATCACTGATTAACACTGAACCCTGTGGGAGTCTCACTAATTAAGACTGAACCCTGTGGGAGCCTCACTGATTAACACTGAACCCTATGGGAGTCTCACTGATTAACACTGAACCCTGTGGGAGTCTCAGTGATTAACACTGAACCCTGTGGGAGTCTCACTGATTAACACTGAACCCTATGGGAGTCTCACTGATTAACACAGAACCCTGTGGGAGTCTCACTGATTAACACTGAACCATATGGGAGTCTCACTGATTAACACTGAACCCTGTGGGAGTCTCACTGATTAACACTGAACCCTATGTGAGTCTCAGTGATTAACACTGAACCCTGTGGGAGTTTCACTGATTAACACTGAACCATATGGGAGTCTCACTGATTAACACTGAACCCTGTGGGAGTCTCACTGATTAACACTGTACCCTGTGGGAGTCTCACTGATTAACACTGATCCCTATGGGAGTCTCACTGATTAACACTGAACCCTGTGGGAGTCTCAGTGATTAACACTGAACCATATGGGAGTCTCACTGATTAACACTGAACCCTGTGGGAGTCTCACTGATTAACACTGTACCCTGTGGGAGTCTCACTGATTAACACTGAACCCTATGGGAGTCTCAATGATTAACACTGAACCCTGTGGGAGTCTCACTGATTAACACTGAACCCTGTGGGAGTCTCAGTGATTAAAACTGAACCCTATGGTAGTCTCACTGATTAACACTGAACCCTGTGGGAGTCTCACTGATTAACACTGATCCCTATGGGAGTCTCACTGATTAACACTGAACCCTGTGGGAGTTTCACTGATTAACACTGAACCATATGGGAGTCTCACTGATTAACACTGAACCCTGTGGGAGTCTCACTGATTAACACTGAACCCTGTGGGAGTCTCACTGATTAACACTGAACCCTATGGGAGTCTCAATGATTAACACTGAACCCTGTGGGAGTCTCAATGATTAACACTGAACCCTGTGGGAGTCTCCGTGATTAACACTGAACCCTATGGGAGTCTCACTGATTAACACTGATCCCTGTGGGAGTCTCACTGATTAACACTGAACCCTATGGGAGTCTCACTGATAACACTGAACCCTGTGGGAGTCTCACTGATTAACACTGAACCCTGTGGGAGTCTCACTGATTAACACTGAACCCTATGGGAGTCTCACTGATTAACACTGAACCCTGTCAGAGTCTCACTGATTAACACTGAACCCTTTGGGAGTCTCGCTGATTAACACTGAACCCTATGGGAGTCTCACTGATTAACACTGAACCCTATGGGAGTCTCACTGATTAACACTGAACCCTGTGGGAGTCTCACTAATTAAGACTGAACCCTATGGGAGTCTCACTGATTAACACTGAACCCTGTGGGAGTCTCACTGATTAACACTGAACCCTGTGGGAGTCTCACTGATTAACACTGAACCCTGTGGGAGTCTCACTGATTAACACTGAACCCTGTGGGAGTCTCACTGATTAACACTGAACCCTATGGGAGTCTCACTGATTAACACTGAACCCTGTCGGAGTCTCACTGATTAACACTGAACCCAGTGGGAGTCTCACTGATTAACATTGAACCCTGAGGGAGTCTCACTGATTAACACTGAACCCTAAGGGAGTCTCACTGATTAATACTGAACCCTGTGGGAGTCTCACTGATTAACACTGAACCCTGTGGGAGTCTCACTGATTAACACTGAACCCTGTGGGAGTCTCACTGCTTAACACTGAACCCTGTGGGAGTCTCGCTGATTAACATTGAACCCTGTGGGAGTCTCACTGATTAACACTGAACCCTATTGGAGTCTCACTGATTAACACTGAACCCTGTGGGAGTCTCACTGATGAACACTGAACCCTGTCGGAGTCTCACTGATTAACACTGAATCCCTTTAGGAGTCTCGCTGATTAACACTGAACCCTATGGGAGTCTCACTGATTAACACTGAACCCTGTCGGAGTCTCACTGATTAACACTGAACCCAGTGGGAGTCTCACTGATTAACATTGAACCCTGAGGGAGTCTCACTGATTAACACTGAACCCTATGGGAGTCTCACTGATTAATACTGAACCCTGTGGGAATCTCACTGATTAACATTGAACCCTGTGGGAGTCTCACTGATTAACACTGAACCCTATGGGAGTCTCAATGATTAACACTGAACCCTGTGGGAGTCTCAATGATTAACACTGAACCCTGTGGGAGTCTCAGTGATTAACACTGAACCCTATGGGAGTCTCACTGATTAACACTGATCCCTGTGGGAGTCTCACTGATTAACACTGAACCCTATGGGAGTCTCGCTGATTAACACTGAACCCTATGGGAGTCTCACTGATTAACACTGAACCCTGTGGGAGTCTCACTAATTAAGACTGAACCCTGTGGGAGTTTCACTGATTAACACTGAACCATATGGGAGTCTCACTGATTAACACTGAACCCTGTGGGAGTCTCACTGATTAACACTGAACCCTGTGGGAGTCTCACTGATTAACACTGAACCCTATGGGAGTCTCAATGATTAACACTGAACCCTGTTGGAGTCTCACTGATTAACACTGAACCCTGTGGGAGTCTCCGTGATTAACACTGAACCCTATGGGAGTCTCACTGATTAACACTGATCCCTGTGGGAGTCTCACTGATTAACACTGAACTCTATGGGAGTCTCACTGATAACACTGAACCCTGTGGGAGTCTCACTGATTAACACTGAACCCTGTGGGAGTCTCACTGATTAACACTGAACCCTATGGGAGTCTCACTGATTAACACTGAACCCTGTCAGAGTCTCACTGATTAACACTGAACCCTTTGGGAGTCTCGCTGATTAACACTGAACCCTATGGGAGTCTCACTGATTAACACTGAACCCTATGGGAGTCTCACTGATTAACACTGAACCCTATGGGAGTCTCACTGATTAACACTGAACCCTGTGGGAGTCTCACTAATTAAGACTGAACCCTATGGGAGTCTCACTGATTAACACTGAACCCTGTGGGAGTCTCACTGATTAACACTGAACCCTGTGGGAGTCTCACTGATTAACACTGAACCCTGTGGGAGTCTCACTGATTAACACTGAACCCTGTGGGAGTCTCACTGATTAACACTGAACCCTATGGGAGTCTCACTGATTAACACTGAACCCTGTCGGAGTCTCACTGATTAACACTGAACCTAGTGGGAGTCTCACTGATTAACATTGAACCCTGAGGGAGTCTCACTGATTAACACTGAACCCTATGGGAGTCTCACTGATTAATACTGAACCCTGTGGGAGTCTCACTGATTAACACTGAACCCTGTGGGAGTCTCACTGATTAACACTGAACCCTGTGGGAGTCTCACTGATTAACACTGAACCCTGTGGGAGTCTCGCTGATTAACATTGAACCCTGTGGGAGTCTCACTGATTAACACTGAACCCTATTGGAGTCTCACTGATTAACACTGAACCCTGTGGGAGTCTCACTGATGAACACTGAACCCTGTCGGAGTCTCACTGATTAACACTGAATCCCTTTAGGAGTCTCGCTGATTAACACTGAACCCTATGGGAGTCTCACTGATTAACACTGAACCCTGTGGGAGTCTCACTGATTAACACTGAACCCTGTCGGAGTCTCACTGATTAACACTGAACCCTTTGGGAGTCTGGCTGATTAACACTGAACCCTATGGGAGTCTCACTGATTAACACTGAACCCTATGGGAGTCTCACTGATTAACACTGAACCCTGTTGGAGTTTCACTGATTAACACTGAACCCTGTGGGAGTCTCACTGATTAACATTGAACACTGTGGGAGTCTCACTGATTAACACTGAACCCTATGGGAGTCTCACTGATTAACACTGAACCCTATGGGAGTCTCACTGATTAACACTGAACCCTGTGGGAGTCTCACTGATTAACACCGAACCCTGTAGGAGTCTCACTGATTAAAACTGAACCCTATGGGAGTCTCAGTGATTAACACTGAACCCTGTGGGAGTCTCACTGATTAACACTGAACCCTGTGGGAATCTCACTGATTAACACTGAACCCTGAGGGAGTCTCACTGATTAACACTGAACCCTATGGGAGTCTCACTGATTAACAATGAACCCTGTGGGAGTCTCACTGATTAACACTGAACCCTATGGGAGTCTCACTGATTAACACTGAACCCTGTGGGAGTCTCACTGATTAACACTGAACCCTGAGGGAGTCTCACTGATTAACACTGAACACTGTGGGAGCCTCACTGATTAATACTGAACCCTGTGGGAGTCTCAGTGATTAACACTGAACCCTGTGGGAGTCTCACTGATTAACACTGAACCCTGTGGGAGTCTCACTGATTAACACTGAACCCTATGGGAGTCTCACTGATTAACACTGAACCCTGTGGGAGTCTCACTGATTAACACTGATCCCTGTGGGAGTCTCACTGATTAACACTGAACCCTGTCGGAGTCTCACTGATTAACACTGAACCCTTTGGGAGTCTCCCTGATTAACACTGAACCATATGGGAGTCTCACTGATTAACACTGAACCCTATGGGAGTATCACTGATTAACACTGAACCCTATGGGAGTCTCACTGATTAACACTGAACCCTGTGGGAGTCTCACTGATTAACACTGAACCCTGTCGGAGTCTCACTGATTAACACTGAACCCTTTGGGAGTCTGGCTGATTAACACTGAACCCTATGGGAGTCTCACTGATTAACACTGAACCCTATGGGAGTCTCACTGATTAACACTGAACCCTGTTGGAGTTTCACTGATTAACACTGAACCCTGTGGGAGTCTCACTGATTAACAT
Source organism: Petromyzon marinus (assembly GCF_048934315.1). Lineage (NCBI taxonomy): Eukaryota > Metazoa > Chordata > Hyperoartia > Petromyzontiformes > Petromyzontidae > Petromyzon > Petromyzon marinus. The sequence goes on along the minus strand of NW_027423058.1, from coordinate 22,538 downwards.
TGAACACTGTGGGAGTCTCACTGATTAACACTGAACCCTATGGGAGTCTCACTGATTAACACTGAACCCTATGGGAGTCTCACTGATTAACACTGAACCCTGTGGGAGTCTCACTGATTAACACCGAACCCTGTAGGAGTCTCACTGATTAAAACTGAACCCTATGGGAGTCTCAGTGATTAACACTGAACCCTGTGGGAGTCTCACTGATTAACACTGAACCCTGTGGGAATCTCACTGATTAACACTGAACCCTGAGGGAGTCTCACTGATTAACACTGAACCCTATGGGAGTCTCACTGATTAACAATGAACCCTGTGGGAGTCTCACTGATTAACACTGAACCCTATGGGAGTCTCACTGATTAACACTGAACCCTGTGGGAGTCTCACTGATTAACACTGAACCCTGAGGGAGTCTCACTGATTAACACTGAACACTGTGGGAGCCTCACTGATTAATACTGAACCCTGTGGGAGTCTCAGTGATTAACACTGAACCCTGTGGGAGTCTCACTGATTAACACTGAACCCTGTGGGAGTCTCACTGATTAACACTGAACCCTATGGGAGTCTCACTGATTAACACTGAACCCTGTGGGAGTCTCACTGATTAACACTGATCCCTGTGGGAGTCTCACTGATTAACACTGAACCCTGTCGGAGTCTCACTGATTAACACTGAACCCTTTGGGAGTCTCCCTGATTAACACTGAACCATATGGGAGTCTCACTGATTAACACTGAACCCTATGGGAGTATCACTGATTAACACTGAACCCTGTGGGAGTCTCACTAATTAAGACTGAACCCTGTGGGAGCCTCACTGATTAACACTGAACCCTATGGGAGTCTCACTGATTAACACTGAACCCTGTGGGAGTCTCAGTGATTAACACTGAACCCTGTGGGAGTCTCACTGATTAACACTGAACCCTATGGGAGTCTCACTGATTAACACAGAACCCTGTGGGAGTCTCACTGATTAACACTGAACCATATGGGAGTCTCACTGATTAACACTGAACCCTGTGGGAGTCTCACTGATTAACACTGAACCCTATGTGAGTCTCAGTGATTAACACTGAACCCTGTGGGAGTTTCACTGATTAACACTGAACCATATGGGAGTCTCACTGATTAACACTGAACCCTGTGGGAGTCTCACTGATTAACACTGTACCCTGTGGGAGTCTCACTGATTAACACTGATCCCTATGGGAGTCTCACTGATTAACACTGAACCCTGTGGGAGTCTCAGTGATTAACACTGAACCATATGGGAGTCTCACTGATTAACACTGAACCCTGTGGGAGTCTCACTGATTAACACTGTACCCTGTGGGAGTCTCACTGATTAACACTGAACCCTATGGGAGTCTCAATGATTAACACTGAACCCTGTGGGAGTCTCACTGATTAACACTGAACCCTGTGGGAGTCTCAGTGATTAAAACTGAACCCTATGGTAGTCTCACTGATTAACACTGAACCCTGTGGGAGTCTCACTGATTAACACTGATCCCTATGGGAGTCTCACTGATTAACACTGAACCCTGTGGGAGTTTCACTGATTAACACTGAACCATATGGGAGTCTCACTGATTAACACTGAACCCTGTGGGAGTCTCACTGATTAACACTGAACCCTGTGGGAGTCTCACTGATTAACACTGAACCCTATGGGAGTCTCAATGATTAACACTGAACCCTGTGGGAGTCTCAATGATTAACACTGAACCCTGTGGGAGTCTCCGTGATTAACACTGAACCCTATGGGAGTCTCACTGATTAACACTGATCCCTGTGGGAGTCTCACTGATTAACACTGAACCCTATGGGAGTCTCACTGATAACACTGAACCCTGTGGGAGTCTCACTGATTAACACTGAACCCTGTGGGAGTCTCACTGATTAACACTGAACCCTATGGGAGTCTCACTGATTAACACTGAACCCTGTCAGAGTCTCACTGATTAACACTGAACCCTTTGGGAGTCTCGCTGATTAACACTGAACCCTATGGGAGTCTCACTGATTAACACTGAACCCTATGGGAGTCTCACTGATTAACACTGAACCCTGTGGGAGTCTCACTAATTAAGACTGAACCCTATGGGAGTCTCACTGATTAACACTGAACCCTGTGGGAGTCTCACTGATTAACACTGAACCCTGTGGGAGTCTCACTGATTAACACTGAACCCTGTGGGAGTCTCACTGATTAACACTGAACCCTGTGGGAGTCTCACTGATTAACACTGAACCCTATGGGAGTCTCACTGATTAACACTGAACCCTGTCGGAGTCTCACTGATTAACACTGAACCCAGTGGGAGTCTCACTGATTAACATTGAACCCTGAGGGAGTCTCACTGATTAACACTGAACCCTAAGGGAGTCTCACTGATTAATACTGAACCCTGTGGGAGTCTCACTGATTAACACTGAACCCTGTGGGAGTCTCACTGATTAACACTGAACCCTGTGGGAGTCTCACTGCTTAACACTGAACCCTGTGGGAGTCTCGGTGATTAACATTGAACCCTGTGGGAGTCTCACTGATTAACACTGAACCCTATTGGAGTCTCACTGATTAACACTGAACCCTGTGGGAGTCTCACTGATGAACACTGAACCCTGTCGGAGTCTCACTGATTAACACTGAATCCCTTTAGGAGTCTCGCTGATTAACACTGAACCCTATGGGAGTCTCACTGATTAACACTGAACCCTGTCGGAGTCTCACTGATTAACACTGAACCCAGTGGGAGTCTCACTGATTAACATTGAACCCTGAGGGAGTCTCACTGATTAACACTGAACCCTATGGGAGTCTCACTGATTAATACTGAACCCTGTGGGAATCTCACTGATTAACATTGAACCCTGTGGGAGTCTCACTGATTAACACTGAACCCTATGGGAGTCTCAATGATTAACACTGAACCCTGTGGGAGTCTCAATGATTAACACTGAACCCTGTGGGAGTCTCAGTGATTAACACTGAACCCTATGGGAGTCTCACTGATTAACACTGATCCCTGTGGGAGTCTCACTGATTAACACTGAACCCTATGGGAGTCTCGCTGATTAACACTGAACCCTATGGGAGTCTCACTGATTAACACTGAACCCTGTGGGAGTCTCACTAATTAAGACTGAACCCTGTGGGAGTTTCACTGATTAACACTGAACCATATGGGAGTCTCACTGATTAACACTGAACCCTGTGGGAGTCTCACTGATTAACACTGAACCCTGTGGGAGTCTCACTGATTAACACTGAACCCTATGGGAGTCTCAATGATTAACACTGAACCCTGTTGGAGTCTCACTGATTAACACTGAACCCTGTGGGATTCTCAGTGATTAACGCTAAACCCTATGGGAGTCTCACTGATTAACACTGAAACCTGTGGGAGCCTCACTGATTAACACTGAACCCTATGGGAGTCTCATTGATTAACACTGAACCCTGTGGGAGTCTCAGTGATTAACACTGAACCCTGTGGGAGTCTCACTGATTAACACTGAACCCTATGGGAGTCTCACTGATTAACACAAAACCCTGTGGGAGTCTCACTGATTAACACTGATCCCTGTGGGAGTGTCACTGATTAACACTGAACCCTGTGGGAATCTCACTGATTAACACTGAACCCTGAGGGAGTCTCACTGATTAACACTGAACCCTATGGGAGTCTCACTGATTAACAATGAACCCTGTGGGAGTCTCACTGATTAACACTGAACCCTATGGGAGTCTCACTGATTAACACTGAACCCTGTGAGAGTCTCACTGATTAACATTGAACCCTGAGGGAGTCTCACTGATTAACACTGAACCCTATGGGAGTCTCACTGATTAATACTGAACCCTGTGGGAGTCTCACTGATTAACACTGAACCCTGTGGGAGTCTCACTGATTAACACTGAACCCTGTGGGAGTCTCACTGATTAACACTGAACCCTGTGGGAGTCTCACTGATTAACATTGAACCCTGTGGGAGTCTCACTGATTAACACTGAACCCTATTGGAGTCTCACTGATTAACACTGAACCCTGTGGGAGTCTCACTGATTAACACTGAACCCTGTCGGAGTCTCACTGATTAACACTGAACCCTTTGGGAGTCTCCCTGATTAACACTGAACCATATGGGAGTCTCACTGATTAACACTGAACCCTATGGGAGTATCACTGATTAACACTGAACCCTGTGGGAGTCTCACTAATTAAGACTGAACCCTATTGGAGTCTCACTGATTAACACTGAACCCTGTGGGAGTCTCACTGATTAACACTGAACCCTGTGGGAGTCTCACTGATTAACACTGAACCATTTGGGAGTTTCACTGATTAACACTGAACCCTATGGGAGTCTCACTGATTAACACTGAACCCTGTGGGAGTCTCACTGATTAACACTGAACCCTATGGGAGTCTCACTGATTAACACTGAACCCTGTGGGAGTCTCACTGATTAACACCGAACCCTGTGGGAGTCTCACTGATTAACACCGAACCCTGTGGGAGTCTCACTGATTTACACTGAACCCTATGGGAATCTCACTGATTAACACTGAACCCTGTCGGAGTCTCACTGATTAACACTGAACCCTGTGGGAGTCTCACTGATTAACACTGAACCCTGTGGGAGTCTCACTGATTAACACTGAACCCTGTGGGAGTCTCACTGATTAACACTGAACCCTGTGGGAGTCTCACTGATTAACATTGAACCCTGTGGGAGTCTCACTGATTAATACTGAACCCTGTGGGAGTCTCACTGATTAACACTGAACCCTGTGGGAGTCTCACTGATTAACACTGAACCCTGTGGGAGTCTCACTGATTAACACTGAACCCTGTGGGAGTCTCACTGATTAACACTGAACCCTATGGGAGTCTCACTGATTAACAATGAACCCTGTGGGAGCCTCACTGATTAACACTGAACCCTATGGGAGTCTCACTGATTAACACTGAACCCTGTGGGAGTCTCAGTGATTAACACTGAACCCTGTGGGAGTCTCACTGATTAACACTGAACCCTATGGGAGTCTCACTGATTAACACAGAACCCTGTGGGAGTCTCACTGATTAACACTGATCCCTGTGGGAGTGTCACTGATTAACACTGAACCCTGTGGGAATCTCACTGATTAACACTGAACCCTGAGGGAGTCTCACTGATTAACACTGAACCCTATGGGAGTCTCACTGATTAACAATGAACCCTGTGGGAGTCTCACTGATTAACACTGAACCCTATGGGAGTCTCACTGATTAACACTGAACCCTGTGAGAGTCTCACTGATTAACATTGAACCCTGAGGGAGTCTCACTGATTAACACTGAACCCTATGGGAGTCTCACTGATTAATACTGAACCCTGTGGGAGTCTCACTGATTAACACTGAACCCTGTGGGAGTCTCACTGATTAACACTGAACCCTGTGGGAGTCTCACTGATTAATATTGAACCCTGTGGGAGTCTCACTGATTAACACTGAACCCTATTGGAGTCTCACTGATTAACACTGAACCCTGTGGGAGTCTCACTGATTAACACTGAACCCTGTCGGAGTCTCACTGATTAACACTGAACCCTTTGGGAGTCTCCCTGATTAACACTGAACCATATGGGAGTCTCACTGATTAACACTGAACCCTATGGGAGTATCACTGATTAACACTGAACCCTGTGGGAGTCTCACTAATTAAGACTGAACCCTGTGGGAGCCTCACTGATTAACACTGAACCCTATGGGAGTCTCACTGATTAACACTGAACCCTGTGGGAGTCTCAGTGATTAACACTGAACCCTGTGGGAGTCTCACTGATTAACACTGAACCCTATGGGAGTCTCACTGATTAACACAGAACCCTGTGGGAGTCTCACTGATTAACACTGAACCATATGGGAGTCTCACTGATTAACACTGAACCCTGTGGGAGTCTCACTGATTAACACTGAACCCTGTGGGAGTCTCACTGATTAACACTGAACCCTATGGGAGTCTCAATGATTAACACTGAACCCTATGGGAGTCTCACTGATTAACACTGAACCCTGTGGGAGTCTCACTAATTAAGACTGAACCCTGTGGGAGTTTCACTGATTAACACTGAACCATATGGGAGTCTCACTGATTAACACTGAACCCTGTGGGAGTCTCACTGATTAACACTGAACCCTGTGGGAGTCTCACTGATTAACACTGAACCCTATGGGAGTCTCAATGATTAACACTGAACCCTGTTGGAGTCTCACTGATTAACACTGAACCCTGTGGGATTCTCAGTGATTAACGCTAAACCCTATGGGAGTCTCACTGATTAACACTGAAACCTGTGGGAGCCTCACTGATTAACACTGAACCCTATGGGAGTCTCATTGATTAACACTGAACCCTGTGGGAGTCTCAGTGATTAACACTGAACCCTGTGGGAGTTTCACTGATTAACACTGAACCCTATGGGAGTCTCACTGATTAACACAGAACCCTGTGGGAGTCTCACTGATTAACACTGATCCCTGTGGGAGTGTCACTGATTAACACTGAACCCTGTGGGAATCTCACTGATTAACACTGAACCCTGAGGGAGTCTCACTGATTAACACTGAACCCTATGGGAGTCTCACTGATTAACAATGAACCCTGTGGGAGTCTCACTGATTAACACTGAACCCTATGGGAGTCTCACTGATTAACACTGAACCCTGTGAGAGTCTCACTGATTAACATTGAACCCTGAGGGAGTCTCACTGATTAACACTGAACCCTATGGGAGTCTCACTGATTAATACTGAACCCTGTGGGAGTCTCACTGATTAACACTGAACCCTGTGGGAGTCTCACTGATTAACACTGAACCCTGTGGGAGTCTCACTGATTAACACTGAACCCTGTGGGAGTCTCACTGATTAACATTGAACCCTGTGGGAGTCTCACTGATTAACACTGAACCCTATTGGAGTCTCACTGATTAACACTGAACCCTGTGGGAGTCTCACTGATTAACACTGAACCCTGTCGGAGTCTCACTGATTAACACTGAACCCTTTGGGAGTCTCCCTGATTAACACTGAACCATATGGGAGTCTCACTGATTAACACTGAACCCTATGGGAGTATCACTGATTAACACTGAACCCTGTGGGAGTCTCACTAATTAAGACTGAACCCTATTGGAGTCTCACTGATTAACACTGAACCCTGTGGGAGTCTCACTGATTAACACTGAACCCTGTGGGAGTCTCACTGATTAACACTGAACCATTTGGGAGTTTCACTGATTAACACTGAACCCTATGGGAGTCTCACTGATTAACACTGAACCCTGTGGGAGTCTCACTGATTAACACTGAACCCTATGGGAGTCTCACTGATTAACACTGAACCCTGTGGGAGTCTCACTGATTAACACCGAACCCTGTGGGAGTCTCACTGATTAACACCGAACCCTGTGGGAGTCTCACTAATTAACACTGAACCCTATGGGAATCTCACTGATTAACACTGAACCCTGTCGGAGTCTCACTGATTAACACTGAACCCTGTGGGAGTCTCACTGATTAACACTGAACCCTGTGGGAGTCTCACTGATTAACACTGAACCCTGTGGGAGTCTCACTGATTAACACTGAACCCTGTGGGAGTCTCACTGATTAACATTGAACCCTGTGGGAGTCTCACTGATTAATACTGAACCCTGTGGGAGTCTCACTGATTAACACTGAACCCTGTGGGAGTCTCACTGATTAACACTGAACCCTGTGGGAGTCTCACTGATTAACACTGAACCCTGTGGGAGTCTCACTGATTAACACTGAACCCTATGGGAGTCTCACTGATTAACACTGAACCCTGTGGGAGTCTCACTGATTAACACTGAACCCTGTCGGAGTCTCACTGATTAACACTGAACCCTTTGGGAGTCTCCCTGATTAACACTGAACCATATGGGAGTCTCACTGATTAACACTGAACCCTATGGGAGTATCACTGATTAACACTGAACCCTGTGGGAGTCTCACTAATTAAGACTGAACCCTGTGGGAGCCTCACTGATTAACACTGAACCCTATGGGAGTCTCACTGATTAACACTGAACCCTGTGGGAGTCTCAGTGATTAACACTGAACCCTGTGGGAGTCTCACTGATTAACACTGAACCCTATGGGAGTCTCACTGATTAACACAGAACCCTGTGGGAGTCTCACTGATTAACACTGAACCATATGGGAGTCTCACTGATTAACACTGAACCCTGTGGGAGTCTCACTGATTAACACTGAACCCTGTGGGAGTCTCACTGATTAACACTGAACCCTATGGGAGTCTCAATGATTAACACTGAACCCTGTGGGAGTCTCAATGATTAACACTGAACCCTGTGGGAGTCTCAGTGATTAACACTGAACCCTATGGGAGTCTCACTGATTAACACTGATCCCTGTGGGAGTCTCACTGATTAACACTGAACCCTATGGGAGTCTCACTGATTAACACTGAACCCTGTGGGAGTCTCACTGATTAACACTGAACCCTGTGGGAGTCTCACTGATTAACACTGAACCCTATGGGAGTCTCACTGATTAACACTGAACCCTGTCGGAGTCTCACTGATTAACACTGAACCCTTTGGGAGTCTCGCTGATTAACACTGAACCCTATGGGAGTCTCACTGATTAACACTGAACCCTGTGGGAGTCTCACTAATTAAGACTGAACCCTGTGGAAGTTTCACTGATTAACACTGAACCATATGGGAGTCTCACTGATTAACACTGAACCCTGTGGGAGTCTCACTGATTAACACTGAACCCTGTGGGAGTCTCACTGATTAACACTGAACCCTATGGGAGTCTCAATGATTAACACTGAACCCTGTTGGAGTCTCACTGATTAACACTGAACCCTGTGGGATTCTCAGTGATTAACGCTAAACCCTATGGGAGTCTCACTGATTAACACTGAAACCTGTGGGAGCCTCACTGATTAACACTGAACCCTATGGGAGTCTCATTGATTAACACTGAACCCTGTGGGAGTCTCAGTGATTAACACTGAACCCTGTGGGAGTCTCACTGATTAACACTGAACCCTATGGGAGTCTCACTGATTAACACAGAACCCTGTGGGAGTCTCACTGATTAACACTGATCCCTGTGGGAGTGTCACTGATTAACACTGAACCCTGTGGGAATCTCACTGATTAACACTGAACCCTGAGGGAGTCTCACTGATTAACACTGAACCCTATGGGAGTCTCACTGATTAACAATGAACCCTGTGGGAGTCTCACTGATTAACACTGAACCCTATGGGAGTCTCACTGATTAACACTGAACCCTGTGAGAGTCTCACTGATTAACATTGAACCCTGAGGGAGTCTCACTGATTAACACTGAACCCTATGGGAGTCTCACTGATTAATACTGAACCCTGTGGGAGTCTCACTGATTAACACTGAACCCTGTGGGAGTCTCACTGATTAACACTGAACCCTGTGGGAGTCTCACTGATTAACACTGAACCCTGTGGGAGTCTCACTGATTAACATTGAACCCTGTGGGAGTCTCACTGATTAACACTGAACCCTATTGGAGTCTCACTGATTAACACTGAACCCTGTGGGAGTCTCACTGATTAACACTGAACCCTGTCGGAGTCTCACTGATTAACACTGAACCCTTTGGGAGTCTCCCTGATTAACACTGAACCATATGGGAGTCTCACTGATTAACACTGAACCCTATGGGAGTATCACTGATTAACACTGAACCCTGTGGGAGTCTCACTAATTAAGACTGAACCCTATTGGAGTCTCACTGATTAACACTGAACCCTGTGGGAGTCTCACTGATTAACACTAAACCCTGTGGGAGTCTCACTGATTAACACTGAACCATTTGGGAGTTTCACTGATTAACACTGAACCCTATGGGAGTCTCACTGATTAACACTGAACCCTGTGGGAGTCTCACTGATTAACACTGAACCCTATGGGAGTCTCACTGATTAACACTGAACCCTGTGGGAGTCTCACTGATTAACACCGAACCCTGTGGGAGTCTCACTGATTAACACCGAACCCTGTGGGAGTCTCACTGATTAACACTGAACCCTATGGGAATCTCACTGATTAACACTGAACCCTGTCGGAGTCTCACTGATTAACACTGAACCCTGTGGGAGTCTCACTGATTAACACTGAACCCTGTGGGAGTCTCACTGATTAACACTGAACCCTGTGGGAGTCTCACTGATTAACACTGAACCCTGTGGGAGTCTCACTGATTAACATTGAACCCTGTGGGAGTCTCACTGATTAATACTGAACCCTGTGGGAGTCTCACTGATTAACACTGAACCCTGTGGGAGTCTCACTGATTAACACTGAACCCTGTGGGAGTCTCACTGATTAACACTGAACCCTGTGGGAGTCTCACTGATTAACATTGAACCCTGTGGGAGTCTCACTGATTAACACTGAACCCTATTGGAGTCTCACTGATTAACACTGAACCCTGTGGGAGTCTCACTGATTAACACTGAACCCTGTCGGAGTCTCACTGATTAACACTGAACCCTTTGGGAGTCTCCCTGATTAACACTGAACCATATGGGAGTCTCACTGATTAACACTGAACCCTATGGGAGTATCACTGATAAACACTGAACCCTGTGGGAGTCTCACTAATTAAGACTGAACCCTATTGGAGTCTCACTGATTAACACTGAACCCTGTGGGAGTCTCACTGATTAACACTGAACCCTGTGGGAGTCTCACTGATTAACACTGAACCATTTGGGAGTTTCACTGATTAACACTGAACCCTATGGGAGTCTCACTGATTAACACTGAACCCTGTGGGAGTCTCACTGATTAACACTGAACCCTATGGGAGTCTCACTGATTAACACTGAACCCTGTGGGAGTCTCACTGATTAACACCGAACCCTGTGGGAGTCTCACTGATTAACACCGAACCCTGTGGGAGTCTCACTGATTAACACTGAACCCTATGGGAATCTCACTGATTAACACTGAACCCTGTCGGAGTCTCACTGATTAACACTGAACCCTGTGGGAGTCTCAGTGATTAACACTGAATCCTATGTGAGTCTCAGTGATTAACACTGAACCCTGTGGGAGTTTCACTGATTAACACTGAACCATATGGGAGTCTCACTGATTAACACTGAACCCTGTGGGAGTCTCACTGATTAACACTGTACCCTGTGGGAGTCTCACTGATTAACACTGAACCCTATGGGAGTCTCAATGATTAACACTGAACCCTGTGGGAGTCTCACTGATAAACACTGAACCCTGTGGGAGTCTCAGTGATTAAAACTGAACCCTATGGTAGTCTCACTGATTAACACTGAACCCTGTGGGAGTCTCAGTGATTAACACTGAACCCTATGTGAGTCTCAGTGATTAACACTGAACCCTGTGGGAGTTTCACTGATTAACAATGAACCATATGGGAGTCTCACTGATTAACACTGAACCCTGTGGGAGTCTCACTGATTAAGACTGTACCCTGTGGGAGTCTCACTGATTAACACTGAACCCTATGGGAGTCTCAATGATTAACACTGAACCCTGTGGGAGTCTCACTGATTAACACTGAACCCTGTGGGAGTCTCAGTGATTAAAACTGAACCCTATGGTAGTCTCACTGATTAACACTGAACCCTGTGGGAGTCTCAGTGATTAACACTGAACCCTATGTGAGCCTCAGTGATTAACACTGAACCCTGTGGGAGTTTCACTGATTAACACTGAACCATATGGGAGTCTCACTGATTAACACTGAACCCTGTGGGAATCTCACTGATTAACACTGTACCCTGTGGGAGTCTCACTGATTAACACTGAACCCTATGGGAGTCTCAATGATTAACACTGAACCCTGTGGGAGTCTCACTGATTAACACTGAACCCTGTGGGAGTCTCACTGATTAACACTGATCCTTATGGGAGTCTCACTGATTAACACTGAACCCTGTGGGAGTCTCAGTGATTAACACTGAACCCTATGTGAGTCTCAGTGATTAACACTGAACCCTGTGGGAGTTTCACTGATTAACACTGAACCATATGGGAGTCTCACTGATTAACACTGAACCCTGTGGGAGTCTCACTGATTAACACTGTACCCTGTGGGAGTCTCACTGATTAACACTGATCCCTATGGGAGTCTCACTGATTAACACTGAACCCTGTGGGAGTCTCAGTGATTAACACTGAACCCTATGTGAGTCTCAGTGATTAACACTGAACCCTGTGGGAGTTTCACTGATTAACACTGAACCATATGGGAGTCTCACTGATTAACACTGAACCCTGTGGGAGCCTCACTGATTAACACTGAACCCTATGGGAGTCTCACTGATTAACACTGAACCCTGTGGGAGTCTCAGTGATTAACACTGAACCCTGTGGGAGTCTCACTGATTAACACTGAACCCTATGGGAGTCTCACTGATTAACACAGAACCCTGTGGGAGTCTCACTGATTAACACTGAACCATATGGGAGTCTCACTGATTAACACTGAACCCTGTGGGAGACTCACTGATTAACACTGAACCCTGTGGGAGTCTCACTGATTAACACTGAACCCTATGGGAGTCTCAATGATTAACACTGAACCCTGTGGGAGTCTCAATGATTAACACTGAACCCTGTGGGAGTCTCAATGATTAACACTGAACCCTGTGGGAGTCTCACTGATTAACACTGAACCCTGTGGGAGTCTCACTGATTAACACTGATCCTTATGGGAGTCTCACTGATTAACACTGAACCCTGTGGGAGTCTCAGTGATTAACACTGAACCCTATGTGAGTCTCAGTGATTAACACTGAACCCTGTGGGAGTTTCACTGATTAACACTGAACCATATGGGAGTCTCACTGATTAACACTGAACCCTGTGGGAGTCTCACTGATTAACACTGTACCCTGTGGGAGTCTCACTGATTAACACTGATCCCTATGGGAGTCTCACTGATTAACACTGAACCCTGTGGGAGTCTCAGTGATTAACACTGAACCCTATGTGAGTCTCAGTGATTAACACTGAACCCTGTGGGAGTTTCACTGATTAACACTGAACCATATGGGAGTCTCACTGATTAACACTGAACCCTGTGGGAGTCTCACTGATTAACACTGAACCCTATGGGAGTCTCACTGATTAACACTGAACCCTATGGGAGTCTCAATGATTAACACTGAACCCTGTTGGAGTCTCACTGATTAACACTGAACCCTGTGGGATTCTCAGTGATTAACGCTGAACCCTATGGGAGTCTCACTGATTAACACTGAAACCTGTGGGAGCCTCACTGATTAACACTGAACCCTATGGGAGTCTCAATGATTAACACTGAACCCTGTGGGAGTCTCAGTGATTAACACTGAACCCTGTGGGAGTCTCACTGATTAACACTGAACCCTATGGGAGTCTCACTGATTAACACAGAACCCTGTGGGAGTCTCACTGATTAACACTGATCCCTGTGGGAGTGTCACTGATTAACACTGAACCCTGTGGGAATCTCACTGATTAACACTGAACCCTGAGGGAGTCTCACTGATTAACACTGAACCTAATGGGAGTCTCACTGATTAACAATGAACCCTGTGGGAGTCTCACTGATTAACACTGAACCCTATGGGAGTCTCACTGATTAACACTGAACCCTGTGAGAGTCTCACTGATTAACATTGAACCCTGAGGGAGTCTCACTGATAAACACTGAACCCTATGGGAGTCTCACTGATTAATACTGAACCCTGTGGGAGTCTCACTGATTAACACTGAACCCTGTGGGAATCTCACTGATTAACACTGAACCCTGTGGGAGTCTCACTGATTAACACTGAACCCTATGGGAGTCTCAATGATTAACACTGAACCCTGTGGGAGTCTCAATGATTAACACTGAACCCTGTGGGAGTCTCAGTGATTAACACTGAACCCTATGGGAGTCTCACTGATTAACACTGATCCCTGTGGGAGTCTCACTGATTAACACTGAACCCTATGGGAGTCTCACTGATTAACACTGAACCCTGTGGGAGTCTCACTGATTAACACTGAACCCTGTGGGAGTCTAACTGATTAACACTGAACCCTATGGGAGTCTCACTGATTAACACTGAACCCTGTCGGAGTCTCACTGATTAACACTGAACCCTTTGGGAGTCTCGCTGATTAACACTGAACCCTATGGGAGTCTCACTGATTAACACTGAACCCTATGGGAGTCTCACTGATTAACACAGAACCCTGTGTGAGTCTCAGTGATTAACACTGATCCCTGTGGGAGTGTCACTGATTAACACTGAACCCTGTGGGAATCTCACTGATTAACACTGAACCCTGAGGGAGTCTCACTGATTAACACTGAACCTAATGGGAGTCTCACTGATTAACAATGAACCCTGTGGGAGTCTCACTGATTAACACTGAACCCTATGGGAGTCTCACTGATTAACACTGAACCCTGTGAGAGTCTCACTGATTAACATTGAACCCTGAGGGAGTCTCACTGATAAACACTGAACCCTATGGGAGTCTCACTGATTAATACTGAACCCTGTGGGAGTCTCACTGATTAACACTGAACCCTGTGGGAATCTCACTGATTAACACTGAACCCTGTGGGAGTCTCACTGATTAACACTGAACCCTATGGGAGTCTCAATGATTAACACTGAACCCTGTGGGAGTCTCAATGATTAACACTGAACCCTGTGGGAGTCTCAGTGATTAACACTGAACCCTATGGGAGTCTCACTGATTAACACTGATCCCTGTGGGAGTCTCACTGATTAACACTGAACCCTATGGGAGTCTCACTGATTAACACTGAACCCTGTGGGAGTCTCACTGATTAACACTGAACCCTGTGGGAGTCTAACTGATTAACACTGAACCCTATGGGAGTCTCACTGATTAACACTGAACCCTGTCGGAGTCTCACTGATTAACACTGAACCCTTTGGGAGTCTCGCTGATTAACACTGAACCCTATGGGAGTCTCACTGATTAACACTGAACCCTATGGGAGTCTCACTGATTAACACTGAACCCTGTGTGAGTCTCAGTGATTAACACTGAACCCTGTGGGAGTTTCACTGATTAACACTGAACCATATGGGAGTCTCACTGATTAACACTGAACCCTGTGGGAGTCTCACTGATTAACACTGAACCCTGTGGGAGTCTCACTGATTAACACTGAACCCTATGGGAGTCTCACTGATTAACACTGAACCTAATGGGAGTCTCACTGATTAACACTGAACCCTGTGGGATTCTCAGTGATTAACGCTGAACCCTATGGGAGTCTCACTGATTAACACTGAAACCTGTGGGAGCCTCACTGATTAACACTGAACCCTATGGGAGTCTCAATGATTAACACTGAACCCTGTGGGAGTCTCAGTGATTAACACTGAACCCTGTGGGAGTCTCACTGATTAACACTGAACCCTATGGGAGTCTCACTGATTAACACAGAACCCTGTGGGAGTCTCACTGATTAACACTGATCCCTGTGGGAGTGTCACTGATTAACACTGAACCCTGTGGGAATCTCACTGATTAACACTGAACCCTGAGGGAGTCTCACTGATTAACACTGAACCTAATGGGAGTCTCACTGATTAACAATGAACCCTGTGGGAGTCTCACTGATTAACACTGAACCCTATGGGAGTCTCACTGATTAACACTGAACCCTGTGAGAGTCTCACTGATTAACATTGAACCCTGAGGGAGTCTCACTGATAAACACTGAACCCTATGGGAGTCTCACTGATTAATACTGAACCCTGTGGGAGTCTCACTGATTAACACTGAACCCTGTGGGAGTCTCACTGATTAACACTGAACCCTGTGGGAGTCTCACTGATTAACACTGAACCCTGTGGGAGTCTCACTGATTAACATTGAACCCTGTGGGAGTCTCACTGATTAACACTGAACCCTATTGGAGTCTCACTGATTAACACTGAACCCTGTGGGAGTCTCACTGATTAACACTGAACCCTGTCAGAGTCTCACTGATTAACACTGAACCCTTTGGGAGTCTCCCTGATTAACACTGAACCATATGGGAGTCTCACTGATTAACACTGAACCCTATGGGAGTATCACTGATTAACACTGAACCCTGTGGGAGTCTCACTAATTAAGACTGAACCCTATTGGAGTCTCACTGATTAACACTGAACCCTGTGGGAGTCTCACTGATTAACACTGAACCCTGTGGGAGTCTCACTGATTAACACTGAACCATTTGGGAGTTTCACTGATTAACACTGAACGCTATGGGAGTCTCACTGATTAACACTGAACCCTATGGGAGTATCACTGATTAACACTGAACCCTATGGGAGTCTCACTGATTAACACTGAACCCTGTGGGAGTCTCACTGATTAACACCGAACCCTGTGGGAGTCTCACTGATTAACACCGAACCCTGTGGGAGTCTCACTGATTAACACTGAACCCTATGGGAATCTCACTGATTAACACTGAACCCTGTCGGAGTCTCACTGATTAACACTGAACCCTGTGGGAGTCTCAGTGATTAACACTGAATCCTATGTGAGTCTCAGTGATTAACACTGAACCCTGTGGGAGTTTCACTGATTAACACTGAACCATATGGGAGTCTCACTGATTAACACTGAACCCTGTGGGAGTCTCACTGATTAACACTGTACCCTGTGGGAGTCTCACTGATTAACACTGAACCCTATGGGAGTCTCAATGATAAACACTGAACCCTGTGGGAGTCTCACTGATTAACACTGAACCCTGTGGGAGTCTCAGTGATTAAAACTGAACCCTATGGTAGTCTCACTGATTAACACTGAACCCTGTGGGAGTCTCAGTGATTAACACTGAACCCTATGTGAGTCTCAGTGATTAACACTGAACCCTGTGGGAGTTTCACTGATTAACACTGAACCATATGGGAGTCTCACTGATTAACACTGAACCCTGTGGGAGTCTCACTGATTAAGACTGTACCCTGTGGGAGTCTCACTGATTAACACTGAACCCTATGGGAGTCTCAATGATTAACACTAAACCCTGTGGGAGTCTCACTGATTAACACTGAACCCTGTGGGAGTCTCAGTGATTAAAACTGAACCCTATGGTAGTCTCACTGATTAACACTGAACCCTGTGGGAGTTTCAGTGATTAACACTGAACCCTATGTGAGCCTCAGTGATTAACACTGAACCCTGTGGGAGTTTCACTGATTAACACTGAACCATATGGGAGTCTCACTGATTAACACTGAACCCTGTGGGAGTCTCACTGATTAACACTGTACCCTGTGGGAGTCTCACTGATTAACACTGAACCCTATGGGAGTCTCAATGATTAACACTGAACCCTGTGGGAGTCTCACTGATTAACACTGAACCCTGTGGGAGTCTCACTGATTAACACTGATCCCTATGGGAGTCTCACTGATTAACACTGAACCCTGTGGGAGTCTCAGTGATTAACACTGAACCCTATGTGAGTCTCAGTGATTAACACTGAACCCTGTGGGAGTTTCACTGATTAACACTGAACCATATGGGAGTCTCACTGATTAACACTGAACCCTGTGGGAGTCTCACTGATTAACACTGTACCCTGTGGGAGTCTCACTGATTAACACTGAACCCTATGGGAGTCTCAATGATTAACACTGAACCCTGTGGGAGTCTCACTGATTAACACTGAACCCTGTGGGAGTCTCACTGATTAACACTGATCCCTATGGGAGTCTCACTGATTAACACTGAACCCTGTGGGAGTCTCAGTGATTAACACTGAACCCTATGTGAGTCTCAGTGATTAACACTGAACCCTGTGGGAGTTTCACTGATTAACACTGAACCATATGGGAGTCTCACTGATTAACACTGAACCCTGTGGGAGTCTCACTGATTAACACTGTACCCTGTGGGAGTCTCACTGATTAACACTGATCCCTATGGGAGTCTCACTGATTAACACTGAACCCTGTGGGAGTCTCAGTGATTAACACTGAACCCTATGTGAGTCTCAGTGATTAACACTGAACCCTGTGGGAGTTTCACTGATTAACACTGAACCATATGGGAGTCTCACTGATTAACACTGAACCCTGTTGGAGTCTCACTGATTAACACTGTACCCTGTGGGAGTCTCACTGATTAACACTGAACCCTATGGGAGTCTCAATGATTAACACTGAACCCTGTGGGAGTCTCACTGATTAACACTGAACCCTGTGGGAGTCTCAGTGATTAAAACTGAACCCTATGGTAGTCTCACTGATTAACACTTAACCCTGTGGGAGTCTCACTGATTAACACTGATCCCTATGGGAGTCTCACTGATTAACACTGAACCCTGTGGGAGTTTCACTGATTAACACTGAACCATATGGGAGTCTCACTGATTAACACTGAACCCTGTGGGAGTCTCACTGATTAACACTGAACCCTGTGGGAGTCTCACTGATTAACACTGAACCCTATGGGAGTCTAAATGATTAACACTGAACCCTGTGGGAGTCTCAATGATTAACACTGAACCCTGTGGGAGTCTCAGTGATTAACACTGAACCCTATGGGAGTCTCACTGATTAACACTGATCCCTGTGGGAGTCTCACTGATTAACACTGAACCCTATGGGAGTCTCACTGATTAACACTGAACCCTGTCGGAGTCTCACTGATTAACACTGAACCCTTTGGGAGTCTCGCTGATTAACACTGAACCCTGTGGGAGTCTCACTGATTAACACTGATCCCTATGGGAGTCTCACTGATTAACACTGAACCCTGTGGGAGTCTCAGTGATTAACACTGAACCCTATGTGAGTCTCAGTGATTAACACTGAACCCTGTGGGAGTTTCACTGATTAACACTGAACCATATGGGAGTCTCACTGATTAACACTGAACCCTGTGGGAGTCTCACTGATTAACACTGTACCCTGTGGGAGTCTCACTGATTAACACTGATCCCTATGGGAGTCTCACTGATTAACACTGAACCCTGTGGGAGTCTCAGTGATTAACACTGAACCATATGGGAGTCTCACTGATTAACACTGAACCCTGTGGGAGTCTCACTGATTAACACTGTACCCTGTGGGAGTCTCACTGATTAACACTGAACCCTATGGGAGTCTCAATGATTAACACTGAACCCTGTGGGAGTCTCACTGATTAACACTGAACCCTGTGGGAGTCTCAGTGATTAAAACTGAACCCTATGGTAGTCTCACTGATTAACACTGAACCCTGTGGGAGTCTCACTGATTAACACTGATCCCTATGGGAGTCTCACTGATTAACACTGAACCCTGTGGGAGTTTCACTGATTAACACTGAACCATATGGGAGTCTCACTGATTAACACTGAACCCTGTGGGAGTCTCACTGATTAACACTGAACCCTGTGGGAGTCTCACTGATTAACACTGAACCCTATGGGAGTCTCAATGATTAACACTGAACCCTGTGGGAGTCTCAATGATTAACACTGAACCCTGTGGGAGTCTCCGTGATTAACACTGAACCCTATGGGAGTCTCACTGATTAACACTGATCCCTGTGGGAGTCTCACTGATTAACACTGAACCCTATGGGAGTCTCACTGATAACACTGAACCCTGTGGGAGTCTCACTGATTAACACTGAACCCTGTGGGAGTCTCACTGATTAACACTGAACCCTATGGGAGTCTCACTGATTAACACTGAACCCTGTCAGAGTCTCACTGATTAACACTGAACCCTTTGGGAGTCTCGCTGATTAACACTGAACCCTATGGGAGTCTCACTGATTAACACTGAACCCTATGGGAGTCTCACTGATTAACACTGAACCCTGTGGGAGTCTCACTAATTAAGACTGAACCCTATGGGAGTCTCACTGATTAACACTGAACCCTGTGGGAGTCTCACTGATTAACACTGAACCCTGTGGGAGTCTCACTGATTAACACTGAACCCTGAGGGAGTCTCACTGATTAACACTGAACCCCATGGAAGTCTCACCGATTTACACTGAACCCTGTGGGAGTCTCACTGATTAACACTGAACCCTATGGGAGTCTCACTGATTAACACTGAACCCAGTGGGAGTCTCACTGATTAACATTGAACCCTGAGGGAGTCTCACTGATTAACACTGAACCCTATGGGAGTCTCACTGATTAATACTGAACCCTGTGGGAGTCTCACTGATTAACACTGAACCCTGTGGGAGTCTCACTGATTAACACTGAACCCTGTGGGAGTCTCACTGATTAACACTGAACCCTGTGGGAGTCTCGCTGATTAACATTGAACCCTGTGGGAGTCTCACTGATTAACACTGAACCCTATTGGAGTCTCACTGATTAACACTGAACCCTGTGGGAGTCTCACTGATGAACACTGAACCCTGTCGGAGTCTCACTGATTAACACTGAATCCCTTTAGGAGTCTCGCTGATTAACACTGAACCCTATGGGAGTCTCACTGATTAACACTGAACCCTGTGGGAGTCTCACTGATTAACACTGAACCCTGTCGGAGTCTCACTGATTAACACTGAACCCTTTGGGAGTCTGGCTGATTAACACTGAACCCTATGGGAGTCTCACTGATTAACACTGAACCCTATGGGAGTCTCACTGATTAACACTGAACCCTGTTGGAGTTTCACTGATTAACACTGAACCCTGTGGGAGTCTCACTGATTAACATTGAACACTGTGGGAGTCTCACTGATTAACACTGAACCCTATGGGAGTCTCACTGATTAACACTGAACCCTATGGGAGTCTCACTGATTAACACTGAACCCTGTGGGAGTCTCACTGATTAACACCGAACCCTGTAGGAGTCTCACTGATTAAAACTGAACCCTATGGGAGTCTCACTGATTAACACTGAACCCTGTGGGAGTCTCACTGATTAACACCGAACCCTGTGGGAGTCTCACTGATTAACACTGAACCCTATGGGAGTCTCACTGATTAACACTGAACCCTATGGTAGTCTCACTGATTAACACTGAACCCTGTGGGAGTCTCAATGATTAACACTGAACCCTATGGTAGTATCACTGATTAACACTGAACCCTGTGGGAGTCTCACTGATTAACACTGATCCCTATGGGAGTCTCACTGATTAACACTGAACCCTGTGGGAGTTTCATTTATTAACACTGAACCCTGTGGGAGTCTCACTGATTAACACTGAACCCTGAGGGAGTCTCACTGATTAACACTGAACACTGTGGGAGCCTCACTGATTAACACTGAACCCTGTGGGAGTCTCAGTGATTAACACTGAACCCTGTGGGAGTCTCACTGATTAACACTGAACCCTGTGGGAGTCTCACTGATTAACACTGAACCCTATGGGAGTCTCACTGATTAACACTGAACCCTGTGGGAGTCTCACTGATTAACACTGATCCCTGTGGGAGTCTCACTGATTAACACTGAACCCTGTGGGAGTCTCACTGATTAACACTGAACCCTGTGGGAGTCTCTTTGTCTGGCTCTGTGAGCCATCTCACCGCTCAGTGCTGAGGTAGGCTGTGACGTCATGCGGCGGGGCACGTGACACCAGGCAGGGAGGCGTCTGATTGGCCACCTGGCGGCTCATGCTGGGACCCAGGCGCGTGGTGAAGCCGTCGAAATACCTGGGGGGGCGGGGGGGGAGTCACGCCCATCGTGAACCAAAACCACTCACTCAACCAATCACTCACTCACTCACCCCACTCACCACTCACCCACCCACTCACCCATCACTCACTCCCACTCACTCATCACTCACCCACTCACTCACTCACCCTACCCACTCACTCACCCACTCACTCCCTCACCCACTCACTCCCTCACCTACCACTCACTCACCCACTCACTCACTCACCCACCTCACTCACCCACCCACCCACCCACTCACTCACCTATTCACTCACTCGCCCACTCACTCACTCACCTACTCACCCACTCACTCACTCACCTACTCACTCACCCACTCACTCCCTCACCACTCACTCCCTCACCTACTCACTCACTCACCCACTCACTCACTCACCCACTCACTCACTCACCTACTCACCCACCCACCCACTCACCCACCCACCCACTCACTCACCCACTCACCTACTCACTCCCTCACCCACTCACCACTCACTCACTCACCCACTCACTCACCCACTCACTCACCTACTCACCCACTCACTCACTTACCCACTCACTCACTCACCCACTCACCCACTCACTCACTCACTCACCCACTCACCCACCCACTCACTCACACACCCACTGACTCACCCACCCACCCACCCACTCACCCACTCACTCACCCACCCACTCACTCACCCACTCACCCACCCTACTCACTCACCCACTCACCCATCCACTCACCCACTCAATCACTCACCCACTCACTCACCCGACCACTCACTCACCCACCCCACCCATTCA